>NC_054485.1:77819763-78419763 GCF_017639515.1 Carcharodon carcharias
CTGCCTGGGATCGTCACTCCTTTTATGCCTGGATCCTTCCTGATGGAATCAGCAGTGGGTTCTGTGCAACACACGAAAAGAACAAGCGAGAGAGGGCAGCCCTGCCTGACTCCAGATTTAATAGGAAAGCTATCTGATTCCCACCCATTGATTGAGACTGCACTACTGATGTTAGTGTAGAGCAATTGGATCTAATTGTGAATTCCCTCCCCAAACCCCATTTTGGAGAGCACATCCACCATGTAGGTTGCAATATTCTATCAAAGGCTTTCTCCTGATCCAGGCTGATGAGGCAGGTGTCCACACCCCTGTCCTGTACATAGGCAATCGTATCCTTGAGCAGCACGAGGCTGTCAGAGATCTTCCTGCCCGGCACAGTGCAGGTCTGGTCAGGGTGGATCACCAATTCCAGAGAGGATTTGACCCGATTGGCGATGACCTTGGACAGAATCTTATAGTTCACATTCAACAGTGAAATGGGTCGCCAATTTCTAATTTCCTCCCTTTCCCCCTTGTGCTTGTAGATGAAGGTGATAATGCCTTTCCTCATGGATTCTGACATACTGCCGGCCAGGAGAATACTCTCGTACAAATATGAACTGATCAGAGAGCCAGCATGGCTTTATAAAGTGTAAGTCATACCTGAGTAACCTAGTGAAATTTTTGGAAATGTAGGTAACATTGAGGCAAGGAACTGTCAATGGACATTATTTGTTTCAGCTTCCAGAAGATATTCAATAACAGCAGAGTTTGCTGACAACTTAGATAGCACAGAATTGTGGACAGCCTGTTGGCTTGGATAGGGAATTGGATAGGAGGCAAAAGACAGAAGGTTCTGAAGAAGGGTCATACAAATTCGAAATGTTAAATCTGTTTTTCTCTCTCCACAGATGCTGCCAGACCTGTTGCGTTCTTCCTGCATTTTGTTTTTATTTCAAATTTCCAGCATCTGCAATATTTTGCTTTTGTAATCTAACTGAATATTGGAATAGAATTGGATAGCTGAATGGTTTATTCCTGTTCCTGTGTGGTATACTGGAGCTCCTCCATTAATCCTCATCAAGAACATTGGCTCCTTTGCCAAGACATCCACAATCATCTGATTAGCCAACAGAGACAATGATATGATTAAACTGGATGCTATAAGGATCAGTTTCAATTCAAAGGTCAGTGGTTTCCATCGTGGACAGCAGAAGGTCTATGTACAGAGCAACAGTGCGCTTATCCAATTGCAGAAATTTAAGTATGGCCAACAATTTTAGGTGTAGACAGTTAGTCTGTGTCCCAGTTATTCAAGGAAGTTCATGGAGGAGAGACCTAGAGACTCCAGGATTTGACTCAATTCGCCACATATGTACATATGCTAGGGCTGCTTTACACATGAAATTGGCTCCATTCAGTTACTAAGTCAATGGGCGGAATCGTCCCAGATTTGCACTAAGTGTGGTAGCAGGCGGGTGAAACATTGTTTTACCCACCGGCCACGATGGCGGGGTTTCACACTGTATCATCCCAAACCCAACATGTTATTTATGCATTCCTGGGAAACACGCTGTTTTGATGGTGGGTGCACTCTGATTCATCCACCAAGCTGTCACCTCACTGCTTCATCATGCCAGGCACCACATTTAAAGTACAGCTGCGCTCAGTGCTTCCAGCCCAGGACTGCAGCAAAGAAGGCATGGCCCCGAAGACAAGAAGACTGCATCGCTCAAATGCCTTTTGGATGGCATGGAAGCCCACTGTGATGCCCTGCTTTGGCCACAGGAGGAGCAGGAACAGTACCACTCCAGCTTGGTAGGTGATGGCAGTGGTGATCAGTGCCTATGCTGCACAGAAGTTGGCCATCAATGCAAATAGAGGATGCATGATCTCATCCATGAAGGCAACTATTTCATCACTCTAAACTCACACACTCAAGCCTATCATACATTCACTGGCATCTCACTCACTACCATCTCAAGGGCTATCAGCATCCATTCTCACACACACACCCTCAAGTATCCATTTGGCCTCATCTCCCCTGGAAACTGCCTCCTCAGGCATCATCATCTTGAGGCCACTTGCACAGGTCAACATGTGCCCCCACACACACCCTAGGTTACTTTCCTTCCCCAGTGCAGCCAACACCCTGCTACCTCATCCCTTGCCTGAGGCCACTTCTCCCCCTTTGCCAAGTAAGCCCTAGCCCTGCAAGCATTGAAAAGCAACCCACATATTGCTGATCTGGTAAGGAGAGAGCTTCCCTGAGGCCCCCCTAAAAGTGATGTGGTGTTGTCTGTGAAGTTTGGCGCTGACGACTGCAAGCATGACCGAAGCAAGGTAGGCAAACAAACGTTGAAGTCCTGAGCAAAGTGCAACCTGCCAAGTGCAGGTGGGCTAAGTGGACCATCACGAACTGGTTTCATGCTGTCATATTGTCCACTCACGCCACCGAACACACCCAATGCCAGCAGGCACAGAAAATCCCGTCCAATGGCTCTGATATTATCATCAGACAAATGGTTCACCATGAACAATGTTCTAGTAGTTTGAATAGTGAACATCTGCTCCCTTATGGGAAATAGCTGGATGGAGTTATTTAAACCAGTGAAGTAGAATTAGGGATTAGAATATCAACTGAAGTAAACATTTACCGCTTTGCAGAACACCTGCGGTCTACCCGCAAGAATGACCCAAACCTCCCTGTCGCTTGCCATTTTAACACTCCACCCTGCTCTTTTGCCCACGTCTGTCCTTGGCTTGCTGCATTGTTCCAGTGAAGCCCAATGCAAACTGGAGGAACAACACCTCATCTTCCGACTAGGGACATTTTGCAGCCTTCCGGACTGAATATTGAATTCAACAACTTTAGGTCGTGAGCTCCCTCCCCCACCCCCACCCCCACCCCCATCCCTGTTTCCCCCTTCCTTTTTTTTCCCAATTAATTATAAAGATTTTCCTTTTTCCACCTATTTCCATTATAAAAAAATAAAAAACCCCACTAGAGCTATACCTTGTGCCCTACCATCCATTCTTAATTAGCACATTCGTTTAGATAATATCACCAACTTTAACACCTATGTGTTCTATTGTACTATTGTCGTTGACATCTTTTGATGATCTGCTTCTATCATTGCTTGTTTATCCCTTCAAACACACACCGCCCCCCCTCCACCTCTCTGTCTCTCTGTCTCTCTATCTCTCTGCCCCCCACACACACACCTTAAACCAGTTTATATTTCAACTCTTTCTTGGACTCGAACTCAAGTTCTGTCGAAGGGTCATGAGGACTCGAAACGTCAACTCTTTTCTTCTCCGCCGATGCTGCCAGACCTGCTGAGTTTTTCCAGGTAATTCTGTTTTTGTGTTAAACATTTACTTGTCATTTTGAAAACTGTTGGATGGAGATAGTTAAATCAACATAGTGGCTTTAAGGATTAATATAGCAACTGAAATAAAATCTGTTCTCTATTTTGGGTCTTTATGAATTATTTTTATTTTCCCCTATATTTCAGTAACTTACCTCATTACTATGTCTAGCCTTGAGTGGAACCAACCACAGAGACTGAAACTAAGATTATGAAGCAGTTTATTCAATAATCAAACAGAAATGAGTAGCTGTTCTAAAAAATGTTCAGAACAGTGGAACACAGTTTAGAACACAATTGACCAAATCATCTTGTTCTAAAAGAGAGAAAGCCTTAGATCATTTGCCCAAGTGTCCAACTTATCTTCATCTCCTGCTTCTCTTCATTGCCGCTCCTCATTGCCTTGCGTTCTCCTGTGGTTACCTCTCCTGAGAATTATCAGTTCATTCTCTTTTGTAAACAGTTTTGAGATAAACTTCTTAAAGGATAGTGATAAGGCTTTTTTTATAGCCTTGTAACTGCCGACTACCATAAAAATGGAGCTGACTTCTTCTTCTGTCACCTTATTCAGGCCGTGTTCACAGTTGTGTTATTTCTATTTGCTGGGTTTTTTATTCACAGACAGAAGTCTGTAGTATGCATCCACCTGAAGAGCTGCCTGCTGAACAATTTGCAGGCTGTTTTTTCTTCAATTAACAAAATCTCAAAATTTCAAAGTGACCAATTTAACAATTTCCAGATATCCTTAACCCAACAGTCCCTCCTCTTGTTGAGTAAGAATCTCAAAGATGGTCTCTGCTGATGATGTTTTCTTCCTAGTAGATGCTTATTGGTTCTCCCAGAACAAGATTCCCAATCTTGGAGAAAAAGTGTGTGAACCTGCTCTCCTATTTATTTAAACAATTATCATACATATTCAAGTATTTGATTAGCAAATGATCTAATATTAAAGTAAGACTGATATGCTTAACAATACTCCATTGTATATTGAACCTATAGATTTTAACACATAACAACAGATAACATAATATAATCAAACAATAATGACAATGATCCCTCGAATTATCATAAAATACCGAAGAAATGGTTAATTATTGGTTTGTTTTTCATTGTCTCTATATTATTAGAAATAACAATGAGATGTTTATCCCTTCTGTCCCATTCTACTGATCAAATTTAGGGTCAAGTTACCAATTGGTATGGGATACAATTGAAAACTAACCTGTTAATCAGGAAAATGACTAGATTGGATACAAAGCTGGTTATATAACACACCTCCCCCACCCCAATTTCACTCTGCATTAAGGTTAACATAGAGTAATGGTGGTCACTGCATTCCACCTGATCCTGTGTCTTTCCCAACCGATGAGTTAGTTTAAAATTACCCTGCAGAAAGTCTGGAATACCCAGTGTAGGATTATCTCATTTCAAATCACTATCATATACTGGAACAAGGCTAATGATATAAGGCTCAACAATCAGAGGGTAGTTAGTGGGGGATCAAACAAGCATTCATCACAGACATGTTAAATTCTGATATTAAGAAAGCGTTGATTGGTCATCACTCAATATTGACCATCAAGATTATAAATTACCTTAGTCCTACTTCTCTTCCAGTCTGTTAACTTTATTGGACAATTAGTAAAATTATGTGTCAGATGATTGTTTTTCTCCTGACCAGATAACTTAAAATGACACTTTCACAATGACTTGCATGTTCATAGTTAATTGGAAATTCACAATGTTCACAGTGAAAGACATGTTTTATATAATTCCAAATTGACATTTCTCTCTATGACTGGGACTACAAATAGTTAATACTACTTCTCAGTTCTACTACTATTCAGTTTGATGGAAAGTTAAGGAAATTTGTGCAGCTGCAGCCCAAGACTGCAAACTCAATTAAATAGACAGCACTAAAAACTAAAGAAATCCAGTCCATATCCAGAAGATAGACACAATATTCCCTCTCCATCTTTTTTTCCTATTTTAAATCATGATCTCTGAACTCAGTTTTCAATATTTGATGTTTCTGACTTAACTTCATTTTTTACCAATTTAAGATCTCATGTGGTAAACAACCTTAGTCAGGTTTATATTAGTTCTGTTTAAACGTTTTCACTTTCATTTCCATTGGTGTAAGGCAGGGATATACTGACAAGACATACAGGTGAAAAGGAACACTGTGGAACCAGTAAGAGAGTTCTAGCTTGGTTCATTTTCTAGAACATCTATCGTTGCCCCTCTCCCTTCTGGTCTCATATCTGGTAACATATTTTGCATTTGCTTAAATTTGCCTTTGATTTCTGAGACTTCCATTTTGCATTCCTCAACATAGCTTTAGCAAATTACTTTATCCTCATCATCTTCATCATTGTATTATCTCAGGAAGGATAGTTCTTAGCTTTCTCTTCCAACCTTTCCCCACTTACCTCAACTTGATTGCCACCTGATTTGGATTCTTGTATATATTAACTGGGGGCAGGATTTTATTTGTGGTGTGTCATTCCCATCAGCATAACCGGCACTGTGTACTGCTTCCACTCTCTTGCTCTTTCCCATTTCTCCTGCAATTCTAAATAAAAATCTAAGTACAGCTGGCATGCACAGAAAACATGTGATTCTGCAGCAGGGGTAAGCTTCTCATGGGTGAAACTCACCATCAGCTGACAATGCTGCAGCCACTGGCAGGCTATGAAAGGATGTCCTGGAGGCTCTGCATCATGGCCACAACTTTGCTACCAAATACTAATGCCCATCTTCTATGCTCCCTTCCCTGGATGGCTGCAACTGACCAACCTTCCCCTCTTCCCACTCTGGTGCTGCCTGATGCTGACATTTCCACCTCTCTAGTTAACCAGCAAGAGCCCCCCTTTGTTGCATCCTTCTGTTCCCAGACTTGAAGGAATATTGGGTGTCTGAAACTCATAGGTATACAAACAATTGAAGAAGGCAGTCTTTTGAGAACTTGTGTCCAAGGATTTCACCCATAGAACTAATGAGCAAAGAGATTTTCAACTCCTTTCATTATCCACACCCAACACTCCACCCGCCACAGTCTGGGCCCCTCCCACTTCAATCTCCAATCCTGGCACCGCATATGCATCTGGAGGCATTGCAGAAATGGTCAACGTAAGGCTCACGATCGAACCGTTACCATCCACCCTCCTCCAGTCATTTCATGCTCATCACCACCACCCAACCCTCCACACCCAGGATACTATTCCCTGCCCTCTTCCACTTCTCGATGCCTCTTCCCCCACCCCTCAGCCTTGCTGGTCCCAAACCACAAGATGCCATTCTCCTGCTCCCATCCCTTCTACTGCAGAGTACAGCAGAGAAAACCGCTTCCCCTAGACACAATTACACAAAGCTGACTGGTGCACGCCACCTTTAAACAAATGTGACCCGGGTACCAAGAGATTCTGCTGTGCCACTAACTTAATCTTGAAGGTCAAATGTTATTTTAAAATGTTGGATGTTAATGAGTATTCATTACACATGCAAATGCTTTACAAATAGGAACCAGTCACAGACCACTGTGAGGCTCGACACGCCACAAACATGCTGCTGACTTCGTCATCTCAACCTGCTGTTGGGAAAATTCAAAATTTCAGCTCCCAATTAATCGATAAGTTTTCCCTTTTTGCGGGCTCCATAAAATCCCACCTTGAGCTTTTCTTTTCATCCTCATGGATCCTCACTACCATTAGCTTTACAATGACCTCCAAATTGCAATGCTGTTGCTTTAATCAAGAACACCTGATTAGGATTTCCAGATTTATATCCTCAATGTCTCTTATACATTTCCTTTCTACACTACTTCTGACTGGTAATATTTCCATTTTCCAGACTGTGGATTTTCCTACCACATAAGGATGTTTCCTCTTGTCCTCTCTCCCAATAATCTCCAACCACTTTCAGTCAATTTCAAAACCAGCAGTCTTCATCTGTGCTTCTGAATTCTCTTTTTAGTTTTTTATTACACTCCCTGATACAAATATAATTTGTTGTAGTGGTCAGTAACCAGACCATTTTCCACTGCTTTATTTTTGTAACCTTTTTTCTTTACACTCCAAATTTACTGTATTACATTTGAGAACTGGAACAACACTCATGAGGACTGCAGAGATTCAAGAAGAATCACCACCTTCAAGGGCAATTAGAGATGGACTAACCAGTGACGCCCACATCTTGTGAAAGAATGAAAAAAGAGCCTACTTCTGCATAGTTCTTCTGGTGCTTTCTCTCTATATATTTCTTGATTTCCTCTTCCTTCTTACTCCAACCTACTGCAATATTTTAACCACTACAAGCCTTCTTCCTCAGGATTGTTCCTCACCTTCACTTCCTGCCACCTCTTCATGTTGCCTTGCCCAGATAATTGCTTCTCCTATCCTGAAAATAGATCCATTTATTTTCCTTTTTATACAGCTTTGAGGTAATCTAATTGATTCTGAAAAAGATTTTCTATGTCTCAGCCTTGTGACTTCAAACAACAATAAAAAAGGTTTTCTTCTCCTCTGCTTCTGATGACAGTTTATTGTAGTTTCCTGGGCTTCTCATCAGCATTTAAAGGTCTCTGATATGTGGTTATCTGAACACAAATGTTTATTTGACAATTTACAGGGCTGTTTTTTAAAAAAAATTAGCCAACATCTCCAAAGAGTCATTATTCCTACAAGTTAGTCATGCTAAAGTTTACCCAAAAAATCCTATACCCTACAGAGTTATTTAGATTAGTGAAATAGAATTAATTTATCAACTGAGAAATCTGAGCTCTCCAACTTGGAAATCTTTGGATATAGTTAGTTCAATCAGTGAAACAGAATGAGGCATTAGTTTATCAACTGAGTGAAATAGCTGTTCTCTAGATAAGAAACAGCTGGATAAACCTACTCAAATTAGTAAAGGCTTAAATGATCAACAGGGTGAAACATCTGCTTCCCATACTTGAAACAGCTGAGCAATATTAATCGTCAATTAAAATTTCAAGCTAATTGGTTTTATGACTGATCCAATGGTACACGTTAGATATCAACCCTAGAACTCCATGTCTGGCCTTTTTCCTTTCCTTTCCAGCTTGATATTGTTTCCATTCCTCTGGTAACAGCTCTTCTCTCCCAGCAACTTTTGATATTATTTCAGCCTGTTGCTTGACTTTATTTAGTGACTGAATTCTGTCCAGGTACCCAGGTTTAGCCTCCTCTTTCTCAGATTGAATCAACAGGTCGATGTAAGCTGGAGTTGATAATGGGTTTGGTCTGAGAGCTATTTCTTCAAGTCTTAAAATGCTCTGGGATGATTGTTCAATCAGCTCCAACACGACATCCTGAAAATCAGCGAATTCCTGCTTAAGTTTCTCCATGATTTTCTGCTGTGTCATCTTTTCACCAGATGCCTTTTCATACTTCTCCTTCAGCTCATTGTATGTCCTCTTCTCCTTTTTATTTTCATAATCAAATTTGTACTTTTGGTTGAAATGAACATTCCAGATACATTTATTAGGACAGACTGTGCAGTATCCATTCTGGCCCATTGCTGCACATCCCTTTTTACCATCATCATTAGGAATTCCACAGGGATAGTGACAGGTGAAGTGACATCTCTGACAGTTGGTTATATAATTCCCACTGATTTCTATCTGTACAGGAACTGTGATTTCAATTTCATACTCAAAATCTTTATTTGCATCCAGGTCAACCTGGTGTTGGTTCAAAGCCTGTTGTGTCCTCCTGATCTCCTCCAGTTTCGTCAGACCAGCTTTGATCTGAGGCTGCAATCCCTCTATTGCAGTTTCCAGCTGCTGACGTTCCCTGAGGACTTCCTTTGTCAAGCATAAACTCTTTGTTTCCATTTTGTTCAGAGCTCTAAAGAATTTCTTCATACTGTTTGATCCCATCTTCCAAAACATTGCATCAAAGTTATCACCATCCTCCTCATCTTCCTCCTCATTGCTATCCTCAGGGCTCCTCTTGGTTCCAGAAGAGTTTCCAGGAACTGAACTTTGAGCAAATATGGCTGAATTGTTGAACTTGAAGTGAACTGGAAAACCTTTTTTATCTTTGGGACATGGTACCTCAGCAACATTGATGGCCTCCAGAATGGGGGGAACTTGTCCATCTGCAAATGTCACCAGAATTTGGATGTTCTCTGCAATGTCTTTGCCAAAAATGGAAAGAATTGAATCAAAGACGTATTTCTGGGCATGAGTCAAGCGAGCCAAAGAGGCTTGAGCAACAAAACACACGGCGTCAATCTGATCAACACCAGCTGGGGAAGTAAAGAACTCTCGGATCTGATCAGTGATCAATTTATCTCGGGTTATCCCCCTGGTATCTCCAAATCCCGGAGTGTCAATGATAGTGAGAGAGTAATCAATCTGGAATCCTTCTCGATGATGGAGTTCATAGGCAGTGATTGAGGATGTCTGACTTTCAGCCTGGGATCTTCCTGTCCCTTCGTCTATTAATTTATATCTGAAGTTGTCCTCCCATTCCACACCCAGGATGTAGTTGATCATTCCATTGATGAGGGTTGTTTTCCCTGCTCCTGTTGCCCCAAGAACCATGATTGCCCTCACACTATGTTTTTTGGTAGGTTTTCCAAAGGAGCATTTTACACGGTGTCCATCCATGTCAATTGTCTTCTTCTCTAAGGGGATTGTGTAAATGGAAGGGTTCCCTTTGGATGTTAATGTACTTTCTCTGTGAAGTTTCTCAGCCAGTCTCTTTGGTTCATTTTCTATTTCCATTAAAACCTCATCACTTGGTGCACTAGAACCTTCTTCTCCACAGTCAGCAGACACTCGCACTCTGTAGTTTGTCTTGGGTTTCAATCCCTCTAAAGTGTAACGACATTCACTGTCTGTTGTCTTTATTTCCTCCCATAATCCATTCTCTGTGCTGGAGGTAATTTCCCTTCCCTCTCTATATTCTATCCTGTACTGAACTATATCAGCACCAGCTCCAATCTCAGTCGGCCTGTCCCAGGTGAGTGTTGCAGCATACCAGTAAACCTGGAGTGGCAAAGGTTTACCAGGTGGACTTGTAGGAAGTGTGGTGACACTGTAACTCTCACTGACCATGCTGACTCCTGCCTTGATCACTGCTCTGTATTGGAATTGATACTCCTGGTGTGGCTGTAACCCAGATATTGTGTGGGAATCGGATTTATCTGATGTATCCACAGTTGTCCATTCCTCCTGTTGGGTAGCTCGGTACTCCACCTCGTACCCAACAATCTCACCAGCACCGTATCTTGGTGGCTGTAATTGGAGTGTCACACTGTCATGTGTTGTTTCACTAACCACAGGTCTCTCTGGCTGTGATGGGAGTTCAAAGCAGTGACTCACCATAAACCCTCTCCCATACAGGTAAATCGATGCTCCTACATTACTGTCATCCTGCACAGAAGCAATAATGAACTTTGTTTTCCCTCGTGCTCTGTTGGCTGTGAAAAAATCCAGAAATAAGCGAGAGCATTCCCTCATCTTCTGGGATACAGACACCGAGTTAAACCACTGCTGGTTATGATGTTCTGCACTAACCTGGTGAGCAGGATTTGATATCTGCATTTCCTCAGTT
This sequence comes from Carcharodon carcharias, assembly GCF_017639515.1. Lineage (NCBI taxonomy): Eukaryota > Metazoa > Chordata > Chondrichthyes > Lamniformes > Lamnidae > Carcharodon > Carcharodon carcharias. The sequence goes on from NC_054485.1 coordinate 77,830,700, forward strand.
GTGTGAGATTGTAGGTAGCTGTCTGCTCCTGACAGATAGAAATCCTCTTGATACAGTGATGTGAATGTGAAGCAGACCACATATTCTGTCTCTGGATTCAACACTTCTCTATCCAACTCACTCCTTGATTTCACAACGTGTATATCTTTCAATATTAGGAGATAATATCTCACCACATTCATTTCCCGCTCCTTGCCATCCAGCCATTTGATCAGTGACTGATAATTGAATGGTGACTGTTCCTTGTTCTTCAGAATGTCCACCAATAATCCTTCCTCCACCCCACCTCCTCGGATAGATGGTAACACTCTGGCTAAAGTCTTCTGGAAAACCAGTTTGTACTCCCGACACATCTCGCGGAATTTCATTATCCTTTTCCCAATCTCTGGAAATTGAACAGTGACACTGTCTCCCATCATATCATTGCATCTCATCACTGCCTCATTGAGCTGCTCCAGCACAGACTGGGAGCGATTGACCAGTCCGATACTTATGTCCCGTACCAGCTGAGCAGCTTTGGAGTCCAATTTATTGAGTGGGTAGAGCCAGACTCTCATAGGCACTGCATGCTCTCCATCAAGTCCCAGTAACTTTGGCAGGGTTCTGAAGATTTTGATGGCATCTTGGAATGTGGTGGGATTGTTTTCCAGGGAGAAATCCCCATAAAAGGTGCAGCTGAATTTGTGGGAATCGGATTTTTGTTGATCTGTCATTTCTAGGGAGGCCTGACCCTCAACTGCAATCCCAGGAATAATTTTAATCATCCCCTGCATGTTACCCTGAATATCCTGTAGGGTATCTGTTGAAGAGACCTCTTGATCAAACACAAAGAAAGCCTGAGCCCCGTACAACACTGCTGTAACCACATGAGTAGCTGTCCCCTGATCAAACAAGTATGGGTAGGTTACATTTTGCCGTCCCAAGTGGCTCATTGACAGCTGCTCAAACCTGGTTGTTGTTCGGTACTGAAGGGTCACACGTGCCTGATGTTTCGAACTCTTTGTGTCATTGAGATACTTTGCAGACCCTTTCACCTCTATCAATCCACCCAAGAAACTTGCTTTTAATGATCCGTTAACATTCAGTGCAGAGGCTTTCTTCTCAATGGTGTCAGATGCAATGATGTGAAATTCAGTATTAGGCTGAGACTGAACATTCAGATCAGTTTGTAATGCTTTCAAATCCCATAGTGTAACACCTACAAAATAAAAAGAAATTTCAAAATTAACATTTCTATTACACTTCATGACAGGCACAAGGTGAGGATAAAAGAACCACTGAATCAAGTCTTGACAGCTGGGATGAGAGGGAAACAACAGATTGCAAAAAGGAGCAGTGAGGAGGGTGGGACCAGACAGTGTGATAAAATAAGCAAAGAGGAAAAAAGGAAAAGAGACTGTGATAAAAGGATCAGTGACGAGAGTGGGACCAGACACTCTGATAAAAGGAGCAGTGAGGAGAGTGGGACCAGAGACTGTGATAAAAGGAGCGGTGAGAACAGTGGGACCAGAGACTGTGATAAAAGGATCAGTGAGGAGAGTGGGACCAGAGACTGTGATAAAAGGAGCGGTGAGGAGAGTGGGACCAAAGAAGTGATAAAAGGAGAAGTGAGGAGAGTGGAACAAAAGACAGTGATAAAAGGAGCAGTGAGGCGAGTCAGACCAGAGACTGTGATAAAAGGAGCGGTGAGGAGAGTGGTACCAGAGACTGTGATAAATGATTCACTAAGGTGAGTGGGACCAGAGACTCTGATAAAAGGAGTGGTGAGGAGAGAGGGACCAGAATCTGTGATAAAAGGATCAGTGAGGAGACTGGGACCCGAGACTGTGATAAAAGGAGCAGTGAGGAGAGTGGGACCAGAGAATGTGATAAAAGGAGGAGTGAGGAGAGTGGGAACAGAGACTGTGATAAAAGGATCGGTGAGGACAGTGGGAGCAGAGACTGTGATAAAAGGATCAGTGAGCAGAGAGGGACCAGAGAAGTTGATAAAAGGAGCGATGAGGAAAGTGGGAACAGGGACAATGAGAAAAGGATCGGTGAGGAAAGTGGGACCAGAGACTGTGATAAAACGTGCAGTGAGGAGAGTGGGACCAGGGACTGTGAAAAAGCAGCGGTAAGGAGAGTGGGACCAGAGACTGTGATAAAAGGAGCAGTGAGGAGAGTGGGACCAGAGACTGTGATGAAGGGAGCAGTGAGGAGAGTGGGACCAGATACTGTGATAAATGATTCACTAAGGTGAGTGGGACCAGACTCAGATAAAAGGAACAGTGAGGAGAGTGGGACCAGAGATTGTCATAAAAGGAGCAGTGAGGAGAGTGGGACCAGAGACTCTGATAAAAGGAGCAGTGAGGAGAGTGGGACCAGAGTCTGTGATAAAAGGATCGGTGAGGAGAGTGGGACAAGAGACTGTGATAAAAGGAGCAGTGAGGAAAGTGGGACCAGAGACTGTGATAAAACGTGCAGTGAGGAGAGTGGGACCAGGGACTGTGAAAAAGCAGAGGTGAGGAGAGTGGGACCAGGGACTGTGAAAAAGCAGAGGTGAGGCGAGTCAGACCAGAGACTGCGATAAATGATTCACTAAGGTGAGTGGGACCAGAGACTCAGATAAAAGGAGCAGAGAGGTGAGTGGGACCAGAGACTCTGATAAAAGGATCAGTGAGGAGAGTGGGACCAGAGACTGTGATAAAAGGATCAGTGAGGAGAGAGGGACCAGAGAATTTGATAAAAGGAGCGATGAGGAAAGTGGGAACAGGGAATATGAGAAAAGGATCGGTGAGGAGAGTGGGACCAGGGACTGTGATAAAAGGAGCTGTGAAGAGAGTGGGACCAGACTCTGTGATAAAGTTTGCGGTGAGGAGACAGGGACCAGAGACTGGGATAAAAGGAGCAGTGAGCAGAGTGGAACCAAAGATGTGATAAAAGGAGCAGTGAGGAGAGTGGAACAAAAGACAGTGATAAAAGGAGCAGTGAGGAGAGCGGGACCAGAGACTCTAATAAAAGGAGCGGAAAGGAGAGTGGGAGTAGAGACTGTGATAAAAGGATCAGTGAGGAGAGAGGGACCAGAGACTGTGATAAAAGTAGCTGTGAAGAGAGTGGGACCAGAGACTGTGATTAAAGGAGCGGTGAGGAGAGAGGGACCAGAGACTGTGATAAAAGGATCAGTGAGGAGAGTGGGAGCAGAGACTGTGATAAAATGATCAGTGAGGAAAGTGGGACCAGAGACTGTGAAAAAACGTGCAGTGAGGAGAGTGGGACCAGGGACTGTGAAAAAGTCGCGGTGAGGAGAGTGGGATCAGAGACTGTGATAAAAGGAGGAGTGAGGAGAGTGGGAACAGAGACTGTGATAAAAGGATCGATGAGGACAGTGGGAGCAGAGACTGTGATAAAAGGATCAGTAAGCAGAGAGGGACCAGAGAAGTTGATAAAAGGAGTGATGAGGAAAGTGGGAACAGGGACAATGAGAAAAGGATCGGTGAGGAGAGTGGGACCAGAGACAGTGATAAAAGTAGCTGTGAAGAGAGTGGGACCAGAGACTGTGATTAAAGGAGCGGTGAGGAGAGTGGGACCAGAGACAGTGATAAAAGTAGCTGTGAAGAGAGTGGGACCAGAGACTGTGATTAAAGGAGCGGTGAGGAGAGTCGGACCAGAGACTGTGATAAAAGTATCAGTGAGGAGAGTGGGAGCAGATTCTGCGATAAAAGGATCGGTGAGGAGAGAGGGAGCAGAGACTGTGATAAAATGATCAGTGAGGAGAGTGGGACCAGAGACTGTGATAAAAGGATCAGTGAGGAGAGAGGGACCAGAGACTGTGATAAAAGGAGCTGTGAAGAGAGTGGGACCAGACTCTTTGATAAAAGTAGCGGAGAGGAGAGAGGGCCCAGAGACTGTGATAAAAGGAGCAGTGAGCAGAAGGGACCAAAGATGTGATAAAAGGAGCAGTGAGGAGACTGGGACCCGAGACTGTGATAAAAGGAGCAGTGAGGAGAGTGGGACCAGATACTGTGATAAATGATTCACTAAGGTGAGTGGGACCAGACTCAGATAAAAGGAACAGTGAGGAGAGTGGGACCAGAGATTGTCATAAAAGGAGCAGTGAGGAGAGGGGGAGCAGAGACTCTAATAAAAGGAGCGGAAAGGAGAGTGGGAGTAGAGACTGTGATAAAAGGATCAGTGAGGAGAGAGGGACCAGAGAATTTGATAAAAGGAGCGATGAGGAAAGTGGGAACAGGGAATATGAGAAAAGGATCGGTGAGGAGAGTGGGACCAGAGACTGTGATAAAAGGAGCTGTGAAGAGAGTGGGACCAGACTCTTTGATAAAAGTAGCGGAGAGGAGAGAGGGACCAGAGACTGTGATAAAAGGAGCAGTGAGCAGAAGGGACCAAAGATGTGATAAAAGGAGCAGTGAGGAGAGTGGAACAAAAGACAGTGATAAAAGGAGCAGTGAGGAGAGCGGGACCAGAGACTCTAATAAAAGGAGCGGAAAGGAGAGTGGGAGTAGAGACTGTGATAAAAGGATCAGTGAGGAGAGTGGGACCAGAGACTGTGATAAAAGGAGCGGTGAGGAGAGAGGGACCAAAATCTGTGATAAAAGGATCAGTGAGGAGACTGGGACCCGAGACTGTGATAAAAGGAGCAGTGAGGAGAGTGGGACCAGAGACTGTGATAAAGGGGGCGGTGAGGAGAGTGTGACCAGAGACTGTGATAAAAGGAGCAGTGAGGAGAGTGGGACCAGACACAGTGATAAAAGGAGCAGTGAGGAGAGTGGGATCAGAGAATTTTATAAAAGGAGCGATGAGGAAAGTGGGAACAGGGACAATGAGAAAAGGATCGGTGAGGAGAGTGGGACCAGAGACAGTGATAAAAGTAGCTGTGAAGAGAGTGGGACCAGACATTGTGATTAAAGGAGCGGTGAGGAGAGAGGGACCAGAGACTGTAATAAAAGTATCAGTGAGGAGAGTGGGAGCAGATTCTGCGATAAAAGGATCGGTGAGGAGAGAGGGAGCAGAGACTGTGATAAAATGATCAGTGAGGAGAGTGGGACAAGAGACTGTGATAAAAGGAGCAGTGAGGAAAGTGGGACCAGAGACTGTGATAAAACGTGCAGTGAGGAGAGTGGGACCAGGGACTGTGAAAAAGCAGCGGTAAGGAGAGTGGGACCAGAGACTGTGATAAAAGGAGCGGTGAGGCGAGTCAGACCAGAGACTGTGATAAATGATTCACTAAGGTGAGTGGGACCAGAGACTCAGATAAAAGGAGCAGTGAGGAGAGTGGGAGCAGAGACTGTGATAAAAGGATCAGTGAGGAGAGAGGGACCAGAGAATTTGATAAAAGGAGCGATGAGGAAAGTGGGAACAGGGAATATGAGAAAAGGATCGGTGAGGAGAGTGGGACCAGAGACTGTGATAAAAGGAGCTGTGAAGAGAGTGGGACCAGACTCTTTGATAAAAGTAGCGGAGAGGAGAGTGGGAGTAGAGACTGTGATAAAAGGATCAGTGAGGAGAGTGGGACCAGAGACTGTGATAAAAGGAGCGGTGAGGAGAGAGGGACCAAAATCTGTGATAAAAGGATCAGTGAGGAGACTGGGACCCGAGACTGTGATAAAAGGAGCAGTGAGGAGAGTGGGACCAGAGACTGTGATAAAAGGAGGAGTGAGGAGAGTGGGACCAGAGACTGTGATAAATGGAGCAGTGAGGAGAGTGGGACCAGAGACTGTGATAAAGGGGGCGGTGAGGAGAGTGTGACCAGAGAATGTGATAAAAGGAGGAGTGAGGAGAGTGGGAACAGAGACTGTGATAAAAGGATCGGTGAGGACAGTGGGAGCAGAGACTGTGACAAAAGGATCAGTAAGCGGAGAGGGACCAGAGAAGTTGATAAAAGGAGCGATGAGGAAAGTGGGAACAGGGACAATGAGAAAAGGATCGGTGAGGAGAGTGGGACCAGAGACAGTGATAAAAGGAGCGGTGAGGAGAGAGGGACCAGAGACTGTGATAAAAGTATCAGTGAGGAGAGTGGGAGCAGATTCTGCGATAAAAGGATCGGTGAGGAGAGAGGGAGCAGAGACTGTGATAAAAGGAGCTGTGAAGAGAGTGGGACCAGACTCTTTGATAAAAGTAGCGGAGAGGAGAGAGGGACCAGAGACTGTGATAAAAGGAGCAGTGAGCAGAAGGGACCAAAGATCTGATAAAAGGAGCAGTGAGGAGAGTGGAACAAAAGACAGTGATAAAAGGAGTAGTGAGGAGAGCGGGACCAGAGACTGATAAAAGGAGTGGTGAGGAGAGTGGGAGCAGAGACTGTGATAAAAGGATCAGTGAGGAGAGAGGGACCAGAGAATTTGATAAAAGGAGCGATGAGGAAAGTGGGAACAGGGAATATGAGAAAAGGATCGGTGAGGAGAGTGGGACCAGAGACTGTGATAAAAGGAGCTGTGAAGAGAGTGGGACCAGACTCTTTGATAAAAGTAGCGGAGAGGAGAGAGGGACCAGAGACTGTGATAAAAGGATCAGTGAGCAGAAGGGACCAAAGATGTGATAAAAGGAGCAGTGAGGAGAGTGGAACAAAAGACAGTGATAAAAGGAGTAGTGAGGAGAGCGGGACCAGAGACTCTAATAAAAGGAGCGGAAAGGAGAGTGGGAGTAGAGACTGTGATAAAAGGATCAGTGAGGAGAGAGGGACCAGAGAAGTTGATAAAAGGAGCGGTGAGGAAAGTGGGAACAGGGACTATGAGAAAAGGATCGGTGAGGAGAGTGGGACCAGAGACTGTGATAAAAGTAGCTGTGAAGAGAGTGGGACCAGAGACTGTGATTAAAGGAGCGGTGAGGAGAGAGGAACCAGAGACTGTGATAAAAGGATCAGTGAGGAGAGTGGGAGCAGATTCTGCGATAAAAGGATCTGTGAGGAGAGTGGGAGCAGAGACTGTGATAAAATGATCAGTGAGGAGAGTGGGACAAGAGACTGAGATAAAAGGAGCAGTGAGGAGAATGGGACCAGAGACTGTGATAAAACGTGCAGTGAGGAGAGTGGGACCAGAGACTGTGATAAAGGGGGCGGTGAGGAGAGTGTGACCAGAGAATGTGATAAAAGGAGCAGTGAGGAGAGTGGGAACAGAGACTGTGATAAAAGGATCGATGAGGACAGTGGGAGCAGAGACTGTGATAAAAGGATCAGTAAGCAGAGAGGGACCAGAGAAGTTGATAAAAGGAGCGATGACGAAAGTGGGAACAGGGACAATGAGAAAAGGATCGGTGAGGAGAGTGGGACCAGAGACAGTGATAAAAGTAGCTGTGAAGAGAGTGGGACCAGAGAAAGTGATTAAAGGAGCGGTGAGGAGAGAGGGACCAGAGACTGTGATAAAAGTATCAGTGAGGAGAGTGGGAGCAGATTCTGCGATAAAAGGATCGGTGAGGAGAGAGGGAGCAGAGACTGTGATAAAATGATCAGTGAGGAGAGTGGGACCAGAGAATTTGATAAAAGGAGCAGTGAGGAGAGTGGGACCAGGGACTGTGAAAAAGCAGCTGTGAGGAGAGTGGGACCAGAGACTGTGATAAATGATTCACTAAGGTGAGTGGCACACGAGACTCAGATAAAAGGAGCAGTGAGGAGAGTGGCAGTAGAGACTGTGATAAAAGGATCAGTGAGGAGAGGGGGACCAGAGAATTTGATAAAAGGAGCGATGAGGAAAGTGGGAACAGGGACTATGAGAAAAGGATCGGTGAGGAGAGTGGGACCAGAGACTGTGATAAAAGGAGCTGTGAAGAGAGTGGGACCAGACTCTTTGATAAAAGTAGCGGAGAGGAGAGAGGGACCAGAGACTGTGATAAAAGGAGCAGTGAGCAGAAGGGACCAAAGATGTGATAAAAGGAGCAGTGAGGAGAGTGGAACAAAAGACAGTGATAAAAGGAGCAGTGAGGAGAGCGGGACCAGAGACTCTAATAAAAGGAGCGGAAAGGAGAGTGGGAGTAGAGACTGTGATAAAAGGATCAGTGAGGAGAGTGGGACCAGAGACTGTGATAAAAGGAGCGGTGAGGAGAGAGGGACCAAAATCTGTGATAAAAGGATCAATGAGGAGACTGGGACCCGAGACTGTGATAAAAGGAGCAGTGAGGAGAGTGGGACCAGAGACTGTGATAAAAGGAGCAGTGAGGAGAGTGGGAACAGAGACTGTGATAAAAGGATCGGTGAGGACAGTGGGAGCAGAGACTGTGACAAAAGGATCAGTAAGCGGAGAGGGACCAGAGAAGTTGATAAAAGGAGCGATGAGGAAAGTGGGAACAGGGACTATGAGAAAAGGATCGGTGAGGAGAGTGGGACCAGAGACAGTGATAAAAGGAGCGGTGAGGAGAGAGGGACCAGAGACTGTGATTAAAGGAGCGGTGAGGAGAGAGGGACCAGAGACTGTGATAAAAGTATCAGTGAGGAGAGTGGGAGCAGATTCTGCGATAAAAGGATCGGTGAGGAGAGAGGAAGCAGAGACTGTGATAAAATGATCAGTGAGGAGAGTGGGACCAGAGACTGTGATAAAAGGATCAGTGAGGAGAGTGGGACCAGAGACTGTGATAAAACGTGCAGTGAGGAGAGTGGGACCAGAGACAGTGATAAAAGGAGCAGTGAGGAGAGTGGGAGCAGAGACTGTGATAAAAGGAGCAGTGAGGAGAGAGGGACCAGAGAATTTGATAAAAGGAGCGATGAGGAAAGTGGGAACAGGGAATATGAGAAAAGGATCGGTGAGGAGAGTGAGACCAGAGACTGTGATAAAAGGAGCTGTGAAGAGAGTGGGACCAGACTGTTTGATAAAAGTAGCGGAGAGGAGAGAGGGCCCAGAGACTGTGATAAAAGGAGCAGTGAGCAGAAGGGACCAAAGATCTGATAAAAGGAGCAGTGAGGAGAGTGGGGGTAGAAACTGTGATAAAAGGATCAGTGAGGAGAGAGGGACCAGAGAAGTTGATAAAAGGAGCGATGAGGAAAGTGGGAACAGGGACTATGAGAAAAGGATCGGTGAGGAGAGTGGGACCAGAGACAGTGATAAAAGGAGCGGTGAGGAGAGAGGGACCAGAGACTGTGATAAAAGGAGCGGTGAGGAGAGAGGAACCAGAGACTGTGATAAAAGGATCAGTGAGGAGAGTGGGAGCAGATTCTGCGATAAAAGGATCGGTGAGGAGAGAGGGAGCAGAGACTGTGATAAAATGATCAGTGAGGAGAGTGGGACAAGAGACTGTGATAAAAGGAGCAGTGAGGAAAGTGGGACCAGAGACTGTGATAAAACGTGCAGTGAGGAGAGTGGGACCAGAGACAGTGATAAAAGGAGCAGTGAGGAGAGTGGGAGCAGAGACTGTGATAAAAGGATCAGTGAGGAGAGAGGGACCAGAGAATTTGATAAAAGGAGCGATGAGGAAAGTGGGAACAGGGAATATGAGAAAAGGATCGGTGAGGAGAGTGGGACCAGAGACTGTGATAAAAGGAGCTGTGAAGAGAGTGGGACCAGACTCTTTGATAAAAGTAGCGGAGAGGAGAGAGGGACCAGAGACTGTGATAAAAGGAGCAGTGAGCAGAAGGGACCAAAGATGTGATAAAAGGAGCAGTGAGGAGAGTGGAACAAAAGACAGTGATAAAAGGAGCAGTGAGGAGAGCGGGACCAGAGACTCTAATAAAAGGAGCGGAAAGGAGAGTGGGAGTAGAGACTGTGATAAAAGGATCAGTGAGGAGAGTGGGACCAGAGACTGTGATAAAAGGAGCGGTGAGGAGAGAGGGACCAAAATCTGTGATAAAAGGATCAGTGAGAAGACTGGGACCCGAGACTGTGATAAAAGGAGCAGTGAGGAGAGTGGGACCAGAGACTGTGATAAAGGGGGCGGTGAGGAGAGTGTGACCAGAGAATGTGATAAAAGGAGTAGTGAGGAGAGTGGGAACAGAGACTGTGATAAAAGGATCAGTGAGCAGAGAGGGACCAGAGAAGTTGATAAAAGGAGCGATGAGGAAAGTAGGAACAGGGACAATGAGAAAAGGATCGGTGAGGAGAGTGGGACCAGAGACAGTGATAAAAGTAGCTGTGAAGAGAGTGGGACCAGAGAAAGTGATTAAAGGAGCGGTGAGGAGAGAGGGACCAGAGACTGTAATAAAAGTATCAGTGAGGAGAGTGGGAGCAGATTCTGCGATAAAAGGATCGGTGAGGAGAGAGGGAGCAGAGACTGTGATAAAATGATCAGTGAGGAGAGTGGGACAAGAGACTGTGATAAAAGGAGCAGTGAGGAAAGTGGGACCAGAGACTGTGATAAAACGTGCAGTGAGGAGAGTGGGACCAGGGACTGTGAAAAAGCAGCGGTAAGGAGAGTGGGACCAGAGACTGTGATAAAAGGAGCGGTGAGGCGAGTCAGACCAGAGACTGTGATAAATGATTCACTAAGGTGAGTGGGACCAGAGACTCAGATAAAAGGAGCAGTGAGGAGAGTGGGAGCAGAGACTGTGATAAAAGGATCAGTGAGGAGAGAGGGACCAGAGAATTTGATAAAAGGAGCGATGAGGAAAGTGGGAACAGGGAATATGAGAAAAGGATCGGTGAGGTGAGTGGGACCAGAGACTGTGATAAAAGGAGCTGTGAAGAGAGTGGGACCAGACTCTTTGATAAAAGTAGCGGAGAGGAGAGAGGGACCAGAGACTGTGATAAAAGGAGCAGTGAGCAGAAGGGACCAAAGATGTGATAAAAGGAGCAGTGAGGAGAGTGGAACAAAAGACAGTGATAAAAGGAGCAGTGAGGAGAGCGGGACCAGAGACTCTAATAAAAGGAGCGGAAAGGAGAGTGGGAGTAGAGACTGTGATAAAAGGATCAGTGAGGAGAGTGGGACCAGAGACTGTGATAAAAGGAGCGGTGAGGAGAGAGGGACCAAAATCTGTGATAAAAGGATCAGTGAGGAGACTGGGACCCGAGACTGTGATAAAAGGAGCAGTGAGGAGAGTGGGACCAGAGACTGTGATAAAGGGGGCGGTGAGGAGAGTGTGACCAGAGACTGTGATAAAAGGAGGAGTGAGGAGAGTGGGACCAGAGACTGTGATAAAAGGAGCAGTGAGCAGAAGGGACCAAAGATGTGATAAAAGGAGCAGTGAGGAGAGTGGAACAAAAGACAGTGATAAAAGGAGTAGTGAGGAGAGCGGGACCAGAGACTCTAATAAAAGGAGCGGAAAAGAGAGTGGGAGTAGAAACTGTGATAAAAGGATCAGTGAGGAGAGAGGGACCAGAGAAGTTGATAAAAGGAGCGGTGAGGAAAGTGGGAACAGGGACTATGAGAAAAGGATCGGTGAGGAGAGTGGGACCAGAGACTGTGATAAAAGTAGCTGTGAAGAGAGTGGGACCAGAGACTGTGATTAAAGGAGCGGTGAGGAGAGAGGAACCAGAGACTGTGATAAAAGGATCAGTGAGGAGAGTGGGAGCAGAGACTGTGATAAAATGATCAGTGAGGAGAGTGGGACAAGAGACTGAGATAAAAGGAGCAGTGAGGAGAATGGGACCAGAGACTGTGATAAAACGTGCAGTGAGGAGAGTGGGACCAGGGACTGTGAAAAAGCAGCGGTGAGGAGGGTGGGACCAGAGACTGTGATAAAGGGGGCGGTGAGGAGAGTGTGACCAGAGAATGTGATAAAAGGAGCAGTGAGGAGAGTGGGAACAGAGACTGTGATAAAAGGATCGATGAGGACAGTGGGAGCAGAGACTGTGATAAAAGGATCAGTAAGCAGAGAGGGACCAGAGAAGTTGATAAAAGGAGCGATGAGGAAAGTGGGAACAGGGACAATGAGAAAAGGATCGGTGAGGAGAGTGGGACCAGAGACAGTGATAAAAGTAGCTGTGAAGAGAGTGGGACCAGAGAAAGTGATTAAAGGAGCGGTGAGGAGAGAGGGACCAGAGACTGTGATAAAAGTATCAGTGAGGAGAGTGGGAGCAGATTCTGCGATAAAAGGATCGGTGAGGAGAGAGGGAGCAGAGACTGTGATAAAATGATCAGTGAGGAGAGTGGGACCAGAGAATTTGATAAAAGGAGCAGTGAGGAGAGTGGGACCAGGGACTGTGAAAAAGCAGCTGTGAGGAGAGTGGGACCAGAGACTGTGATAAATGATTCACTAAGGTGAGTGGGACCAGAGACTCAGATAAAAGGAGCAGTGAGGAGAGTGGGAGCAGAGACTGTGATAAAAGGATCAGTGAGGAGAGAGGGACCAGAGAATTTGATAAAAGGAGCGATGAGGAAAGTGGGAACAGGGAATATGAGAAAAGGATCGGTGAGGAGAGTGGGACCAGAGACTGTGATAAAAGGAGCTGTGAAGAGAGTGGGACCAGACTCTTTGATAAAAGTAGCGGAGAGGAGAGAGGGACCAGAGACTGTGATAAAAGGAGCAGTGAGCAGAAGGGACCAAAGATGTGATAAAAGGAGCAGTGAGGAGAGTGGAACAAAAGACAGTGATAAAAGGAGCAGTGAGGAGAGCGGGACCAGAGACTCTAATAAAAGGAGCGGAAAGGAGAGTGGGAGTAGAGACTGTGATAAAAGGATCAGTGAGGAGAGTGGGAGTAGAGACTGTGATAAAAGGAACGGTGAGGAGAGAGGGACCAAAATCTGTGATAAAAGGATCAATGAGGAGACTGGGACCCGAGACTGTGATAAAAGGAGCAGTGAGGAGAGTGGGACCAGAGACTGTGATAAAAGGATCGGTGAGGACAGTGGGAGCAGAGACTGTGACAAAAGGATCAGTAAGCGGAGAGGGACCAGAGAAGTTGATAAAAGGAGCGATGAGGAAAGTGGGAACAGGGACAATGAGAAAAGGATCGGTGAGGAGAGTGGGACCAGAGACAGTGATAAAAGTAGCTGTGAAGAGAGTGGGACCAGAGACTGTGATTAAAGGAGCGGTGAGGAGAGAGGGACCAGAGACTGTGATAAAAGTATCAGTGAGGAGAGTGGGAGCAGATTCTGCGATAAAAGGATCGGTGAGGAGAGAGGAAGCAGAGACTGTGATAAAATGATCAGTGAGGAGAGTGGGACCAGAGACTGTGATAAAAGGAGCAGTGAGGAAAGTGGGACCAGAGACTGTGATAAAACGTGCAGTGAGGAGAGTGGGACCAGGGACTGTGATAAAAGGAGCGGTGAGGAGAGTGGGACCAGAGACTCTGATAAAAGGAGCGGTGAGGAGAGTGGGAGCAGAGACTGTGATAAAAGGATCAGTGAGGAGAGAGGGACCAGAGAATTTGATAAAAGGAGCGATGAGGAAAGTGGGAACAGGGAATATGAGAAAAGGATCGGTGAGGAGAGTGAGACCAGAGACTGTGATAAAAGGAGCTGTGAAGAGAGTGGGACCAGACTCTTTGATAAAAGTAGCGGAGAGGAGAGAGGGACCAGAGACTGTGATAAAAGGAGCAGTGAGCAGAAGGGACCAAAGATCTGATAAAAGCAGCAGTGAGGAGAGTGGGGGTAGAAACTGTGATAAAAGGATCAGTGAGGAGAGAGGGACCAGAGAAGTTGATAAAAGGAGCGATGAGGAAAGTGGGAACAGGGACTATGAGAAAAGGATCGGTGAGGAGAGTGGGACCAGAGACTGTGATAAAAGGATCAGTGAGGAGAGTGGGAGCAGATTCTGCGATAAAAGGATCGGTGAGGAGAGAGGGAGCAGAGACTGTGATAAAATGATCAGTGAGGAGAGTGGGACCAGAGACTCTGATAAAAGGAGCGGAGAGGAGAGTAGGACCGGAGACTGCGATAAATGATTCACTAAGGTGAGTGGGACCAGAGACTGTGATAACAGGATCAGGGAGGAGAGTAGGAGCAGATTCTGCGATAAAAGGATCGGTGAGGAGAGTGGGACCAGAGACTGTGATAAAAGGATCAGGGAGGAGAGTAGGAGCAGATTCTGCGATAAAAGGATCGGTGAGGAGAGTGGGACCAGAGACTGTGATAAAAGGATCAGGGAGGAGAGTGGGAGCAGATTCTGCGATAAAAGGATCGGTGAGGAGAGTGGGAGCAGAGACTGTGATAAAAGGATCGGTGAGGAGAGTGGGACCAGAGACTGCGATAAATGATTCAGTAAGGTGAGTGGGACCAGAGACTCAGATAAAAGGAGCAGTGAGGAGAGTGGGACCAGAGATTGTGATAAAAGGAGCAGTGAGGAGAGTGGGACCAGAGACTCAGATAAAAGGAGCAGTGAGGAGAGTGGGACCAGAGACTGTGATAAAAGGATCAGTGAGGAGAGAGGGACCAGAGAATTTGATAAAAGGAGCGATGAGGAAAGTGGGTACAGGGAATATGAGAAAAGGAGCAGTGAGGAGAGTGGGACCAGAGACTGTGGTAAAAAGATCAGGGAGGAGAGTGGGACCAGACTCTGTGATAAAAGGAGCGGTGAGCAGAGTGGGACCAAAGATGTGATAAAAGGAGCAGTGAGGAGAGTGGAACAAAAGACAGTGATAAAAGGAGCAGTGAGGACAGCGGGACCAGAGACTCTAATAAAAGGAGCGGAAAGGAGAGTGGGAGCAGACTCTGTGATAAAAGGATCGGTGAGGACAGTGGGAGCAGAGACTCTGATAAAAGGATCAGTGAGAAGAGTAGGAACAGAGACTGTGATAAATGGAGCAGTGAGGATAGTGGGACCAGAGACTCTGATAAAAGGAGCGGTGTGTAGAATGGGACCAGAAACAGTGATAAAAGAAGTGAGGAGAGTGAGACCAGAGACGATGCGAAAAGGAGCAGTGAGGAGATTGCGACCAGAGACTGTGATAAAAGGAGCGGTGAGGAGAGTGAGACCAGAGACGATGCGAAAAGGAGCAGTGAGGAGATTGCGACCAGAGACTGTGATAAAAGGAGCGGTGAGGAGAGTGGGACCAGAGACTGTGATAAAAGGAGCGGTGAGGCGAGTCAGACCAGAGACTGCGATAAATGATTCACTAAAGTGAGTGGGACCAGAGACTCAGATAAAAGGAGCAGTGAGGAGAGTGGGAGCAGAGACTGTGATAAAAGGAGCAGTGAGGAGAGTGGGACCACAGACTGTGATAAAAGGAGCAGTGAGGAGAGTGGGACCAGAGACTATGATGAAACGATCACTGAGGAGAGTAGGACCAGACACTGTGATAAAAGGACCAGAGATGATAGTGGGACCAGAGACTGTGATAAAAGGAGCAGTGAGGAGAGTGGGACCAGAGACTGTGATAAAAGGATTGGTGAGGAGAATGGGACCAGAATCTGTGATAAAAGGATCAGTGAGGAGACTGGGACCCGAGACTGTGATAAAAGGAGCGATGAGGAAAGTGGGACCAGAGACTGTGATAAAAGCAGCAGTGAGGAGATTGGGACCAGAGATTGTGATAAAAGGACCGGTGAGGAGAGTGGGAACAGAGACTGTGATAAAAGGATCAGTGAGGAGAGAGGGACCAGAGAAGTTGATAAAAGGAGCGCTAAGGAAAGTGGGTAGAGGGACTATGAGAAAAGTAGCTGTGAAGAGAGGGGACAAGAGACTGTGATAAAAGGAGCGGTGAGGAGAGAGGGACCAGAGACTGTGATAAAAGGATCGGTGAGGAGAGTGGGAGCAGAGACTGTGATAAAATGATCAGTGAGGAGAGTGGGACCAGAGACTGTGATAAAAGGATCAGTGAGGAGAGTGGGACCAGAGACTGTGATAAAACGTGCAGTGAGGAGAGTGCGACCAGGGACTGTGAAAAAAGCAGCGGTGAGGAGAGTGGGACCAGAGACTGCGATAAAAGGAGTGGTGAGGAGAGTGGGACCAGAGACTGTGATGAAAGGAGCAGTGAGGAGAGTCGGACCAGAGACTCAGATAAAAGGAGCAGTGAGGAGAGTGGGACCAGAGATTGTCATAAAAGGAGCAGTGAGGAGAGTGGGACCAGAGACTCTGATAAAAAGAGCTGTGAAGAGATTGGGACCAGAGACTGTGATAAAAGGATCAGGGAGGAGAGTGGGAGCAGATTCTGCGATAAATGGATCAGTGAGGAGAGTGGGACCAGAGACTGTGATAAAAGGAGCAGTGAGGAAAGTAGGACCAGAGACTGTGATAAAACGTGCAGTGAGGAGAGTGGAACCAGACTCTGTGATAAAAGTAGCGGAGAGGAGAGAGGGACCAGAGACTGTGATAAAAGGAGCAGTGAGCAGAGTGGGACAAAGATGTGATAAAAGAAGCAGTGAGGAGAGCGGGACCAGAGACTCTAATAAAAGGAGCGGTGAGGAGAGTGGGACCAGAGACTGTGATAAAAGGAGCGGTGAGGAGAGTGGGACCAGAATCTGTGATAAAAGGATCAGTGAGGAGAGTGGGACCAGAGATGGTGATAAAAGGAGCAGTGAGGAGAGTGGGACCCAAGACTGTGATAAAAGGTTCAGTGAGGAGTTTGGGACCAGAGACTCTGAAAAAAGGACCGGTGAGGAGAGTGAGACCAGAGACTATGTGAAAAGGAGCGGTGAGGAGAGTGGGACCAGAGACTGTGATAAAAGCTGCGGTGAGGAGAGTGGGACCAGAGACTATGATAAAATGATCAGTGAGGAGAATGGGACCAGAAACTGTGATAAAAGGATAAGTGAGGAGAGTGGGACCAGAGAATCTGATAAAAGGAGCAGTGAGGTGAGTGGGACCAGAGATTGTGATAAAAGGATCAGTGAGGAGAGTGGGAACAGAGACTATGATAAACGGATCAGTAAGGTTAGTGGGACCCGAAACTCTGATAAAAGGAGCAGTGAGGAGATTGGGACCAGAGACAATGATGAAAGGAGCAGTGAGGTGAGTGGGACCAGAGATTGTGATAAAAGGATCAGCGAGGAGAGTGGGACCAGAGATTGTGATAAAAGGATCGGTGAGGAGAGAGGGACCAGAGACTGTGATAAAAGTTGAAGTGAGGAGAGTGGGACCAGAGACTGTGATAAAAGGAGCAGTGAGGAGAGTGGAACCAAAGACAGTGATAAAAGGAGCAGTGAGGACAGCGGGACCAGAGACTCTAATAAAAAGAGCGGTAAGGAGAGTGGGAGCAGACTCTGTGATAAAAGGATCGGTGAGGAGAATGGGAGTAGAGACTGTGATAAAAGCATCAGTGAGGATAGAGGGACCAGAGAATTTGATAAAAGGAGCGATGAGGAAAGTGGGAACAGGGACTATGAGAAAAGGATCGGTGAGGAGAGTGGGACCAGAGACTGTGATAAAAGCAACAGTGAGGAAAGTGGGACCAGAGACTGTGATAAAAGGAGCAGTGAGGAGAGTGGGACCAGAGACTGTGACAAAAGGATCAGTGAGGAGAGTGGGAGCAGATTCTGCGATAATAGGATCGGTGAGGAGAGTGGGAGCAGAGACTGTGATTAAATGATCAGTGAGGAGAGTGGGACCAGAGACTGTGAAAAAAGGAGCAGTGAGGAAAGTGGGACCAGAGACGGTGATAAAACGTGCAGTGAGGAGAGTGGGACCAGGGACTGTGAAAAAGCTGCGGTGAGGAGAGTGGGACAGAGAATGTGATAAAAGGTGCAGTGAGGAGAGTGGGACAGAGAATGTGAAAAAAGGAGCAGTGAGGAGAGTGGGGCCAGAGATTGTCATAAAAGGAGCAGTGAGGAGAGTCGGACCAGAGACCCTGATAAAAGGAGCAGTGAGGTGAGTGGGACCAGACTCTGTGATAAAAGGATCATTGAGGAGAGTGGGACCAGAGACTGTGATAAAAGGAGCACAGACGAGAGTGGGACCAGAGACAGTGATAAAAGGAGCAGTGAGGAGATTGGGACCAGAGATGGTGAGAAAAGGAGCAGTGAGGACAGAGGGACCAGAGACTGTGATAAAAGGAACAGAGAGGAGAGTGGGACCAGAGACTGTGATAAAAGGAGCAGTGAGGAGAGTGGGACCACAGACTGTGATAAAAGGAGCGGTGAGGAGAGTGGGACCAGAGACTATGATGAAACGATCACTGAGGAGAGTAGGACCAGACACTGTGATAATAGGACCAGAGATGATAGTGGGACCAGAGACTGTGATAAAAGGAGCAGTGAGGAGAGTGGGACCAGAGACTGTGATAAAAGGATTGGTGAGGAGAATGGGACCAGAATCTGTGATAAAAGGATCAGTGAGGAGACTGGGACCCGAGACTGTGATAAAAGGAGCGATGAGGAAAGTGGGACCAGAGACTGTGATAAAAGCAGCAGTGAGGAGATTGGGACCAGAGATTGTGATAAAAGGACCGGTGAGGAGAGTGGGAACAGAGACTGTGATAAAAGGATCAGTGAGGAGAGAGGGACCAGAGAAGTTGATAAAAGGAGCGCTAAGGAAAGTGGGTAGAGGGACTATGAGAAAAGTAGCTGTGAAGAGAGGGGACAAGAGACTGTGATAAAAGGAGCGGTGAGGAGAGAGGGACCAGAGACTGTGATAAAAGGATCGGTGAGGAGAGTGGGAGCAGAGACTGTGATAAAATGATCAGTGAGGAGAGTGGGACCAGAGACTGTGATAAAAGGATCAGTGAGGAGAGTGGGACCAGAGACTGTGATAAAACGTGCAGTGAGGAGAGTGCGACCAGGGACTGTGAAAAAGCAGCGGTGAGGAGAGTGGGACCAGAGACTGCGATAAAAGGAGTGGTGAGGAGAGTGGGACCAGAGACTGTGATGAAAGGAGCAGTGAGGAGAGTCGGACCAGAGACTCAGATAAAAGGAGCAGTGAGGAGAGTGGGACCAGAGATTGTCATAAAAGGAGCAGTGAGGAGAGTGGGACCAGAGACTCTGATAAAAAGAGCTGTGAAGAGATTGGGACCAGAGACTGTGATAAAAGGATCAGGGAGGAGAGTGGGAGCAGATTCTGCGATAAATGGATCAGTGAGGAGAGTGGGACCAGAGACTGTGATAAAAGGAGCAGTGAGGAAAGTAGGACCAGAGACTGTGATAAAACGTGCAGTGAGGAGAGTGGGACCAGACTCTGTGATAAAAGTAGCGGAGAGGAGAGAGGGACCAGAGACTGTGATAAAAGGAGCAGTGAGCAGAGTGGGACAAAGATGTGATAAAAGAAGCAGTGAGGAGAGCGGGACCAGAGACTCTAATAAAAGGAGCGGTGAGGAGAGTGGGACCAGAGACTGATAAAAGGAGCAGTGAGGAGAGTGGGAGCAGAATCTGTGATAAAAGGATCAGTGAGGAGAGTGGGACCAGAGACTGTGATAAAAGGATCAGTGAGGAGACTGGGACCCAAGACTGTGATAAAAGGATCAGTGAGGAGTTTGGGACCAGAGATTCTGAAAAAAGGACCGGTGAGGAGAGTGGGAACAGAGACTGTGATAAAAGGAGCAGTGAGGAGAGTGAGACCAGAGACTATG
This sequence comes from Carcharodon carcharias, assembly GCF_017639515.1. Classification (NCBI taxonomy): domain Eukaryota; kingdom Metazoa; phylum Chordata; class Chondrichthyes; order Lamniformes; family Lamnidae; genus Carcharodon; species Carcharodon carcharias. The sequence goes on from NC_054485.1 coordinate 77,849,986, forward strand.
TGAAAAGGAGCGGTGAGGAGAATGGGACCAGAGACTGTGATAAAAGGAGCAGTGAGGAGAATGGGACCCGAGACTGTGATAAAAGGAGCGGTGAGGAGAGTGGGACCAGAGACTGTGATAAAAGCTGCGGTGAGGAGAGTGGGACCAGAGACTATGATAAAATGATCAGTGAGGAGAATGGGACCAGAAACTGTGATAAAAGGATAAGTGAGCAGAGTGGGAACAGAGAATCTGATAAAAGGAGCAGTGAGGAGATTGGGACCAGAGACAATGATGAAAGGAGCAGTGAGGTGAGTGGGACCAGAGATTGTGATAAAAGGATCAGTGAGGAGAGTGGGAACAGAGACTATGATAAACGGATCAGTAAGGTTAGTGGGACCCGAAACTCTGATAAAAGGAGCAGTGAGGAGATTGGGACCAGAGACAATGATGAAAGGAGCAGTGAGGTGAGTGGGACCAGAGATTGTGATAAAAGGATCAGCGAGGAGAGTGGGACCAGAGATTGTGATAAAAGGATCGGTGAGGAGAGAGGGACCAGAGACTGTGATAAAAGTTGAAGTGAGGAGAGTGGGACCAGAGACTGTGATAAAAGGAGCAGTGAGCAGAGTGGGGCCAAAGATGTGATAAAAGGAGCAGTGAGGAGAGAGGGACCAGAGAAGTTGATAAAAGGAGCGCTAAGGAAAGTGGGTAGAGGGACTATGAGAAAAGGATCGGTGAGGAGAGTGGGACCAGAGACAGTGATAAAAGTAGCTGTGAAGAGAGGGGACAAGAGACTGTGATAAAAGGAGCGGTGAGGAGAGAGGGACCAGAGACTGTGATAAAAGGATCGGTGAGGAGAGTGGGAGCAGAGACTGTGATAAAATGATCAGTGAGGAGAGTGGGACCAGAGACTGTGATAAAAGGATCAGTGAGGAGAGTGGGACCAGAGACTGTGATAAAACGTGCAGTGAGGAGAGTGCGACCAGGGACTGTGAAAAAGCAGCGGTGAGGAGAGTGGGACCAGAGACTGCGATAAAAGGAGTGGTGAGGAGAGTGGGACCAGAGACTGTGATGAAAGGAGCAGTGAGGAGAGTCGGACCAGAGACTCAGATAAAAGGAGCAGTGAGGAGAGTGGGACCAGAGATTGTCATAAAAGGAGCAGTGAGGAGAGTGGGACCAGAGACTCTGATAAAAAGAGCTGTGAAGAGATTGGGACCAGAGACTGTGATAAAAGGATCAGGGAGGAGAGTGGGAGCAGATTCTGCGATAAATGGATCAGTGAGGAGAGTGGGACCAGAGACTGTGATAAAAGGAGCAGTGAGGAAAGTAGGACCAGAGACTGTGATAAAACGTGCAGTGAGGAGAGTGGGACCAGACTCTGTGATAAAAGTAGCGGAGAGGAGAGAGGGACCAGAGACTGTGATAAAAGGAGCAGTGAGCAGAGTGGGACAAAGATGTGATAAAAGAAGCAGTGAGGAGAGCGGGACCAGAGACTCTAATAAAAGGAGCGGTGAGGAGAGTGGGACCAGAGACTGATAAAAGGAGCAGTGAGGAGAGTGGGAGCAGAATCTGTGATAAAAGGATCAGTGAGGAGAGTGGGACCAGAGACTGTGATAAAAGGATCAGTGAGGAGACTGGGACCCAAGACTGTGATAAAAGGATCAGTGAGGAGTTTGGGACCAGAGATTCTGAAAAAAGGACCGGTGAGGAGAGTGGGAACAGAGACTGTGATAAAAGGAGCAGTGAGGAGAGTGAGACCAGAGACTATGTGAAAAGGAGCGGTGAGGAGAATGGGACCAGAGACTGTGATAAAAGGAGCAGTGAGGAGAATGGGACCCGAGACTGTGATAAAAGGAGCGGTGAGGAGAGTGGGACCAGAGACTGTGATAAAAGCTGCGGTGAGGAGAGTGGGACCAGAGACTATGATAAAATGATCAGTGAGGAGAATGGGACCAGAAACTGTGATAAAAGGATAAGTGAGCAGAGTGGGAACAGAGAATCTGATAAAAGGAGCAGTGAGGAGATTGGGACCAGAGACAATGATGAAAGGAGCAGTGAGGTGAGTGGGACCAGAGATTGTGATAAAAGGATCAGTGAGGAGAGTGGGAACAGAGACTATGATAAACGGATCAGTAAGGTTAGTGGGACCCGAAACTCTGATAAAAGGAGCAGTGAGGAGATTGGGACCAGAGACAATGATGAAAGGAGCAGTGAGGTGAGTGGGACCAGAGATTGTGATAAAAGGATCAGCGAGGAGAGTGGGACCAGAGATTGTGATAAAAGGATCGGTGAGGAGAGAGGGACCAGAGACTGTGATAAAAGTTGAAGTGAGGAGAGTGGGACCAGAGACTGTGATAAAAGGAGCAGTGAGCAGAGTGGGGCCAAAGATGTGATAAAAGGAGCAGTGAGGAGAGAGGGACCAGAGAAGTTGATAAAAGGAGCGCTAAGGAAAGTGGGTAGAGGGACTATGAGAAAAGGATCGGTGAGGAGAGTGGGACCAGAGACAGTGATAAAAGTAGCTGTGAAGAGAGGGGACAAGAGACTGTGATAAAAGGAGCGGTGAGGAGAGAGGGACCAGAGACTGTGATAAAAGGATCGGTGAGGAGAGTGGGAGCAGAGACTGTGATAAAATGATCAGTGAGGAGAGTGGGACCAGAGACTGTGATAAAAGGATCAGTGAGGAGAGTGGGACCAGAGACTGTGATAAAACGTGCAGTGAGGAGAGTGCGACCAGGGACTGTGAAAAAGCAGCGGTGAGGAGAGTGGGACCAGAGACTGCGATAAAAGGAGTGGTGAGGAGAGTGGGACCAGAGACTGTGATGAAAGGAGCAGTGAGGAGAGTCGGACCAGAGACTCAGATAAAAGGAGCAGTGAGGAGAGTGGGACCAGAGATTGTCATAAAAGGAGCAGTGAGGAGAGTGGGACCAGAGACTCTGATAAAAAGAGCTGTGAAGAGATTGGGACCAGAGACTGTGATAAAAGGATCAGGGAGGAGAGTGGGAGCAGATTCTGCGATAAATGGATCAGTGAGGAGAGTGGGACCAGAGACTGTGATAAAAGGAGCAGTGAGGAAAGTAGGACCAGAGACTGTGATAAAACGTGCAGTGAGGAGAGTGGAACCAGACTCTGTGATAAAAGTAGCGGAGAGGAGAGAGGGACCAGAGACTGTGATAAAAGGAGCAGTGAGGAGAGTGGGACCAGAGACTCAGATAAAAGGAGCAGTGAGGAGAGTGGGACCAGAGACTGTGATAAAAGGAGCGGAGAGGAGAGTGGGAGCAGAGACTGTGATAAAAGGATCAGTGAGGAGAGAGGGACCAGAGAATTTGATAAAAGGAGCGATGAGGAAAGTGGGTACAGGGAATATGAGAAAAGGATCGGTGAGGAGAGTTGGACCAGGGACTGTGATAAAAGGAGCGGTGAGGAGAGTGGGACCAGAGACTGTGATAAAAAGATCAGGGAGGAGAGTGGGAGCAGATTCTGCGATAAAAGGATCGGTGAGGAGAGTGGGAGCAGAGACTGTGATTAAATGATCAGTGAGGAGAGTGGAACCAGACTCTGTGATAAAAGGAGCAGTGAGGAGAGTGGGACCAGAGACTGTGATAAAAGGAGCGGTGAGCAGAGTGGGACCAAAGATGTGATAAAAGGAGCAGTGAGGAGAGTGGAACAAAAGACAGTGATAAAAGGAGCAGTGAGGACAGCGGGACCAGAGACTCTAATAAAAGGAGCGGAAAGGAGAGTGGGAGCAGAGACTCTGATAAAAGGATCAGTGAGAAGAGTAGGAACAGAGACTGTGATAAATGGAGCAGTGAGCAGAGTGGGACCAGAGACTGTGATAAAAGGAGCAGTGAGGAGAGTGGGACCAGAGACTCTGATGAAAGGAGCGGTGAGGAGAGTGGGACCAGAGACTCTGATGAAAGGAGCGGTGAGGAGAGTGGGACCAGAGACTCTGATGAAAGGAGCGGTGAGGAGAGTGGGACCAGAGACTCTGATGAAAGGAGCGGTGAGGAGAGTGGGACCAGAGACTCTGATGAAAGGAGCGGTGAGGAGAGTGGGACCAGAGACTCTGATGAAAGGAGCGGTGTGTAGAATGGGACCAGAAACAGTGATAAAAGAAGTGAGGAGAGTGAGACCAGAGACGATGCGAAAAGGAGCAGTGAGGAGATTGCGACCAGAGACTGTGATAAAAGGAGCAGTGAGGAGAGTGGGACCAGAGACTGTGATGAAAGGAGCAGTGAGGAGAGTCGGACCAGAGACTCAGATAAAAGGAGCAGTGAGGAGAGTGGGACCAGAGATTGTCATAAAAGGAGCAGTGAGGAGAGTGGGACCAGAGACTCTGATAAAAAGAGCTGTGAAGAGATTGGGACCAGAGACTGTGATAAAAGGATCAGGGAGGAGAGTGGGAGCAGATTCTGCGATAAATGGATCAGTGAGGAGAGTGGGACCAGAGACTGTGATAAAAGGAGCAGTGAGGAAAGTAGGACCAGAGACTGTGATAAAACGTGCAGTGAGGAGAGTGGAACCAGACTCTGTGATAAAAGTAGCGGAGAGGAGAGAGGGACCAGAGACTGTGATAAAAGGAGCAGTGAGCAGAGTGGGACAAAGATGTGATAAAAGAAGCAGTGAGGAGAGCGGGACCAGAGACTCTAATAAAAGGAGCGGTGAGGAGAGTGGGACCAGAGACTGTGATAAAAGGAGCGGTGAGGAGAGTGGGACCAGAATCTGTGATAAAAGGATCAGTGAGGAGAGTGGGACCAGAGATGGTGATAAAAGGAGCAGTGAGGAGAGTGGGACCCAAGACTGTGATAAAAGGTTCAGTGAGGAGTTTGGGACCAGAGACTCTGAAAAAAGGACCGGTGAGGAGAGTGAGACCAGAGACTATGTGAAAAGGAGCGGTGAGGAGAGTGGGACCAGAGACTGTGATAAAAGCTGCGGTGAGGAGAGTGGGACCAGAGACTATGATAAAATGATCAGTGAGGAGAATGGGACCAGAAACTGTGATAAAAGGATAAGTGAGGAGAGTGGGACCAGAGAATCTGATAAAAGGAGCAGTGAGGTGAGTGGGACCAGAGATTGTGATAAAAGGATCAGTGAGGAGAGTGGGAACAGAGACTATGATAAACGGATCAGTAAGGTTAGTGGGACCCGAAACTCTGATAAAAGGAGCAGTGAGGAGATTGGGACCAGAGACAATGATGAAAGGAGCAGTGAGGTGAGTGGGACCAGAGATTGTGATAAAAGGATCAGCGAGGAGAGTGGGACCAGAGATTGTGATAAAAGGATCGGTGAGGAGAGAGGGACCAGAGACTGTGATAAAAGTTGAAGTGAGGAGAGTGGGACCAGAGACTGTGATAAAAGGAGCAGTGAGGAGAGTGGAACCAAAGACAGTGATAAAAGGAGCAGTGAGGACAGTGGGACCAGAGACTCTAATACAAGGAGCGGTAAGGAGAGTGGGAGCAGACTCTGTGATAAAAGGATCGGTGAGGAGAATGGGAGTAGAGACTGTGATAAAAGCATCAGTGAGGATAGAGGGACCAGAGAATTTGATAAAAGGAGCGATGAGGAAAGTGGGAACAGGGACTATGAGAAAAGGATCGGTGAGGAGAGTGGGACCAGAGACTGTGATAAAAGGAGCAGTGAGGAAAGTGGGACCAGAGACTGTGATAAAAGGAGCAGTGAGGAGAGTGGGACCAGAGACTGTGACAAAAGGATCAGTGAGGAGAGTGGGAGCAGATTCTGCGATAATAGGATCGGTGAGGAGAGTGGGAGCAGAGACTGTGATTAAATGATCAGTGAGGAGAGTGGGACCAGAGACTGTGATAAAAGGAGCAGTGAGGAAAGTGGGACCAGAGACGGTGATAAAACGTGCAGTGAGGAGAGTGGGACCAGGGACTGTGAAAAAGCTGCGGTGAGGAGAGTGGGACAGAGACTGTGATAAAAGGTGCAGTGAGGAGAGTGGGACAGAGAATGTGAAAAAAGGAGCAGTGAGGAGAGTGGGGCCAGAGATTGTCATAAAAGGAGCAGTGAGGAGAGTCGGACCAGAGACCCTGATAAAAGGAGCAGTGAGGTGAGTGGGACCAGACTCTGTGATAAAAGGATCATTGAGGAGAGTGGGACCAGAGACTGTGATAAAAGGAGCACAGACGAGAGTGGGACCAGAGACAGTGATAAAAGGAGCAGTGAGGAGATTGGGACCAGAGATGGTGAGAAAAGGAGCAGTGAGGACAGAGGGACCAGAGACTGTGATAAAAGGAGCAGTGAGGAGAATGGGACCAGAGACTGTGATAAAAGGAGCGGTGAGGAGAGTGGGACGAGAGACTGTGATAAAAAGAGTGGTGAGGAGAGTGGGACCAGAGACTGCGATAAATGATTCACTAAGGTGAGTGTGACCAGAGATTCAGATAAAAGGAGCAGTGAGGAGAGTGGAACCAGAGACTGTGATAAAAGGAGCAGTGAGGATAGAGGGACCAGAGACTGTGATAAAAGGAGCAGTGAGGAGAGTGGGACCAGACTCTGTGAAAAAAGGATCAGTGAGGAGAGTGGGACCAGAGACTGTGATAAAAGGAGCTGTGACGAGAGTGGGACCAGAGACTGTGATAAAAGGATCAGTGAGGATAGAGGGACCAGAGACTGTGATAAAAGGAGCAGTGAGGAGAGTGGGTCCAGAGACTGTGATAAAAGGATCAGTGAGGAGAGTGGGACCAGACTCTGTGAAAAAAGGAGAAGTGAGCAGAGTGGGACCAGAGACTGCGATAAATGATTCACTAAGGTGAGTGGGACCAGAGACTCAGATAAGAGGAGCAGTGAGGAGAGTGGGACCAGAGACTCTGATAAAAGGAGCAGTGAGGAGAGTGGGACCAGAGACTCTGATAAAAGGAGCAGTGAGGAGAGTCGGATCAGAGACTGTGATAAAAGGATCAGTGAGGAGAGTGGGACCAGACTCTGTGAAAAAAGGAGAAGTGAGCAGAGTGGGACCAGAGACTGCGATAAATGATTCACTAAGGTGAGTGGGACCAGAGACTCAGATAAGAGGAGCAGTGAGGAGAGTGGGACCAGAGACTCTGATAAAAGGAGCAGTGAGGAGAGTGGGACCAGAGACTGTGATAAAAGGAGCGGTGAGGTGAGTGGGACCAGAGACTGTGATAAAAGGAGCGGTGAGGAGACTGGGACCAGAGACTGTGATAAAAGGATCAGTGAGGAGAGTGGGACCAGAGACTCTGATAAAAGGAGCAGTGAGGAGAGTGGGTCCAGCGACTCTGATGAAAAGAGCGGTGACGAGAATGGGACCAGAAACAGTGATAAAAGGAGAAGTGAGGAGAGTGGGACCAGAGACTATGCGAACAGGAGCGATGAGGAGAGTGGGACCAGAGACTGTGATAAAAGGAGCGGTGAGGAGAGTGGGACAGAGAGTGTGATAAAAGGAGCAGTGGGGAGAGTGGGATGAGAGACTGTGATAAAAAGAGTGGTGAGGAGAGTGGGACCAGAGATTGCGATAAATGATTCACTAAGGTGAGTGGGACCAGAGATTCAGATAAAAGGAGCAGTGAGGAGAGTGGAACCAGAGATTGTCATAAAAGGAGCAGTGAGGAGAGTGGGACCAGAGACTGTGATAAAACGTGCAGTGAGGAGAGTGGGACCAGACTCTGTGATAAAAGGATCAGTGAGGAGAGTGGGACCAGAGACTGTGATAAAAGGAGCAGTGAGGAGAGTGGGACAAGAGACTGAGATAAAAGGAGCAGTGAGGAGAGTGGGACCAGACTCTGTGATAAAAGGATCAGTGAGGATAGAGGGACCAGAGACTGTGATAAAAGGAGCAGTGAGGAGAGTGGGTCCAGAGACAGTGATAAAAGGATCATTGAGGATAGAGGGACAAGAGACTGTGATAAAAGGAGCAGTGAGGAGAGTGGGTCCAGAGACTGTGATAAAAGGAGCAGTGAGGAGAGTCGGACCAGAGACTCTGATAAAAGGAGCGGTGAGGAGAGTGGGACAAGAGACTGCGATAAATGATTCACTAAGGTGAGTGGGACCAGAGACTCAGATAAAAGGAGCATTGAGGAGAGTGGGACCAGAGATTGTCATAAAAGGAGCAGTGAGGAGAGTGGGACCAGAGACTCTGATAAAAAGAGCTGTGAAGAGATTGGGACCAGAGCCTGTGATAAAAGGAGCGGTGAGGAGAGTGGGACCAGAGACTCTGATAAAAGGGGCGGTGAGGAGAGTGGGACCAGAGACTGTGATAAAAGGGGCGGTGAGGAGAATGGGACCAGAGACTGTGATAAAAGCTGCGGTGAGGAGAGTGGGACCAGAGACTGTGATAAAAGCTGCGGTGAGGAGAGTGGGACCAGAGACTATGATAAAATGATCAGTGAGGAGAATGGGACCAGAAACTGTGATAAAAGGATACGTGAGGAGAGTGGGAACAGAGACTATGATAAAAGGAGCGGTGAGGAGAGTGGGACCAGAGAATCTGATAAAAGGAGCAGTGAGGAGATTGGGACCAGAGACACTGATAAAAGGAGCAGTGAGGAGAGTGGGACCAGAGATTGTGATAAAAGGATCAGTGAGGAGAGTGGGAACAGAGACTATGATAAACGGATCAGTAAGGTTAGTGGGACCCGAAACTCTGATAAAAGGAGCAGTGAGGAGATTGGGACCAGAGACAATGATGAAAGGAGCAGTGAGGTGAGTGGGACCAGAGATTGTGATAAAAGGATCAGCGAGGAGAGTGGGACCAGAGATTGTGATAAAAGGATCGGTGAGGAGAGAGGGACCAGAGACTGTGATAAAAGTTGAAGTGAGGAGAGTGGGACCAGAGACTGTGATAAAAGGAGTGGTGAGGAGAGTGGGACGAGAGACTGTGATAAAAAGAGTGGTGAGGAGAGTGGGACAAGAGACTGTGATAAAACGTGCAGTGAGGAGAGTGGGACCAGAATCTGTGATAAAAGGATCAGTGAGGAGAGTGGGACCAGAGACTGTGATAAAAGGAGCTGTGACGAGAGTGGGACCAGAGACTGTGATAAAAGGATCAGTGAGGATAGAGGGACCAGAGACTGTGATAAAAGGAGCAGTGAGGAGAGTGGGTCCAGAGACTGTGATAAAAGGAGCAGTGAGGAGAGTGGGACCAGACTCTGTGAAAAAAGGATCAGTGAGGATAGAGGGACCAGAGACTGCGATAAATGATTCACTAAGGTGAGTGGGACCAGAGACTCAGATAAGAGGAGCAGTGAGGAGAGTGGGACCAGAGACTCTGATAAAAGGAGCAGTGAGGAGAGGGGGACCAGAGACTGTGATAAAAGGATCAGTGAGGATAGAGGGACCAGAGACTGCGATAAATGATTCACTAAGGTGAGTGGGACCAGAGACTCAGATAAGAGGAGCAGTGAGGAGAGTGGGACCAGAGACTGTGATAAAAGGATCAGTGAGGAGAGTGGGACCAGAGACTCTGATGAAAAGAGCGGTGACGAGAATGGGACCAGAAACAGTGATAAAAGGAGAAGTGAGGAGAGTGGGACCAGAGACTATGCGAACAGGAGCGATGAGGAGAGTGGGACCAGAGACTGTGATAAAAGGAGCGGTGAGGAGAGTGGGACAGAGAGTGTGATAAAAGGAGGAGTGGGGAGAGTGGGATGAGAGACTGTGATAAAAAGAGTGGTGAGGAGAGTGGGACCAGAGATTGCGATAAATGATTCACTAAGGTGAGTGGGACCAGAGATTCAGATAAAAGGAGCAGTGAGGAGAGTGGAACCAGAGATTGTCATAAAAGGAGCAGTGAGGAGAGTGGGACCAGAGACTGTGATAAAACGTGCAGTGAGGAGAGTGGGACCAGACTCTGTGATAAAAGGATCAGTGAGGAGAGTGGGACCAGAGACTGTGATAAAAGGAGCAGTGAGGAGAGTGGGACAAGAGACTGAGATAAAAGGAGCAGTGAGGAGAGTGGGACCAGACTCTGTGATAAAAGGATCAGTGAGGATAGAGGGACCAGAGACTGTGATAAAAGGAGCAGTGAGGAGAGTGGGTCCAGAGACAGTGATAAAAGGATCATTGAGGATAGAGGGACAAGAGACTGTGATAAAAGGAGCAGTGAGGAGAGTGGGTCCAGAGACTGTGATAAAAGGAGCAGTGAGGAGAGTGGGACCAGAGATTGTGATCAAAGGAGCACAGACGAGAGTGGGACCAGAGACTGCGATAAAAGGAGTGGTGAGGAGAGTGGGACCAGAGACTGTGATAAAAGGAGCAGTGAGGAGAGTCGGACCAGAGACTCTGATAAAAGGAGCGGTGAGGAGAGTGGGACAAGAGACTGCGATAAATGATTCACTAAGGTGAGTGGGACCAGAGACTCAGATAAAAGGAGCATTGAGGAGAGTGGGACCAGAGATTGTCATAAAAGGAGCAGTGAGGAGAGTGGGACCAGAGACTCTGATAAAAAGAGCTGTGAAGAGATTGGGACCAGAGCCTGTGATAAAAGGAGCGGTGAGGAGAGTGGGACCAGAGACTCTGATAAAAGGGGCGGTGAGGAGAGTGGGACCAGAGACTGTGATAAAAGGGGCGGTGAGGAGAATGGGACCAGAGACTGTGATAAAAGCTGCGGTGAGGAGAGTGGGACCAGAGACTATGATAAAATGATCAGTGAGGAGAATGGGACCAGAAACTGTGATAAAAGGATACGTGAGGAGAGTGGGAACAGAGACTATGATAAAAGGAGCGGTGAGGAGAGTGGGACCAGAGAATCTGATAAAAGGAGCAGTGAGGAGATTGGGACCAGAGACAATGATGAAAGGAGCAGTGAGGTGAGTGGGACCAGAGATTGTGATAAAAGGATCAGTGAGGAGAGTGGGAACAGAGACTATGATAAACGGATCAGTAAGGTTAGTGGGACCCGAAACTCTGATAAAAGGAGCAGTGAGGAGATTGGGACCAGGGACAATGATGAAAGGAGCAGTGAGGTGAGTGGGACCAGAGATTGTGATAAAAGGATCAGCAAGGAGAGTGGGACCAGAGACTGTGATAAAAGGATCGGTGAGGAGAGAGGGACCAGAGACTGTGATAAAAGTTGAAGTGAGGAGAGTGGGACCAGAGACTGTGATAAAAGGAGTGGTGAGGAGAGTGGGACGAGAGACTGTGATAAAAAGAGTGGTGAGGAGAGTGGGACCAGAGACTGCGATAAATGATTCACTAAGGTGAGTGTGACCAGAGATTCAGATAAAAGGAGCAGTGAGGAGAGTGGAACCAGAGACTGTGATAAAAAGAGCTGTGACGAGAGTGGGACAAGAGACTGTGATAAAACGTGCAGTGAGGAGAGTGGGGCCAGAGATTGTCATAAAAGGAGCAGTGAGGAGAGTGGGACCAGACTCTGTGATAAAAGGATCAGTGAGGAGAGTGGGACCAGAGACTGTGATAAAAGGAGCAGTGAGGAGAGTGGGACAAGAGACTGAGATAAAAGGAGCAGTGAGGAGAGTGGGACCAGACTCTGTGATAAAAGGATCAGTGAGGATAGAGGGACCAGAGACTGTGATAAAAGGAGCAGTGAGGAGAGTGGGTCCAGAGACAGTGATAAAAGATCATTGAGGATAGAGGGACCAGAGACTGTGATAAAAGGATCAGTGAGGACAGTGGGACCAGACTCTGTGAAAAAAGGAGTGGTGAGGAGAGAGGGACCAGAGACTGTGATAAAAGTAGAAGTGAGCAGAGTGGGACCAGAGACTGTGATAAAAGGAGCTGTGAGGAAAGTGGGACCAGAGACTGTGATAAAACGTGCAGTGAGGAGATTGGGACCAGGGACTGTGAAAAAGCTGCGGTGAGGAGAGTGGGACAGAGACTGTGATAAAAGGAGCAGTGAGGAGAGTGGGACCAGAGACAGTGATAAAAGGAGCGGTGAGGAGAGTGGGACCAGAGACTGCAATAAATGATTCACTAAGGTGAGTGGGACCAGAGACTCAGATAAGAGGAGCAGTGAGGAGAGTGGGACCAGAGACTCTGATAAAAGGAGCAGTGAGGAGAGTGGGACCAGAGACTGTGATAAAAGGAGCGGTGAGGTGAGTGGGAGCAGAGACTGCGATAAAAGGAGCAGTGAGGAGAGTGGGACCAGAGACTGTGATAAAAGGAGCGGTGAGGAGACTGGGACCAGAGACTGTGAGAAAAGGATCAGTGAGGAGAGTGGGACCAGACACTGTGATAAAAGGATCAGTGAGGAGAGTGGGACCAGAGACTCTGATAAAAGGAGCAGTGAGGAGAGTGGGTCCAGCGACTCTGATGAAAAGAGCGGTGACGAGAATGGGACCAGAAACAGTGATAAAAGGAGAAGTGAGGAGAGTGGGACCAGAGACTATGCGAACAGGAGCGATGAGGAGAGTGGGAGCAGAGACTGTGATAAAAGGAGCGGTGAGGAGAGTGGGACCAGAGATTGCGATAAATGATTCACTAAGGTGAGTGGGACCAGAGATTCAGATAAAAGGAGCAGTGAGGAGAGTGGAACCAGAGATTGTCATAAAAGGAGCAGTGAGGAGAGTGGGACCAGAGACTGTGATAAAACGTGCAGTGAGGAGAGTGGGACCAGACTCTGTGATAAAAGGATCAGTGAGGAGAGTGGGACCAGAGACTGTGATAAAAGGAGCAGTGAGGAGAGTGGGACAAGAGACTGAGATAAAAGGAGCAGTGAGGAGAGTGGGACCAGACTCTGTGATAAAAGGATCAGTGAGGATAGAGGGACCAGAGACTGTGATAAAAGGAGCAGTGAGGAGAGTGGGTCCAGAGACTGTGATAAAAGGAGCAGTGAGGAGAGTGGGACCAGAGATTGTGATCAAAGGAGCACAGACGAGAGTGGGACCAGAGACAGTGATAAAAGGAGCAGTGAGGATAGAGGGACAAGAGACTGTGATAAAAGGAGCGGTGAGGAGAGTGGGACCAGAGACTGCGATAAAAGGAGTGGTGAGGAGAGTGGGACCAGAGACTGTGATAAAAGGAGCAGTGAGGAGAGTCGGACCAGAGACTCTGATAAAAGGAGCGGTGAGGAGAGTGGGACAAGAGACTGCTATAAATGATTCACTAAGGTGAGTGGGACCAGAGACTCAGATAAAAGGAGCATTGAGGAGAGTGGGACCAGAGATTGTCATAAAAGGAGCAGTGAGGAGAGTGGGACCAGAGACTCTGATAAAAAGAGCTGTGAAGAGATTGGGACCAGAGCCTGTGATAAAAGGAGCGGCGAGGAGAGTGGGACCAGAGACTCTGATAAAAGGGGCGGTGAGGAGAGTGGGACCAGAGACTGTGATAAAAGGGGCGGTGAGGAGAATGGGACCAGAGACTGTGATAAAAGCTGCGGTGAGGAGAGTGGGACCAGAGACTGTGATAAAAGCTGCGGTGAGGAGAGTGGGACCAGAGACTATGATAAAATGATCAGTGAGGAGAATGGGACCAGAAACTGTGATAAAAGGATACGTGAGGAGAGTGGGAACAGAGACTATGATAAAAGGAGCGGTGAGGAGAGTGGGACCAGAGAATCTGATAAAAGGAGCAGTGAGGAGATTGGGACCAGAGACAATGATGAAAGGAGCAGTGAGGTGAGTGGGACCAGAGATTGTGATAAAAGGATCAGTGAGGAGAGTGGGAACAGAGACTATGATAAACGGATCAGTAAGGTTAGTGGGACCCGAAACTCTGATAAAAGGAGCAGTGAGGAGATTGGGACCAGAGACAATGATGAAAGGAGCAGTGAGGTGAGTGGGACCAGAGATTGTGATAAAAGGATCAGCGAGGAGAGTGGGACCAGAGATTGTGATAAAAGGATCGGTGAGGAGAGAGGGACCAGAGACTGTGATAAAAGTTGAAGTGAGGAGAGTGGGACCAGAGACTGTGATAAAAAGAGTGGTGAGGAGAGTGGGACCAGAGACTGCGATAAATGATTCACTAAGGTGAGTGTGACCAGAGATTCAGATAAAAGGAGCAGTGAGGAGAGTGGAACCAGAGACTGTGATAAAAGGAGCGGTGAGGAGAGTGGGTCCAGAGATGGTGAGAAAAGGAGCAGTTAGGACAGAGGGACCAGAGACTGTGATAAAAAGAGCTGTGACGAGAGTGGGACAAGAGACTGTGATAAAACGTGCAGTGAGGAGAGTGGGGCCAGAGATTGTCATAAAAGGAGCAGTGAGGAGAGTGGGACCAGAGACTGTGATAAAAGGAGCTGTGACGAGAGTGGGACCAGAGACTGTGATAAAAGGAGCGGTGAGGAGAGTGGGAGCAGAGACTGTGATAAAAGGATCAGTGAGGATAGAGGGACCAGAGACTGTGATAAAAGGATCAGTGAGGATAGAGGGACCAGAGACTGTGATAAAAGGATCAGTGAGGACAGTGGGACCAGACTCTGTGAAAAAAGGAGTGGTGAGGAGAGAGGGACCAGAGACTGTGATAAAAGTAGAAGTGAGGAGAGTGGGACCAGAGACTGTGATAAAAGGAGCTGTGAGGAAAGTGGGACCAGAGACTGTGATAAAACGTGCAGTGAGGAGAGTGGGACCAGGGACTGTGAAAAAGCTGCGGTGAGGAGAGTGGGACAGAGAATGTGAAAAAAGGAGCAGTGAGGAGAGTGGGGCCAGAGATTGTCATAAAAGGAGCAGTGAGGAGAGTCGGACCAGAGACCCTGATAAAAGGAGCAGTGAGGTGAGTGGGACCAGACTCTGTGATAAAAGGATCATTGAGGAGAGTGGGACCAGAGACTGTGATAAAAGGAGCACAGACGAGAGTGGGACCAGAGACAGTGATAAAAGGAGCAGTGAGGAGAGTGGGACCAGAGATGGTGAGAAAAGGAGCAGTGAGGACAGAGGGACCAGAGACTGTGATAAAAGGAGCAGTGAGGAGAGTGGGACCAGAGACTATGCGAAAAGGAGCGATGAGGAAAGTGTGACCAGAGACTGTGATAAAAGGAGCGATGAGGAAAGTGGGACCAGAGACTGTGATAAAAGGAGCGGTGAGGAGAGTGGGACGAGAGACTGTGATAAAAAGAGTGGTGAGGAGAGTGGGACCAGAGACTGCGATAAATGATTCACTAAGGTGAGTGTGACCAGAGATTCAGATAAAAGGAGCAGTGAGGAGAGTGGGTCCAGAGATGGTGAGAAAAGGAGCAGTTAGGACAGAGGGACCAGAGACTGTGATAAAAAGAGCTGTGACGAGAGTGGGACAAGAGACTGTGATAAAACGTGCAGTGAGGAGAGTGGGACCAGAGACTGTGATAAAAGGAGCTGTGACGAGAGTGGGACCAGAGACTGTGATAAAAGGATCAGTGAGGAGAGTGGGACCAGAGACTGCGATAAATGATTCACTAAGGTGAGTGGGACCAGAGACTCAGATAAGAGGAGCAGTGAGGAGAGTGGGACCAGAGACTCTGATAAAAGGAGCAGTGAGGAGAGTGGGACCAGAGACTGTGATAAAAGGAGCAGTGAGGTGAGTGGGAGCAGAGACTGTGATAAAAGGACCGGTGAGGAGACTGGGACCAGAGACTGTGATAAAAGGATCAGTGAGGAGAGTGGGACCAGAGACTCTGATAAAAGGAGCAGTGAGGAGAGTGGGTCCAGCGACTCTGATGAAAAGAGCGGTGACGAGAATGGGACCAGAAACAGTGATAAAAGGAGAAGTGAGGAGAGTGGGACCAGAGACTATGCGAACAGGAGCGATGTGGAGAGTGGGACCAGAGACTGTGATAAAAGGAGCAGTGAGGAGAGTGGGACCAGACTCTGTGATAAAAGGATCAGTGAGGATAGAGGGACCAGAGACTGTGATAAAAGGAGCAGTGAGGAGAGTGGGACCAGACTCTGTGATAAAAGGATCAGTGAGGATAGAGGGACCAGAGACTGTGATAAAAGGATCAGTGAGGATAGAGGGACCAGAGACTGTGATAAAAGGA
Organism: Carcharodon carcharias; assembly: GCF_017639515.1. Taxonomy (NCBI): domain Eukaryota; kingdom Metazoa; phylum Chordata; class Chondrichthyes; order Lamniformes; family Lamnidae; genus Carcharodon; species Carcharodon carcharias. The sequence continues at coordinate 77,865,842 of NC_054485.1, forward strand.
GCGGTGAGGAGAGTGGGACAGAGAGTGTGATAAAAGGAGCAGTGGGGAGAGTGGGATGAGAGACTGTGATAAAAAGAGTGGTGAGGAGAGTGGGACCAGAGATTGCGATAAATGATTCACTAAGGTGAGTGGGACCAGAGATTCAGATAAAAGGAGCAGTGAGGAGAGTGGAACCAGAGATTGTCATAAAAGGAGCAGTGAGGAGAGTGGGACCAGAGACTGTGATAAAACGTGCAGTGAGGAGAGTGGGACCAGAGTCTGTGATAAAAGGAGCAGTGAGGAGAGTGGGACAAGAGACTGAGATAAAAGGAGCAGTGAGGAGAGTGGGACCAGACTCTGTGATAAAAGGATCAGTGAGGATAGAGGGACCAGAGACTGTGATAAAAGGAGCAGTGAGGAGAGTGGGTCCAGAGACAGTGATAAAAGGATCATTGAGGATAGAGGGACAAGAGACTGTGATAAAAGGAGCAGTGAGGAGAGTGGGTCCAGAGACTGTGATAAAAGGAGCAGTGAGGAGAGTGGGACCAGAGATTGTGATCAAAGGAGCACAGACGAGAGTGGGACCAGAGACTGCGATAAAAGGAGCAGTGAGGAGAGTCGGACCAGAGACTCTGATAAAAGGAGCGGTGAGGAGAGTGGGACAAGAGACTGCAATAAATGATTCACTAAGGTGAGTGGGACCAGAGACTCAGATAAAAGGAGCATTGAGGAGAGTGGGACCAGAGATTGTCATAAAAGGAGCAGTGAGGAGAGTGGGACCAGAGACTCTGATAAAAAGAGCTGTGAAGAGATTGGGACCAGAGCCTGTGATAAAAGGAGCGGTGAGGAGAGTGGGACCAGAGACTCTGATAAAAGGGGCGGTGAGGAGAGTGGGACCAGAGACTGTGATAAAAGGGGCGGTGAGGAGAATGGGACCAGAGACTGTGATAAAAGCTGCGGTGAGGAGAGTGGGACCAGAGACTGTGATAAAAGCTGCGGTGAGGAGAGTGGGACCAGAGACTATGATAAAATGATCAGTGAGGAGAATGGGACCAGAAACTGTGATAAAAGGATACGTGAGGAGAGTGGGAACAGAGACTATGATAAAAGGAGCAGTGAGGAGATTGGGACCAGAGACAATGATGAAAGGAGCAGTGAGGTGAGTGGGACCAGAGATTGTGATAAAAGGATCAGTGAGGAGAGTGGGAACAGAGACTATGATAAAAGGAGCGGTGAGGAGATTGGGACCAGAGACAATGATGAAAGGAGCAGTGAGGTGAGTGGGACCAGAGATTGTGATAAAAGGATCAGTGAGGAGAGTGGGAACAGAGACTATGATAAACGGATCAGTAAGGTTAGTGGGACCCGAAACTCTGATAAAAGGAGCAGTGAGGAGATTGGGACCAGAGACAATGATGAAAGGAGCAGTGAGGTGAGTGGGACCAGAGATTGTGATAAAAGGATCAGCGAGGAGAGTGGGACCAGAGATTGTGATAAAAGGATCGGTGAGGAGAGAGGGACCAGAGACTGTGATAAAAGTTGAAGTGAGGAGAGTGGGACCAGAGACTGTGATAAAAGGAGTGGTGAGGAGAGTGGGACGAGAGACTGTGATAAAAAGAGTGGTGAGGAGAGTGGGACCAGAGACTGTGAGAAAAGGATCAGTGAGGAGAGTGGGACCAGACAATGTGATAAAAGGATCAGTGAGGAGAGTGGGACCAGAGACTCTGATAAAAGGAGCAGTGAGGAGAGTGGGTCCAGTGACTCTGATGAAAAGAGCGGTGACGAGAATGGGACCAGAAACAGTGATAAAAGGAGAAGTGAGGAGAGTGGGACCAGAGACTATGCGAACAGGAGCGATGAGGAGAGTGGGAGCAGAGACTGTGATAAAAGGAGCGGTGAGGAGAGTGGGACCAGAGATTGCGATAAATGATTCACTAAGGTGAGTGGGACCAGAGATTCAGATAAAAGGAGCAGTGAGGAGAGTGGAACCAGAGATTGTCATAAAAGGAGCAGTGAGGAGAGTGGGACCAGAGACTGTGATAAAACGTGCAGTGAGGAGAGTGGGACCAGACTCTGTGATAAAAGGATCAGTGAGGAGAGTGGGACCAGAGACTGTGATAAAAGGAGCAGTGAGGAGAGTGGGACAAGAGACTGAGATAAAAGGAGCAGTGAGGAGAGTGGGACCAGACTCTGTGATAAAAGGATCAGTGAGGATAGAGGGACCAGAGACTGTGATAAAAGGAGCAGTGAGGAGAGTGGGTCCAGAGACAGTGATAAAAGGATCATTGAGGATAGAGGGACAAGAGACTGTGATAAAAGGAGCAGTGAGGAGAGTGGGACCAGAGATTGTGATCAAAGGAGCACAGACGAGAGTGGGACCAGAGACAGTGATAAAAGGAGCAGTGAGGAGAGTGGGACCAGAGATGGTGAGAAAAGGAGCAGTTAGGAAAAATGGACCAGAGACTGGGATAAAAGGATCAGTGAGGACAGTGGGACCAGACTCTGTGATAAAAGGAGTGGTGAGGAGAGAGGGACCAGAGACTTTGATAAAAGTAGAAGTGAGGAGAGTGGGACCAGAGACTGTGATAAAAGGAGCTGTGAGGAAAGTGGGACCAGAGACTGTGATAAAACGTGCAGTGAGGAGATTGGGACCAGGGACTGTGAAAAAGCTGCGGTGAGGAGAGTGGGACAGAGACTGTGATAAAAGGAGCTGTGAGGAAAGTGGGACCAGAGACTGTGATAAAACGTGCAGTGAGGAGATTGGGACCAGGGACTGTGAAAAAGCTGCGGTGAGGAGAGTGGGACCAGAGACTATGACAAAAGGAGCGGTGAGGAGAGTGGGACCAGAGACTGTGATAAATGATTCACTAAGGTGAGTGGGATCAGAGACTCAGATAAGAGGAGCAGTGAGGAGAGAGGGACCAGAGATTGTCATAAAAGGAGCGGTGAGGAGAGTGGGAGCAGAGACTCTAATAAAAGGAGCAGTGAGGAGAGTGGGACCAGAGACTGTGATAAAAGGATCAGTGAGGAGAGTGGGACCAGACACTGTGATAAAAGGATCAGTGAGGAGAGTGGGACCAGACACTGTGATAAAAGGATCAGTGAGGAGAGTGGGACCAGACACTGTGATAAAAGGATCAGTGAGGAGAGTGGGACCAGAGACTCTGATAAAAGGAGCAGTGAGGAGAGTGGGACCAGAGACTGTGACAAAAGGATCAGTGAGGAGAGTGGGTCCAGAGACTCTGATGAAAAGAGCGGTGACGAGAATGGGACCAGAAACAGTGATAAAAGGAGAAGTGAAGAGAGTGGGACCAGAGACTATGCGAAAAGGAGCGATGAGGAGAATGGGACCAGAGACTGTGATAAAAGGAGCGGTGAGGAAAGTGGGACCAGAGACTGTGATAAAAGGATCAGTGGGGAGAGTGGGACGAGAGACTGTGATAAAAAGAGTGGTGAGGAGAGTGGGACCAGAGATTGCGATAAATGATTCACTAAGGTGAGTGGGACCAGAGATTCAGATAAAAGGAGCAGTGAGGAGACTGGAACCAGAGATTATCATAAAAGGAGCAGTGAGGAGAGTGGAACCAGAGATTGTCATAAAAGGAGCGGTGAGGAGAGTGGAACCAGAGACTGTGATAAAACGTGCAGTGAGGAGAGTGGGGCCAGAGATTGTCATAAAAGGAGCAGTGAGGAGAGTGGGACCAGAGAATCTGATAAAAGGAGCAGTGAGGAGAGTGGGACCAGAGACTGAGATATAAGGAGCAGTGAGGAGAGTGGGACCAGACTCTGTGATAAAAGGATCAGTGAGGAGAGTGGGACAAGAGACTGTGATAAAAGGAGCAGTGAGGAGAGTGGGACAAGAGACTGAGATATAAGGAGCAGTGAGGAGAGTGGGACCAGACTCTGTGATAAAAGGATCAGTGAGGATAGAGGGACCAGAGACTGTGATAAAAGGAGCAGTGAGGAGAGTGGGTCCAGAGACAGTGATAAAAGGATCATTGAGGATAGAGGGACCGGAGACTGTGATAAAAGGAGCAGTGAGGAGAGTGGGTCCAGAGACTGTGATAAAAGGAGCAGTGAGGAGAGTGGGACCAGAGATTGTGATCAAAGGAGCACAGACCAGAGTGGGACCAGAGACAGTGATAAAAGGAGCAGTGAGGAGAGTGGGACCAGAGATGGTGAAAAAAGGAGCAGTTAGGAAAAATGGACCAGAGACTGGGATAAAAGGATCAGTGAGGACAGTGGGACCAGACTCTGTGATAAAAGGAGTGGTGAGGAGAGAGGGACCAGAGACTGTGATAAAAGTAGAAGTGAGGAGAGTGGGACCAGAGACTGTGATAAAAGGAGCAGTGAGCAGAGTGGGACCAAAGATGTGATAAAAGGAGCAGTGAGGAGAGTGGAACCAAAGACAGTGATAAAAGGAACAGTGAGGACAGCGGGACCAGAGACTCTAATAAAAGGAGCGGTAAGGAGAGTGGGAGCAGACTCTGTGATTAAAGGATCGGTGAAGAGAGTGGGAGTAGAGACTGCGATAAAAGCTTCAGTGAGGAGAGAGGGACCAGAGAATTTGATAAAAGAAGCGATGAGGAAAGTGGGAACAGGGACTATGAGAAAAGGATCGGTGAGGAGAGTGGGACCAGGGACTGTGATAAAAGGAACAGTGAGGAAAGTGGGACCAGAGACTGTGATAAAACGTGCAGTGAGGAGAGTGGGACCAGAGACTGTGATAAAAGGATCAGTGAGGAGAGTGGGACCAGAGACTGTGATAAAAGGATCAGTGAGGAGAGTGGGACCAGACACTGTGATAAAAGGATCAGTGAGGAGAGTGGGACCAGAGACTCTGATAAAAGGAGCAGTGAGGAGAGTGGGACCAGAGAATGTGATAAAAGGATTAGTGAGGAGAGTGGGACCAGACACTGTGACAAAAGGATCAGTGAGGAGAGTGGGTCCAGAGACTCTGATGAAAAGAGCGGTGACGAGAATGGGACCAGAAACAGTGATAAAAGGAGAAGTGAGGAGAGTGGGACCAGAGACTATGCGAAAAGGAGCGATGAGGAGAGTGGGACCAGAGACTGTGATAAAAGGAGCGGTGAGGAAAGTGGGACCAGAGACTGTGATAAAAGGAGCGGTGAGGAGAGTGGGACAGAGACTGTGATAATAGGAGCAGTGGGGAGAGTGGGACGAGAGACTGTGATAAAAAGAGTGGTGAGGAGAGTGGGACCAGAGATTGTGATAAATGATTCACTAAGGTGAGTGGGACCAGAGATTGCGATAAATGATTCACTAAGGTGAGTGGGACCAGAGATTCAGATAAAAGGAGCAGTGAGGAGAGTGGAACCAGAGATTGTCATAAAAGGAGCAGTGAGGAAAGTGGGACCAGAGACTCTGATAAAAGGAGCGGTGAGGAGAGTGGGACCAGAGACTGTGATAAAAGGAGCAGTGAGGAGAGTGGGGCCAGAGATTGTCATAAAAGGAGCAGTGAGGAGAGTGGGACAAGAGACTGAGATATAAGGAGCATTGAGGAGAGTGGGACCAGACTCTGTGATAAAAGGATCAGTGAGGAGAGTGGGACCAGAGATTGTGATCAAAGGAGCACAGACGAGAGTGGGACCAGAGACAGTGATAAAAGGAGCAGTGAGGAGAGTGGGACCAGAGATGGTGAGAAAAGGAGCAGTTAGGAAAAATGGACCAGAGACTGGGATAAAAGGATCAGTGAGGACAGTGGGACCAGACTCTGTGATAAAAGGAGTGGTGAGGAGAGAGGGACCAGAGACTGTGATAAAAGGAGCAGTGAGCAGAGTGGGACCAAAGATGTGATAAAAGGAGCAGTGAGGAGAGTGGAACCAAAGACAGTGATAAAAGGAACAGTGAGGACAGCGGGACCAGAGACTCTAATAAAAGGAGCGGTAAGGAGAGTGGGAGCAGACTCTGTGATTAAAGGAACAGTGAGGAAAGTGGGACCAGACACTGTGATAAAACGTGCAGTGAGGAGAGTGGGACCATGGACTGTGAAAAAGCAGCGGTGAGGAGAGTGGGACCAGAGACGGTGATAAAAAGAGCGGTGAGGAGAGTGGGACCAGAGACTGTGATAAAAGGAGCAGTGAGGAGAGTGGGACCAGAAGCTGTGATAAAAGGAGCGGTGAGGAGAGTGGGACCAGAGACTGCGATAAATGATTCACTAAGGTGAGTGGAACCAGAGATTGTCATAAAAGGAGCAGTGAGGAGAGTGGGACCAGAGACTGTGATAAAAGGAGTGGTGAGGAAAGTGGGACCAGAGACTGTGATAAAAGGAGCGGTGAGGCGAGTCAGACCAGAGACTGCGATAAATGATTCACTAAGGTGAGTGGGACCAGAGACTCAGATAAGAGGAGCAGTGAGGAGAGTGGGACCAGAGACTCTGATAAAAGGATCAGTGAGGAGAGTGGGACAAGAGACTGTGATAAAAGGAGCAGTGAGGAGAGGGGGTCCAGAGAATCTGATGAAAAGAGCGCTGAGGAGAGTGGGACCAGGCTCTGTGATAAAAGGATCAGTGAGGAGAGTGGGACCAGAGACTCTGATAAATGGAGCAGTGAGGAGAGTGGGACCAGAGACTGTGATAAAAGGAGCAGTGAGGAGAGGGGGTCCAGAGAATCTGATGAAAAGAGCGCTGAGGAGAATGGGACCAGAAACTGTGATAAAAGGAGAAGTGAAGAGCGTGGGACCAGACACTATGTGAAAAGGAGCGGTGAGGAGAGTGGGACCAGAGACTGTGATAAAAGGAGCAGTGATGAGAGTGGGACCAGAGACTGTGATAAAAGGAGCAGTGATGAGAGTGGGACCAGAGACTGTGATAAAAGGAGCGGTGAGGAGAGTGGGACCAGAGACTGTGATAAAGGGGGCGGTGAGGAGAGTGGGACCAGAGACTGTGATGAAAGGAGCAGTGAGGCGAGTCAGACCAGAGAATGCGATATATGATTCACGATGGAGAGTGGGACCAAAGACTCAGATAAAAGGAGCAGTGAGGAGAGTGGGACCAGAGACTCTGATAAAAGGAGCGGTGAGGAGAGTGGGAGCAGAGACTGTGATAAAAGGAGCAGTGAGGGGAGTGGGACCAGAGACTGTGATGAAAGGAGCAGTGAGGGGAGTGGGACCAGACTCTGTGATAAAAGGAGCAGTGAGGACAGGGGGACAAGATACTGTGATAAAAGGAGCAGTGAGGAGAGAAGGACCAGATTCTTTGATAAAAGCAGCAGTGAGGAGAGGGGGACCAGACACTGTTATAAAAGGAGTGGTGAGGAGAGTGGGAGCAGATTCTGTGATAAAAGGATCAGTGAAGAGAGTGGGACCAAAGACTGTGATAAAAGGAGCAGTTAGGAGAGTGGGACAAGAAACTGTGATAAAAGGAGCTGTGAAGAGAGTGTGACCATACATTGTGATAAAAGAAGCAGAGAGGAGAGTCGGACCAGAGACTCTGATTAAAGGAGCGGTGAGGAGAGTGGGACCAGAGACTGTGATAAAAGGAACAGAGAGGAGAGTGGGACCAGAGACTGTGATAAAAGGAGCAGTGAGGAGAGTGGGTCCAGAGACTGTGATAAAAGGAGCAGTGAGGAGAGTGGGACCAGAGACTGTGATAAAAGGAACAGAGAGGAGAGTGGGACCAGACTCTGTGATAAAAAGAGCGGTGAGGAGAGTGGGACCAGAGACTTCGATAAAAGGAGCAGTGAGGAGAGTCGTACCAGAGACTGTGATAAATGGATCACTCAGGTGAGTGGGACGAGAGACTGTGATAAAAAGAGCGGTGAGGAGAATGGGACCAGAGACTTCGATAAAAGGAGCAGTGAGGAGAGTCGTACCAGCGACTGATAAATGGATCACTAAGGTGAGAGAGACCAGAGACTGTAATAAAAGGAGCAGTGAGGAGACTGGGACCAGAGATTGTGATAAAAGGAGCGGTGAGGAAAGTGGGTCAAGAGATGGTGAGAAAAGGAGCGATGAGGAGAGTGGGACCAGAGACTGTGATAAAAGGAGCGGTGAGGAGAGTGGGACCAGAGACTCTGATAAAAGGACCGGTGAGGAGAGTGGGAGCCGACGCTGTGAAAAAAGGTTCAGTGAGGAAATTGTGACCAGAGACTGTGATAAAGGGATCGGTGAGGAAAGTGGGACCAGAGACTGTGATAAATGGAGCTGTGACGAGAGTTGGACCAGAGACTGTGATAAAAGGCTCGGTGAGGAGATCGGACCAGAGACTGTGATTAAAGGAGCAGTGAGGAGAGTGGGACCAGAGACTGTGATAAAAGGAGCAGTGAGGAGAGTGGGACCAGAGACTGTGATAAAAGGAGCGGTGAGGAGAGTGGGACCAGAGATTGTGATAAAGGGGGCGGTGAGGAGAGTGGGACCAGACACTGTGATAAAGGGGGCGGTGAGGAGAGTGGGACCAGAGACTGTGATGAAAGGAGCAGTGAGGCGAGTCAGACCAGAGAATGCGATATATGATTCACGATGGAGAGTGGGACCAAAGACTCAGATAAAAGGAGCAGTGAGGAGAGTGGGACCAGAGATTGTCATAAAAGGAGCAGTGAGGAGAGTGGGACCAGAGACTCTGATAAAAGGAGCGGTGAGGAGAGTGGGAGCAGAAACTGTGATAAAAGGAGTGGTGAGGAGAGTGGGACCCGACTCTGTGATAAAAGGATCAGTGAGGAGAGTGGGACCAGAGACTGTGATGAAAGGAGCAGTGAGGGGAGTGGGACCAGACTCTGTGATAAAAGGAGCAGTGAGGACAGGGGGACAAGATACTGTGATAAAAGGAGCAGTGAGGAGAGAAGGACCAGACTCTTTGATAAAAGCAGCAGTGAGGAGAGGGGGACCAGACACTGTTATAAAAGGAGTGGTGAGGAGAGTGGGACCCGACTCTGTGATAAAAGGATCAGTATTGAGAGTGGGACCAAAGACTGTGATAAAAGGAGCAGTTAGGAGAGTGGGACAAGAAACTGTGATAAAAGGAGCTGTGAAGAGAGTGTGACCATACATTGTGATAAAAGAAGCAGAGAGGAGAGTCGGACCAGAGACTCTGATTAAAGGAGCGGTGAGGAGAGTGGGACCAGAGACTGTGATAAAAGGATCAGTGAGGAGAGTGGGACCAGAGACTGTGATAAAAGGAACAGAGAGGAGAGTGGGACCAGAGACTGTGATAAAAGGAGCAGTGAGGAGAGTGGGACCAGAGACTGTGATAAAAGGAACAGAGAGGAGAGTGGGACCAGACTCTGTGATAAAAAGAGCGGTGAGGAGAGTGGGACCAGAGACTTCGATAAAAGGAGCAGTGAGGAGAGTCGTACCAGAGACTGTAATAAATGGATCACTCAGGTGAGTGGGACCAGAGACTGTGATAAAAGGACCGGTGAGGAGAGGGGAGCCGACGCTGTAAAAAAAGGATCGGTGAGGAGATTGGGAGCAGAGAATGTGATAAAAGGTTCAGTGAGGAAAGTGGGACCAGACACTGTGATAAAAGGATCGGTGAGGAGAGAGGGACCGGAGACTGTGATAAACGGAGCTGTGACGAGAGTTGGACCAGAGACTGTGATAAAAGGAGCAGTGAGGATAGTCGGACCAGAGACTGTGATAAAAGGATCAGTGAGGAGAATGGGAGCAGATTCTGTGATAAAAGGCTCGGTGTGGAGAGTGGGACCAGAGACTGTGATAAAAGGAGCGGTGAGGAGAGTGGGACCAGAGTCTGTGATAAGAGGATCAGTGAGGAGAGTGGGACCAGAGACTGAGATAAAAGGAGCAGTGAGGAGAGAAGGACCAGACTCTTTGATAAAAGCAGCAGTGAGGAGAGGGGGACCAGAGACTGTGATTAAAGGAGCTGTGAAGAGAGTGGGACCAGAGACTCTGATAAAAGGATCAGTGAGGAGAGTGGGACCAGGCTCTGTGATAAAAGGATCAGTGAGGAGAGTGGGACCAGGCTCTGTGATAAAAGGATCAGTGAGGAGAGTGGGACCAGAGACTCTGATAAATGGAGCAGTGAGGAGAGTGGGACCAGAGACTCAGATAAAAGGAGCGGTGAGGAGAGTGGGACCAGAGACTCTGATAAAAGGAGCGGTGCGGAGAGTGGGACCAGAGACTGTGATAAAAGGAGCAGTGAGGAGAGTGGGACAGAGACTGTGATAAAAGGAGTGGTGCGGAGAGTGGGACCAGACTCTGGGATAAAAGGATCAGTGAAGAGAGTGGGACCAGAGACTGTGATAAAAGGAGCAGTGAGGAGAGTGGGACAGAGACTGTGATAAAAGGAGCGGTGAGGAGAGTGGGACAGAGACTGTGATAAAAGGAGTGGTGCGGAGAGTGGGACCAGACTCTGGGATAAAAGGATCAGTGAAGAGAGTGGGAGCAGAGACTGTGATAAAAGGACCGGTGAGGAGATTGGGAGCAGAGAATGTGATAAAAGGTTCAGTGAGGAAAGTGAGACCAGAGACTGTGATAAAAGGAGCTGTGAGGAGAGTGAGACCAGAGACTGTGATAAAAGGAGCGTGAGGTGAGTCAGACCAGAGACTGCGATAAATGATTCACTAAGGTGAGTGGAACCAGAGACTCAGATAAAAGGAGATGTGAAGAGAGTGGGGCCACAGACTGTGATAAAAGGTTCAGTTAGGAGAGTGGGACCAGAGACTTTGATAAAAGGATCAGTGGGGAGAGTGGGAGCAGATTCTGTGATAAAATGATCGGTGAGGAAAGGGGGAGCAGAGACTGTGATAAAAGGATCAGTGAGGAGAGTGGGACCAGAGACTGTGTTAAAAGGAGCATTGAGGAGAGTAGGACCAGACACATTGATAAAAGCAGCAGTGAGGAGAGGGGACAAGAGACTGTGATAAAAGGATAAGTGTGGAGAGTGGGACCAGAGATTGTGATAAAGGGAGCAGTGAGGAAAGTGGGACCAGAGACTGCGATAGAAGATTCACGATGGTGAATGGGACCAGAGACTCAGATAAAAGGAGCAGTGAGGAGAGTGGGACCAGAGATTGTCATAAAATGAGCAGTGAGGAGAGGGGGAGCAGAGACTGTGATAAAAGGTTCAGTGAGGAGAGTGGGACCAGAGACTGTGATAAAAGGTTCAGTGAGGAAAGTGGGACCAGAGACTGCGATAAAAGGAGCAATGAGGAGAGTGGGACCAGAGACTCTGATAAAAGGATCAGTGAGCAGAGTGGGACCAGAGAATGTGATAAAAAGAGCGGTGAGGAGATAGGGACCCGAGACTGTGATAAAAGGATCAGTGAGGGGAGTGGGACCAGACACTGTGATAAAAGGAGAGGTGAGGAGAGTGGGACCAGAGACTGTGATAAAAGCAGCAGTGAGGAGAGGGGACCAGAGACTGTGATAAAAGGAGATGTGAAGAGAGTGGGGCCACAGACTGTGATAAAAGCAGCAGTGAGGAGAGGGGACCAGAGACTGTGATAAAAGGATCAGTGAGGAGAGTGGGACCAGAGACTGTGATAAAAGGAGCATTGAGGCGAGAAGAACCAGACTCTTTGATAAAAGGATCAGTGAGGACACTGGGACCAGAGACTGTGATAAAAGGAGCGATGAGGAAAGTGGGACCAGAGACTGTGATAAAAGCAGCAGTGAGGAGAGGGGGACCAGAAACTGTGATAAAAGGAGCTGTGAAGAGAGTCGGGCCAGAGACTTTGATAAAAGGATCGGTGAGGAGAGTGGGACCAGAGACTTTGATAAAAGGATCAGTGAGGAGAGTGGGAGCAGATTCTGTGAAAAAAGGATCGGTGAGGAGATTGGGAGCAGAAAATGCGATAAAAGTTTCAGTGAGGAAAGTGGGACCAGAGACTATAATAAAAGGAGCGGTGAGGAGAGTGGGACCAGAGACTGTGATAAAAGGAGCTGTGACGAGAGTCGGACCAGAGACTGTGATAAAAGGATCCGAGAGGAGAATGGGAGCAGATTCTGTGATAAAAGGATCAGTGAGGAGAGTGGGACCAGAGACTTTTAAAAAAGGAGCAATGAGGAGAGTGGGACCAGAGACTGTGATAAAATGAGCGGCGAGGAGAGTGGGACCAGAGACTGTGATAAAAGGAGCAGTGAGGAGAGTGGGAAAATAGACAGAGATCAAAGGAGTGGTGAGGAGAGTGGGACCAGACTCTGTGATAAAAGGATCAGTGAGGAGAGTGGGATTCGAGACTGATAAAAGGAGCAGTGAGGAGAGTGGGACCAGAGACTGTGATAAAAGGAACAGTGAGGAGAGTGAAACCAGACTCTGTGATAAAAGGAGCAGTGAGGAGAGTGTGACCATAGATTGTGATAAAAGGAGGAGTGAGGAGAGTGGGACCAGAGATTGTGATAAAAGGATCAGTGAGGAGATTGGGACCAGAGACTGTGATAAAAGGATCAGTGAGGACAGTGGCAGCAGAGACTGTGATAAAAGGGTCAGTGAGGAGAGTAGGACCAGAGACTGTGATAAATGGAGCAGTGAGCAGAGTGGGACCAGAGAATGTGATAAAAGGACCGGTGAGGAGTTAGGGACCAGAGACTGTAATAAAAGGATCAGTGAGGAGAGAGGGACCAGAGACTGTGATAAAAGGAGAGGTGAGGAGATTGGGACCAGAGATTGTCATAAAAGGATCAGTGAGGAGAGAGGGACCAGAGACTGTGATAAAAGGAGAGGTGAGGAGAGTGGGAGCAGTGACTGTGATAAAAGGAGTGGTGAGGAGAGTGGGACTAGACTTTGTGATAAAAGGATCAGTGAAGAGAGTGGGACCAGAGACTGTGATAAAAGGAGATGTGAAGAGAGTGGGGCCACAGACTGTGATAAAAGGAGCAGTGAGGAGAGGGGACCAGAGACTGTGATAAAAGGATCAGTGAGGAGAGTGGGAGCAGATTCTGTGATAAAAATATCGGTGAGGAGAGGGGGAGCAGAGGCTGTGATAAAAGGATAAGTGTGGAGAGTGGGACCTGAGAATGTGATAAAAGGAGCAGTGAGGAAAGTGGGACCAGAGAATGTGATAAAAGGAGCAGTGTGGAGAGTGGGACCAGAGAATGTGATAAAAGGAGCAGTGAGGAGAGTGGGACAGAGAGTGTGATAAAAGGACCGGTGAGGAGAGTGGAACCAGAGTCTGTGATAAAAGGATCGGTGAGGAGATTGGGAGCAGAGACTGTGATAAAAGGTTCAGTGAGGAAAGTGTGACCAGAGACTGTGATAAAAGGAGCGGTGAGGAGAGTGGGACCTGAGACTGTGATAAAAGGAGCGGTGAGGAGAGTGGGAGCAGTGACTGTGATAAAAGGAGCAGTGAGGAGAGTGGGAGCAGTGACTGTGATAAAAGGAGAGGTGAGGAGAGTGGGAGCAGTGACTGTGATAAAAGGAGAGGTGAGGAGAGTGGGAGCAGTGACTGTGATAAAAGGAGCAGTGAGGAGAGGGGACCAGAGACTGTGATAAAAGGAGATGTGAAGAGAGTGGGGCCACAGACTGTGATAAAAGGAGCAGTGAGGAGAGGGGACCAGAGACTGTGATAAAAGGATCAGTGAAGAGAGTGGAACCAGAGTCTGTGAAAAAAGGATCGGTGAGGAGATTGGGAGCAGAGAATGTGATAAAAGGTTCAGTGAGGAAAGTGTGACCAGAGACTGTGATAAAAGGAGCGATGAGGAAAGGGGGACCAGAGACTGTGATAAAAGGAGCAGTGAGGAGAGAAGGACCAGACTCATTGATAAAAGCAGCAGTGAGGAGAGGGGGACCAGAGACTGTGATAAAAGCAGCTGTTAAGAGAGTGAGAGCAGATTCTGTGATAAAATGATCGGTGAGGAAAGGGGGAGCAGAGACTGTGATAAAAGGATAAGTGTGGAGAGTGGGACCAGAGACTCTGATAAAAGCAGCAGTGAGGAGAGTGGGAAAAGAAACTGTGATAAAAGGATCAGTGAGGAGAGAGGGACCAGAGACTGTGATAAAAGGAGCGGTGAGGAGAATGGGACCAGAGACAGTGATAAAAGGAGCGGTGAGGAGAATGGGAGCAGATTCTGTGATAAAAGGTGCGGTGAGGCGAATCAGGCAGAGACTGCGATAAATGATTCCCTAAGGTGAGTGGGACCAGAGACTCTGATAAAAGGAGCAGTGAGGAGAGTGGGACCAGAGATTGTCATAAAAGGATCAGTGTGGAGAGTGGGACCAGAGACTGTGATAAAAGGAGCGATGAGGAAAGTGGGACCAGAGACTGTGATAAAAGGAGCAGTGAGGAGAGAAGGACCAGACTCTTTGATAAAAGCAGCAGTGAGGAGAGGGGGACCAGAGACTGTGATAAAAGGAGATGTGAAGAGAGTGGGGCCACAGACTGTGATAAAAGGATCAGTGAGGAGAGTGGGACCAGAGACTTTGATAAAAGGATCAGTGAGGAGAGTGGGAGCAGATTCTGTGATAAAAGGACCGGTGAGGAGAGTGGGAGCCGACGCTGTGAAAAAAGGATCGGTGAGGAGATTGGGAGCAGAAAATGCGATAAAAGTTTCAGTGAGGAAAGTGGGACCAGAGACTATAATAAAAGGAGCGGTGAGGAGAGTGGGACCAGAGACTGTGATAAAAGGAGCTGTGACGAGAGTCGGACCAGAGACTGTGATAAAAGGATCCGAGAGGAGAATGGGAGCAGATTCTGTGATAAAAGGATCAGTGAGGAGAGTGGGACCAGAGACTTTTATAAAAGGAGCAATGAGGAGAGTGGGACCAGAGACTGTGATAAAATGAGCGGCGAGGAGAGTGGGACCAGAGACTGTGATAAAAGGAGCAGTGAGGAGAGTGGGAAAATAGACAGAGATCAAAGGAGTGGTGAGGAGAGTGGGACCAGACTCTGTGATAAAAGGATCAGTGAGGAGAGTGGGATTCGAGACTGATAAAAGGAGCAGTGAGGAGAGTGGGACCAGAGACTGTGATAAAAGGAACAGTGAGGAGAGTGAAACCAGACTCTGTGATAAAAGGAGCAGTGAGGAGAGTGTGACCATAGATTGTGATAAAAGGAGGAGTGAGGAGAGTGGGACCAGAGATTGTGATAAAAAGATCAGTGAGGAGATTGGGACCAGAGACTGTGATAAAAGGATCAGTGAGGACAGTGGCAGCAGAGACTGTGATAAAAGGGTCAGTGAGGAGAGTAGGACCAGAGACTGTGATAAATGGAGCAGTGAGCAGAGTGGGACCAGAGAATGTGATAAAAGGACCGGTGAGGAGTTGGGACCAGAGACTGTAATAAAAGGATCAGTGAGGAGAGAGGGACAAGAGACTGTGATAAAAGGAGAGGTGAGGAGAGTGGGACCAGAGACTGTGATAAAAGGAGTGGTGAGGAGAGTGGGACTAGACTCTGTGATAAAAGGATCAGTGAAGAGAGTGGGACCAGAGACAGTGATAAAAGGAGCAGTGAGGAGAGTGGGACAAGAGACAGGGATCAAAGGAGTTGTGAGGAGAGTGGGACCAGAGACTGTGATAAAAGGATCAGTGAGGAGAGTGGGACCAGAGACTGTGATAAAAGGAGCAGTGAGGAGAGTGGGACCAGAGACTGTGATAAAAGGAACAGTGAGGAGAGTGGGACCAGACTCTGTGATAAAAGGAGCAGTGAGGAGAGTGTGACCATAGATTGTGATAAAAGGAGGAGTGAGGAGAGTGGGACCAGAGATTGTGATAAAAGGATCAGGGAGGAGATTGGGACCAGAGACTGTGATAAAAGGATCGGTGAGGACAGTGGGAGCAGAGACTGTGACAAAAGGATCAGTGAGGAGAGTAGGACCAGAGACTGTGATAAATGGAGCAGTGAGCAAAGTGGGACCAGAGAATGAGATAAAAGGACCGGTGAGGAGTTAGGGACCAGAGACTGTGATAAAAGGATCAGTGAGGAGAGTGGGACCAGAGACTGTGATAAAAGGAGAGGTGAGGAGAGTGGGACCAGAGACTTTGATAAAAGCAGCGGTGAGGAGAGGGGGTCCAGAGACTGTGATAAAAGGAGATGTAAAGAGAGTGGGGCCACAGACTGTGATAAAAGGATAGGTGAGGCGAGTGGGACCAGAGACTTTGATAAAAGGATCAGTGAGGAGAGTGGAGGCAGATTCTGTGATAAAAGGATCGGTGAGGAGAGGGGGAGCAGAGGCTGTGATAAAAGGATAAGTGTGGAGAGTGTGACCAGAGACTGTGATAAAAGGAGCTGAGAGGAGAGTGGGACAGAGACTTTGATAAAGGGAGCGGTGAGGAGACTGGGACCAGAGACTTCGATAAAAGGAGCGGTGGGGAGAGTGGGACGAGAGACTGTGATAAAAAGAGCGTTGAGGTGAGTGGGACCAGAGACTTCGATAAAAGGAACAGTTTGGAGAGTCGTACCAGAGACTGTGATAAAAGGAGCGATGAGGAAAGTGGGACCAGAGACTGTGATATAAGGAGCGGTGAGGAGAGTGGGACCAGTGACTGTGATAAAAGGAGCAGTGAGGAGAGTGGGAAAAGAGACTGTGATAAAAGGAGCGGTGAGGAGTGTGGGTCCAGAGACTGTGATAAAAGGAGCGTGAGGCGAGTCGCACCAGAGACTGCGATAATTGATTCACTAAGGTGAGTGGAAACAGAGACTCAGATAAAAAGACCGGGGTGAGCAGAGTGGGAGCAGAGACTGTGATAAAAAGAGCAGTGAGGAGAGTGGGACCAGAGTCTGTGATGAAAGGAGCAGTGAGGAGAGGGGGACCAGAGACTGTGATAAAAGGAGCAGTGAGGAGAGAAGGACCAGACTCTTTGATTAAAGCAGCAGTGAGGAGAGGGGGACCAGAGACTTTGATAAAAGGAGCTGTGAAGAGAGTGGGACCAGAGACAGTGATAAAATGATCGGTGAGGAAAGAAGGAGCAGAGACTGTGATAAAAGGATCAGTGAGGAGAATGGGAGCAGATTCTGTGATAAAAGGATCGGTGAGGAGAGTGCGACTAGAGACTGTGATAAAAGGAGAAATGAGGAGAGTGGGACCAGAAACTGTGATAAAAGGAGTGGTGAGGAGAGTGGGACTAGACTCTGTGATAAAAGGATCAGTGAGGAGAGTTGGACCCGAAACTGTGATAAAAGGATCAGTGAGGAGAGTGGGACCAGACTCTGTGATAAAAGGAGCAGTGAGGAAAGTGGGAGCAGAGACTGTGATAAAAGGATCAGTGAGGAGAGTAGGACCAGAGACTGTGTTAAATGGAGCAGTGAGCAGAGTGGGACCAGAGAATGTGATAAAAGGACCGGTGAGGAGTTAGGGACCAGAGACTGTGATAAACGAATCAGTGAGGAGAGTGGGACCAGAGACTTTGATAAAAGGAGAGGTGAGGAGAGTGGGACCAGAGACTGTGATAAATGGAGCGGTGAGGAGAGTGGGACCAGAGACTTCGATAAAAGGAGTGGTGGGGAGAGTGGGACGAGAGACTGTGATAAAAAGAGCGTTGGGATGTGTGGGACCAGAGACTTCGATAAAAGGAGCAGTGTGGAGAGTCGTACCAGTGACTGTGATAAATGGATTACTAAGGTGAGTGGGACCAGAGACTGTGATAAAAGGAGCGGTGAGGAGAGTGGGACCAGAGACTCTGATAACCGGACCGGTGAGGAGAGTGGGAGCCGACGCTGTGAAAAAAGGATCGGTGAGGAGATTGGGAGCAGAGAATGTGATAAAAGGTTCAGTGAGGAAAGTGTGACCAGAGACTGTGATAAAAGGAGCGATGAGGAAAGTCGGACCAGAGACTGTGATAAAAGGAGCGATGAGGAAAGTCGGACCAGAGACTGTGATAAATGGAGCAGTGAGGAGAGAAGAACCAGACTCTTTGATTAAAGCAGCAGTGAGGAGAGGGGGACCAGAGACTTTGATAAAAAGAGCTGTGAAGAAAGTGGGGCCACAGACTATGATAAAAGGATCGGTGAGGAGAGTGGGACCAGAGACTTTGATAAAAGGTTCAGTGAGGAGAGTGGGAGCAGATTCTGTGATGAAATGATCGGTGAGGAAAGAAGGAGCAGAGACTGTGATAAAAGGAGCGGAGTGGAGAGTCGGACCAGAGACTGTGATAAAAGGATCAGTGAGGAGAATGGGAGCAGATTCTGTGATAAAAGGATCGGTGAGGAGAGTGGGACCAGAGACTGTGATAAAAGGAGCAATGAGGAGATTGGGACCAGAGACTGTGATAAAAGGAGTGGTGAGGAGAGTGGGACCAGAGACTGTGATAAAAGGAGCAATGAGGAGAGTGGGACCAGAGACTGTGATAAAAGGAGTGGTGAGGAGAGTGGGACCAGAGACTGAGATGAAAGGAGCGATGAGGTGAGTCAGACCAGAGACTGCGATAAATGATTCACGATGGTGGGTGGGACCAGAGACTCAGATAAAAGGAGCAGTGAGGAGAGTGGGACCAGAGCTTGTCATAAAAGGAGCAGTGAGGAGAGTGGGACTAGAGACTCTGATAAAAGGAGCGGTGAGGAGAGTGGAAGCAGAGACTGTGATAAAAGGAGCAGTGAGGAGAGTGGGACCAGAGATTGTCATAAAAGGAGTGGTGAGGAGAGTGGGACTAGACTCTGTGATAAAAGGATCAGTGAAGAGAGTGGGACCAGAGACTGTGATAAACGGAGCAGTGAGGAGAGTGGGACCAGAGACTGTGATAAAAGGAACAGTGAGGAGAGTGGGACCAGACTCTGTGATAAAAGGAGCGGTGAGGAGAGTGTGACCATAGATTGTGATAAAAGGAGGAGTGAGGAGAGTGGGACCAGAGACTGTGATAAAAGGATCAGTGAGGACAGTGGGAGCAGAGACTGTGATAAAAGGATCAGTGAGGAGAGTAGGACCAGAGACTGTGATAAAAGGAGCTGTAAAGAGATTGGGGCCACAGAATGTGAAAAAAGGATCAGTGAGGAGAGTGGGAGCAGATTCTGTGATAAAAGGATCGGTGAGGAGAGTGGGACCAGAGACAGTGATAAAAGGAACGATGAGGAAAGTGGGACCAGACACTGTGATAAAAGCAGCAGTGAGGAGAGGGGGGACCAGAAACTGTGATAAAAGGAGCTGTGAAGAGAGTCGGGCCAGAGACTTTGATAAAAGGATCAGTGAGGAGAGTGGGAGCAGATTCTGCGATAAAAGGACCGGTGAGGAGAGTGGGACCAGAGACTCTGATAAAAGGACCGGTGAGGAGAGCGGGAGCCGACGCTGTGAAAAAATGATCGGTGAGGAGATTGGGAGCAGAGAATGCGATAAAAGTTTCAGTAAGGAAGGTGTGACCAGAGACTGTGATAAAACGACCGATAAGGAGAGTGCAGCCGACGCTGTGAAAAAAGGATCGGTGAGGAGATTGGGAGCAGAGAATGCGATAAAAGTTTCAGGGAGGTAAGTGTGACCAGAGACTGTGATAAAAGGAGCGATGAGGAAAGTGGGACCAAAGACTGTAATAAAAGGAGCTGTGACGACAGTTGGACCAGAGACTGTGTTAAAATGAGCGGTGAGGAGAGTCAGACCAGAGACTCTCATAAAAGGATCAGTGAGGAGAATGGGACCAGAGACAGTGATAAAAGGATCGGTGAGGAGAGTGGGACCAGAGACTGTGATAAAAGGAGCAGTGAGGAGAGTCGGATCAGAGACTGTGATAAAAGGAGCAGTGAGGAGAGTGGGACCAGACTCTGTGATAAAAGGAGCGGTGAGGAGAGTGTGACCATAGATTGTGATAAAAGGAGGAGTGAGGAGAGTGGGACCAGAGACTGTGATAAAAGGATCAGTGAGGAGATTGTGACCAGAGACTGTGAAAAAAGGATCAGTGAGGACAGTGGGAGCAGAGACTGTGATAAAAGGATCAGTGAGGAGAGTAGGACCAGAGACTGTGATAAAAGGATCAGTGAGCAGAGTGGGAGCAGATTCTGTGATAAAAGGATCGGTGAGGAGAGGGGGAGCAAAAGCTGTGATAAAAGGATAAGGGTGGAGAGTGGGACCAGAGACTGTGATAAAAGGAGCGATGAGGAAAGTGGGTCCAGAGACTGTGATAAAAGGAGCAGTGAGGTGAGTGGGACCAGAGACTCAGATAAAAGTATCAGTGAGGGGAGTGGGACCAGAGTCTGTGATAAAAGGAGCAGTGAGGAGGGGACCAGAGACTGTGATAAAAGGAGCAGTGAGGAGAGTGGGACCAGAGACTCTGATAAAAGTATCAGTGAGGGGAGTGGGACCAGAGTCTGTGATAAAAGGAGCAGTGAGGAGGGGACCAGAGACTGTGATAAAAGGAGCAGTGAGGAGAGAAGGACCAGACTCTTTGATAAAAGCAGCAGTGAGGAGAGTGGGACCAGAGACTGTGATAAAAGGATCAGTGAGGAGAGGGGGACCAGAGACTGTGATAAAAGGAGCAGTGAGGAGAGTGTGACCATAGATTGTGATAAAAGGAGGAGTGAGGAGAGTGGGACCAGAGATTGTGATAAAAGGACCGGTGAGGAGAGTGGGACCAGAGACTGTGATAAAAGGAGCTGTAAAGAGATTGGGGCCACAGAATGTGATAAAAGGATCGGTGAGGATAGTGGGACCAGAGACTTTGAAAAAAGGATCAGTGAGGAGAGTGGGAGCAGATTCTGTGATAAAAGGATCGGTGAGGAGAGGGGGAGCAGAGGCTGTGATAAAAGGATAAGTGTGGAGAGTGGGACCAGAGACAGTGATAAAAGGAGCGGTGGGGAGAGTGGGACGAGAGACTGTGATAAAAAGAGCGTTGAGGTGTGTGGGACCAGAGACTTCGATAAAAGGAGTAGTGTGGAGAGTCGTACCAGTGACTGTGATAAATGGATTATTAGGTGAGTGGGACCAGAGACGGTAATAAAAGGAGCAGTGAGGAGAGTGGGACCAGAGACACTGATAAAAGGACCGTTGAGGAGAGTGGGAGCAGAGACTGTGATAAAAGGAGCAGTGAGGAGAGTGGGACCAGAGACTGAGATAAAAGGAGCGGTGAGGAGAGAAGGACTAGACTCTTTGATAAAAGGATCAGTGAGGAGAGTGGGACCAGAGACTGTGATAAAAGGAACGATGAGGAAAGTGGGACCAGACACTGTGATAAAAGCAGCAGTGAGGAGAGGGGGACCAGAAACTGTGATAAAAGGAGCTGTGAAGAGAGTCGGGCCAGAGACTTTGATAAAAGGATCAGTGAGGAGAGCGGGAGCCGACGCTGTGAAAAAAGGATCGGTGAGGAGATTGGGAGCAGAGAATTCCATAAAAGTTTCAGTAAGGAAGGTGTGACCAGAGACTGTGATAAAACGACCGATAAGGAGAGTGCAGCCGACGCTATGAAAAAAGGATCGGTGAGGAGATTGGGAGCAGAGAATGCGATAAAATTTTCAGGGAGGTAAGTGTGACCAGAGACTGTGATAAAAGGAGCGATGAGGAAAGTGGGACCAAAGACTGTGATAAAAGGAGCTGTGACGACAGTTGGACCAGAGACTGTGTTAAAATGAGCGGTGAGGAGAGTCAGACCAGAGACTCTCATAAAAGGATCAGTGAGGAGAATGTGACCAGAAACAGTGATAAAAGGATCGGTGAGGAGAGTGGGACCAGAGACAGTGATAAAAGGATCAGTGAGGAGAGTGGGAGCAGATTCTGTGATAAAAGGATCGGTGAGGAGAGTGGGACCAGAGACTGTGATAAAAGGAGCAGTGAGGAGAGTGGGACCAGAGACTGTGATAAAAGGATCAGTGAGGAGAGTAGGACCAGAGACTGTGATAAATGGAGCAGTGAGGAGAGTGAGACCAGAGAATGTGAAAAAAGGACCGGTGAGGAGTTAGGGACCAGAGACAGTGATCAAAGCAGCTGTGAAGAGAGTGGGGCCACAGACTGTGATAAAAGGATCAGTGAGGAGAGTGGGACCAGAGACTGTGATAAAAGGATCAGTGAGGAGAGTGGGAGCAGATTCTGTGATAAAAGGATCGGTGAGGAGAGGGGGAGCAGAGACTGTGATAAAAGGATAAGGGTGGAGAGTGGGACCAGAGACTGTGATAAAAGGAGCAGTGAGGAAAGTGGGTCCAGAGACTGTGATAAAAGGAGCGGTGAGGAGAGTCAGACCAGAGACTGCGATAAATGATTCACTAAGGTGAGTGGGACCAGAGACTCAGATAAAAGGACCGGTGAGGAGAGTGGGAGCAGAGACTGTGATAAAAGGAGCAGTGAGGAGAGTGGGACCAGAGACTCTGATAAAAGTATCAGTGAGGGGAGTGGGACCAGAGTCTGTGATAAAAGGAGCAGTGAGGAGGGGACCAGAGACTGTGATAAAAGGAGATGTGAAGAGAGTGGGACAACAGACTGTGAGAAAAGGATCGGTGAGGACAGTGGGAGCAGATTCTGTGATAAAATGAACGGTGAGGAAAGGGGGAGCAGAGACTGTGATAAAAGGATAAGTGTGGAGAGAGGGACCAGAAACTGTGATAAAAGGAGCGGTGAAGAAGTTGGGACAAGAGACTTCGATAAAAGGAGCGGTGGGGAGAGTGGGATGAGAGACTGTGATAAAAAGAGCGGTGTGGAGAGAGGGACCAGAGACTTCGATAAAAGGAGCAGTGAGGAGAGTCGTACCAGAGACTGTGATAAATGGATCACTAAGGTGAGTGGGACCAGAGACTGTAATAAAAGGAGAGGTGAGGCGAGTCACACCAGAGACTGCGATAAATGATTCACTAAGGTGAGTGGGACCAGAGACTCAGATGAAAGGACCGATGAGGACAGTGGGACCAGAGTCTGTGATAAAAGGAGCAGTGAGGAGAGTGGGAGCAGAGACTGCGATAAAAGGAGCAGTGAGGAGAGTGGGACTAGAGACTGTGATAAAAGGAGCAGTGAGGAGAGTGGGACAGAGTCTGTGATAAAAGGAGCAGTGAGGAGAGTGGGAGCAGAGACTGTGATAAAAGGAGCAGTGAGGGGAGTGGGACCAGAGTCTGTGATAAAAGGATCAGGGAGGGGAGTGGGACCAGAGTCTGTGATAAAAGGAGTAGTGAGGAGAGGGGGACCAGAGACTGTGATAAAAGGAGCAGTGAGGAGAGAAGGACCAGAATCTTTGATAAATGCAGCAGTGAGGAGAGGGGGACCAGAGACTGTGATAAAAGGAGATGTGAAGAGAGTGGGGCCACAGACTGTGATAAAAGGATCGGTGAGGAGAGTGGGACCAGAGACTTTGATAAAATGAGCGGTGAGGCGAGTCAGACCAGAGACTGCGATAAATCATTCACTAAGGTGAGTGGGACCAGAGACTCAGATAAAAGGACCGGTGAGGAGAGTGGGAGCTGAGACTGTGATAAAAGGATCAGTGAGGGGAGTGGGACCAGAGTCTGTGATAAAAGGAGCAGTGAGGAGAGAAGGACCAGACTCTTTGATAAAAGGAGATGTGAAGAGAGTGGGGCCACAGACTGTGATAAAAGGATCGGTGAGGAGAGTGGGACCAGAGACTTTGATAAAAGGATCAGTGGGGAGAGTGGGAACAGATTCTGTGATAAAATGATCGGTGAGGACAGTGGGAGCAGAGACCGTGATAAAAGGATCAGTGAGGAGAGTAGGACCAGAGACTGTGATAAATGGAGCAGTGAGCAGAGTGGGACCAGGGAATGATAAAAGGACCGGTGAGGAGTTAGGGACCAGAGACTGTGATAAAAGGATCAGTGAGGAGAGTGGGACCAGAGACTGTGATAAAAGGAGAGGTGAGGAGAGTGGGACCAGAGACTGTGATAAAAGCAGCAGTGAGGAGAGGGGGACCAGAGACTTTGAAAAAAGGAGCTGTGAAGAGAGTGGGGATCAGACTGTGATAAAAGGATCGGTGAGGAGAGTGGGACCAGAGACTTTGAAAAAAGGATCAGTGAGGAGAGGGGGAGCAGATTCTGTGATAAAAGGAGCGATGAGGAGAGTGGGACCAGAGACTGTGATAAAAGGAGCAGTGTGGAGAGTCATACCAGAGACTGTGATAACTGGATTACTAAGATGAGTTGGAACAAAGACTGTAATAAAAGGAGCAGTGAGAAGAGTGGGACCAGAGACTGTGATAAAAGGAGCAGTGTGGAGAGTCGTACCAGAGACTGTGATAACTGGATAACTAAGATGAGTTGGACCAAAGACTGTAATAAAAGGAGCAGTGAGGAGAGTGGGACAAGAGACTCTGATAACAGGACCGGTGAGGAGAGTGGGATCCGACGCTGTGAAAAAAGGATCGGTGAGGAGATTGGGAGCAGAGAATGTGATAAAAGGAGCGGTGAGGCGAGTCAGACCAGAGACTGCGATAAATGATTCACTAAGGTGAGTGGGACCAGAGACTCAGATAAAAGGATCGCTGAGGAGAGTGGGAGCAGAGACTGTGATAAAAGGAGCAGTGAGGAGAGTGGGACCAGAGTCTGTGATAAAAGGAGTAGTGAGGAGAGGGGGACCAGAGACTGTGATAAAAGGATCAGGGAGGGGAGTGGGACCAGAGTCTGTGATAAAAGGAGTAGTGAGGGGAGTGGGACCAGAGTCTGTGATAAAAGGATCAGGGAGGGGAGTGGGACCAGAGTCTGTGATAAAAGGAGTAGTGAGGAGAGGGGGACCAGAGACTGTGATAAAAGGAGCAGTGAGGAGAGGGGGACCAGAGACTGTGATAAAAGGAGCAGTGAGGAGAGAAGGACCAGAATCTTTGATAAAAGCAGCAGTGAGGAGAGGGGGACCAGAGACGGTGATAAAAGGAGATGTGAAGAGAGTGGGGCCACAGACTGTGATAAAAGGATCGGTGAGGAGAGTGGGACCAGAGATTTTGATAAAAGGATCAGGGAGGAGAGTGGGAGCAGATTCTGTGATAAAATGATCGGTGAGGAAAGGGGGAGCAGAGACTGTGATAAAAGGATCAGTGAGGAGAGTAGGACCAAAGACTGTGATAAATGGAGCAGTGAGCAGAGTGGGACCAGAGAATGTGATAGAAGGACCGGTGAGGAGTTAGGGTCCAGAGACTGTGATAAAAGGATCAGTGAGGAGAGGGGGACCAGAGACTGTGATAAAAGGAGCATTGAGGAGAGTGGGGCCACAGAATGTGATAAAAGGATCAGTGAGGAGAGTGGGAGCAGATTCTGTGATAAAAGGATCGGTGAGGAGAGGGGGAGCAGAGACTGTGATAAAAGGATAAGGGTGGAGAGTGGGACCAGAGACTGTGATAAAAGGACCGGTGAGGAGAGTGGGAGCCGACGCTGTGAGAAAAGGATCGGTGAGGAGATTGGGAGCAGAGAATGTGATAAAAGGTTCAGTGAGGAAAGTGTGACCAGAGACTGTGATAAAAGGAGCGATGAGGAAAGTGGGACCAGAGACTGTGATAAAAGGAGCAGTGATGAGAGAGGGACCGGAGACTGTGCTAAAAGGAGCGGTGAGGCGAGTCAGACCAGAGACTGCGATAAATGATTCACTAAGGTGAGTGGGACCAGAGACTCAGATAAAAGGACCGCTGAGGAGAGTGGGAGCAGAGACTGTGATAAAAGGAGCAGTGAGGAGAGTGGGACCAGAGACTGTGCTAAAAGGATCAGGGAGGGGAGTGGGACCAGAGTCTGCGATTAAAGGAGCAGTGAGGAGAGGGGGACCAGAGACTGTGATAAAAGGAGATGTGAAGAGAGTGGGGCCACAGACTGTGATAAAAGGATCGGTGAGGAGAGTGGGACCAGAGACTTTGATAAAAGGATCAGTGGGGAGAGTGGGAACAGATTCTGTGATAAAATGATCGGTGAGGACAGTGGGAGCAGAGACCGTGATAAAAGGATCAGTGAGGAGAGTAGGACCAGAGACTGTGATAAAT
This sequence comes from Carcharodon carcharias, assembly GCF_017639515.1. Taxonomy (NCBI): domain Eukaryota; kingdom Metazoa; phylum Chordata; class Chondrichthyes; order Lamniformes; family Lamnidae; genus Carcharodon; species Carcharodon carcharias. The sequence continues at coordinate 77,891,535 of NC_054485.1, forward strand.
GGAGCAGTGAGCAGAGTGGGACCAGGGAATGTGATAAAAGGAGAGGTGAGGAGAGTGGGACCAGAGACTGTGATAAAAGGATCAGTGAGGAGAGTGGGACCAGAGACTGTGATAAAAGGAGAGGTGAGGAGAGTGGGACCAGAGACTGTGATAAAAGGATCGGTGAGGAGAGTGGGACCAGAGACTTTGAAAAAAGGATCAGTGAGGAGAGGGGGAGCAGATTCTGTGATAAAAGGAGCGATGAGGAGAGTGGGACCAGAGACTGTGATAAAAGGAGCAGTGTGGAGAGTCGTACCAGAGACTGTGATAACTGGATTACTAAGATGAGTTGGACCAAAGACTGTAATAAAAGGAGCAGTGAGAAGAGTGGGACCAGAGACTGTGATAAAAGGAGCAGTGTGGAGAGTCGTACCAGAGACTGTGATAACTGGATAACTAAGATGAGTTGGACCAAAGACTGTAATAAAAGGAGCAGTGAGGAGAGTGGGACCAGAGACTCTGATAACAGGACCGGTGAGGAGAGTGGGATCCGACGCTGTGAAAAAAGGATCGGTGAGGAGATTGGGAGCAGAGAATGTGATAAAAGGAGCGGTGAGGCGAGTCAGACCAGAGACTGCGATAAATGATTCACTAAGGTGAGTGGGACCAGAGACTCAGATAAAAGGATCGCTGAGGAGAGTGGGAGCAGAGACTGTGATAAAAGGAGCAGTGAGGGGAGTGGGACCAGAGTCTGTGATAAAAGGATCAGGGAGGGGAGTGGGACCAGAGACTGTGATAAAAGGAGCAATGAGGAGAGAAGGACCAGAATCTTTGATAAAAGCAGCAGTGAGGAGAGGGGGACCAGAGACGGTGATAAAAGGAGATGTGAAGAGAGTGGGGCCACAGACTGTGATAAAAGGATCGGTGAGGAGAGTGGGACCAGAGACTTTGATAAAAGCATTTAGTGAGGAGAGTGGGAACAGATTCTGTGATAAAATGATCGGTGAGGAGAGGGGGAGCAGAGACTGTGATAAAAGGATCAGTGAGGAGAGTAGGACCAGAGACTGTGATAAATGGAGCAGTGAGCAGAGTGGGACCAGAGAATGTGATAACAGGACCGGTGAGGAGTTAGGGACCAGAGACTGTGATAAAAGGTTAAGTGTGGAGAGTGGGACCAGAGACTGTGATAAATGGTGCGGTGAGGAGAGTGGGACGAGAGACTGTGATAAAAAGAGCGGTGAGGAGAGTGGGACCAGAGACTTCGATAAAAGGAGCGGTGTGGAGAGTCGTACCAGAGACTGTGATAACTGGATCACTAAGATGAGTTGGACCAAAGAATGTAATAAAAGGAGCAGTGAGAAGAGTGGGACCAGAGCCTGTGATAAAAGGAGCGGTGAGGAGAGTGGGACCAGAGACTCTGATAACCGGACCGGTGAGGAGAGTGGGAGCCGACGCTGTGAAAAAAGGATCGGTGAGGAGATTGGGAGCAGAGAATGTGATAAAAGGTTCAGTGAGGAAAGTGTGACCAGAGACTGTGATAAAAGGAGCGATGAGGCGAGTCAGACCAGAGACTGCGATAAATGATTCACTAAGGTGAGTGGGACCAGAGACTCAGATAAAAGGACCGGTGAGGAGAGTGGGAGCTGAGACTGTGATAAAAGGAGCAGTGAGGAGAGGGGGACCAGAGACTGTGATAAAAGGAGATGTGAAGAGAGTGGGGCCACAGACTGTGATAAAAGGATCGGTGAGGAGAGTGGGACCAGAGACTTTGATAAAAGGATCAGGGAGGAAAGTGGGAGCAGAGACTGTGATTAAATGATCAGTGAGGAGAGTGGGACCAGAGACTTTGAATAAAGGATCAGTGAGGAGAGTGGGAGCAGATTCTGTGATAAAAGGAGCAGTGAGGAGAGGGGGACCAGAGACTGTGATAAAAGGAGATGTGAAGAGAGTGGGGCCACAGACTGTGATAAAAGGAGCAGAGAGGAGAGGGGGACCAGAGACTGTGATAAAAGCAGCAGTGAGGAGAGGGGGAGCAGAGACTGTGATTAAATGATCAGTGAGGAGAGTGGGACCAGAGACTTTGAATAAAGGATCAGTGAGGAGAGTGGGAGCAGATTCTGTGATAAAAGGATCGGTGAGGAGAGGGGGAGCAGAGGCTGTGATAAAAGGATAAGGGTGGAGAGTGGGACCAGAGACTGTGATAAAAGGAGCGGTGAGGAGAGTGGGACCAGAGACTCTGATAAAAGGATCAGTGAGGAGAGTGGGAGCAGAGACTGTGATAAAAGGTTCAGTGAGGAAAGTGTGACCAGAGACTGTGATAAAAGGAGCGGTGAGGAGAGTAGGACCAGAGACTGTGATAAATGGAGCAGACAGGAGTGTAGGACCTGAGACTTTGATAAAAGGAGAAGAGAGGACAGTGTGAGAAGAGTCTATTATAAAAGGAGCAGTGAAGTGAGTGGGACCAGAGACTCTGATAAAAGGAGCAGAGAGGAGATTGGGAGCAGAGACCGTGATAAAAGGATCCGTGAGGATATTGCGATCAGAGTCTGTGATAAAAGGAGCTGTGAGGAGAGAGGGACCAGAGACTCTGTTAAAAGGAGCGGTGAGGAGAGAGGGACCAGAGACTGTGATAAAAGGAGAGGTGAGGAGTGTGGGACCTGAGACTGTCAAAGAAGCAGCAGTGAAGAGAGTGGGACCGGAGACTGTGATAAAAGGAGCGGAGAGGTGAGTGGGACCAGAGACTGTGATAAAAGGATGATTGAGGAGATTGGAACCAGAGACAGTGATAAAAGGAACAGGGAGGATAGTGGGAGCAGAGACTGTGATAAAAGGAGCAGTGAGGAGAGAGGGACCAGAGACTGTGATAAAAGGAGAGGTGAGGAGTGTGGGACCTGAGACTGTCAAAGAAGCAGCAGTGAAGAGAGTGGGACCGGAGACTGTGATAAAAGGAGCGGAGAGGTGAGTGGGACCAGAGACTGTGATAAAAGGATGATTGAGGAGATTGGAACCAGAGACAGTGATAAAAGGAACAGGGAGGATAGTGGGAGCAGAGACTGTGATAAAAGGAGCAGTGTGGAGAGTGGGACCAGAGACTGTGATAAAAGGAGCAGTGAGGAGAGTGCGACCAGAGACTGTGATAAAAGGAGCAGTGAGGAGAGTGGGACCAGAGACAGTGATAAATGGAGCGGACAGGAGAGTAAGACCTGAGACTTTGATAAAAGGAGAAGAGAGGACAGTGTGACAAGAGTCTATGATAAAAGGAGCAGTGAAGTGAGTGGGACCAGAGACTGTGATAAACTGAGCAGAGAGGAGAATGGGACAAGAGACTGCGATAAAAGGATCAGTAAGGAGAGTGGTACCAGAGACTCTGATAAAAGGAGCAGTGAGGAGACAGGGACCAGAGACTGTGATAAAAGGAGCGGTGAGGAGATTGTTACCAGAGACAGTGATAAAAGGATAAGTAAGGAGAGTGGGACCAGAAACTGTGATAAAAGAAGCAGTGAGGAGAGTAGGACCAGAGACTCTGATAAAAGGACCAGTGAGGAGAGTGGGACCAGAGATTATGATAAAAGGAGCAGTGAGGAGATTGGGACCAGAGACTGAGATAAAAGGAGCAGTGAGGAGAGTCGGACCAGAGAGTGTAATAAATGGAGCAGTGAGGAGATTGGGACCAAAGACTGTTTTAAAAGGAGCGGTGAGGAGATTGTTACCAGAGACTTTCATAAAAGGATCAGTGAAGAGAGTGGGACCACAGACTGTGATAAATGGATCGGTGAGGAGAGAGGGACCAGAGACTTTGAATAAAGGATCAGTGAGGAGAGTGGGAGCAGATTCTGTGACAAAAGGATCGGTGAGGAGAGGGGGAGCAGAGGCTGTGATAAAAGGATAAGGGTGGAGAGTGGGACCAGAGACTGTGATAAAAGGAGCGGTGAGGAAAGTGGGACCAGAGACTGTGTTAACAGGACCGGTGAGGAGAGTGGGAGCCGACGCTGTGAAAAAAGGAGCAGTGAGGAGATTGGGACCAGAGACTGTGATAAAAGGAGCGATGAGGAAAGTGGGTCCAGAGACTGTGATAAATGATTCACTAAGGTGAGTGGGACCAGAGACTCAGATAAAAGGATCAGTGAGGAGAGTGGGACCAGAGAATGTGATAAAAGGATCAGGGAGGGGAGTGGGACCAGAGTCTGTTATAAAAGGAGCAGTGAGGAGAGTGGGACCAGAGACTGTGATAAAAGGAGCAGTGAGGAGAGAAGGACCAGACTCTTTGATAAAAGCAGCAGTGAGGAGAGGGGGACCAGAGACTGTGATAAAAGGAGATGTGAAGAGAGTGGGGCCACAGACTGTGATAAAAGGATCGGTGAGGAGAGTGGGACCAGAGACTTTGATAAAAGGATCAGTGAGGAGAGTGGGAACAGATTCTGTGATAAAATGATCGGTGAGGACAGTGGGATCAGAGACCGTGATAAAAGGATCAGTGAGGAGAGTAGGACCAGAGACTGTGATAAATGGAGCAGTGAGCAGAGTGGGACCAGAGAATGTGATAACAGGACCGGTGAGGAGTTAGGGACCAGAGACTGTGATAAAAGGATCAGTGAGGAGAGTGGGACCAGAGTCTGTGATAAAAGGAGAGGTGAGGAGAGTGGGACCAGAGACTGTGATAAAAGGAGAGGTGAGGAGAGGGGGACCAGAGACTGTGAAAAAAGCAAAAGTGAGGAGAGGGGGACCAGAGACTGTGATAAAAGGAGATGTGAAGAGAGTGGGGCCACAGACTGTGATAAAAGGATCGGTGAGGAGAGTGGGAACAGATTCTGTGATAAAAGGATCGGTGAGGTGAGGGAGAGCAGAGGATGTGATAAAAGGTTAAGTGAGGAGAGTGGGACCAAAGACTGTGATAAAAGGAGCGGTGAGGAGAGTGGGACCAGAGACTGTGATAAAAGGAGCGGTGAGGCGAGTCAGACCAGAGACTGCGATAAATGATTCACTAAGGTGAGTGGGACCAGAGACTCAGATAAAAGGACCGCTGAGGAGAGTGGGACCAGAGACTGTGATAAAAGGAGCAGTGAGGAGAGTGGGACCAGAGACTGTGATAAAAGGAGCAGTGAGGAGAGGGGGACCAGAGACTGTGATAAAAGGAGATGTGAAGAGAGTGGGGCCACAGACTGTGATAAAAGGATCGGTGAGGAGAGTGGGAACAGATTCTGTGATAAAATGATCGGTGAGGAAAGGGGGAGCAGAGACTGTTATAAAAGGATCAGTGAGGAGAGTGGGACCAGAGACTGTGATAAATGGAGCAGTGAGCAGAGTGAGACCAGAGACTGTGATAAAAGGAGAGGTGAGGAGTTAGGGACCAGAGACTGTGATAAAAGGATCAGTGAGGAGAGTGGGACCAGAGACTGTGATAAAAGGAGAGGTGAGGAGAGTGGGACCAGAGACTGTGATAAAAGGAGAGGTGAGGAGAGGGGGACCAGAGACTTTGAAAAAAGGAGCTGTGAAGAGAGTGGGGATCAGACTGTGATAAAAGGATCGGTGAGGAGAGGGGGAGCAGAGGCTGTGATAAAAGGTTAAGTGTGGAGAGTGGGACCAGAGACTGTGATAAAAGGATCGGTGAGGAGAGTGGGACCAGAGACTTTGAAAAAAGGATCAGTGAGGAGAGGGGGAGCAGATTCTGTGATAAAAGGATCGGTGAGGAGAGGGGGAGCAGAGGCTGTGATAAAAGGTTAAGTGTGGAGAGTGGGACCAGAGACTGTGATAAAAAGAGCGGTGAGGAGAGTGGGACCAGAGACTTCGATAAAAGGAGCAGTGTGGAGAGTCGTACCAGAGACTGTGATAACTGGATAACTAAGATGAGTTGGACCAAAGACTGTAATAAAAGGAGCAGTGAGAAGAGTGGGACCAGAGACTGTGATAAAAGGAGCAGTGAGGAGAGTGGGAGCAGATTCTGTGATAACAGGACCGGTGAGGAGAGTGGGATCCGACGCTGTGAAAAAAGGATCGGTGAGGAGATTGGGAGCAGAGAATGTGATAAAAGGTTCAGTGAGGAAAGTGTGACCAGAGACTGTGATAAAAGGAGCGATGAGGCGAGTCAGACCAGAGACTGCGATAAATGATTCACTAAGGTGAGTGGGACCAGAGACTCAGATAAAAGGACCGGTGAGGAGAGTGGGAGCTGAGACTGTGATAAAAGGAGCAGTGAGGAGAGTGGGACCAGAGACTGTGATAAAAGGAGCAGTGAGGAGAGGGGGACCAGAGACTGTGATAAAAGGAGATGTGAAGAGAGTGGGGCCACAGACTGTGATAAAAGGATCGGTGAGGAGAGTGGGACCAGAGACTTTGATAAAAGGATCAGGGAGGAGAGTGGGAACAGATTCTGTGATAAAATGATCGGTGAGGAAAGGGGGAGCAGAGACTGTTATAAAAGGATCAGTGAGGAGAGTGGGACCAGAGACTGTGATAAAAGGAGCAGAGAGGAGAGGGGGACCAGAGACTGTGATAAAAGCAGCAGTGAGGAGAGGGGGAGCAGAGACTGTGATTAAATGATCAGTGAGGAGAGTGGGACCAGAGACTGTGATAAAAGGAGCAGTGAGGAGAGTGGGGCCACAGACTGTGATAAATGGATCGGTGAGGAGAGTGGGACCAGAGACTTTGAATAAAGGATCAGTGAGGAGAGTGGGAGCAGATTCTGTGATAAAAGGATCGGTGAGGAGAGGGGGAGCAGAGGCTGTGATAAAAGGATAAGGGTGGAGAGTGGGACCAGAGACTGTGATAAAAGGATCGGTGAGGAGAGTGGGACCAGAGACTTTGAATAAAGGATCAGTGAGGAGAGTGGGAGCAGATTCTGTGATAAAAGGATCGGTGAGGAGAGGGGGAGCAGAGGCTGTGATAAAAGGATAAGGGTGGAGAGTGGGACCAGAGACTGTGATAAAAGGAGCGGTGAGGAAAGTGGGACCAGAGACTGTGATAAAAGGAGTGGTGAGGAGAGTGGGACAGAGACTCTGATAAAAGGATCAGTGAGGAGAGTGGGACCAGAGACTCTGATAAAAGGATCAGTGAGGAGAGTGGGACCAGAGACTCTGATAAAAGGACCGGTGAGGAGAGTGGGAGCCGACGCTGTGAAAAAAGGATCGGTGAGAAGATTGGGAGCAGAGAATGTGATAAAAGGTTCAGTGAGGAAAGTGTGACCAGAGACTGTGATAAAAGGAGCGATGAGGAAAGTGGGTCCAGAGACTGTGATAAAAGGAGCGGTGAGGAGAGTGGGACCAGAGACTGTGATAAATGGAGCAGACAGGAGTGTAGGACCTGAGACTTTGATAAAAGGAGAAGAGAGGACAGTGTGAGAAGAGTCTATTATAAAAGGAGCAGTGAAGTGAGTGGGACCAGAGACTCTGATAAAAGGAGCAGAGAGGAGAATGGGACAAGAGACTGTGATAAAAGGATCAGTAAGGAGAGTGGTACCAGAGACTCTGAAAAAAGGAGCAGTGAAGAGACTGGGACCAGAGACTGTGATAAAAGGATCCGTGAGGATATTGCGATCAGAGTCTGTGATAAAAGGAGCTGTGAGGAGAGAGGGACCAGAGACTCTGTTAAAAGGAGCGGTGAGGAGAGAGGGACCAGAGACTGTGATAAAAGGAGAGGTGAGGAGAGTGGGACCAGAGACTGTGATAACAGGAGCAGTGAGGAGTGTGGGACCTGAGACTGTAATAAAAGGAGCAGTGAGGAGAGTGGGACCAGAGACTGTGATAAAAGGAACAGTGAGGAGATTTGGATCAGAGACTGTGATTAAAGGAGCAGTGAGGAGAGTGGGACCAGAGACTGTGATAAAAGGAGCACTGAGGAGAGTGGGACCAGAGACTGTGATAAATGGAGAGGTGAGGAGAATGGGACCAGAGATGGTGATAAAAGAAGCAGAGAGGAGAGTGGAACCAGAGACCGTGATAAATGGAGCAGTGAGGAGATTGGGACCAGAGACAGTGATAAATGGAGAGGTGAGGTGAATGGGACCAGAGATGGTGATAAAAGAAGCAGAGAGGAGAGTGGAACCAGAGACCGTGATAAATGGAGCAATGAGGAGATTGGGACCAGAGACTGTGATAAAAGGATCAGTGAGGATATTGCGACCAGAGAATGTGATAAAAGGAGCGGTGAGGATAGTGTGACCAGAGACTGTCAAAGAAGCAGCAGTGAAGAGAGTGGGACTGGAGACTGTGATAAAAGGAGCGGAGAGGTGAGTGGGACCAGAGACTGTGATAAAAGGATGATTGAGGAGATTGGAACCAGAGACAGTGATAAAAGGAACAGGGAGGATAGTGGGAGCAGAGACTGTGATAAAAGGAGCAGTGTGGAGAGTGGGACCAGAGACTGTGATAAAAGGAGCGGTGAGGAGAGTGCGACCAGAGACTGTGATAAAAGGAGCGGTGAGGAGAGTGCGACCAGAGACTGTGATAAAAGGAGCAGTGTGGAGAGTGGGACCAGAGACAGTGATAAAAGGAGCAGTGAGGAGAGTGGGACCAGAGACAGTGATAAATGGAGCGGACAGGAGAGTAGGACCTGAGACTTTGATAAAAGGAGAAGAGAGGACAGTGTGACAAGAGTCTATGATAAAAGGAGCAGTGAAGTGAGTGGGACCAGAGACTGTGATAAACTGAGCAGAGAGGAGAATGGGACAAGAGACTGTGATAAAAGGATCAGTAAGGAGAGTGGTACCAGAGACTCTGATAAAAGGAGCAGTGAGGAGACAGGGACCAGAGACTGTGATAAAAGGAGCAGTGAGGAGATTGTTACCAGAGACAATGATAAAAGGATAAGTAAGGAGAGTGGGACCAGAAACTGTGATAAAAGAAGCAGTGAGGAGAGTAGGACCAGAGACTCTGATAAAAGGACCAGTGAGGATAGTGGGACCAGAGATTATGATAAAAGGAGCAGTGAGGAGATTGGGACCAGAGACTGAGATAAAAGGAGCAGTGAGGAGAGTCGGACCAGAGAGTGTAATAAATGGAGCAGTGAGGAGATTGGGACCAAAGACTGTTTTAAAAGGAGCAGTGAGGAGACTGGGACCAGAGACTGTTTTAAAAGGAGCGGTGAGGAGATTGTTACCAGAGACTTTCATAAAAGGATCAGTAAGGAGAGTGGGACCAGAGACTATGACAAAAGAAGCAGTGAGGAGAGTGGGACCAGAGTCTGTGATAAATGGATCGGTGAGGAGAGAGGGACCAGAGACTTTGAATAAAGGATCAGTGAGGAGAGTGGGAGCAGATTCTGTGACAAAAGGATCGGTGAGGAGAGGGGGAGCAGAGGCTGTGATAAAAGGAGGAGTGAGGAAAGTGGGACCAGAGACTGTGATAAAAGGAGTGGTGAGGAGAGTGGGACCAGAGACTCTGATAAAAGGACCGGTGAGGAGAGTGGGAGCCGACGCTGTGAAAAAAGGATCGGTGAGGAGATTGGGAGCAGAGACTGTGATAAAAGGTTCAGTGAGGAAAGTGTGACCAGAGACTGTGATAAAAGGAGCGATGAGGAAAGTGGGTCCAGAGACTGTGATAACAGGAGCGGTGAGGAGAGTGGGACCAGAGACTGTGCTAAAAGGAGCAGTGAGGAGAGTGGGACCAGAGACTGTGATAAATGATTCACTAAGGTGAGTGGGACCAGAGACTCAGATAAAAGGATCAGTGAGGAGAGTGGGACCAGAGAATGTGATAAAAGGAGCAGTGAGGAGAGTGGGACCAGAGAATGTGATAAAAGGATCAGGGAGGGGAGTGGGACCAGAGTCTGTTATAAAAGGAGCAGTGAGGAGAGAAGGACCAGACTCTTTGATAAAAGCAGCAGTGAGGAGAGGGGGACCAGAGACTGTGATAAAAGGAGATGTGAAGAGAGTGGGGCCACAGACTGTGATAAAAGGATCGGTGAGGAGAGTGGGACCAGAGACTTTGATAAAAGGATCAGTGAGGAGAGTGGGAACAGATTCTGTGATAAAATGATCGGTGAGGACAGTGGGATCAGAGACCGTGATAAAAGGATCAGTGAGGAGAGTAGGACCAGAGACTGTGATAAATGGAGCAGTGAGCAGAGTGAGACCAGAGAATGTGATAACAGTACCGGTGAGGAGTTAGGGACCAGAGTCTGTGATAAAAGGATCAGTGAGGAGAGTGGGACCAGAGACTGTGATAAAAGGATCAGTGAGGAGAGTGGGACCAGAGACTGTGAAAAAAGCAAAAGTGAGGAGAGGGGGACCAGAGACTGTGATAAAAGGAGATGTGAAGAGAGTGGGGCCACAGACTGTGATAAAAGGATCGGTGAAGAGAGTGGGACCAGAGACTTCGATAAAAGGAGCAGTGAGGAGAGTCGTACCAGTGACTGTGATAACTGGATCACTAAGATGAGTTGGACCAAAGACTGTAATAAAAGGAGCAGTGAGAAGAGTGGGACCAGAGCCTGTGATAAAAGGAGCGGTGAGGAGAGTGGGACCAGGGACTCTGATAACAGGACCGGTGAGGAGAGTGGGATCCGACGCTGTGAAAAAAGGATCGGTGAGGAGATTGGGAGCAGAGAATGTGATAAAAGGTTCAGTGAGGAAAGTGTGACCAGAGACTGTGATAAAAGGAGCGATGAGGAAAGTGTGACCAGAGACTGTGATAAAAGGATCAGTGAGGAAAGTGTGACCAGAGACTGTGATAAAAGGATCAGTGAGGAAAGTGGGTCCCGAGACTGTGATAAAAGGAGCGGTGAGGAGAGTGGGACCAGAGACTGTGATAAAAGGATCAGTGAGGGGAGTGGGACCAGAGTCTGTGATAAAAGGAGCAGTGAGGAAAGTGTGACCAGAGACTGTGATAAAAGGATCAGTGAGGAAAGTGGGTCCCGAGACTGTGATAAAAGGAGAGGTGAGGAGAGTGGGACCAGAGACTCTGATAAAAGGACCGGTGAGGAGAGTGGGAGCCGACGCTGTGAAAAAAGGATCGGTGAGGAGATTGGGAGCAGAGACTGTGATAAAAGGTTCAGTGAGGAAAGTGTGACCAGAGACTGTGATAAAAGGAGCGATGAGGAAAGTGGGTCCAGAGACTGTGATAACAGGAGCGGTGAGGAGAGTGGGACCAGAGACTGTGCTAAAAGGAGCAGTGAGGAGAGTGGGACCAGAGACTGTGATAAATGATTCACTAAGGTGAGTGGGACCAGAGACTCAGATAAAAGGATCAGTGAGGAGAGTGGGACCAGAGAATGTGATAAAAGGAGCAGTGAGGAGAGTGGGACCAGAGAATGTGATAAAAGGATCAGGGAGGGGAGTGGGACCAGAGTCTGTTATAAAAGGAGCAGTGAGGAGAGAAGGACCAGACTCTTTGATAAAAGCAGCAGTGAGGAGAGGGGGACCAGAGACTGTGATAAAAGGAGATGTGAAGAGAGTGGGGCCACAGACTGTGATAAAAGGATCGGTGAGGAGAGTGGGACCAGAGACTTTGATAAAAGGATCAGTGAGGAGAGTGGGAACAGATTCTGTGATAAAATGATCGGTGAGGACAGTGGGATCAGAGACCGTGATAAAAGGATCAGTGAGGAGAGTAGGACCAGAGACTGTGATAAATGGAGCAGTGAGCAGAGTGAGACCAGAGAATGTGATAACAGTACCGGTGAGGAGTTAGGGACCAGAGTCTGTGATAAAAGGATCAGTGAGGAGAGTGGGACCAGAGACTGTGATAAAAGGATCAGTGAGGAGAGTGGGACCAGAGACTGTGAAAAAAGCAAAAGTGAGGAGAGGGGGACCAGAGACTGTGATAAAAGGAGATGTGAAGAGAGTGGGGCCACAGACTGTGATAAAAGGATCGGTGAAGAGAGTGGGACCAGAGACTTCGATAAAAGGAGCAGTGAGGAGAGTCGTACCAGTGACTGTGATAACTGGATCACTAAGATGAGTTGGACCAAAGACTGTAATAAAAGGAGCAGTGAGAAGAGTGGGACCAGAGCCTGTGATAAAAGGAGCGGTGAGGAGAGTGGGACCAGGGACTCTGATAACAGGACCGGTGAGGAGAGTGGGATCCGACGCTGTGAAAAAAGGATCGGTGAGGAGATTGGGAGCAGAGAATGTGATAAAAGGTTCAGTGAGGAAAGTGTGACCAGAGACTGTGATAAAAGGAGCGATGAGGAAAGTGTGACCAGAGACTGTGATAAAAGGATCAGTGAGGAAAGTGTGACCAGAGACTGTGATAAAAGGATCAGTGAGGAAAGTGGGTCCCGAGACTGTGATAAAAGGAGCGGTGAGGAGAGTGGGACCAGAGACTGTGATAAAAGGATCAGTGAGGGGAGTGGGACCAGAGTCTGTGATAAAAGGAGCAGTGAGGAAAGTGTGACCAGAGACTGTGATAAAAGGATCAGTGAGGAAAGTGGGTCCCGAGACTGTGATAAAAGGAGCAGTGAGGATAGTGGGACCAGAGACTGTGATAAAAGGAGCAGTGAGGAGAGTGGGACCAGAGACTGTGATAAAAGGATCAGTGAGGGGAGTGGGACCAGAGTCTGTGATAAAAGGAGCAGTGAGGAGAGGGGGACCAGAGACTGCGATAAAAGGAGCATTGAGGAGAGAAGGACCAGACTCTTTGATAAAAGCAGCAGTGAGGAGTGGGGGACCAGAGACTGTGATAAAAGGAGCTGTGAAGAGAGTGGGGCCACAGACTGTGATAAAAGGATCGGTGAGGAGAGTGGGACCAGAGACTTTGATAAAAGGATCAGGGAGGAAAGTGGGAGCAGATTCTGTGATAAAATGATCGGTGAGGAAAGGAGAAGCAGAGACTGTGATAAAAGGATCAGTGAGGAGTGTAGGACCAGAGACTTTGATAAATGGAGCAGTGAGCAGAGTGGGACCAGAGACTGTGATAAAAGGATCATTGAGGAGAGTGGGACCAGAGACTGTGATAAAAGGAGAAGTGAGCAGAGTGGCGCCACAGACTGTGATAAATGGATCGGTGAGGAGAGTGGGACCAGAGACTTTGAATAAAGGATCAGTGAGGAGAGTGAGAGCAGATTCTGTGATAAAAGGATCGGTGAGGAAAGGGGGAGCAGAGGCTGTGATAAATGGATCAGTGAGGAGAGTGGGACCAGAGACTCTGATAAAAGGACCGGTGAGGAGAGTGGGACCAGAGACTCTGATAAAAGGACCGGTGAGGAGAGTGGGAGCCGACGCTGTGAAAAAAGGATCGGTGAGGAGATTGGGAGCAGAGAATGTGATAAAAGGTTCAGTAAGGAAAGTGGGTCCAGAGACTTTGATAAAAGGAGCGGTGAGGAGAGTGGGACCAGAGAATGTGATAAAAGGAGCGGTGAGGAGAGTCAGACCAGAGACTGCGATAAATGATTCACTAAGGTGAGTGGGACCAGAGACTCAGATAAAAGGACCGCTGAGGAGAGTGGGAGCAGAGACTGTGATAAAAGGAGCAGTGAGGAGAGTGGGACCAGAGACTGTGATAAAAGGATCAGGGAGGGGAGTGGGACCAGAGTCTGTGATAAAAGGAGCAGTGAGGAGAGAAGGACCAGAGACTGTGATAAAAGAAGCAGTGAGGAGAGAAGGACCAGACTCTTTGATAAAAGCAGCAGTGAGGAGAGGGGGACCAGAGACTGTGATAAAAGGAGATGTGAAGAGAGTGGGGCCACAGACTGTGAAAAAAGGATCGGTGAGGAGAGTGGGACCAGAGACTGTGATAAAAGCAGCGGTGAGGAAAGTGGGACCAGAGACTGTGATAAATGGAGTGGTGAGGAGAGTGCGACCAGAGACTTCGATAAAAGGAGCAGTGTGGAGAGTCGTACCAGAGACTGTGATAACTGGTTCACTAAGATGAGTGGGACCAAAGCCTGTAATAAAAGGAGCAGTGAGGAGAGTGGGACCAGAGCCTGTGATAAAAGGAGCGGTGAGGAGTGTGGGACCAGAGACACTGATAACAGGACCGGTGAGGAGAGTGGGATCCGACGCTGTGAAAAAAGGATCGGTGAGGAGATTGGGAGCAGAGAATGTGATAAAAGGTTCAGTGAGGAAAGTGTGACCAGAGACTGTGATAAAAGGAGCGATGAGGAAAGTGGGTCCAGAGACTGTGATAAAAGGAGCGGTTAGGCGAGTCAGACCAGAGACTGCGATAAATGATTCACTAAGGTGAGTGGGACCAGAGACTCAGATAAAAGGACCGGTGAGGAGAGTGGGAGCTGAGACTGTAATAAAAGGAGCAGTGAGGGGAGTGGGACCAGAGACTGTGATAAAAGGAGCAGTGAGGAGAGGGGGACCAGAGTCTGTGATAAAAGGAGCAGTGAGGAGAGAAGGACCAGACTCTTTGATAAACGGAGCAGTGAGCAGAGTGGGACCAGAGAATGTGATAGAAGGACCGGTGAGGAGTTAGGGACCAGAGACTGTGATAAAAGGATCAGTGAGGAGAGTGGGTCCAGAGACTCTGTGATAAAAGGAGCAGTGAGGAGAGTGTGACCAGAGACTGTGATAAAAGGAGCAGTGAGGAGAGTGGGTCCAGAGACTGTGATAAAAGGAGCAGTGAGGAGAGTGGGTCCAGAGACTGTGATAAAAGGAGCAGTGAGGAGAGTGGGACGAGAGACTGTGATAAAAGGAGCAGTGAGGAGAGTGGGACCAGAGACTGTGATAAAAGGAGCAGTGAGGAGAGTGGGACGAGAGACTGTGATAAAAGGAGCGGTGAGGAGAGTGGGACAGAGACTGTGATAAAAGGAGCAGTGAGGAGAGTGGGTCCAGAGACTGTGATAAAAGGAGCAGTGAGGAGAGTGGGTCCAGAGACTGTGATAAAAGGAGCAGTGAGGAGAGTGGGACAGAGACTGTGATAAAAGGAGCGGTGAAGAAGTTGGGACAAGAGACTGTGATAAAAGGAGCAGTGAGGAGATATCGTACCAGAGACTGTGATAAATGGATCACTAAGGTGAGTGGGACCAGAGACTGTAATACGAGGAGCAGTGAGGAGAGTGGAACCAGAGACTGTGATACAAGGAGCGGTGAGGAGAGTGGGACCAGAGACTCTGATAAAAGCAGCGGTGAGGAGAGTGGGACAAGAGACGGAGATAAACTGATCAGTGAGGAGAGTGGGACCAGAAACTGTGATAAAAGGATCTGTGACGAAAGTTGTTCCAGAGACTTTGATAAAAGGAACAGTGAGGAGAATGGGAGCAGATTCTGTGATAAAAGGATTGGTGAGGAGAGTGGGACTAGAGACTGTGATAAAAGGAGCAGTGAGGTGAGAAGGACCAGAGACTGCGATAAATGATTCACTAAGGTGAGTGGGACCAGAGACTCTGATAAAAGGAGCGGTGAGGAGAGTGGGACCAGAGACTGTGATAAAAGGATCAGTGAGGAGAGTGGGACCAGAGACTGTGTTAAACGGATCAGTGAGGAGAGTGGGACCAGAGACTGTGATAAAAGGAGCGGTGAGGAGAGTGGGACCAGAGACTGTGATAAAAGGATCAGTGAGGAGAGTGGGACCAGAGACTGTGATAAAAGGAGCAGTGAGGAGAGTGGGACAAGAGACTGTGATAAAAGGAGCGGTGAGGAGAGTGGGACCAGAGACTGTGATAAAAGGAGCAGTGAGGTGAGAAGGACCAGACTCTTTGATAAAAGGATCATTGAGGAGACTGGGACCAGAGACTGTGATAAAAGGAGCAGTGAGGTGAGAAGGACCAGACTCTTTGATAAAAGGATCATTGAGGAGACTGGGAGCAGAGACTGTGATAAAAGGAGCGATGAGGAAAGTGGGACCAGAGACTGTGATAAAAGGAGCTGTGAAGAGAGTGGGGCCACAGACTGTGATAAAAGGATCGGTGATGAGATTGGGAGCAGAGAATGCGATAAAAGGTTCAGTGAGGAAAGTGTGACCAGAACCTGTGATAAAAGGAGCGATGAGGAAAGTGGGACCAGAGACTGTGATAAAAGGAGCAGTGAGGAGAGTCGGACCAGTGACTGTGATAAAAGGATCAGTGAGGAGAATGGGAGCAGATTCTGTGATAAAAGGATCAGTGAGGAGAGTGGGACCAGAGACTGTGATAAAAGGAGCAATGAGGAGAGTGGGACCAGAGACTGAGATGAAAGGAGCAGTGAGGCGACTCTGACTAGAGACTGCGATAAGTGATTCACGATGGTGAGTGGGACCAGAGAATCAGATAAAAGGAGCAGTGAGGAGAGTGGGAAAAGAGACTGTGATAAAAGGAGTAGTGAGGAGAGTGGGACCAGAGACTGTGATAAAAGGTTCAGTGAGGAAAGTGTGACCAGAGACTGTGATAAAAGGATCAGTGAGGAAAGTGGGTCCCGAGACTGTGATAAAAGGAGCAGTGAGGATAGTGGGACCAGAGACTGTGATAAAAGGAGCAGTGAGGAGAGTGGGACCAGAGACTGTGATAAAAGGATCAGTGAGGGGAGTGGGACCAGAGTCTGTGATAAAAGGAGCAGTGAGGAGAGGGGGACCAGAGACTGCGATAAAAGGAGCATTGAGGAGAGAAGGACCAGACTCTTTGATAAAAGCAGCAGTGAGGAGTGGGGGACCAGAGACTGTGATAAAAGGAG
This sequence comes from Carcharodon carcharias, assembly GCF_017639515.1. NCBI lineage: Eukaryota > Metazoa > Chordata > Chondrichthyes > Lamniformes > Lamnidae > Carcharodon > Carcharodon carcharias. Next base: position 77,908,036 of record NC_054485.1, read on the forward strand.
CTGTGAAGAGAGTGGGGCCACAGACTGTGATAAAAGGATCGGTGAGGAGAGTGGGACCAGAGACTTTGATAAAAGGATCAGGGAGGAAAGTGGGAGCAGATTCTGTGATAAAATGATCGGTGAGGAAAGGAGAAGCAGAGACTGTGATAAAAGGATCAGTGAGGAGTGTAGGACCAGAGACTTTGATAAATGGAGCAGTGAGCAGAGTGGGACCAGAGAGTGTGATAAAAGGATCATTGAGGAGAGTGGGACCAGAGACTGTGATAAAAGGAGCAGTGAGGAGAGGGGGACCAGAGACTGTGATAAAAGCAGCAGTGAGGAGAGGGGGAGAAGAGACTGTGATTAAATGATCAGTGAGGAGAGTGGGACCAGAGACTGTGATAAAAGGAGAAGTGAGCAGAGTGGCGCCACAGACTGTGATAAATGGATCGGTGAGGAGAGTGGGACAAGAGACTTTGAATAAAGGATCAGTGAGGAGAGTGAGAGCAGATTCTGTGATAAAAGGATCGGTGAGGAAAGGGGGAGCAGAGGCTGTGATAAATGGATCAGTGAGGAGAGTGGGACCAGAGACTCTGATAGAAGGACCGGTGAGGAGAGTGGGACCAGAGACTCTGATAAAAGGAGCGGTGGGGAGAGTGGGACGAGAGACTGTGATAAAAAGAGCAGTGAGGAGAGAGGGACCAGAGACTTCGATAAAAGGAGCAGTGAGGAGATATCGTACCAGAGACTGTGATAAATGGATCACTAAGGTGAGTGGGACCAGAGACTCAGATAAAAGGACCGGTGCGGAGAGTGGGAGCAGAGACTGTGATAAAAGGAGCAGTGAGGAGAGTGGGACCAGAGTCTGTGATAAAAGGAGCAGTGAGGAGAGGGGGAGCAGAGACTGTAATAAGAGGAGCAGTGAGGAGAGTGGAACCAGAGACTGTGATACAAGGAGCGGTGAGGAGAGTGGGACCAGAGACTCTGATAAAAGCAGCGGTGAGGAGAGTGGGACAAGAGACTGTGATAAAAGGAGCAGTGAGGAGAGTGGGACCAGAAACTGTGATAAAAGGATCTGTGACGAAAGTTGTTCCAGAGACTTTGATAAAAGGAACAGTGAGGAGAATGGGAGCAGATTCTGTGATAAAAGGATTGGTGAGTCGAGTCAGACCAGAGACTGCGATAAATGATTCACTAAGGTGAGTGGGACCAGAGACTCTGATAAAAGGAGCGGTGAGGAGAGTGGGAGCAGAGTCTGTGATAAAAGGATCGGTGAGGAGAGGGGGAGCAGAGGCTGTGATAAAAGGAGCAGTGAGGAGAGTGGGACCAGAGACTTCGATAAAAGGTTCAGTGAGGAAAGTGTGACCAGAGACTTCGATAAAAGGTTCAGTGAGGAAAGTGTGACCAGAGACTGTGATAAAAGGAGCGATGAGGAAAGTGGGTCCAGAGACTGTGATAAAAGGATCAGTGAGGAGAGTGGGACCGGAGACTGTGATAAAAGGAGCGGTGAGGCGAGTCAGACCAGAGACTGCGATAAATGATTCACTAAGGTGAGTGGGACCAGAGACTCAGATAAAAGGACCGGTGAGGAGAGTGGGAGCTGAGACTGTGATAAAAGGAGCACTAAGGTGAGTGGGACCAGAGACTGTGATAAAAGGAGCAGTGAGGAGAGGGGGACCAGAGACTGTGATAAAAGGAGCAGTGAGGAGAGAAGGACCAGACTCTTTGATAAAAGCAGCAGTGAGGAGAGGGGGACCAGGGACTGTGATAAAAGGAGATGTGAAGAGAGTGGGGCCACAGACTGTGATAAAAGGATCGGTGAGGAGAGTGGGACCAGAGACTGTGATAAAATGATCGGTGAGGAAAGGGGGAGCAGAGACTGTGATAAAAGGATCAGTGAGGAGAGTAGGACCAGAGACTGTGATAAATGAAGCAATGAGCAGAGTGGGACCAGAGGGACCGGTGAGGAGTTAGGGACCAGAGACTGTGATAAAAGGATCAGTGAGGAGAGGGGGAGCAGAGACTGTGATAAAAGGAGAGGTGAGGAGAGTGGGACCAGAGACTGTGATAAAAGGAGCAGTGAGGAGAGTGGGGCCACAGACTGTGATAAATGGATCGGTGAGGAGAGTGGGAGCAGAGACTTTGAATAAAGGATCAGTGAGGAGAGGGGGAGCAGAGGCTGTGATAAAAGGATAAGGGTGGAGAGTGGGACCAGAGACTGTGATAAAAGGAGCGGTGAGGAAAGTGGGATCAGAGACTGTGATAAAAGGATCAGTGAGGAGAGTGGGACCAGAGACTCTGATAAAAGGACCGGTGAGGAGAGTGGGAGCCGACGTTGTGAAAAAAGGATCGGTGAGGAGATTGGGAGCAGAGAATGTGATAAAAGGTTCAGTGAGGAAAGTGTGACCAGAGACTGTGATAAAAGGAGCTGTGAGGAGAGTGGGACCAGAGACTGCGATAAAAGGAGCAGACAGGAGTGTAGGACCTGAGACTTTGATAAAAGGAGAAGAGAGGACAGTGTGAGAAGAGTCTATTATAAAAGGAGCAGTGAAGTGAGTGGGACCAGAGACTGTGATAAACTGAGCAGAGAGGAGAGTGGGACAAGAGACTGTGATAAAAGGATCAGTAAGGAGAGTGGTACCAGAGACTCTGATAAAAGGAGCAGTGAGGAGACTGGGACCAGAGACTGTGATAAAAGGATCAGGGAGGGGAGTGGGACCAGAGTCTGTGATAAAAGGAGCAGTGAGGAGAGAAGGACCAGACTCTTTGTTAAAAGCAGCAGTGAGGAGATGGGGACCAGAGACTGTGATAAAAGGAGATGTGAAGAGAGTGGGGCCACAGACTGTGATAAAAGGATCGGTGAGGAGAGTGGGACCAGAGACTTTGATAAAAGGATCAGTGGGGAGAGTGGGAACAGATTCTGTGATAAAATGATCGGTGAGGACAGTGGGAGCAGAGACCGTGATAAAAGGATCAGTGAGGAGAGTAGGACCAGAGACTGTGATAAATGGAGCAGTGAGCAGAGTGGGACCAGGGAATGTGATAAAAGGACCGGTGAGGAGTTAGGGACCAGAGACTGTGATAAAAGGATCAGTGAGGAGAGTGGGACCAGAGACTGTGATAAAAGGAGCAGTGAGGAGAGTGGGACCAGAGACTGTGATAAAAGGACCGGTGAGGAGTTAGGGACCAGAGACTGTGATAAAAGGATCAGTGAGGAGAGTGGGACCAGAGTCTGTGATAAAAGGAGAGGTGAGGAGAGTGGGACCAGAGACTGTGATAAAAGCAGCAGTGAGGAGAGGGGGACCAGAGACTTTGAAAAAACGAGCTGTGAAGAGAGTGGGGATCAGACTGTGATAAAAGGATCGGTGAGGAGAGTGGGACCAGAGACTTTGAAAAAAGGATCAGTGAGGAGAGTAGGAGCAGATTCTGTGATAAAAGGATCGGTGAGGAGAGGGGGAGCAGAGGCTGTGATAAAAGGTTAAGTGTGGAGAGTGGGACCAGAGACTGTGATAAAAGGAGCGGTGAGGAAAGTGGGACCAGAGACTGTGATAAATGGAGCGGTGGGGAGAGTGTGACCAGAGACTGTGATAAAAGGAGCGGTGAGGAGAGTGGGACCAGAGACTTCGATAAAAGGAGCAGTGTGGAGAGTCGTACCAGAGACTGTGATAACTGGATCACTAAGATGAGTTGGACCAAAGACTGTAATAAAAGGAGCAGTGAGAAGAGTGGGACCAGAGCCTGTGATAAAAGGAGCGGTGAGGAGAGTGGGATCCGACGCTGTGAAAAAAGGATCGGTGAGGAGATTGGGAGCAGAGAATGTGATAAAAGGTTCAGTGAGGAAAGTGTGACCAGAGACTGTGATAAAAGGAGCGATGAGGAAAGTGGGTCCCGAGACTGTGATAAAAGGAGCAGTGAGGAGAGTGGGACCAGAGACTGTGATAAATGATTCACTAAGGTGAGTGGGACCAGAGACTCAGATAAAAGGAGCAGTGAGGAGAGTGGGAGCTGAGACTGTGATAAAAGGAGTAGTGAGGAGAGCGGGACCAGAGACTGTGATAAAAGGAGCAGTGAGGAGAGGGGGACAAGAGACTGTGATAAAAGGAGCAGTGAGGAGAGAAGGACCAGACTCTTTGATAAAAGCAGCAGTGAGGAGAGGGGGACCAGGGACTGTGATAAAAGGAGATGTGAAGAGAGTGGGGCCACAGACTGTGATAAAAAGATCGGTGAGGAGAGTGGGACCAGAGACTTTGATAAAAGGATCAGGGAGGAGAGTGGGAGCAGATTCTGTGATAAAATGATCGGTGAGGAAAGGGGGAGCAGAGACTGTGATAAAAGGATCAGTGAGGAGAGTGGGACCAGAGACTGTGATAAAAGGAGCAGAGAGGAGAGGGGGACCAGAGACTGTGATAAAAGCAGCAGTGAGGAGAGGGGGAGCAGAGACTGTGATTAAATGATCAGTGAGGAGAGTGGGACCAGAGACTTTGAATAAATAATCAGTGAGGAGAGTGGGAGCAGATTCTGTGATAAAAGGATCGGTGAGGAGAGGGGGAGCAGAGGCTGTGATAAAAGGATAAGGGTGGAGATTGGGACCAGAGACTGTGATAAAAGGAGCGGTGAGGAAAGTGGGACCAGAGACTGTGATAAAAGGAGTGGTGAGGAGAGTGGGACAGAGACTCTGATAAAAGGATCAGTGAGGAGAGTGGGACCAGAGACTCTGATAAAAGGATCAGTGAGGAGAGTGGGACCAGAGACTCTGATAAAAGGACCGGTGAGGAGAGTGGGAGCCGACGCTGTGAAAAAAGGATCGGTGAGGAGATTGGGAGCAGAGAATGTGATAAAAGGTTCAGTGAGGAAAGTGTGACCAGAGACTGTGATAAAAGGAGCGATGAGGAAAGTGGGTCCCGAGACTGTGATAAAAGGAGCAGTGAGGAGAGTGGGACCAGAGACTGTGATAAATGATTCACTAAGGTGAGTGGGACCAGAGACTCAGATAAAAGGAGCAGTGAGGAGAGTGGGAGCTGAGACTGTGATAAAAGGAGCAGTGAGGAGAGTGGGACCAAAGACTGTGATAAAAGGATCAGTGAGGATATTGTGATGAGAGACTGTGATAAAAGGAGCGATGGGGATAGTGTGACCAGAGACTGTCAAATAAGGAGCAGTGAAGAGATTGGGACCAGAGACTGTGATAAAAGGAGCGATGAGGAAAGTGGGTCCCGAGACTGTGATAAAAGGAGCGATGAGGAAAGTGGGTCCCGAGACTGTGATAAAAGGAGCAGTGAGGAGAGTGGGACCAGAGACTGTGATAAATGGTTCACTAAGGTGAGTGGGACCAGAGACTCAGATAAAAGGAGCAGTGAGGAGAGTGGGAGCTGAGACTGTGATAAAAGGAGCAGTGAGGAGAGTGGGACCAGAGACTGCGATAAAAGGATCAGTGAGGAGAGTGGGACCAGAGACTGTGATAAATGGAGCAGACAGGAGTGTAGGACCTGAGACTTTGATAAAAGGAGAAGAGAGGACAGTGTGAGAAGAGTCTATTATAAAAGGAGCAGTGAAGTGAGTGGGACCAGAGACTGTGATAAAAGGAGCAGAGAGGAGAATGGGACAAGAGACTGTGATAAAAGGATCAGTAAGGAGAGTGGTACCAGAGACTCTGAAAAAAGGAGCAGTGAGGAGACAGGGACCAGAGCCTGTGAAAAAAGGATCGGTGAGGAGATTGGGAGCAGAGAATGTGATAAAAGGTTCAGTGAGGAAAGTGTGACCAGAGACTGTGATAAAAGGAGCGGTGAGGCGAGTCAGACCAGAGACTGCGATAAATGATTCACTAAGGTGAGTGGGACCAGAGACTCAGTTAAAAGGATGATTGAGGAGATTGGAACCAGAGACAGTGATAAAAGGAACAGGGAGGATAGTGGGAGCAGAGACTGTGATAAAAGGAGCAGTGAGGAGAGTGGGACCAGAGACTGTGATAAAAGGAGCAGTGAGGAGAGGGGGAGCAGAGACTGTGATTAAATGATCAGTGAGGAGAGTGGGACCAGAGACTGTGATAAAAGGAACAGTGAGGAGAGTGGGGCCACAGACTGTGATAAATGGATCGGAGAGGAGAGTGGGACCAGAGACTTTGAATAAATAATCAGTGAGGAGAGTGGGAGCAGATTCTGTGATAAAAGGATCGGTGAGGAGAGGGGGAGCAGAGGCTGTGATAAAAGGATAAGGGTGGAGATTGGGACCAGAGACTGTGATAAAAGGATCAGTGAGGAGAGTGGGACCAGAGACTCTGATAAAAGGATCAGTGAAGAGAGTGGGACAAGAGACTCTGATAAAAGGAGCGGTGAGGAGAGTGGGAGCCGACGCTGTGAAAAAAGGATCGGTGAGGAGATTGGGAGCAGAGAATGTGATAAAAGGTTCAGTGAGGAAAGTGTGACCAGAGACTGTGATAAAAGGAGCGATGAGGAAAGTGGGTCCAGAGACTGTGATAAAAGGATCAGTGAGGAGAGTGGGACCAGAGACTGTGATAAAAGGAGCGGTGAGGAGAGTGGGACCAGAGACTGTGATAAAAGGAGCAGACAGGAGTGTAGGACCTGAGACTTTGATAAAAGGAGAAGAGAGGACAGTGTGAGAAGAGTCTATTATAAAAGGAGCAGTGAAGTGAGTGGGACCAGAGACTGTGACAAATGGAGCAGACAGGAGTGTAGGACCTGAGACTTTGATAAAAGGAGCAGAGAGGAGAATGGGACAAGAGACTGTGATAAAAGGATCAGTAAGGAGAGTGGTACCAGAGACTCTGAAAAAAGGAGCAGTGAGGAGACTGGGACCAGAGAAAGTGATAAAAGTAGCGGTGAGGAGAGTGGGACCAGAGCCTGTGATAAAAGGACCGGTGAGGAGAGTGGGATCCGACGCTGTGAAAAAAGGATCGGTGAGGAGATTGGGAGCAGAGAATGTGATAAAAGGTTCAGTGAGGAAAGTGTGACCAGAGACTGTGATAAAAGGAGCGGTGAGGAAAGTGGGTCCCGAGACTGTGATAAAATGAGCGGTGAGGCGAGTCAGACCAGAGACTGCGATAAATGATTCACTAAGGTGAGTGGGACCAGAGACTCAGTTAAAAGGATGATTGAGGAGATTGGAACCAGAGACAGTGATAAAAGGAACAGGGAGGATAGTGGGAGCAGAGACTGTGATAAAAGGAGCAGTGTGGAGAGTGGGACCAGAGACTGTGATAAAAGGAGCAGTGAGGAGAGTGGGACCAGAGACTGTGATAAAAGGAGCAGTGAGGAGAGTGGGACCAGAGACTGTGATAAAAGGAGCGGACAGGAGAGTAAGACCTGAGACTTTGATAAAAGGAGAAGAGAGGACAGTGTGAGAAGAGTCTATGATAAAAGGAGCAGTGAAGTGAGTGGGACCAGAGACTGTGATAAACTGAGCAGAGAGGAGAATGGGACAAGAGACTGTGATAAAAGGAGCGGTGAGGAAAGTGGGACCAGAGACTGTGTTAACAGGACCGGTGAGGAGAGTGGGAGCCGACGCTGTGAAAAAAGGAGCAGTGAGGAGATTGGGACCAGAGACTGTGATAAAAGGAGCGATGAGGAAAGTGGGTCCAGAGACTGTGATAAATGATTCACTAAGGTGAGTGGGACCAGAGACTCAGATAAAAGGATCAGTGAGGAGAGTGGGACCAGAGAATGTGATAAAAGGATCAGGGAGGGGAGTGGGACCAGAGTCTGTTATAAAAGGAGCAGTGAGGAGAGTGGGACCAGAGACTGTGATAAAAGGAGCAGTGTGGAGAGAAGGACCAGACTCTTTGATAAAAGCAGCAGTGAGGAGAGGGGGACCAGAGACTGTGATAAAAGGAGATGTGAAGAGAGTGGGGCCACAGACTGTGATAAAAGGATCGGTGAGGAGAGTGGGACCAGAGACTTTGATAAAAGGATCAGTGAGGAGAGTGGGAACAGATTCTGTGATAAAATGATCGGTGAGGACAGTGGGATCAGAGACCGTGATAAAAGGATCAGTGAGGAGAGTAGGACCAGAGACTGTGATAAATGGAGCAGTGAGCAGAGTGGGACCAGAGAATGTGATAACAGGACCGGTGAGGAGTTAGGGACCAGAGACTGTGATAAAAGGATCAGTGAGGAGAGTGGGACCAGAGTCTGTGATAAAAGGAGAGGTGAGGAGAGTGGGACCAGAGACTGTGATAAAAGGAGAGGTGAGGAGAGGGGGACCAGAGACTGTGAAAAAAGCAAAAGTGAGGAGAGGGGGACCAGAGACTGTGATAAAAGGAGATGTGAAGAGAGTGGGGCCACAGACTGTGATAAAAGGATCGGTGAGGAGAGTGGGAACAGATTCTGTGATAAAAGGATCGGTGAGGTGAGGGAGAGCAGAGGATGTGATAAAAGGTTAAGTGAGGAGAGTGGGACCAAAGACTGTGATAAAAGGAGCGGTGAGGAGAGTGGGACCAGAGACTGTGATAAAAGGAGCGGTGAGGCGAGTCAGACCAGAGACTGCGATAAATGATTCACTAAGGTGAGTGGGACCAGAGACTCAGATAAAAGGACCGCTGAGGAGAGTGGGACCAGAGACTGTGATAAAAGGAGCAGTGAGGAGAGTGGGACCAGAGACTGTGATAAAAGGAGCAGTGAGGAGAGGGGGACCAGAGACTGTGATAAAAGGAGATGTGAAGAGAGTGGGGCCACAGACTGTGATAAAAGGATCGGTGAGGAGAGTGGGAACAGATTCTGTGATAAAATGATCGGTGAGGAAAGGGGGAGCAGAGACTGTTATAAAAGGATCAGTGAGGAGAGTGGGACCAGAGACTGTGATAAATGGAGCAGTGAGCAGTGTGAGACCAGAGACTGTGATAAAAGGAGAGGTGAGGAGTTAGGGACCAGAGACTGTGATAAAAGGATCAGTGAGGAGAGTGGGACCAGAGACTGTGATAAAAGGAGAGGTGAGGAGAGTGGGACCAGAGACTGTGATAAAAGGAGAGGTGAGGAGAGGGGGACCAGAGACTTTGAAAAAAGGAGCTGTGAAGAGAGTGGGGATCAGACTGTGATAAAAGGATCGGTGAGGAGAGTGGGAGCAGAGGCTGTGATAAAAGGTTAAGTGTGGAGAGTGGGACCAGAGACTGTGATAAAAGGATCGGTGAGGAGAGTGGGACCAGAGACTTTGAAAAAAGGATCAGTGAGGAGAGGGGGAGCAGATTCTGTGATAAAAGGATCGGTGAGGAGAGGGGGAGCAGAGGCTGTGATAAAAGGTTAAGTGTGGAGAGTGGGACCAGAGACTGTGATAAAAAGAGCGGTGAGGAGAGTGGGACCAGAGACTTCGATAAAAGGAGCAGTGTGGAGAGTCGTACCAGAGACTGTGATAACTGGATAACTAAGATGAGTTGGACCAAAGACTGTAATAAAAGGAGCAGTGAGAAGAGTGGGACCAGAGACTGTGATAAAAGGAGCAGTGAGGAGAGTGGGAGCAGATTCTGTGATAACAGGACCGGTGAGGAGAGTGGGATCCGACGCTGTGAAAAAAGGATCGGTGAGGAGATTGGGAGCAGAGAATGTGATAAAAGGTTCAGTGAGGAAAGTGTGACCAGAGACTGTGATAAAAGGAGCGATGAGGCGAGTCAGACCAGAGACTGCGATAAATGATTCACTAAGGTGAGTGGGACCAGAGACTCAGATAAAAGGACCGGTGAGGAGAGTGGGAGCTGAGACTGTGATAAAAGGAGCAGTGAGGAGAGTGGGACCAGAGACTGTGATAAAAGGAGCAGTGAGGAGAGGGGGACCAGAGACTGTGATAAAAGGAGATGTGAAGAGAGTGGGGCCACAGACTGTGATAAAAGGATCGGTGAGGAGAGTGGGACCAGAGACTTTGATAAAAGGATCAGGGAGGAGAGTGGGAACAGATTCTGTGATAAAATGATCGGTGAGGAAAGGGGGAGCAGAGACTGTTATAAAAGGATCAGTGAGGAGAGTGGGACCAGAGACTGTGATAAAAGGAGCAGAGAGGAGAGGGGGACCAGAGACTGTGATAAAAGCAGCAGTGAGGAGAGGGGGAGCAGAGACTGTGATTAAATGATCAGTGAGGAGAGTGGGACCAGAGACTGTGATAAAAGGAGCAGTGAGGAGAGTGGGGCCACAGACTGTGATAAATGGATCGGTGAGGAGAGTGGGACCAGAGACTTTGAATAAAGGATCAGTGAGGAGAGTGGGAGCAGATTCTGTGATAAAAGGATCGGTGAGGAGAGGGGGAGCAGAGGCTGTGATAAAAGGATAAGGGTGGAGAGTGGGACCAGAGACTGTGATAAAAGGAGCGGTGAGGAAAGTGGGACCAGAGACTGTGATAAAAGGAGTGGTGAGGAGAGTGGGACAGAGACTCTGATAAAAGGATCAGTGAGGAGAGTGGGACCAGAGACTCTGATAAAAGGATCAGTGAGGAGAGTGGGACCAGAGACTCTGATAAAAGGACCGGTGAGGAGAGTGGGAGCCGACGCTGTGAAAAAAGGATCGGTGAGAAGATTGGGAGCAGAGAATGTGATAAAAGGTTCAGTGAGGAAAGTGTGACCAGAGACTGTGATAAAAGGAGCGATGAGGAAAGTGGGTCCAGAGACTGTGATAAAAGGAGCGGTGAGGAGAGTGGGACCAGAGACTGTGATAAATGGAGCAGACAGGAGTGTAGGACCTGAGACTTTGATAAAAGGAGAAGAGAGGACAGTGAGAAGAGTCTATTATAAAAGGAGCAGTGAAGTGAGTGGGACCAGAGACTCTGATAAAAGGAGCAGAGAGGAGAATGGGACAAGAGACTGTGATAAAAGGATCAGTAAGGAGAGTGGTACCAGAGTCTCTGAAAAAAGGAGCAGTGAAGAGACTGGGACCAGAGACTGTGATAAAAGGATCCGTGAGGATATTGCGATCAGAGTCTGTGATAAAAGGAGCTGTGAGGAGAGAGGGACCAGAGACTCTGTTAAAAGGAGCGGTGAGGAGAGAGGGACCAGAGACTGTGATAAAAGGAGAGGTGAGGAGAGTGGGACCAGAGACTGTGATAACAGGAGCAGTGAGGAGTGTGGGACCTGAGACTGTAATAAAAGGAGCAGTGAGGAGAGTGGGACCAGAGACTGTGATAAAAGGAACAGTGAGGAGATTTGGATCAGAGACTGTGATTAAAGGAGCAGTGAGGAGAGTGGGACCAGAGACTGTGATAAAAGGAGCACTGAGGAGAGTGGGACCAGAGACTGTGATAAATGGAGAGGTGAGGAGAATGGGACCAGAGATGGTGATAAAAGAAGCAGAGAGGAGAGTGGAACCAGAGACCGTGATAAATGGAGCAGTGAGGAGATTGGGACCAGAGACAGTGATAAATGGAGAGGTGAGGTGAATGGGACCAGAGATGGTGATAAAAGAAGCAGAGAGGAGAGTGGAACCAGAGACCGTGATAAATGGAGCAATGAGGAGATTGGGACCAGAGACTGTGATAAAAGGATCAGTGAGGATATTGCGACCAGAGAATGTGATAAAAGGAGCGATGAGGATAGTGTGACCAGAGACTGTCAAAGAAGCAGCAGTGAAGAGAGTGGGACTGGAGACTGTGATAAAAGGAGCGGAGAGGTGAGTGGGACCAGAGACTGTGATAAAAGGATGATTGAGGAGATTGGAACCAGAGACAGTGATAAAAGGAACAGGGAGGATAGTGGGAGCAGAGACTGTGATAAAAGGAGCAGTGTGGAGAGTGGGACCAGAGACTGTGATAAAAGGAGGAGTGAGGAGAGTGCGACCAGAGACTGTGATAAAAGGAGCAGTGTGGAGAGTGGGACCAGAGACAGTGATAAATGGAGCAGTGTGGAGAGTGGGACCAGAGACAGTGATAAATGGAGCGGACAGGAGAGTAAGACCTGAGACTTTGATAAAAGGAGAAGAGAGGACAGTGTGACAAGAGTCTATGATAAAAGGAGCAGTGAAGTGAGTGGGACCAGAGACTGTGATAAACTGAGCAGAGAGGAGAATGGGACAAGAGACTGCGATAAAAGGATCAGTAAGGAGAGTGGTACCAGAGACTCTGATAAAAGGAGCAGTGAGGAGACAGGGACCAGAGACTGTGATAAAAGGAGCGGTGAGGAGATTGTTACCAGAGACAGTGATAAAAGGATAAGTAAGGAGAGTGGGACCAGAAACTGTGATAAAAGAAGCAGTGAGGAGAGTAGGACCAGAGACTCTGATAAAAGGACCAGTGAGGATAGTGGGACCAGAGATTATGATAAAAGGAGCAGTGAGGAGATTGGGACCAGAGACTGAGATAAAAGGAGCAGTGAGGAGAGTCGGACCAGAGAGTGTAATAAATGGAGCAGTGAGGAGATTGGGACCAAAGACTGTTTTAAAAGGAGCAGTGAGGAGACTGGGACCAGAGACTGTTTTAAAAGGAGCGGTGAGGAGATTGTTACCAGAGACTTTCATAAAAGGATCAGTAAGGAGAGTGGGACCAGAGACTATGACAAAAGAAGCAGTGAGGAGAGTGGGACCAGAGTCTGTGATAAATGGATCGGTGAGGAGAGAGGGACCAGAGACTTTGAATAAAGGATCAGTGAGGAGAGTGGGAGCAGATTCTGTGACAAAAGGATCGGTGAGGAGAGGGGGAGCAGAGGCTGTGATAAAAGGAGGAGTGAGGAAAGTGGGACCAGAGACTGTGATAAAAGGAGTGGTGAGGAGAGTGGGACCAGAGACTCTGATAAAAGGACCGGTGAGGAGAGTGGGAGCCGACGCTGTGAAAAAAGGATCGGTGAGGAGATTGGGAGCAGAGACTGTGATAAAAGGTTCAGTGAGGAAAGTGTGACCAGAGACTGTGATAAAAGGAGCGATGAGGAAAGTGGGTCCAGAGACTGTGATAACAGGAGCGGTGAGGAGAGTGGGACCAGAGACTGTGCTAAAAGGAGCAGTGAGGAGAGTGGGACCAGAGACTGTGATAAATGATTCACTAAGGTGAGTGGGACCAGAGACTCAGATAAAAGGATCAGTGAGGAGAGTGGGACCAGAGAATGTGATAAAAGGAGCAGTGAGGAGAGTGGGACCAGAGAATGTGATAAAAGGATCAGGGAGGGGAGTGGGACCAGAGTCTGTTATAAAAGGAGCAGTGAGGAGAGAAGGACCAGACTCTTTGATAAAAGCAGCAGTGAGGAGAGGGGGACCAGAGACTGTGATAAAAGGAGATGTGAAGAGAGTGGGGCCACAGACTGTGATAAAAGGATCGGTGAGGAGAGTGGGACCAGAGACTTTGATAAAAGGATCAGTGAGGAGAGTGGGAACAGATTCTGTGATAAAATGATCGGTGAGGACAGTGGGATCAGAGACCGTGATAAAAGGATCAGTGAGGAGAGTAGGACCAGAGACTGTGATAAATGGAGCAGTGAGCAGAGTGAGACCAGAGAATGTGATAACAGTACCGGTGAGGAGTTAGGGACCAGAGTCTGTGATAAAAGGATCAGTGAGGAGAGTGGGACCAGAGACTGTGATAAAAGGATCAGTGAGGAGAGTGGGACCAGAGACTGTGAAAAAAGCAAAAGTGAGGAGAGGGGGACCAGAGACTGTGATAAAAGGAGATGTGAAGAGAGTGGGGCCACAGACTGTGATAAAAGGATCGGTGAAGAGAGTGGGACCAGAGACTTCGATAAAAGGAGCAGTGAGGAGAGTCGTACCAGTGACTGTGATAACTGGATCACTAAGATGAGTTGGACCAAAGACTGTAATAAAAGGAGCAGTGAGAAGAGTGGGACCAGAGCCTGTGATAAAAGGAGCGGTGAGGAGAGTGGGACCAGGGACTCTGATAACAGGACCGGTGAGGAGAGTGGGATCCGACGCTGTGAAAAAAGGATCGGTGAGGAGATTGGGAGCAGAGAATGTGATAAAAGGTTCAGTGAGGAAAGTGTGACCAGAGACTGTGATAAAAGGAGCGATGAGGAAAGTGTGACCAGAGACTGTGATAAAAGGATCAGTGAGGAAAGTGTGACCAGAGACTGTGATAAAAGGATCAGTGAGGAAAGTGGGTCCCGAGACTGTGATAAAAGGAGCGGTGAGGAGAGTGGGACCAGAGACTGTGATAAAAGGATCAGTGAGGGGAGTGGGACCAGAGTCTGTGATAAAAGGAGCAGTGAGGAAAGTGTGACCAGAGACTGTGATAAAAGGATCAGTGAGGAAAGTGGGTCCCGAGACTGTGATAAAAGGAGCAGTGAGGATAGTGGGACCAGAGACTGTGATAAAAGGAGCAGTGAGGAGAGTGGGACCAGAGACTGTGATAAAAGGATCAGTGAGGGGAGTGGGACCAGAGTCTGTGATAAAAGGAGCAGTGAGGAGAGGGGGACCAGAGACTGCGATAAAAGGAGCATTGAGGAGAGAAGGACCAGACTCTTTGATAAAAGCAGCAGTGAGGAGTGGGGGACCAGAGACTGTGATAAAAGGATCGGTGAGGAGAGTGGGACCAGAGACTTTGATAAAAGGATCAGGGAGGAAAGTGGGAGCAGATTCTGTGATAAAATGATCGGTGAGGAAAGGAGAAGCAGAGACTGTGATAAAAGGATCAGTGAGGAGTGTAGGACCAGAGACTTTGATAAATGGAGCAGTGAGCAGAGTGGGACCAGAGAGTGTGATAAAAGGATCATTGAGGAGAGTGGGACCAGAGACTGTGATAAAAGGAGCAGTGAGGAGAGGGGGACCAGAGACTGTGATAAAAGCAGCAGTGAGGAGAGGGGGAGAAGAGACTGTGATTAAATGATCAGTGAGGAGAGTGGGACCAGAGACTGTGATAAAAGGAGAAGTGAGCAGAGTGGCGCCACAGACTGTGATAAATGGATCGGTGAGGAGAGTGGGACCAGAGACTTTGAATAAAGGATCAGTGAGGAGAGTGAGAGCAGATTCTGTGATAAAAGGATCGGTGAGGAAAGGGGGAGCAGAGGCTGTGATAAATGGATCAGTGAGGAGAGTGGGACCAGAGACTCTGATAAAAGGACCGGTGAGGAGAGTGGGACCAGAGACTCTGATAAAAGGACCGGTGAGGAGAGTGGGAGCCGACGCTGTGAAAAAAGGATCGGTGAGGAGATTGGGAGCAGAGAATGTGATAAAAGGTTCAGTAAGGAAAGTGGGTCCAGAGACTTTGATAAAAGGAGCGGTGAGGAGAGTGGGACCAGAGTCTGTGATAAAAGGAGCAGTGAGGAGAGGGGGACCAGAGACTGTGATAAAAGAAGCAGTGAGGAGAGAAGGACCAGACTCTTTGATAAAAGCAGCAGTGAGGAGAGGGGGACCAGAGACTGTGATAAAAGGAGATGTGAAGAGAGTGGGGCCACAGACTGTGAAAAAAGGATCGGTGAGGAGAGTGGGACCAGAGACTGTGATAAAAGCAGCGGTGAGGAAAGTGGGACCAGAGACTGTGATAAATGGAGTGGTGAGGAGAGTGCGACCAGAGACTTCGATAAAAGGAGCAGTGTGGAGAGTCGTACCAGAGACTGTGATAACTGGTTCACTAAGATGAGTGGGACCAAAGCCTGTAATAAAAGGAGCAGTGAGGAGAGTGGGACCAGAGCCTGTGATAAAAGGAGCGGTGAGGAGAGTGGGACCAGAGACACTGATAACAGGACCGGTGAGGAGAGTGGGATCCGACGCTGTGAAAAAAGGATCGGTGAGGAGATTGGGAGCAGAGAATGTGATAAAAGGTTCAGTGAGGAAAGTGTGACCAGAGACTGTGATAAAAGGAGCGATGAGGAAAGTGGGTCCCGAGACTGTGATAAAAGGAGCGGTTAGGCGAGTCAGACCAGAGACTGCGATAAATGATTCACTAAGGTGAGTGGGACCAGAGACTCAGATAAAAGGAGCGGTGAGGAGAGTGGGAGCTGAGACTGTGATAAAAGGAGCAGTGAGGAGAGGGGGACCAGAGTCTGTGATAAAAGGAGCAGTGAGGAGAGAAGGACCAGACTCTTTGATAAACGGAGCAGTGAGCAGAGTGGGACCAGAGAATGTGATAGAAGGACCGGTGAGGAGTTAGGGACCAGAGAATGTGATAAAAGGAGCAGTGAGGAGAGTGGGTCCAGAGACTGTGATAAAAGGAGCAGTGAGGAGAGTGGGTCCAGAGACTGTGATAAAAGGAGCAGTGAGGAGAGTGGGACGAGAGACTGTGATAAAAGGAGCAGTGAGGAGAGTGGGACCAGAGACTGTGATAAAAGGAGCAGTGAGGAGAGTGGGACGAGAGACTGTGATAAAAGGAGCGGTGAGGAGAGTGGGACAGAGACTGTGATAAAAGGAGCAGTGAGGAGAGTGGGTCCAGAGACTGTGATAAAAGGAGCAGTGAGGAGAGTGGGACAGAGACTGTGATAAAAGGAGCGGTGAAGAAGTTGGGACAAGAGACTGTGATAAAAGGAGCAGTGAGGAGATATCGTACCAGAGACTGTGATAAATGGATCACTAAGGTGAGTGGGACCAGAGACTGTAATACGAGGAGCAGTGAGGAGAGTGGAACCAGAGACTGTGATACAAGGAGCGGTGAGGAGAGTGGGACCAGAGACTCTGATAAAAGCAGCGGTGAGGAGAGTGGGACAAGAGACGGAGATAAACTGATCAGTGAGGAGAGTGGGACCAGAAACTGTGATAAAAGGAGCTGTGACGAAAGTTGGACCAGAGACTGTGATAAAAGGATCAGTGAGGAGAGTGGGAGCAGATTCTGTGATAAAAGGATTGGTGAGGAGAGTGGGACCAGAGACTGTGATAAAAGGAGCAGTGAGGTGAGAAGGACCAGAGACTGCGATAAATGATTCACTAAGGTGAGTGGGACCAGAGACTCTGATAAAAGGAGCGGTGAGGAGAGTGGGACCAGAGACTGTGATAAAAGGATCAGTGAGGAGAGTGGGACCAGAGACTGTGTTAAACGGATCAGTGAGGAGAGTGGGACCAGAGACTGTGATAAAAGGAGCGGTGAGGAGAGTGGGACCAGAGACTGTGATAAAAGGATCAGTGAGGAGAGTGGGACCAGAGACTGTGATAAAAGGAGCAGTGAGGTGAGAAGGACCAGACTCTTTGATAAAAGGATCATTGAGGAGACTGGGACCAGAGACTGTGATAAAAGGAGCAGTGAGGTGAGAAGGACCAGACTCTTTGATAAAAGGATCATTGAGGAGACTGGGAGCAGAGACTGTGATAAAAGGAGCGATGAGGAAAGTGGGACCAGAGACTGTGATAAAAGGAGCTGTGAAGAGAGTGGGGCCACAGACTGTGATAAAAGGATCGGTGATGAGATTGGGAGCAGAGAATGCGATAAAAGGTTCAGTGAGGAAAGTGTGACCAGAACCTGTGATAAAAGGAGCGATGAGGAAAGTGGGACCAGAGACTGTGATAAAAGGAGCAGTGAGGAGAGTCGGACCAGTGACTGTGATAAAAGGATCAGTGAGGAGAATGGGAGCAGATTCTGTGATAAAAGGATCAGTGAGGAGAGTGGGACCAGAGACTGTGATAAAAGGAGCAATGAGGAGAGTGGGACCAGAGACTGAGATGAAAGGAGCAGTGAGGCGACTCTGACTAGAGACTGCGATAAGTGATTCACGATGGTGAGTGGGACCAGAGAATCAGATAAAAGGAGCAGTGAGGAGAGTGGGAAAAGAGACTGTGATAAAAGGAGTAGTGAGGAGAGTGGGACCAGAGACTGTGATAAAAGGTTCAGTGAGGAAAGTGTGACCAGAGACTGTGATAAAAGGATCAGTGAGGAAAGTGGGTCCCGAGACTGTGATAAAAGGAGCAGTGAGGATAGTGGGACCAGAGACTGTGATAAAAGGAGCAGTGAGGAGAGTGGGACCAGAGACTGTGATAAAAGGATCAGTGAGGGGAGTGGGACCAGAGTCTGTGATAAAAGGAGCAGTGAGGAGAGGGGGACCAGAGACTGCGATAAAAGGAGCATTGAGGAGAGAAGGACCAGACTCTTTGATAAAAGCAGCAGTGAGGAGTGGGGGGCCACAGACTGTGATAAAAGGATCGGTGAGGAGAGTGGGACCAGAGACTTTGATAAAAGGATCAGGGAGGAAAGTGGGAGCAGATTCTGTGATAAAATGATCGGTGAGGAAAGGAGAAGCAGAGACTGTGATAAAAGGATCAGTGAGGAGTGTAGGACCAGAGACTTTGATAAATGGAGCAGTGAGCATAGTGGGTCCAGAGACTGTGATAAAAGGATCATTGAGGAGAGTGGGACCAGAGACTGTGATAAAAGGAGCAGTGAGGAGAGGGGGACCAGAGACTGTGATAAAAGCAGCAGTGAGGAGAGGGGGAGAAGAGACTGTGATTAAATGATCAGTGAGGAGAGTGGGACCAGAGACTGTGATAAAAGGAGAAGTGAGCAGAGTGGCGCCACAGACTGTGATAAATGGATCGGTGAGGAGAGTGGGACCAGAGACTTTGAATAAAGGATCAGTGAGGAGAGTGAGAGCAGATTCTGTGATAAAAGGATCGGTGAGGAAAGGGGGAGCAGAGGCTGTGATAAATGGATCAGTGAGGAGAGTGGGACCAGAGACTCTGATAAAAGGACCGGTGAGGAGAGTTGGACCAGAGACTCTGATAAAAGGACCGGTGAGGAGAGTGGGAGCCGACGCTGTGAAAAAAGGATCGGTGAGGAGATTGGGAGCAGAGAATGTGATAAAAGGTTCAGTAAGGAAAGTGGGTCCAGAGACTTTGATAAAAGGAGCGATGAGGAGAGTGGGACCAGAGACTGTGATAAAAGGAGCAGTGAGGAGAGGGGGACCAGAGACTGTGATAAAAGCAGCAGTGAGGAGAGGGGGAGAAGAGACTGTGATTAAATGATCAGTGAGGAGAGTGGGACCAGAGACTGTGATAAAAGGAGAAGTGAGCAGAGTGGCGCCACAGACTGTGATAAATGGATCGGTGAGGAGAGTGGGACAAGAGACTTTGAATAAAGGATCAGTGAGGAGAGTGAGAGCAGATTCTGTGATAAAAGGATCGGTGAGGAAAGGGGGAGCAGAGGCTGTGATAAATGGATCAGTGAGGAGAGTGGGACCAGAGACTCTGATAAAAGGACCGGTGAGGAGAGTGGGACCAGAGACTCTGATAAAAGGACCGGTGAGGAGAGTGGGAGCCGACGCTGTGAAAAAAGGATCGGTGAGGAGATTGGGAGCAGAGAATGTGATAAAAGGTTCAGTAAGGAAAGTGGGTCCAGAGACTTTGATAAAAGGAGCGATGAGGAGAGTGGGACCAGAGACTGTGATAAAAGGAGCAGTGAGGAGAGTGGGACCAGAGACTGTGATAAAAGGAGCGGTGAGGAGAGTCAGACCAGAGACTGCGATAAATGATTCACTAAGGTGAGTGGGACCAGAGACTCAGATAAAAGGACCGCTGAGGAGAGTGGGAGCAGAGACTGTGATAAAAGGAGCAGTGAGGAGAGTGGGACCAGAGACTGTGATAAAAGGATCAGGGAGGGGAGTGGGACCAGAGTCTGTGATAAAAGGAGCAGTGAGGAGAGGGGGACCAGAGACTGTGATAAAAGAAGCAGTGAGGAGAGAAGGACCAGACTCTTTGATAAAAGCAGCAGTGAGGAGAGGGGGACCAGAGACTGTGATAAAAGGAGATGTGAAGAGAGTGGGGCCACAGACTGTGATAAAAGGATCGGTGAGGAGAGTGGGACCAGAGACTTTGATAAAAGGATCAGTGAGGAGAGTGGGAGCAGATTCTGTGATAAAATGATCGGTGACGACAGTGGGAGCAGAGACTGTGATAAAAGGATCAGTGAGGAGAGTGGGACCAGAGACTGTGATAAAAAGAGAGGTGAGGAGAGTGGGACCAGAGACTGTGATCAAAGCAGCTGTGAAGAGAGTGGGGCCACAGACTGTGAAAAAAGGATCGGTGAGGAGAGTGGGACCAGAGACTGTGATAAAAGCAGCGGTGAGGAAAGTGGGACCAGAGACTGTGATAAAAGGAGCGGTGAGGAGAGTGGGACCAGAGACTTCGATAAAAGGAGCGGTGAGGAGAGTAGGACCAGAGCCTGTGATAAAAGGAGCAGTGAGGAGAGTGGGACCAGAGCCTGTGATAAAAGGACCGGTGAGGAGAGTGGGATCCGACGCTGTGAAAAAAGGATCGGTGAGGAGATTGGGAGCAGAGAATGTGATAAAAGGTTCAGTGAGGAAAGTGGGTCCCGAGACTGTGATAAAAGGATCAGTGAGGAGAGTGGGACCCGAGACTGTGATAAAAGGAGCGGTTAGGCGAGTCAGACCAGAGACTGCGATAAATGATTCACTAAGGTGAGTGGGACCAGAGACTCAGATAAAAGGACCGGTGAGGAGAGTGGGAGCTGAGACTGTGATAAAAGGAGCAGTGAGGGGAGTGGGACCAGAGTCTGTGATAAAAGGAGCAGTGAGGAGAGAAGGACCAGACTCTTTGATAAACGGAGCAGTGAGGAGAGGGGGACCAGAGACTGTGATTAAAGGAGCTGTGAAGAGAGTGGGACCAGAGACTCTGATAAAAGGAGCAGTGAGGAGATATCGTACCAGAGACTGTGATAAATGGATCACTAAGGTGAGTGGGACCAGAGACTGTAATACGAGGAGCAGTGAGGAGAGTGGAACCAGAGACTGTGATACAAGGAGCGGTGAGGAGAGTGGGACCAGAGACTCTGATAAAAGCAGCGGTGAGGAGAGTGGGACAAGAGACGGAGATAAACTGATCAGTGAGGAGAGTGGGACCAGAAACTGTGATAAAAGGAGCTGTGACGAAAGTTGGACCAGAGACTGTGATAAAAGGATCAGTGAGGAGAGTGGGAGCAGATTCTGTGATAAAAGGATTGGTGAGGAGAGTGGGACCAGAGACTGTGATAAAAGGAGCGGTGAGGCGAGTCAGACCAGAGACTGCGATAAATGATTCACTAAGGTGAGTGGGACCAGAGACTCTGATAAAAGGAGCGGTGAGGAGAGTGGGACCAGAGACTGTGATAAAAGGATCAGTGAGGAGAGTGGGACCAGAGACTGTGTTAAACGGATCAGTGAGGAGAGTGGGACCAGAGACTGTGATAAAAGGAGCGGTGAGGAGAGTGGGACCAGAGACTGTGATAAAAGGATCAGTGAGGAGAGTGGGACCAGAGACTGTGATAAAAGGAGCAGTGAGGTGAGAAGGACCAGACTCTTTGATAAAAGGATCATTGAGGAGACTGGGAGCAGAGACTGTGATAAAAGGACTGGTGAGGAGAGTGGGAGCCGACGCTGTGATAAAAGGATCGGTGAGGAGATTGGGAACAGAGAATGCGATAAAAGGTTCAGTGAGGAAAGTGTGACCAGAACCTGTGATAAAAGGAGCGATGAGGAAAGTGGGACCAGAGACTGTGATAAAAGGAGCAGTGAGGAGAGTCGGACCAGTGACTGTGATAAAAGGAGCAGTGAGGAGAATGGGAGCAGATTCTGTGATAAAAGGATCAGTGAGGAGAGTGGGATCAGAGACTGTGATAAAAGGAGCAATGAGGAGAGTGGGACCAGAGACTGAGATGAAAGGAGCAGTGAGGCGACTCTGACTAGAGACTGCGATAAGTGATTCACGATGGTGAGTGGGACCAGAGAATCAGATAAAAGGAGCAGTGAGGAGAGTGGGAAAAGAGACTGTGATAAAAGGAGTAGTGAGGAGAGTGGGACCAGAGACTGTGATAAAAGGATCAGTGAGGGGAGTGGGACCAGAGTCTGTGATAAAATGATCGGTGAGGAAAGGGGGACCAGAGACTGTGATAAAAGGATCAGTGAGGAGAGTGGGACAGAGACTGTGATAAAAGGAGCGGTGAAGAAGTTGGGACAAGAGACTTCGATAAAAGGAGCGGTGGGGAGAGTGGGACGAGAGACTGTGATAAAAAGAGCAGTGAGGAGAGAGGGACCAGAGACTTCGATAAAAGGAGCAGTGAGGAGATATCGTACCAGAGACTGTGATAAATGGATCACTAAGGTGAGTGGGACCAGAGACTGTAATACGAGGAGCAGTGAGGAGAGTGGAACCAGAGACTGTGATACAAGGAGCGGTGAGGAGAGTGGGACCAGAGACTCTGATAAAAGCAGCGGTGAGGAGAGTGGGACAAGAGACGGAGATAAACTGATCAGTGAGGAGAGTGGGACCAGAGACTGTGTTAAACGGATCAGTGAGGAGAGTGGGACCAGAGACTGTGTTAAACGGATCAGTGAGGAGAGTGGGACCAGAGACTGTGTTAAACGGATCAGTGAGGAGAGTGGGACCAGAGACTGTGTTAAACGGATCAGTGAGGAGAGTGGGACCAGAGACTGTGTTAAAAGGAGCGGTGAGGAGAGTGGGACCAGAGACTGTGTTAAACGGATCAGTGAGGAGAGTGGGACCAGAGACTCTGATAAAAGGACCGGTGAGGAGAGTGGGAGCTGACGCTGTGAAAAAAGGATCGGTGAGGAGATTGGGAGCAGAGAATGCGATAAAAGGTTCAGTGAGGAAAGTGTGACAAGAACCTGTGATAAAAGGAGCGATGAGGAAAGTGGGACCAAAGACTGTGATAAAAGGAGCAGTGAGGAGAGTGGGACCAGAAACTGTGATAAAAGGAGCAGTGAGAAGAATGGGAGCAGATTCTGTGATAAAAGGATCGGTGAGGAGAGTGGGACCAGAGACTGTGATAAAAGGAGCGGTGAGGAGAGTGGGACCAGAGACTGAGATGAAAGGAGCAGTGAGGCGACTCTGACTGGAGACTGCGATAAGTGATTCACGATGGTGAGTGGGACCAGAGAATCAGATAAAAGGAGCAGTGAGGAGAGTGGGAAAAGAGACTGTGATAAAAGGAGTAGTGAGGAGAGTGGGACCAGAGACTGTGATAAAAGGAGCAGTGAGGAGGGGACCAGAGACTGTGATAAAAGGAGCAGTGAGGAGAGAAGGACCAGACTCTTTGATAAAAGCAGCAGTGAGGAGAGGGGACCAGGGACTGTGATAAAAGGAGCTGTGAAGAGAGTGGGGCCACAGACTGTGATAAAAGGATCGGTGAGGAGAGTGGGACCAGAGACTTTGATAAAAGGATCAGGGAGGAGAGGGGGAGCAGATTCTGTGATAAAATGATCGGTGAGGAAAGGGGGAGCAGAGACTGAAATAAAAGGATAAGTGTGGAGAGTGGGACCAGAGACTGTGATAAAAGGAGCGGTGAGGAAAGTGGGATCAGAGACTGTGATAAAAGGATCAGTGAGGAGAGTGGGACCAGAGACTCTGATAAAAGGATCAGTGAGGAGAGTGGGAGCCGACGTTGTGAAAAAAGGATCGGTGAGGAGATTGGGAGCAGAGAATGTGATAAAAGGTTCAGTGAGGAAAGTGTGACCAGAGACTGTGATAAAAGGAGCTGTGAGGAGAGTGGGACCAGAGACTGTGATAAAAGGAGCAGACAGGAGTGTAGGACCTGAGACTTTGATAAAAGGAGAAGAGAGGACAGTGTGAGAAGAGTCTATTATAAAAGGAGCAGTGAAGTGAGTGGGACCAGAGACTGTGATAAAAGGAGCAGTGAGGAGAGAAGGACCAGACTCTTTGATAAAAGCAGCAGTGAGGAGAGGGGGACCAGGGACTGTGATAAAAGGAGATGTGAAGAGAGTGGGGCCACAGACTGTGATAAAAAGATCGGTGAGGAGAGTGGGACCAGAGAATGTGATAAAAGGACCGGTGAGGAGTTAGGGACCAGAGACTGTGATAAAAGGATCAGTGAGGAGAGTGGGACCAGAGACTGTGATAAAAGGAGCAGTGAGGAGAGTGGGACCAGAGACTGTGATAAAAGGACCGGTGAGGAGTTAGGGACCAGAGACTGTGATAAAAGGATCAGTGAGGAGAGTGGGACCAGAGTCTGTGATAAAAGGAGAGGTGAGGAGAGTGGGACCAGAGACTGTGATAAAAGCAGCAGTGAGGAGAGGGGGAAAGAGACTTTGAAAAAACGAGCTGTGAAGAGAGTGGGGATCAGAGACTGTGATAAAAGGATCGGTGAGGAGAGTGGGACCAGAGACTTTGAAAAAAGGATCAGTGAGGAGAGTAGGAGCAGATTCTGTGATAAAAGGATCGGTGAGGAGAGGGGGAGCAGAGGCTGTGATAAAAGGTTAAGTGTGGAGAGTGGGACCAGAGACTGTGATAAAAGGAGCGGTGAGGAAAGTGGGACCAGAGACTGTGATAAATGGAGCGGTGGGGAGAGTGGGACGAGAGACTTCGATAAAAGGAGCAGTGTGGAGAGTCGTACCAGAGACTGTGATAACTGGATCACTAAGATGAGTTGGACCAAAGACTGTAATAAAAGGAGCAGTGAGAAGAGTGGGACCAGAGCCTGTGATAAAAGGAGCGGTGAGGAGAGTGGGACCAGAGACTGTGATAAAAGGACCGGTGAGGAGAGTGGGATCCGACGCTGTGAAAAAAGGATCGGTGAGGAGATTGGGAGCAGAGAATGTGATAAAAGGTTCAGTGAGGAAAGTGTGACCAGAGACTGTGATAAAAGGAGCGATGAGGAAAGTGGGTCCCGAGACTGTGATAAAAGGAGCAGTGAGGAGAGTGGGACCGGAGACTGTGATAAATGATTCACTAAGGTGAGTGGGACCAGAGACTCAGATAAAAGGAGCAGTGAGGAGAGTGGGAGCTGAGACTGTGATAAAAGGAGCAGTGAGGAGAGTGGGACCAGAGACTGTGATAAAAGGAGCAGTGAGGAGAGGGGGACAAGAGACTGTGATAAAAGGAGCAGTGAGGAGAGAAGGACCAGACTCTTTGATAAAAGCAGCAGTGAGGAGAGGGGGACCAGGGACTGTGATAAAAGGAGATGTGAAGAGAGTGGGGCCACAGACTGTGATAAAAAGATCGGTGAGGAGAGTGGGACCAGAGACTTTGATAAAAGGATCAGGGAGGAGAGTGGGAGCAGATTCTGTGATAAAATGATCGGTGAGGAAAGTGGGAGCAGAGACTGTGATAAAAGGATCAGTGAGGAGAGTGGGACCAGAGACTGTGATAAAAGGAGCAGAGAGGAGAGGGGGACCAGAGACTGTGATAAAAGCAGCAGTGAGGAGAGGGGGAGCAGAGACTGTGATAAAATGATCGGTGAGGAAAGGGGGAGCAGAGACTGTGATAAAAGGATCAGTGAGGAGAGTGGGACAGAGACTGTGATAAAAGGAGCAGAGAGGAGAGGGGGACCAGAGACTGTGATAAAAGCAGCAGTGAGGAGAGGGGGAGCAGAGACTGTGATTAAATGATCAGTGAGGAGAGTGGGACCAGAGACTGTGATAAAAGGAGCGGTGAGGAAAGTGGGACCAGAGACTGTGATAAAAGGAGTGGTGAGGAGAGTGGGACAGAGACTCTGATAAAAGGATCAGTGAGGAGAGTGGGACCAGAGACTCTGATAAAAGGATCAGTGAGGAGAGTGGGACCAGAGACTCTGATAAAAGGACCGGTGAGGAGAGTGGGAGCCGACGCTGTGAAAAAAGGATCGGTGAGGAGATTGGGAGCAGAGAATGTGATAAAAGGTTCAGTGAGGAAAGTGTGACCAGAGACTGTGATAAAAGGAGCGATGAGGAGAGTGGGACCAGAGACTGCGATAAAAGGATCAGTGAGGAGAGTGGGACCAGAGACTGTGATAAATGGAGCAGACAGGAGTGTAGGACCTGAGACTTTGATAAAAGGAGAAGAGAGGACAGTGTGAGAAGAGTCTATTATAAAAGGAGCAGTGAAGTGAGTGGGACCAGAGACTGTGATAAAAGGAGCAGAGAGGAGAATGGGACAAGAGACTGTGATAAAAGGATCAGTAAGGAGAGTGGTACCAGAGACTCTGAAAAAAGGAGCAGTGAGGAGACAGGGACCAGAGACTGTGATAAAAGGACCGGTGAGGAGAGTGGGAGCCGACGCTGTGAAAAAAGGATCGGTGAGGAGATTGGGAGCAGAGAATGTGATAAAAGGTTCAGTGAGGAAAGTGTGACCAGAGACTGTGATAAAAGGAGCGATGAGGAAAGTGGGTCCAGAGACTGTGATAAAAGGATCAGTGAGGAGAGTGGGACCAGAGACTGTGATAAAAGGATCAGTGAGGAGAGTGGGACCAGAGACTGTGATAAAAGGAGCAGTGTGGAGAGTGGGACCAGAGACTGTGATAAATGGAGCAGACAGGAGTGTAGGACCTGAGACTTTGATAAAAGGAGAAGAGAGGACAGTGTGAGAAGAGGCTATTATAAAAGGAGCAGTGAAGTGAGTGGGACCAGAGACTGTGATAAAAGGAGCAGAGAGGAGAATGGGACAAGAGACTGTGATAAAAGGATCAGTAAGGAGAGTGGTACCAGAGACTCTGAAAAAAGGAGCAGTGAGGAGACTGGGACCAGAGAAAGTGATAAAAGTAGCGGTGAGGAGAGTGGGACCAGAGCCTGTGATAAAAGGACCGGTGAGGAGAGTGGGATCCGACGCTGTGAAAAAAGGATCGGTGAGGAGATTGGGAGCAGAGAATGTGATAAAAGGTTCAGTGAGGAAAGTGTGACCAGAGACTGTGATAAAAGGAGCGGTGAGGAAAGTGGGTCCCGAGACTGTGATAAAATGAGCGGTGAGGCGAGTCAGACCAGAGACTGCGATAAATGATTCACTAAGGTGAGTGGGACCAGAGACTCAGTTAAAAGGATGATTGAGGAGATTGGAACCAGAGACAGTGATAAAAGGAACAGGGAGGATAGTGGGAGCAGAGACTGTGATAAAAGGAGCAGTGTGGAGAGTGGGACCAGAGACTGTGATAAAAGGAGCAGTGAGGAGAGTGGGACCAGAGACTGTGATAAAAGGAGCAGTGAGGAGAGTGGGACCAGAGACTGTGATAAAAGGAGCGGACAGGAGAGTAAGACCTGAGACTTTGATAAAAGGAGAAGAGAGGACAGTGTGAGAAGAGTCTATGATAAAAGGAGCAGTGAAGTGAGTGGGACCAGAGACTGTGATAAACTGAGCAGAGAGGAGAATGGGACAAGAGACTGTGATAAAAGGATCAGTAAGGAGAGTGGTACCAGAGACTCTGATAAAAGGAGCAGTGAGGAGACAGGGACCAGAGACTGTGATAAAAGGAGCGGTGAGGAAATTGTTACCAGAGACAGTGATAAAAGGATAAGTAAGGAGAGTGGGACCAGAAACTGTGATAAAAGAAGCAGTGAGGAGAGTAGGACCAGAGACTCTGATAAAAGGACCAGTGAGGATAGTGGGACCAGAGATTATGATAAAAGGAGCAGTGAGGAGATTGGGACCAGAGACTGAGATAAAAGGAGCAGTGAGGAGAGTCGGACCAGAGACTGTGATAAATGGAGCAGTGAGGAGATTGGGACCAAAGACTGTTTTAAAAGGAGCAGTGAGGAGAGTGGGACCAGAGAGTGTAATAAATGGAGCAGTGAGGAGATTGGGACCAAAGACTGTTTTAAAAGGAGCAGTGAGGAGACTGGGACCAGAGACTGTTTTAAAAAGAGCGGTGAGGAGATTGTTACCAGAGAATTTAATAAAAGGATCAGTAAGGAGAGTGGGACCAGAGACTATGACAAAAGAAGCAGTGAGGAGGGTGGGACCAGAGACTCTGATAAAAGGAGCAGTGAGGGTAGTGGGACCAGAGACTCTGATAAAAGCAGCGGTGAGGAGAGTGGGACAAGAGACGGAGATAAACTGATCAGTGAGGAGAGTGGGACCAGAAACTGTGATAAAAGGAGCTGTGACGAAAGTTGGACCAGAGACTGTGATAAAAGGATCAGTGAGGAGAGTGGGAGCAGATTCTGTGATAAAAGGATTGGTGAGGAGAGTGGGACCAGAGACTGTGATAAAAGGAGCAGTGAGGTGAGAAGGACCAGAGACTGCGATAAATGATTCACTAAGGTGAGTGGGACCAGAGACTCTGATAAAAGGAGCGGTGAGGAGAGTGGGACCAGAGACTGTGATAAAAGGATCAGTGAGGAGAGTGGGACCAGAGACTGTGTTAAACGGATCAGTGAGGAGAGTGGGACCAGAGACTGTGATAAAAGGAGCGGTGAGGAGAGTGGGACCAGAGACTGTGATAAAAGGATCAGTGAGGAGAGTGGGACCAGAGACTGTGATAAAAGGAGCAGTGAGGTGAGAAGGACCAGACTCTTTGATAAAAGGATCATTGAGGAGACTGGGACCAGAGACTGTGATAAAAGGAGCAGTGAGGTGAGAAGGACCAGACTCTTTGATAAAAGGATCATTGAGGAGACTGGGAGCAGAGACTGTGATAAAAGGAGCGATGAGGAAAGTGGGACCAGAGACTGTGATAAAAGGAGCTGTGAAGAGAGTGGGGCCACAGACTGTGATAAAAGGATCGGTGATGAGATTGGGAGCAGAGAATGCGATAAAAGGTTCAGTGAGGAAAGTGTGACCAGAACCTGTGATAAAAGGAGCGATGAGGAAAGTGGGACCAGAGACTGTGATAAAAGGAGCAGTGAGGAGAGTCGGACCAGTGACTGTGATAAAAGGATCAGTGAGGAGAATGGGAGCAGATTCTGTGATAAAAGGATCAGTGAGGAGAGTGGGACCAGAGACTGTGATAAAAGGAGCAATGAGGAGAGTGGGACCAGAGACTGAGATGAAAGGAGCAGTGAGGCGACTCTGACTAGAGACTGCGATAAGTGATTCACGATGGTGAGTGGGACCAGAGAATCAGATAAAAGGAGCAGTGAGGAGAGTGGGAAAAGAGACTGTGATAAAAGGAGTAGTGAGGAGAGTGGGACCAGAGACTGTGATAAAAGGTTCAGTGAGGAAAGTGTGACCAGAGACTGTGATAAAAGGATCAGTGAGGAAAGTGGGTCCCGAGACTGTGATAAAAGGAGCAGTGAGGAGAGTGGGACCAGAGACTGTGATAAAAGGATCAGTGAGGGGAGTGGGACCAGAGTCTGTGATAAAAGGAGCAGTGAGGAGAGGGGGACCAGAGACTGCGATAAAAGGAGCATTGAGGAGAGAAGGACCAGACTCTTTGATAAAAGCAGCAGTGAGGAGTGGGGGGCCACAGACTGTGATAAAAGGATCGGTGAGGAGAGTGGGACCAGAGACTTTGATAAAAGGATCAGGGAGGAAAGTGGGAGCAGATTCTGTGATAAAATGATCGGTGAGGAAAGGAGAAGCAGAGACTGTGATAAAAGGATCAGTGAGGAGTGTAGGACCAGAGACTTTGATAAATGGAGCAGTGAGCAGAGTGGGACCAGAGACTGTGATAAAAGGATCATTGAGGAGAGTGGGACCAGAGACTGTGATAAAAGGAGCAGTGAGGAGAGGGGGACCAGAGACTGTGATAAAAGCAGCAGTGAGGAGAGGGGGAGAAGAGACTGTGATTAAATGATCAGTGAGGAGAGTGGGACCAGAGACTGTGATAAAAGGAGAAGTGAGCAGAGTGGCGCCACAGACTGTGATAAATGGATCGGTGAGGAGAGTGGGACCAGAGACTTTGAATAAAGGATCAGTGAGGAGAGTAAGAGCAGATTCTGTGATAAAAGGATCGGTGAGGAAAGGGGGAGCAGAGGCTGTGATAAATGGATCAGTGAGGAGAGTGGGACCAGAGACTCTGATAAAAGGACCGGTGAGGAGAGTTGGACCAGAGACTCTGATAAAAGGACCGGTGAGGAGAGTGGGAGCCGACGCTGTGAAAAAAGGATCGGTGAGGAGATTGGGAGCAGAGAATGTGATAAAAGGTTCAGTAAGGAAAGTGGGTCCAGAGACTTTGATAAAAGGAGCGATGAGGAGAGTGGGACCAGAGACTGTGATAAAAGGAGCAGTGAGGAGAGGGGGACCAGAGACTGTGATAAAAGCAGCAGTGAGGAGAGGGGGAGAAGAGACTGTGATTAAATGATCAGTGAGGAGAGTGGGACCAGAGACTGTGATAAAAGGAGAAGTGAGCAGAGTGGCGCCACAGACTGTGATAAATGGATCGGTGAGGAGAGTGGGACAAGAGACTTTGAATAAAGGATCAGTGAGGAGAGTGAGAGCAGATTCTGTGATAAAAGGATCGGTGAGGAAAGGGGGAGCAGAGGCTGTGATAAATGGATCAGTGAGGAGAGTGGGACCAGAGACTCTGATAAAAGGACCGGTGAGGAGAGTGGGAGCCGACGCTGTGAAAAAAGGATCGGTGAGGAGATTGGGAGCAGAGAATGTGATAAAAGGTTCAGTAAGGAAAGTGGGTCCAGAGACTTTGATAAAAGGAGCGATGAGGAGAGTGGGACCAGAGACTGTGATAAAAGGAGCAGTGAGGAGAGTGGGACCAGAGACTGTGATAAAAGGAGCGGTGAGGAGAGTCAGACCAGAGACTGCGATAAATGATTCACTAAGGTGAGTGGGACCAGAGACTCAGATAAAAGGACCGCTGAGGAGAGTGGGAGCAGAGACTGTGATAAAAGGAGCAGTGAGGAGAGTGGGACCAGAGACTGTGATAAAAGGATCAGGGAGGGGAGTGGGACCAGAGTCTGTGATAAAAGGAGCAGTGAGGAGAGGGGGACCAGAGACTGTGATAAAAGAAGCAGTGAGGAGAGAAGGACCAGACTCTTTGATAAAAGCAGCAGTGAGGAGAGGGGGACCAGAGACTGTGATAAAAGGAGATGTGAAGAGAGTGGGGCCACAGACTGTGATAAAAGGATCGGTGAGGAGAGTGGGACCAGAGACTTTGATAAAAGGATCAGTGAGGAGAGTGGGAGCAGATTCTGTGATAAAATGATCGGTGACGACAGTGGGAGCAGAGACTGTGATAAAAGGATCAGTGAGGAGAGTGGGACCAGAGACTGTGATAAAAAGAGAGGTGAGGAGAGTGGGACCAGAGACTGTGATCAAAGCAGCTGTGAAGAGAGTGGGGCCACAGACTGTGAAAAAAGGATCGGTGAGGAGAGTGGGACCAGAGACTGTGATAAAAGCAGCGGTGAGGAAAGTGGGACCAGAGACTGTGATAAAAGGAGCGGTGAGGAGAGTGGGACCAGAGACTTCGATAAAAGGAGCGGTGAGGAGAGTAGGACCAGAGCCTGTGATAAAAGGAGCAGTGAGGAGAGTGGGACCAGAGCCTGTGATAAAAGGACCGGTGAGGAGAGTGGGATCCGACGCTGTGAAAAAAGGATCGGTGAGGAGATTGGGAGCAGAGAATGTGATAAAAGGTTCAGTGAGGAAAGTGGGTCCCGAGACTGTGATAAAAGGATCAGTGAGGAGAGTGGGACCCGAGACTGTGATAAAAGGAGCGGTTAGGCGAGTCAGACCAGAGACTGCGATAAATGATTCACTAAGGTGAGTGGGACCAGAGACTCAGATAAAAGGACCGGTGAGGAGAGTGGGAGCTGAGACTGTGATAAAAGGAGCAGTGAGGGGAGTGGGACCAGAGTCTGTGATAAAAGGAGCAGTGAGGAGAGAAGGACCAGACTCTTTGATAAACGGAGCAGTGAGGAGAGGGGGACCAGAGACTGTGATTAAAGGAGCTGTGAAGAGAGTGGGACCAGAGACTCTGATAAAAGGAGCAGTGAGGAGATATCGTACCAGAGACTGTGATAAATGGATCACTAAGGTGAGTGGGACCAGAGACTGTAATACGAGGAGCAGTGAGGAGAGTGGAACCAGAGACTGTGATACAAGGAGCGGTGAGGAGAGTGGGACCAGAGACTCTGATAAAAGCAGCGGTGAGGAGAGTGGGACAAGAGACGGAGATAAACTGATCAGTGAGGAGAGTGGGACCAGAAACTGTGATAAAAGGAGCTGTGACGAAAGTTGGACCAGAGACTGTGATAAAAGGATCAGTGAGGAGAGTGGGAGCAGATTCTGTGATAAAAGGATTGGTGAGGAGAGTGGGACCAGAGACTGTGATAAAAGGAGCGGTGAGGCGAGTCAGACCAGAGACTGCGATAAATGATTCACTAAGGTGAGTGGGACCAGAGACTCTGATAAAAGGAGCGGTGAGGAGAGTGGGACCAGAGACTGTGATAAAAGGATCAGTGAGGAGAGTGGGACCAGAGACTGTGTTAAACGGATCAGTGAGGAGAGTGGGACCAGAGACTGTGATAAAAGGAGCGGTGAGGAGAGTGGGACCAGAGACTGTGATAAAAGGATCAGTGAGGAGAGTGGGACCAGAGACTGTGATAAAAGGAGCAGTGAGGTGAGAAGGACCAGACTCTTTGATAAAAGGATCATTGAGGAGACTGGGAGCAGAGACTGTGATAAAAGGACCGGTGAGGAGAGTGGGAGCCGACGCTGTGATAAAAGGATCGGTGAGGAGATTGGGAACAGAGAATGCGATAAAAGGTTCAGTGAGGAAAGTGTGACCAGAACCTGTGATAAAAGGAGCGATGAGGAAAGTGGGACCAGAGACTGTGATAAAAGGAGCAGTGAGGAGAGTCGGACCAGTGACTGTGATAAAAGGAGCAGTGAGGAGAATGGGAGCAGATTCTGTGATAAAAGGATCAGTGAGGAGAGTGGGACCAGAGACTGTGATAAAAGGAGCAATGAGGAGAGTGGGACCAGAGACTGAGATGAAAGGAGCAGTGAGGCGACTCTGACTAGAGACTGCGATAAGTGATTCAAGATGGTGAGTGGGACCAGAGAATCAGATAAAAGGAGCAGTGAGGAGAGTGGGAAAAGAGACTGTGATAAAAGGAGTAGTGAGGAGAGTGGGACCAGAGACTGTGATAAAAGGATCAGTGAGGGGAGTGGGACCAGAGTCTGTGATAAAATGATCGGTGAGGAAAGGGGGACCAGAGACTGTGATAAAAGGATCAGTGAGGAGAGTGGGACAGAGACTGTGATAAAAGGAGCGGTGAAGAAGTTGGGACAAGAGACTTCGATAAAAGGAGCGGTGGGGAGAGTGGGACGAGAGACTGTGATAAAAAGAGCAGTGAGGAGAGAGGGACCAGAGACTTCGATAAAAGGAGCAGTGAGGAGATATCGTACCAGAGACTGTGATAAATGGATCACTAAGGTGAGTGGGACCAGAGACTGTAATACGAGGAGCAGTGAGGAGAGTGGAACCAGAGACTGTGATACAAGGAGCGGTGAGGAGAGTGGGACCAGAGACTCTGATAAAAGCAGCGGTGAGGAGAGTGGGACAAGAGACGGAGATAAACTGATCAGTGAGGAGAGTGGGACCAGAGACTGTGTTAAACGGATCAGTGAGGAGAGTGGGACCAGAGACTGTGTTAAACGGATCAGTGAGGAGAGTGGGACCAGAGACTGTGTTAAACGGATCAGTGAGGAGAGTGGGACCAGAGACTGTGTTAAACGGATCAGTGAGGAGAGTGGGACCAGAGACTGTGTTAAAAGGAGCGGTGAGGAGAGTGGGACCAGAGACTGTGTTAAACGGATCAGTGAGGAGAGTGGGACCAGAGACTCTGATAAAAGGACCGGTGAGGAGAGTGGGAGCTGACGCTGTGAAAAAAGGATCGGTGAGGAGATTGGGAGCAGAGAATGCGATAAAAGGTTCAGTGAGGAAAGTGTGACAAGAACCTGTGATAAAAGGAGCGATGAGGAAAGTGGGACCAAAGACTGTGATAAAAGGAGCAGTGAGGAGAGTGGGACCAGAAACTGTGATAAAAGGAGCAGTGAGAAGAATGGGAGCAGATTCTGTGATAAAAGGATCGGTGAGGAGAGTGGGACCAGAGACTGTGATAAAAGGAGCGGTGAGGAGAGTGGGACCAGAGACTGAGATGAAAGGAGCAGTGAGGCGACTCTGACTGGAGACTGCGATAAGTGATTCACGATGGTGAGTGGGACCAGAGAATCAGATAAAAGGAGCAGTGAGGAGAGTGGGAAAAGAGACTGTGATAAAAGGAGTAGTGAGGAGAGTGGGACCAGAGACTGTGATAAAAGGAGCAGTGAGGAGGGGACCAGAGACTGTGATAAAAGGAGCAGTGAGGAGAGAAGGACCAGACTCTTTGATAAAAGCAGCAGTGAGGAGAGGGGACCAGGGACTGTGATAAAAGGAGCTGTGAAGAGAGTGGGGCCACAGACTGTGATAAAAGGATCGGTGAGGAGAGTGGGACCAGAGACTTTGATAAAAGGATCAGGGAGGAGAGGGGGAGCAGATTCTGTGATAAAATGATCGGTGAGGAAAGGGGGAGCAGAGACTGAAATAAAAGGATAAGTGTGGAGAGTGGGACCAGAGACTGTGATAAAAGGAGCGGTGAGGAAAGTGGGATCAGAGACTGTGATAAAAGGATCAGTGAGGAGAGTGGGACCAGAGACTCTGATAAAAGGATCAGTGAGGAGAGTGGGAGCCGACGTTGTGAAAAAAGGATCGG
Organism: Carcharodon carcharias; assembly: GCF_017639515.1. Taxonomy (NCBI): domain Eukaryota; kingdom Metazoa; phylum Chordata; class Chondrichthyes; order Lamniformes; family Lamnidae; genus Carcharodon; species Carcharodon carcharias. Next base: position 77,942,216 of record NC_054485.1, read on the forward strand.
TGAGGAGATTGGGAGCAGAGAATGTGATAAAAGGTTCAGTGAGGAAAGTGTGACCAGAGACTGTGATAAAAGGAGCTGTGAGGAGAGTGGGACCAGAGACTGTGATAAAAGGAGCAGACAGGAGTGTAGGACCTGAGACTTTGATAAAAGGAGAAGAGAGGACAGTGTGAGAAGAGTCTATTATAAAAGGAGCAGTGAAGTGAGTGGGACCAGAGACTGTGATAAAAGGAGCAGTAAGGAGAGTGGTACCAGAAACTCTGAAAAAAGGAGCAGTGAGGTGAGTGGGACCAGAGACTGTGATAAAAGGAGCAGTGAGGAGAGAAGGACCAGACTCTTTGATAAAAGCAGCAGTGAGGAGAGGGGGACCAGGGACTGTGATAAAAGGAGATGTGAAGAGAGTGGGGCCACAGACTGTGATAAAAAGATCGGTGAGGAGAGTGGGACCAGAGAATGTGATAAAAGGACCGGTGAGGAGTTAGGGACCAGAGACTGTGATAAAAGGATCAGTGAGGAGAGTGGGACCAGAGACTGTGATAAAAGGAGCAGTGAGGAGAGTGGGACCAGAGACTGTGATAAAAGGAGCAGTGAGGAGAGTGGGACCAGAGACTGTGATAAAAGGACCGGTGAGGAGTTAGGGACCAGAGACTGTGATAAAAGGATCAGTGAGGAGAGTGGGACCAGAGTCTGTGATAAAAGGAGAGGTGAGGAGAGTGGGACCAGAGACTGTGATAAAAGCAGCAGTGAGGAGAGGGGGAAAGAGACTTTGAAAAAACGAGCTGTGAAGAGAGTGGGGATCAGAGACTGTGATAAAAGGATCGGTGAGGAGAGTGGGACAGAGACTGTGATAAAAGGAGCAGAGAGGAGAGTGGGACAGAGACTCTGATAAAAGGATCAGTGAGGAGAGTGGGACCAGAGACTCTGATAAAAGGATCAGTGAGGAGAGTGGGACCAGAGACTCTGATAAAAGGACCGGTGAGGAGAGTGGGAGCCGACGCTGTGAAAAAAGGATCGGTGAGGAGATTGGGAGCAGAGAATGTGATAAAAGGTTCAGTGAGGAAAGTGTGACCAGAGACTGTGATAAAAGGAGCGATGAGGAGAGTGGGACCAGAGACTGCGATAAAAGGATCAGTGAGGAGAGTGGGACCAGAGACTGTGATAAATGGAGCAGACAGGAGTGTAGGACCTGAGACTTTGATAAAAGGAGAAGAGAGGACAGTGTGAGAAGAGTCTATTATAAAAGGAGCAGTGAAGTGAGTCGGACCAGAGACTGTGATAAAAGGAGCAGAGAGGAGAATGGGACAAGAGACTGTGATAAAAGGATCAGTAAGGAGAGTGGTACCAGAGACTCTGAAAAAAGGAGCAGTGAGGAGACAGGGACCAGAGACTGTGATAAAAGGACCGGTGAGGAGAGTGGGAGCCGACGCTGTGAAAAAAGGATCGGTGAGGAGATTGGGAGCAGAGAATGTGATAAAAGGTTCAGTGAGGAAAGTGTGACCAGAGACTGTGATAAAAGGAGCGATGAGGAAAGTGGGTCCAGAGACTGTGATAAAAGGATCAGTGAGGAGAGTGGGACCAGAGACTGTGATAAAAGGATCAGTGAGGAGAGTGGGACCAGAGACTGTGATAAAAGGAGCAGTGTGGAGAGTGGGACCAGAGACTGTGATAAATGGAGCAGACAGGAGTGTAGGACCTGAGACTTTGATAAAAGGAGAAGAGAGGACAGTGTGAGAAGAGTCTATTATAAAAGGAGCAGTGAAGTGAGTGGGACCAGAGACTGTGATAAAAGGAGCAGAGAGGAGAATGGGACAAGAGACTGTGATAAAAGGATCAGTAAGGAGAGTGGTACCAGAGACTCTGAAAAAAGGAGCAGTGAGGAGACTGGGACCAGAGAAAGTGATAAAAGTAGCGGTGAGGAGAGTGGGACCAGAGCCTGTGATAAAAGGACCGGTGAGGAGAGTGGGATCCGACGCTGTGAAAAAAGGATCGGTGAGGAGATTGGGAGCAGAGAATGTGATAAAAGGTTCAGTGAGGAAAGTGTGACCAGAGACTGTGATAAAAGGAGCGGTGAGGAAAGTGGGTCCCGAGACTGTGATAAAATGAGCGGTGAGGCGAGTCAGACCAGAGACTGCGATAAATGATTCACTAAGGTGAGTGGGACCAGAGACTCAGTTAAAAGGATGATTGAGGAGATTGGAACCAGAGACAGTGATAAAAGGAACAGGGAGGATAGTGGGAGCAGAGACTGTGATAAAAGGAGCAGTGTGGAGAGTGGGACCAGAGACTGTGATAAAAGGAGCAGTGAGGAGAGTGGGACCAGAGACTGTGATAAAAGGAGCAGTGAGGAGAGTGGGACCAGAGACTGTGATAAAAGGAGCGGACAGGAGAGTAAGACCTGAGACTTTGATAAAAGGAGAAGAGAGGACAGTGTGAGAAGAGTCTATGATAAAAGGAGCAGTGAAGTGAGTGGGACCAGAGACTGTGATAAACTGAGCAGAGAGGAGAATGGGACAAGAGACTGTGATAAAAGGATCAGTAAGGAGAGTGGTACCAGAGACTCTGATAAAAGGAGCAGTGAGGAGACAGGGACCAGAGACTGTGATAAAAGGAGCGGTGAGGAAATTGTTACCAGAGACAGTGATAAAAGGATAAGTAAGGAGAGTGGGACCAGAAACTGTGATAAAAGAAGCAGTGAGGAGAGTAGGACCAGAGACTCTGATAAAAGGACCAGTGAGGATAGTGGGACCAGAGATTATGATAAAAGGAGCAGTGAGGAGATTGGGACCAGAGACTGAGATAAAAGGAGCAGTGAGGAGAGTCGGACCAGAGACTGTGATAAATGGAGCAGTGAGGAGATTGGGACCAAAGACTGTTTTAAAAGGAGCAGTGAGGAGAGTGGGACCAGAGAGTGTAATAAATGGAGCAGTGAGGAGATTGGGACCAAAGACTGTTTTAAAAGGAGCAGTGAGGAGACTGGGACCAGAGACTGTTTTAAAAAGAGCGGTGAGGAGATTGTTACCAGAGAATTTAATAAAAGGATCAGTAAGGAGAGTGGGACCAGAGACTATGACAAAAGAAGCAGTGAGGAGGGTGGGACCAGAGACTCTGATAAAAGGAGCAGTGAGGGTAGTGGGACCAGAGACTATGATAAAAGGAGCGGTGAGGAGATTGGGACCAAAGACTGTGATAAAAGGAGCAATGAGGAGAGTGGGACCAGAGACTGTGATAGAAGGAGCAGTGAGGATAGTGGGAACAGAGACTGTGATAAATGGAGCAGTGAGGAGATTGGGACCAAAGACTGTGATAAAAGGAGCAATGAGGAGAGTGGGACCAGAGACTGTGATAGAAGGAGCAGTGAGGATAGTGGGAACAGAAACTGTGATAAAAGGAGCAGTGAGGATAGTGGGACCAGAGACTGTGATAAAAGGAGCAGTGAGGAGAGTGCGACCAAAGACTGTGATAAAAGGAGCGGAGAGGAGAGTGGGACCAGAGACTGTGATAAAAGGAGCCGTGAGGAGAGGGGGACCAGAGACTGTGATAAAAGGATCAGTGAGGATATTGCGACGAGAGACTGTGATAAAAGTAGCGGAGAGGATAGTGTGACCAGAGACTGTCAAATAAGGAGCAGTGAAGAGAGTAGGACTGGAAACGGTGATAAAAGGAGCGGTGAGGAGAGTGGGACCAGAGCCTGTGATAAAAGAAGCGGTGAGGAGAGTGGGACCAGAGACTCTGATAACCGGACCGGTGAGGAGAGTGGGAGCCGACGTTGTGAAAAAAGGATCGGTGAGGAGATTGGGAGCAGAGAATGTGATAAAAGGTTCAGTGAGGAAAGTGGGACCAGAGACTGTGATAAAAGGAGCGATGAGGAAAGTGGGTCCAGAGACTGTGATAAAAGGAGCAGTGAGGAGAGTGGGACCAGAGACTGTGATAAATGGAGCAGACAGGAGTGTAGGACCTGAGACTTTGATAAAAGGAGAAGAGAGGACAGTGTGAGAAGAGTCTATTATAAAAGGAGCAGTGAAGTGAGTGGGACCAGAGACTGTGATAAAAGGAGCAGAGAGGAGAGTGGGACAAGAGACTGTGATAAAAGGATCAGTAAGGAGAGTGGTACCAGAAACTCTGAAAAAAGGAGCAGTGAGGAGACTGGGACCAGAGACTGTGATAAAAGGATCAGGGAGGGGAGTGGGACCAGAGACTGTGATAAAAGGAGCAGTGAGGAGAGAAGGACCAGACTCTTTGATAAAAGCAGCAGTGAGGAGATGGGGACCAGAGACTGTGATAAAAGGAGATGTGAAGAGAGTGGGGCCACAGACTGTGATAAAAGGATCGGTGAGGAGAGTGGGACCAGAGACTTTGATAAAAGGATCAGTGGGGAGAGTGGGAACAGATTCTGTGATAAAATGATCGGTGAGGACAGTGGGAGCAGAGACCGTGATAAAAGGATCAGTGAGGAGAGTAGGACCAGAGACTGTGATAAATGGAGCAGTGAGCAGAGTGGGACCAGGGAATGTGATAAAAGGACCGGTGAGGAGTTAGGGACCAGAGACTGTGATAAAAGGATCAGTGAGGAGAGTGGGACCAGAGACTGTGATAAAAGGAGCAGTGAGGAGAGTGGGACCAGAGACTGTGATAAAAGGACCGGTGAGGAGTTAGGGACCAGAGACTGTGATAAAAGGATCAGTGAGGAGAGTGGGACCAGAGACTGTGATAAATGGAGCAGTGAGCAGAGTGGGACCAGGGAATGTGATAAAAGGACCGGTGAGGAGTTAGGGACCAGAGACTGTGATAAAAGGATCAGTGAGGAGAGTGGGACCAGAGACTGTGATAAAAGGAGCAGTGAGGAGAGTGGGACCAGAGACTGTGATAAAAGGACCGGTGAGGAGTTAGGGACCAGAGACTGTGATAAAAGGATCAGTGAGGAGAGTGGGACCAGAGTCTGTGATAAAAGGAGAGGTGAGGAGAGTGGGACCAGAGACTGTGATAAAAGCAGCAGTGAGGAGAGGGGGAAAGAGACTTTGAAAAAACGAGCTGTGAAGAGAGTGGGGATCAGACTGTGATAAAAGGATCGGTGAGGAGAGTGGGACCAGAGACTTTGAAAAAAGGATCAGTGAGGAGAGTAGGAGCAGATTCTGTGATAAAAGGATCGGTGAGGAGAGGGGGAGCAGAGGCTGTGATAAAAGGTTAAGTGTGGAGAGTCGTACCAGAGACTGTGATAACTGGATCACTAAGATGAGTTGGACCAAAGACTGTAATAAAAGGAGCAGTGAGGAGAGTGGGACCAGAGACAGTGATAAAAGGAGCGGTGAGGAGAGTGGGAGCAGAGACTCTGATAACAGGACCGGTGAGGAGAGTGGGATCCGACGCTGTGAAAAAAGGATCGGTGAGGAGATTGGGAGCAGAGAATGTGATAAAAGGTTCAGTGAGGAAAGTGTGACCAGAGACTGGGATAAAAGGAGCGATGAGGAAAGTGGGTCCCGAGACTGTGATAAAAGGAGCGGTGAGGCGAGTCAGACCAGAGACTGTGATAAATGATTCACTAAGGTGAGTGGGACCAGAGACTCAGATAAAAGGAGCGGTGAGGAGAGTGGGAGCTGAGACTGTGATAAAAGGAGCAGTGAGGAGAGTGGGACCAGAGACTGTGATAAAAGGAGCAGTGAGGAGAGGGGGACCAGAGACTGTGATAAAAGGAGCAGTGAGGAGAGAAGGACCAGACTCTTTGATAAAAGCAGCAGTGAGGAGAGGGGGACCAGGGACTGTGATAAAAGGAGATGTGAAGAGAGTGGGGCCACAGACTGTGATAAAAAGATCGGTGAGGAGAGTGGGACCAGAGACTTTGATAAAAGGATCAGGGAGGAGAGTGGGAGCAGATTCTGTGATAAAATGATCGGTGAGGAAAGGGGGAGCAGAGACTGTGATAAAAGGAGCAGTGAGGAGAGTAGGACCAGAGACTGTGATAAAAGCAGCAGTGAGGAGAGGGGGAGCAGAGACTGTGATTAAATGATCAGTGAGGAGAGTGGGACCACAGACTGTGATAAATGGATCGGTGAGGAGAGTGGGACCAGAGACTTTGAATAAATAATCAGTGAGGAGAGTGGGAGCAGATTCTGTGATAAAAGGATCGGTGAGGAGAGGGGGAGCAGAGGCTGTGATAAAAGGATAAGGGTGGAGATTGGGACCAGAGACTGTGATAAAAGGAGTGGTGAGGAGAGTGGGACAGAGACTGTGATAAAAGGATCAGTGAGGAGAGTGGGACCAGAGACTCTGATAAAAGGATCAGTGAGGAGAGTGGGACCAGAGACTCTGATAAAAGGACCGGTGAGGAGAGTGGGAGCCGACGCTGTGAAAAAAGGATCGGTGAGGAGATTGGGAGCAGAGACTGTGATAAAAGGTTCAGTGAGGAAAGTGTGACCAGAGACTGTGATAAAAGGAGCGATGAGGAAAGTGGGTCCAGAGACTGTGATAAAAGGAGCGGTGAGGAGAGTGGGACCAGAGACTGTGATAAATGGAGCAGACAGGAGTGTAGGACCTGAGACTTTGATAAAAGGAGAAGAGAGGACAGTGTGAGAAGAGTCTATTATAAAAGGAGCAGTGAAGTGAGTGGGACCAGAGACTGTGATAAAAGGAGCAGTGAGGAGAGTGGGACCAGAGAAAGTGATAAAAGGAGCAGTGAGGAGAGTGGCACCAGAGACTGTGATAAAAGGAGCAGTGAGGAGAGTGGGATCCGACGCTGTGAAAAAAGGATCGGTGAGGAGATTGGGAGCAGAGAATGTGATAAAAGGTTCAGTGAGGAAAGTGTGACCAGAGACTGTGATAAAAGGAGCGGTGAGGAAAGTGGGTCCCGAGACTGTGATAAAATGAGCAGTGAGGAGAGTGGGACCAGAGTCTGTGATAAAAGGAGCAGTGAGGAGAGTGGGACCAGAGACTCTGATAACAGGACCGGTGAGGAGAGTGGGAGCAGAGATTGTGATAAAAGGAGCGATGAGGAAAGCGGGTCCCGAGACTGTGATAAAAGGAGCGGTGAGGCGAGTCAGACCAGAGACTGCGATAAATGATTCACTAAGGTGAGTGGGACCAGAGACTCAGTTAAAAGGATGATTGAGGAGATTGGAACCAGAGACAGTGATAAAAGGAACAGGGAGGATAGTGGGAGCAGAGACTGTGATAAAAGGAGCAGTGTGGAGAGTGGGACCAGAGATTGTGATAAAAGGAGCAGTGAGGAGAGTGGGACCAGAGACTGTGATAAAAGGAGCAGTGAGGAGAGTGGGACCAGAGACTGATAAAAGGAGCAGTGTGGAGAGTGGGAGCAGAGACTGTGATAAAAGGAGCAGTGTGGAGAGTGGGACCAGAGATTGTGATAAAAGGAGCAGTGAGGAGAGTGGGACCAGAGACTGTGATAAAAGGAGCAGTGAGGAGAGTGGGACCAGAGACTGTGATAAAAGGATCAGTGAGGAGAGTGGGACCAGAGACTGTGATAAATGGAGCGGACAGGAGAGTAAGACCTGAGACTTTGATAAAAGGAGAAGAGAGGACAGTGTGACAAGAGTCTATGATAAAAGGAGCAGTGAAGTGAGTGGGACCAGAGACTGTGATAAACTGAGCAGAGAGGAGAATGGGACAAGAGACTGTGATAAAAGGATCAGTAAGGAGAGTGGTACCAGAGACTCTGATAAAAGGAGCAGTGAGGAGACAGGGACCAGAGACTGTGATAAAAGGAGCGGTGAGGAAATTGTTACCAGAGACAGTGATAAAAGGATAAGTAAGGAGAGTGGGACCAGAAACTGTGATAAAAGAAGCAGTGAGGAGAGTCGGACCAGAGAGTGTAATAAATGGAGCAGTGAGGAGATTGGGACCAAAGACTGTTTTAAAAGGAGCAGTGAGGAGACTGGGACCAGAGACTGTTTTAAAAAGAGCGGTGAGGAGATTGTTACCAGAGAATTTAATAAAAGGATCAGTAAGGAGAGTGGGACCAGAGACTATGACAAAAGAAGCAGTGAGGAGGGTGGGACCAGAGACTCTGATAAAAGGAGCAGTGAGGGTAGTGGGACCAGAGACTATGATAAAAGGAGCGGTGAAGAGATTGGGACCAGAGTCTGTGATAAATGGAGCAGTGAGGAGATTGGGACCAAAGACTGTGATAAAAGGAGCAATGAGGAGAGTGGGACCAGAGACTGTGATAGAAGGAGCAGTGAGGATAGTGGGAACAGAGACTGTGATAAAAGGAGCAGTGAGGATAGTGGGACCAGAGACTGTGATAAAAGGAGCGGTGAGGAGAGTGGGACCAGAGACTGTGATAAAAGGAGCCGTGAGGAGAGGGGGACCAGGGACTGTGATAAAAGGATCAGTGAGGATATTGCGACGAGAGACTGTGATAAAAGTAGCGGAGAGGATAGTGTGACCAGACACTGTCAAATAAGGAGCAGTGAAGAGAGTAGGACTGGAAACGGTGATAAAAGGAGCGGTGAGGAGAGTGGGACCAGAGACAGTGATAAAAGGATCAGTGAGGAGATTGGAACAAGAGACTGTGATAAAAGGATCAGGGAGGATAGTGGGACCAGAGACTGTGATTAAAGAACCAGTGTGGAGAGTGGGACCAGAGATTGTGATAAAAGGAGCAGTGAGGAGAGTGGCACCAGAGACTCTGATAAAAGGATCCGTGAGGATATTGCGACCAGAGACTGTCATAAAAGGAGCCGTGAGTCAGTGAGGAGAATGGGAGCAGATTCTGTGATAAAAGAATCGGTGAGGAGAGTGGGACCAGAGACTGTGATAAAAGGAGCAATGAGGAGAGTGGGACCAGAGACTGTGATAAAAGGAGCAATGAGGAGAGTGGGACCAGAGACTGAGATGAAAGGAGCGGTGAGGCGACTCTGACTAGAGACTGCGATAAATGATTCACGATGGTGAGTGGGACCAGAGACACAGATAAAAGGAGCAGTGAGGAGAGTGGGACCAGAGATTGTCATAAAAGGAGCAGTGAGGAGAGTGAGAGCAGAGACTGTGATAAAAGGAGCAGTGAGGAGAGTGGGACAAGAGACAGAGATCAAAGGAGTGGTGAGGAGAGTGGGACCAGACTCTGTGATAAAAGGATCAGTAAGGAGAGTGGTACCAGAGACTCTGATAAAAGGAGCAGTGAGGAGAGTGTGACCAGAGACTGTGATAAAAGAAGCAGTGAGGTGATTGTTACGAGAGACTGTGATCAAAGGATCAGTTCGGAGAGTGGGACCAGATATTATGATAAAAGAAGCAGTGAGGATGTTGGGAGCAGAGACTCTGATAAAAGGAGCAGTGAGGATAGTGGGACCAGAGACTATGATAAAAGGAGTGGTGAGGAGATTGGGACCAGAGTCTGTGACAAAGGGAGCGGTGAGGAGAGTGTTACCAGACACTGTGATAAATGGAGCAGTGAGGAGATTGGGACCAAAGACTGTGATAAAAGGAGCAGTGAGGAGAGAGGGAGCAGAGACTGTGATAGAAGAAGCAGTGAGGATAGTAGGAGCAGAGACTGTGATAAAAGGAGCAGTGTGGAGAGTGGGACCAGAGACTCTGTTAAAAGGAGCAGAGAGGAGAGTGGAACCAGAGACCGTGATAAATGGAGCAGTGAGGAGATTGGGACCAGAGACTGTGATAAAAGGAGTGGTGAGGAGTGTGGGACCAGAGACTGTGATAAAAGGAGCGGTGAGGAGTGTGTGACCAGAGACTGTGATAAAAGGAGCAGTGAGGAGAGTGGGACCAGAGACGGTGAGAAATGGAGCAGTGAGGAGATTTGGATCAGAGACTGTAATAACAGGAGCAGTGAGGAGAGGGGGACCTGAGACTGTGATAAAAGGTGCAGTGAGGAGAGTTGGACCAGAGACTGTGATAAAAGGAGAGGTGAGGAGAGTGTTACCAGACACTGTGATAAATGGAGCAGTGAGGAGATTGGGACCAAAGACTGTGATAAAAGGACCGGTGAGGAGTTAGGGACCAGAGACTGTGATAAAAGGATCAGTGAGGAGAGTGGGACCAGAGTCTGTGATAAAAGGAGAGGTGAGGAGAGTGGGACCAGAGACTGTGATAAAAGCAGCAGTGAGGAGAGGGGGAAAGAGACTTTGAAAAAACGAGCTGTGAAGAGAGTGGGGATCAGACTGTGATAAAAGGATCGGTGAGGAGAGTGGGACCAGAGACTTTGAAAAAAGGATCAGTGAGGAGAGTAGGAGCAGATTCTGTGATAAAAGGATCGGTGAGGAGAGGGGGAGCAGAGGCTGTGATAAAAGGTTAAGTGTGGAGAGTCGTACCAGAGACTGTGATAACTGGATCACTAAGATGAGTTGGACCAAAGACTGTAATAAAAGGAGCAGTGAGGAGAGTGGGACCAGAGACAGTGATAAAAGGATCAGTGAGGAGAGTGGGACCAGAGACTCTGATAACAGGACCGGTGAGGAGAGTGGGATCCGACGCTGTGAAAAAAGGATCGGTGAGGAGATTGGGAGCAGAGAATGTGATAAAAGGTTCAGTGAGGAAAGTGTGACCAGAGACTGGGATAAAAGGAGCGATGAGGAAAGTGGGTCCCGAGACTGTGATAAAAGGAGCGGTGAGGCGAGTCAGACCAGAGACTGTGATAAATGATTCACTAAGGTGAGTGGGACCAGAGACTCAGATAAAAGGAGCGGTGAGGAGAGTGGGAGCTGAGACTGTGATAAAAGGAGCAGTGAGGAGAGTGGGACAAGAGACTGTGATAAAAGGAGCAGTGAGGAGAGAAGGACCAGAGACTGTGATAAAAGGAGCAGTGAGGAGAGAAGGACCAGACTCTTTGATAAAAGCAGCAGTGAGGAGAGGGGGACCAGGGACTGTGATAAAAGGAGATGTGAAGAGAGTGGGGCCACAGACTATGATAAAAAGATCGGTGAGGAGAGTGGGACCAGAGACTTTGATAAAAGGATCAGGGAGGAGAGTGGGAGCAGATTCTGTGATAAAATGATCGGTGAGGAAAGGGGGAGCAGAGACTGTGATTAAATGATCAGTGAGGAGAGTGGGACCACAGACTGTGATAAATGGATCGGTGAGGAGAGTGGGACCAGAGACTTTGAATAAATAATCAGTGAGGAGAGTGGGAGCAGATTCTGTGATAAAAGGATCGGTGAGGAGAGGGGGAGCAGAGGCTGTGATAAAAGGATAAGGGTGGAGATTGGGACCAGAGACTGTGATAAAAGGAGTGGTGAGGAGAGTGGGACAGAGACTCTGATAAAAGGATCAGTGAGGAGAGTGGGACCAGAGACTCTGATAAAAGGATCAGTGAGGAGAGTGGGACCAGAGACTCTGATAAAAGGACCGGTGAGGAGAGTGGGAGCCGACGCTGTGAAAAAAGGATCGGTGAGGAGATTGGGAGCAGAGACTGTGATAAAAGGATCAGTGAGGAAAGTGGGTCCAGAGACTGTGATAAAAGGAGCTGTGAGGAGAGTGGGACCAGAGACTGCGATAAAAGGATCAGTGAGGAGAGTGGGACCAGAGACTGTGATAAATGGAGCAGACAGGAGTGTAGGACCTGAGACTTTGATAAAAGGAGAAGAGAGGACAGTGTGAGAAGAGTCTATTATAAAAGGAGCAGTGAAGTGAGTGGGACCAGAGACTGTGATAAAAGGAGCAGTGAGGAGACTGGGACCAGAGAAAGTGATAAAAGGAGCAGTGAGGAGACTGGGACCAGAGACTGTGATAAAAGGAGCGGTGAGGAGAGTGGGATCCGACGCTGTGAAAAAAGGATCGGTGAGGAGATTGGGAGCAGAGAATGTGATAAAAGGTTCAGTGAGGAAAGTGTGACCAGAGACTGTGATAAAAGGAGCGGTGAGGAAAGTGGGTCCCGAGACTGTGATAAAATGAGCAGTGAGGAGAGTGGGACCAGAGTCTGTGATAAAAGGAGCAGTGAGGAGAGTGGGACCAGAGACTCTGATAACAGGACCGGTGAGGAGAGTGGGAGCAGAGATTGTGATAAAAGGAGCGATGAGGAAAGCGGGTCCCGAGACTGTGATAAAAGGAGCGGTGAGGCGAGTCAGACCAGAGACTGCGATAAATGATTCACTAAGGTGAGTGGGACCAGAGACTCAGTTAAAAGGATGATTGAGGAGATTGGAACCAGAGACAGTGATAAAAGGAACAGGGAGGATAGTGGGAGCAGAGACTGTGATAAAAGGAGCAGTGTGGAGAGTGGGACCAGAGATTGTGATAAAAGGAGCAGTGAGGAGAGTGGGACCAGAGACTGTGATAAAAGGAGCAGTGAGGAGAGTGGGACCAGAGACTGTGATAAAAGGAGCAGTGTGGAGAGTGGGACCAGAGACAGTGATAAATGGAGCGGACAGGAGAGTAAGACCTGAGACTTTGATAAAAGGAGAAGAGAGGACAGTGTGACAAGAGTCTATGATAAAAGGAGCAGTGAAGTGAGTGGGACCAGAGACTGTGATAAACTGAGCAGAGAGGAGAATGGGACAAGAGACTGTGATAAAAGGATCAGTAAGGAGAGTGGTACCAGAGACTCTGATAAAAGGAGCAGTGAGGAGACAGGGACCAGAGACTGTGATAAAAGGAGCGGTGAGGAAATTGTTACCAGAGACAGTGATAAAAGGATAAGTAAGGAGAGTGGGACCAGAAACTGTGATAAAAGAAGCAGTGAGGAGAGTCGGACCAGAGAGTGTAATAAATGGAGCAGTGAGGAGATTGGGACCAAAGACTGTTTTAAAAGGAGCAGTGAGGAGACTGGGACCAGAGACTGTTTTAAAAAGAGCGGTGAGGAGATTGTTACCAGAGAATTTAATAAAAGGATCAGTAAGGAGAGTGGGACCAGAGACTATGACAAAAGAAGCAGTGAGGAGGGTGGGACCAGAGACTCTGATAAAAGGAGCAGTGAGGGTAGTGGGACCAGAGACTATGATAAAAGAAGCAGTGAGGAGGGTGGGACCAGAGACTCTGATAAAAGAAGCAGTGAGGAGAGTGGGACCAGAGACTCTGATAAAAGGAGCAGTGAGGGTAGTGGGACCAGAGACTATGATAAAAGGAGCGGTGAAGAGATTGGGACCAGAGTCTGTGATAAATGGAGCAGTGAGGAGATTGGGACCAAAGACTGTGATAGAAGGAGCAGTGAGGATAGTGGGAACAGAGACTGTGATAAAAGGAGCAGTGAGGATAGTGGGACCAGAGACTGTGATAAAAGGAGCAGTGAGGAGAGTGCGACCAAAGACTGTGATAAAAGGAGCGGAGAGGAGAGTGGGACCAGAGACTGTGATAAAAGGAGCGGAGAGGAGAGTGGGACCAGAGACTGTGATAAAAGGAGTGGAGAGGATAGTGGGACCAGAGACTGTGATAAAAGGAGCAGTGAGGAGAGTGGGACCAGAGACTGTGATAAAAGGAGCCGTGAGGAGAGGGGGACCAGAGACTGTGATAAAAGGATCAGTGAGGATATTGCGACGAGAGACTGTGATAAAAGTAGCGGAGAGGATAGTGTGACCAGAGACTGTCAAATAAGGAGCAGTGAAGAGAGTAGGACTGGAAACGGTGATAAAAGGAGCGGTGAGGAGAGTGGGACCAGAGACAGTGATAAAAGGATCAGTGAGGAGATTGGAACAAGAGACTGTGATAAAAGGATCAGGGAGGATAGTGGGACCAGAGACTGTGATTAAAGAAGCAGTGTGGAGAGTGGGACCAGAGATTGTGATAAAAGGAGCAGTGAGGAGAGTGGCACCAGAGACTCTGATAAAAGGATCCGTGAGGATATTGCGACCAGAGACTGTCATAAAAGGAGCCGTGAGTCAGTGAGGAGAATGGGAGCAGATTCTGTGATAAAAGAATCGGTGAGGAGAGTGGGACCAGAGACTGTGATAAAAGGAGCAATGAGGAGAGTGGGACCAGAGACTGAGATGAAAGGAGCGGTGAGGCGACTCTGACTAGAGACTGCGATAAATGATTCACGATGGTGAGTGGGACCAGAGACACAGATAAAATGATCAGTGAGGAGAGTGGGACCAGAGACTCTGATAAATGGAGCGGTGACGAGAGTGAGAGCAGAGACTGTGATAAAAGGAGCAGTGAGGAGAGTGGGACAAGAGACAGAGATCAAAGGAGTGGTGAGGAGAGTGGGACCAGACTCTGTGATAAAAGGATCAGTAAGGAGAGTGGTACCAGAGACTCTGATAAAAGGAGCAGTGAGGAGAGTGTGACCAGAGACTGTGATAAAAGAAGCAGTGAGGTGATTGTTACGAGAGACTGTGATCAAAGGATCAGTTCGGAGAGTGGGACAGAATATTATGATAAAAGAAGCAGTGAGGATGTTGGGAGCAGAGACTCTGATAAAAGGAGCAGTGAGGATAGTGGGACCAGAGACTATGATAAAAGGAGTGGTGAGGAGATTGGGACCAGAGTCTGTGACAAAGGGAGCGGTGAGGAGAGTGTTACCAGACACTGTGATAAATGGAGCAGTGAGGAGATTGGGACCAAAGACTGTGATAAAAGGAGCAGTGAGGAGAGAGGGAGCAGAGACTGTGATAGAAGAAGCAGTGAGGATAGTGGGAGCAGAGACTGTGATAAAAGGAGCAGTGTGGAGAGTGGGACCAGAGACTCTGTTAAAAGGAGCAGTGAGGAGACAGGGACCAGAGACTGTGATAAAAGGAGCGGTGAGGAAATTGTTACCAGAGACAGTGATAAAAGGATAAGTAAGGAGAGTGGGACCAGAAACTGTGATAAAAGAAGCAGTGAGGAGAGTCGGACCAGAGAGTGTAATAAATGGAGCAGTGAGGAGATTGGGACCAAAGACTGTTTTAAAAGGAGCAGTGAGGAGACTGGGACCAGAGACTGTTTTAAAAAGAGCGGTGAGGAGATTGTTACCAGAGAATTTAATAAAAGGATCAGTAAGGAGAGTGGGACCAGAGACTATGACAAAAGAAGCAGTGAGGAGGGTGGGACCAGAGACTCTGATAAAAGGAGCAGTGAGGGTAGTGGGACCAGAGACTATGATAAAAGAAGCAGTGAGGAGGGTGGGACCAGAGACTCTGATAAAAGAAGCAGTGAGGAGGGTGGGACCAGAGACTCTGATAAAAGGAGCAGTGAGGGTAGTGGGACCAGAGACTATGATAAAAGGAGCGGTGAAGAGATTGGGACCAGAGTCTGTGATAAATGGAGCAGTGAGGAGATTGGGACCAAAGACTGTGATAAAAGGAGCAATGAGGAGAGTGGGACCAGAGACTGTGATAGAAGGAGCAGTGAGGATAGTGGGAACAGAGACTGTGATAAAAGGAGCAGTGAGGATAGTGGGACCAGAGACTGTGATAAAAGGAGCAGTGAGGAGAGTGCGACCAAAGACTGTGATAAAAGGAGCGGAGAGGAGAGTGGGACCAGAGACTGTGATAAATGGAGCAGTGAGCAGAGTGGGACCAGAGACTGTGATAAAAGGAGTGGAGAGGATAGTGGGACCAGAGACTGTGATAAAAGGAGCAGTGAGGAGAGTGGGACCAGAGACTGTGATAAAAGGAGCCGTGAGGAGAGGGGGACCAGAGACTGTGATAAAAGGATCAGTGAGGATATTGCGACGAGAGACTGTGATAAAAGTAGCGGAGAGGATAGTGTGACCAGAGACTGTCAAATAAGGAGCAGTGAAGAGAGTAGGACTGGAAACGGTGATAAAAGGAGCGGTGAGGAGAGTGGGACCAGAGACAGTGATAAAAGGATCAGTGAGGAGATTGGAACAAGAGACTGTGATAAAAGGATCAGGGAGGATAGTGGGACCAGAGACTGTGATTAAAGAACCAGTGTGGAGAGTGGGACCAGAGATTGTGATAAAAGGAGCAGTGAGGAGAGTGGCACCAGAGACTCTGATAAAAGGATCCGTGAGGATATTGCGACCAGAGACTGTCATAAAAGGAGCCGTGAGTCAGTGAGGAGAATGGGAGCAGATTCTGTGATAAAAGAATCGGTGAGGAGAGTGGGACCAGAGACTGTGATAAAAGGAGCAATGAGGAGAGTGGGACCAGAGACTGTGATAAAAGGAGCAATGAGGAGAGTGGGACCAGAGACTGAGATGAAAGGAGCGGTGAGGCGACTCTGACTAGAGACTGCGATAAATGATTCACGATGGTGAGTGGGACCAGAGACACAGATAAAATGATCAGTGAGGAGAGTGGGACCAGAGACTCTGATAAATGGAGCGGTGACGAGAGTGAGAGCAGAGACTGTGATAAAAGGAGCAGTGAGGAGAGTGGGACAAGAGACAGAGATCAAAGGAGTGGTGAGGAGAGTGGGACCAGACTCTGTGATAAAAGGATCAGTAAGGAGAGTGGTACCAGAGACTCTGATAAAAGGAGCAGTGAGGAGAGTGTGACCAGAGACTGTGATAAAAGAAGCAGTGAGGTGATTGTTACGAGAGACTGTGATCAAAGGATCAGTTCGGAGAGTGGGACAGAATATTATGATAAAAGAAGCAGTGAGGATGTTGGGAGCAGAGACTCTGATAAAAGGAGCAGTGAGGATAGTGGGACCAGAGACTATGATAAAAGGAGTGGTGAGGAGATTGGGACCAGAGTCTGTGACAAAGGGAGCGGTGAGGAGAGTGTTACCAGACACTGTGATAAATGGAGCAGTGAGGAGATTGGGACCAAAGACTGTGATAAAAGGAGCAGTGAGGAGAGAGGGAGCAGAGACTGTGATAGAAGAAGCAGTGAGGATAGTGGGAGCAGAGACTGTGATAAAAGGAGCAGTGTGGAGAGTGGGACCAGAGACTCTGTTAAAAGGAGCAGAGAGGAGAGTGGAACCAGAGACCGTGATAAATGGAGCAGTGAGGAGATTGGGACCAGAGACTGTGATAAAAGGAGTGGTGAGGAGTGTGGGACCAGAGAATGTGATGAAAGGAGCGGTGAGGAGTGTGTGACCAGAGACTTTGATAAAATGAGCAGTGAGGAGATTGGGACCAGAGACTGTGATAAATGGAGCAGTGAGGAGATTGGGACCAGAGACTGTAATAAAAGGAGCAGTGAGGAGAGTAGGACCAGAGACTGTGTTAATGGAGAGGTGAGGAGAATGGGACCAGAGATGGTGATAAAAGAAGCAGAGAGGAGAGTGGAAGCAGAGACCGTGATAAATGGAGCAGTGAGGAGAGTGGGACCAGAGACTCTGATAAAAGGAGCAGTGAGGAGAGTGGGACCAGAGACGGTGAGAAATGGAGCAGTGAGGAGATTTGGATCAGAGACTGTAATAACAGGAGCAGTGAGGAGAGGGGGACCTGAGACTGTGATAAAAGGTGCAGTGAGGAGAGTTGGACCAGAGACTGTGATAAAAGGAGAGGTGAGGAGAGTGTTACCAGACACTGTGATAAATGGAGCAGTGAGGAGATTGGGACCAAAGACTGTGATAAAAGGAGCAGTGAGGAGAGAGGGAGCAGAGACTGTGATAGAAGAAGCAGTGAGGATAGTGGGAGCAGAGACTGTGATAAAAGGAGCAGTGTGGAGAGTGGGACCAGAGACTGTGATAAAAGGAGCAGTGAGGAGAGTGGGACCAGAGACTGTGATAAAAGGAGCAGTGTGGAGAGTGGGACCAGAGACAGTGATAAATGGAGCGGACAGGAGAGTAAGACCTGAGACTTTGATAAAAGGAGAAGAGAGGACAGTGTGACAAGAGTCTATGATAAAAGCAGCAGTGAAGTGAGTGGGACCAGAGACTGTGATAAACTGAGCAGAGAGGAGAATGGGACAAGAGACTGTGATAAAAGGATCAGTAAGGAGAGTGGTACCAGAGACTCTGATAAAAGGAGCAGTGAGGAGATTGGGACCAGAGACTGAGATAAAAGGAGCGGTGAGGAGATTGTTACCAGAGACAATGATAAAAGGATAAGTAAGGAGAGTGGGACCAGAGATTATGATAAAAGGAGCAGTGAGGAGATTGGGACCAGAGACTGAGATAAAAGAAGCAGTGAGGAGAGTCGGACCAGAGAGTGTAATAAATGGAGCAGTGAGGAGATTGGGACCAAAGACTGTTTTAAAAGGAGCAGTGAGGAGACTGGGACCAGAGACTGTTTTAAAAGGAGCGGTGAGGAGATTGTTACCAGAGACTTTCATAAAAGGATCAGTAAGGAGAGTGGGACCAGAGACTATGATAAAAGGAGCGGTGAAGAGATTGGGACCAGAGTCTCTGATAAAGGGAGCAGTGAGGAGAGTGATACCAGAGACTGTGATAAATGGAGCAGCGAGGAGATTGGGACCAAAGACTGTGATAAAAGGAGCAATGAGGAGAGTGGGACCAGAGACTGTGATAGAAGGAGCAGTGAGGATAGTGGGAGCAGAGACTGTGATAAAAGGAGCAGTGTGGAGAGTGGGACCAGAGATTGTGATAAAAGGAGCAGTGAGGAGAGTGCGACCAAAGACTTTGTTAAAAGGAGCGGTGAGGAGAGTGGGACCAGAGACTGTGATAAAAGGAGTCGAGAGGAGAGTGGGACCAGAGACTGTGATAAAAGGAGCCGTGAGGAGAGGGGGACCAGAGTCAGTGATAAAAGGATCAGTGAGGATATTGCGACGAGAGACTGTGATAAAAGTAGCGGAGAGGATAGTGTGACCAGAGACTGTCAAATAAGGAGCAGTGAAGAGAGAAGGACTGGAAACGGTGATAAAAGGAGCGGTGAGGAGAGTGGGACCAGAGACGGTGATAAAAGGATCAGTGAGGAGATTGGAACAAGAGACTGTGATAAAAGGATCAGGGAGGATAGTGGGACCAGAGACTGTGATTAAAGAAGCAGTGTGGAGAGTGGGACCAGAGACTCTGTTAAAAGGAGCAGAGAGGAGAGTGGAACCAGAGACCGTGATAAATGGAGCAGTGAGGAGTGTGTGACCAGAGACTGTGATAAAAGGAGCAGTGAGGAGAGTGGGACAAGAGACAGAGATCAAAGGAGTGGTGAGGAGAGTGGGACAAGACTCTGTGATAAAAGGATCAGTAAGGAGAGTGGTACCAGAGACTCTGATAAAAGGAGCAGTGAGGAGAATGTGACCAGAGACGGTGATAAAAGAAGCGGTGAGGTGATTGTTACGAGAGACTGTGATCAAAGGATCAGTTCGGAGAGTGGGACCAGATATTATGATAAAAGAAGCAGTGAGGATGTTGGGAGCAGAGACTCTGATAAAAGGAATGGTGAGGAGATTGGGACCAGAGTCTGTGACAAAGGGAGCAGTGAGGAGAGAGGGAGCAGAGACTGTGATAGAAGAAGCAGTGAGGATAGTGGGAGCAGAGACTGTGATAAAAGGAGCAGTGTGGAGAGTGGGACCAGAGATTGTGATAAAAGGATCAGTTCGGAGAGTGCGACCAGAGACTGTGATAAAAGGAGCAGTGAGGAGAGTGGGACCAGAGACTGTGATAAAAGGAGCAGTGTGGAGAGTGGGACCAGAGACAGTGATAAATGGAGCGGACAGGAGAGTAAGACCTGGGACTTTGATAAAAGGAGAAGAGAGGACAGTGTGACAAGAGTCTATGATAAAAGGAGCAGTGAAGTGAGTGGGACCAGAGACTGTGATAAACTGAGCAGAGAGGAGAATGGGACAAGAGACTCTGATAAAAGGATCAGTAAGGAGAGTGGTACCAGAGACTCTGATAAAAGGAGCAGTGAGGAGACAGGGACCAGAGACAATGATAAAAGGATAAGTAAGGAGAGTGGGACCAGAAACTGTGATAAAAGAAGCAGTGAGGAGAGTAGGACCAGAGACTCTGATAAAAGGACCAGTGAGGATAGTGGGACCAGAGATTATGATAAAAGGAGCAGTGAGGAGATTGGGACCAGAGACTGAGATAAAAGGAGCAGTGTGGAGAGTCGGACCAGAGAGTGTAATAAATGGAGCAGTGAGGAGATTGGGACCAAAGACTGTTTTAAAAGGAGCAGTGAGGAGACTGGGACCAGAGACTGTGATAAAAGGAGCGGTGAGGAGAGTGGGACCGGAGACTGTGATAAAAGGAGCGGTGAGGCGGGTCAGACCAGATACTGCGATAAATGATTCACTAAGGTGAGTGGGACCAGAGACTCAGATGAAAGGACCGGTGAGGAGAGTGGGAGCAGAGACTGTGGTAAAAGGAGCAGTGAGGAGAGTGGGACCAGAGACTGTGATAAAAGGATCAGGGTGGGGAGTGGGACCAGAGTCTGTGATAAAAGGAGCAGTGAGGAGAGAAGGACCACACTCTTTGATAAAAGCAGCAGTGAGGAGAGGGGGACCAGAGACTGTGATAAAAGGAGATGTGAAGAGAGTGGGGCCACAGACTGTGATAAAAGGATCGGTGAGGAGAGTGGGACCAGAGACTGTGATAAAAGGATCAGGGAGGGGAGTGGGACCAGAGTCTGTGATAAAACGATCGGTGAGGAAAGGGGGAGCAGAGACTGTGATAAAAGGAGCAGTGAGGAGAGCGTGACCAGAGAATGTGATAAAAGGAGCAGTGAGGAGAGTGGGACCAGAGACTATGATAAAAGGAGCGGTGAGGAGAGTGGGACCAGAGACTGTGATAAAAGGAGCAGTGTGGAGAGTGGGACCAGAGTCTGTGATAAAACGAGCGGTGAGGAGAGGGGGACCAGAGACTGTGATAAAAGCAGCAGTGAGGAGAGGGGGACCAGAGACTGTGATAAAAGGAGATGTGAAGAGAGTGGGGCCACAGACTGTGATAAAAGGATCGGTGAGGAGAGTGGGACCAGAGACTGTGATAAAAGGATCAGGGAGGGGAGTGGGACCAGAGTCTGTGATAAAAGGAACAGTGAGGAGAGGGGGACCAGAGACTGCGATAAAAGGAGCAGTGAGGAGAGAAGGACCAGACTCTTTGATAAAAGCAGCAGTGAGGAGAGTGGGACCAGAGACTGTGATTAATGGAGAGGTGAGGAGAATGGGACCAGAGATGGTGATAAAAGAAGCAGAGAGGAGAGTGGAACCAGAGACCGTGATAAATGGAGCAGTGAGGAGATTGGGACCAGAGACTCTGATAAAAGGAGCATTGAGGAGTGTGGGTCCAGAGACTGTGATAAAAGGAGCAGTGAGGAGTGTGTGACCAGAGACTGTGATAAAAGGAGCAGTGAGGAGTGTGTGACCAGAGACTGTGATAAAAGGAGCAGTGAGGAGAGTGGGACCAGAGACGGTGAGAAATGGAGCAGTGAGGAGATTTGGATCAGAGACTGTAATAACAGGAGCAGTGAGGAGAGGGGGACCTGAGACTGTGATACAAGGTGCAGTGAGGAGAGTTGGACCAGAGACTGTGATAAAAGGAGCAGTGTGGAGAGTGGGACCAGAGACAGTGATAAATGGAGCGGACAGGAGAGTAAGACCTGAGACTTTGATAAAAGGAGAAGAGAGGACAGTGTGACAAGAGTCTATGATAAAAGGAGCAGTGAAGTGAGTGGGACCAGAGACTGTGATAAACTGAGCAGAGAGGAGAATGGGACAAGAGACTGTGATAAAAGGATCAGTAAGGAGAGTGGTACCAGAGACTCTGATAAAAGGAGCAGTGAGGAGACAGGGACCAGAGACTGTGATAAAAGGATCAGGGAGGGGAGTGGGACCAGAGACTGTGATAAATGGAGAGGTGAGGAGAGTGGGACCAGAGTCTGTGATAAAAGGAGCAATGAGGAGAGTGGGACCAGAGACTGTGATAAAAGGATCAGTGAGGATATTGCGACCAGAGAATGTGATAAAAGGAGCGGTGAGGATAGTGTGACCAGAGACTGTCAAAGAAGCAGCAGTGAAGAGAGTGGGACCGGAGACTGTGATAAAAGGAGCGGAGAGGTGAGTGGGACCAGAGACTGTGATAAAAGGATGATTGAGGAGATTGGAACCAGAGACAGTGATAAAAGGAACAGGGAGGATAGTGGGAGCAGAGATTGTGATAAAAGGAGCAGTGTGGAGAGTGGGACCAGAGACTGTGATAAAAGGAGCAGTGTGGAGAGTGGGACCAGAGACTGTGATAAAAGGAGCAGTGTGGAGAGTGGGACCAGAGACAGTGATAAATGGAGCGGACAGGAGAGTAAGACCTGAGACTTTGATAAAAGGAGAAGAGAGGACAGTGTGACAAGAGTCTATGATAAAAGGAGCAGTGAAGTGAGTGGGACCAGAGACTGTGATAAACTGAGCAGAGAGAAGAATGGGACAAGAGACTGTGATAAAAGGATCAGTAAGGAGAGTGGTACCAGAGACTCTGATAAAAGGAGCAGTGAGGAGACAGGGACCAGAGACTGTGATAAAAGGAGCGGTGAGGAGATTGTTACCAGAGACAATGATAAAAGGATAAGTAAGGGGAGTGGGACCAGAAACTGTGATAAAAGAAGCAGTGAGGAGAGTAGGACCAGAGACTCTGATAAAAGGACCAGTGAGGAGAGTGGGACCAGAGATTATGATAAAAGGAGCAGTGAGGAGATTGGGACCAGAGACTGAGATAAAAGGAGCAGTGAGGAGAGTCGGACCAGAGAGTGTAATAAATGGAGCAGTGAGGAGATTGGGACCAAAGACTGTTTTAAAAGGAGCAGTGAGGAGACTGGGACCAGAAACTGTTTTAAAAGGAGCGGTGAGGAGATTGTTACCAGAGACTTCATAAAAGGATCAGTAAGGAGAGTGGGACCAGAGACTATGATAAAAGAAGCAGTGAGGAGAGTGGGACCAGAGACTCTGATAAAAGGAGCAGTGAGGGTAGTGGGACCAGAGACTATGATAAAAGAAGCAGTGAGGAGAGTGGGACCAGAGACTATGATAAAAGAAGCAGTGAGGAGAGTGGGACCAGAGACTATGATAAAAGAAGCAGTGAGGAGAGTGGGACCAGAGACTCTGATAAAAGGAGCAATGAGGAGAGTGGGACCAGAGACTGTGATAGAAGGAGCAGTGAGGATAGTGGGAACAGAGACTGTGATAAAAGGAGCAGTGAGGATAGAGGGACCAGAGACTATGATAAAAGGAGCGGTGAAGAGATTGGGACCAGAGTCTCTGATAAAGGGAGCAGTGAGGAGAGTGATACCAGAGACTGTGATAAATGGAGCAGTGAGGAGATTGGGACCAAAGACTGTGATAAAAGGAGCAATGAGGAGAGTGGGACCAGAGACTGTGATAAAAGGAGTGGAGAGGAGAGTGCGACCAAAGACTGTGATAAAAGGAGCGGAGAGGAGAGTGGGACCAGAGACTGTGATAAAAGGAGCCGTGAGGAGAGGGGGACCAGAGACTGTGATAAAAGGATCAGTGAGGATATTGCGACGAGTGACTGTGATAAAAGTAGCGGAGAGGATAGTGTGACCAGAGACTGTCAAATAAGGAGCAGTGAAGAGAGTAGGACTGGAAACGGTGATAAAAGGAGCGGTGAGGAGAGTGGGACCAGAGACAGTGATAAAAGGATCAGTGAGGAGATTGGAACAAGAGACTGTGATAAAAGGATCAGGGAGGATATTGCGACGAGTGACTGTGATAAAAGGAGCGGAGAGGAGAGTGGGACCAGAGACTGTGATAAAAGGAGCAGTGAGGAGATTGCGATCAGAGTCTGTGATAAAAGGAGCAGTGAGGAGAGAGGGACCAGAGACTGTGATAAAAGGAGCAGTGAGGAGATTGCGATCAGAGTCTGTGATAAAAGGAGCAGTGAGGAGAGAGGGACCAGAGACTCTGAAAAAAGGAGCAGTGAGGAGAGTGGGACCAGAGACTGTGATAAAAGGAGCAGTGAGGAGATTGCGATCAGAGTCTGTGATAAAAGGAGCAGTGAGGAGAGAGGGACCAGAGACTCTGTTAAAAGGAGCAGTGAGGAGATTGCGATCAGAGTCTGTGATAAAAGGAGCAGTGAGGAGAGAGGGACCAGAGACTCTGTTAAAAGGAGCAGTGAGGAGAGAGGGACCAGAGACTCTGTTAAAAGGAGCAGAGAGGAGAGTGGAACCAGAGACCGTGATAAATGGAGCAGTGAGGAGATTGGGACCAGAGACTGTAATAAAAGGAGCAGTGAGGAGAGTAGGACCAGAGACTGTGATAAAAGGGGCAGTGAGGAGAGTGGGACCAGAGACTGTGATAACAGGAGCAGTGAGGAGAGTAGGACCAGAGACTGTGATAAAAGGGGCAGTGAGGAGAGTGGGACCAGAGACTGTGATAACAGGAGCAGTGAGGAGTGTGGGACCTGAGACTGTAATAAAAGGAGCAGTGAGGAGAGTAGGACCAGAGACTGTGATAAAAGGGGCAGTGAGGAGAGTGGGACCAGAGACTGTGATAAATGGAGAGGTGAGGAGAATGGGACCAGAGATGGTGATAAAAGAAGCAGAGAGGAGAGTGGAACCAGAGACCGTGATAAATGGAGCAGTGAGGAGAGTGGGTCCAGAGACTCTGATAAAAGGAGCGGTGAGGAGAGTGGGACCAGAGACGGTGAGAAATGGAGCATTGAGGAGATTTGGATCAGAGACTGTAATAACAGGAGCAGTGAGGAGAGGGGGACCTGAGACTGTGATAAAAGGAGCGGTGAGGTGATTGTTACGAGAGACTGGGATCAAAGGATCAGTTCGGAGAGTGGGACCAGAGACTGAGATAAAAGGAGCTGTGAGGAGAGTGGGACCAGAGACTGTGATAAAAGGAGCTGTGAGGAGAGTGGGACCAGAGACTGTGATAAATGGAGCAGACAGGAGTGTAGGACCTGAGACTTTGATAAAAGGAGAAGAGAGGACAGTGTGAGAAGAGTCTATTATAAAAGGAGCAGTGAAGTGAGTGGGACCAGAGACTGTGATAAAAGGAGCAGAGAGGAGAATGGGACAAGAGACTGTGATAAAAGGATCAGTAAGGAGAGTGGTACCAGAGACTCTGAAAAAAGGAGCAGTGAAGAGACTGGGACCAGAGACTGTGATAAAAGGATCCGTGAGGATATTGCGATCAGAGTCTGTGATAAAAGGAGCAGTGAGGAGAGAGGGACCAGAGACTCTGTTAAAAGGAGCGGTGAGGAGAGAGGGACCAGAGACTCTGTTAAAAGGAGCAGAGAGGAGAGTGGAACCAGAGACCGTGATAAATGGAGCAGTGAGGAGATTGGGACCAGAGACTGTGATAAAAGGAGCGGTGAGGAGAGTGGGACCAGAGACCGTGATAAATGGAGCAGTGAGGAGATTGAGACCAGAGACTGTGATAACAGGAGCAGTGAGGAGTGTGGGACCTGAGACTGTAATAAAAGGAGCAGTGAGGAGAGTAGGACCAGAGACTGTGATAAAAGGAGCAGTGAGGATAGTGGGACCAGTGACTGTGATTAAAGAAGCAGTGTGGAGAGTGGGAGCAGAGATTGTGATAAAAGGAGCAGTGAGGAGATTGGAACAAGAGACTGTGATAAAAGGATCAGGGAGGATAGTGGGACCAGTGACTGTGATTAAAGAAGCAGTGTGGAGAGTGGGAGCAGAGATTGTGATAAAAGGAGCAGTGAGGAGAGTGGCACCAGAGACTGTGATAAATGGAGCAGTGAGGAGAGTGGGACCAGAGACTGTGATAAAAGCTCTGTAAGGAGAGTGGGACCAGAGACTCTGATAAAAGGAGCCGTGAGGAGAGTGGGAACAAGAGACTGTGATAAAAGGAGCAGTGAGGAGAGTGGGACAAGAGACGGTCATAAAAGGATCAGTAAGTAGAGTGGCACCAGAGACTGTGATAAAAGGAGCGGTGAGGAGATTGTTACCAGAGACTGTGATCAAAGGATCAGTAAGGAGAGTGGGACCAGATATTATGATAAAAGAAGCAGTGAGGAGGTTGTGAGCAGAGACTCTGATAAAAGGAGCAGTGAGGATAGTGGGACCTGAGACTATGATAAAAGGAGCGGTGAAGAGATTGGGACCAGAGTCTGTGATAAAAGGAGCAGTGAGGAGAGTGGGTCCAGAGACTGTGATAAAAGGAGCAGAGAGGAGAGTGGGACCAGAGACTGTGATAAATGGAGCAGACAGGAGTGTAGGACCTGAGACTTTGATAAAAGGAGAAGAGAGGACAGTGTGAGAAGAGTCTATTATAAAAGGAGCAGTGAAGTGAGTGGGACCAGAGACTGTGATAAAAGGAGCAGTGAGGAGAGTGGGACCAGAGATTGTGATAAAAGGAGCAGTGAGGAGAGTGGTACCAGAGACTCTGTTAAAAGGAGCGGTGAGGAGAGAGGGACCAGAGACTCTGTTAAAAGGATCCGTGAGGATATTGCGATCAGAGTCTGTGATAAAAGGAGCGGTGAGGAGAGAGGGACCAGAGACTCTGTTAAAAGGAGCGGTGAGGAGAGAGGGACCAGAGACTCTGTTAAAAGGAGCGGTGAGGAGAGAGGGACCAGAGACTCTGTTAAAAGGAGCAGAGAGGAGAGTGGAACCAGAGACCGTGATAAATGGAGCAGTGAGGAGATTGGGACCAGAGACTGTGATAAAAGGAGCAGTGAGGAGAGTCGGACCAGAGACGGTGAGAAATGGAGCAGTGAGGAGATTTGGATCAGAGACTGTAATAACAGGAGCAGTGAGGAGAGGGGGACCTGAGACTGTGATAAAAGGTGCAGTGAGGAGAGTTGGACCAGAGACTGTGATAAAAGGAGCAGTGAGGAGAGTGTGACCAGAGACTGTGATAAAAGAAGCGGTGAGGTGATTGTTACGAGAGACTGGGATCAAAGGATCAGTTCGGAGAGTGGGACCAGATATTATGATAAAAGAAGCAGTGAGGATGTTGGGAGGAGAGACTCTGATAAAAGGAGCAGTGAGGATAGTGGGACCAGAGACTATGATAAAAGGAGTG
Source organism: Carcharodon carcharias (assembly GCF_017639515.1). NCBI lineage: Eukaryota > Metazoa > Chordata > Chondrichthyes > Lamniformes > Lamnidae > Carcharodon > Carcharodon carcharias. The sequence goes on from NC_054485.1 coordinate 77,968,903, forward strand.
GTGAGGAGATTGGGACCAGAGTCTGTGACAAAGGGAGCAGTGAGGAGAGTGTTACCAGACACTGTGATAAATGGAGCAGTGAGGAGATTGGGACCAAAGACTGTGATAAAAGGAGCAGTGAGGAGAGAGGGAGCAGAGACTGTGATAGAAGAAGCAGTGAGGATAGTGGGAGCAGAGACTGTGATAAAAGGAGCAGAGAGGAGAGTGCGACCAGAGACTGTGATAAAAGGAGAAGTGAGGAGAGTGGGACCAGAGACTGTGATAAAAGGATCAGTGAGTCAGTGAGGAGAATGGGAGCAGATTCTGTGATAAAAGGAGCGGTGAGGAGAGTGGGACCAGAGACTGTGATAAATGGAGCAGACAGGAGTGTAGGACCTGAGACTTTGATAAAAGGAGAAGAGAGGACAGTGTGAGAAGAGTCTATTATAAAAGGAGCAGTGAAGTGAGTGGTACCAGAGACTCTGAAAAAAGGAGCAGAGAGGAGAGTGGAACCAGAGACCGTGATAAATGGAGCAGTGAGGAGTGTGGGACCAGAGAATGTGATGAAAGGAGTGGTGAGGAGATTGAGACCAGAGACTGTGATAAAAGGAGCAGTGAGGAGTGTGGGACCAGAGACTGTGATAAAAGGAGCAGTGAGGAGAGTTGGACAAGAGATTGTGATAAAAGAAGCAATGAGGAGAGTGGGACTAGAGACTCTGATAAAAGCAGCGGTGAGGAGAGTGGGACCAGAGACTGTGATAAAAGGAGCAGTGAGGAGAGTAGGACCAGAGACTGTGATAAAAGGGGCAGTGAGGAGAGTGGGAGCAGAGACTGTGATAAATGGAGAGGTGAGGAGAATGGGACCAGAGATGGTGATAAAAGAAGCAGAGAGGAGAGTGGAACCAGAGACCGTGATAAAAGGAGCGGTGAGGAGAGTGGGACCAGAGACAGTGATAAAAGGATCAGTGAGGAGATTGGAACAAGAGACTGTGATAAAAGGATCAGGGAGGATAGTGGGACCAGTGACTGTGATTAAAGAAGCAGTGTGGAGAGTGGCACCACAGACTGTGATAAAGGGGTCCGTGAGGATATTGCGACCAGACACTGTGATAAAAGGAGCGGTGAGGAGAGAGGGACCAGAGACTCTGTTAAAAGGAGCAGAGAGGAGAGTGGAACCAGAGACCGTGATAAATGTAGCAGTGAGGAGATTGGGACCAGAGACTCTGATAAAAGGATCAGTGAGTTGATCGGGACAAGAGACTGTGATAAAAGCTCTGTAAGGAGAGTGCGACCAGAGACTGTGATAAAAGGAGCAGTGAGGAGAGTGGGACCAGAGATTGTGATAAAAGGATCAGTGAGGGGAGTGGGACCAGAGTCTGTGATAAAACGAGCAGTGAGGAGAGGGGGACCAGAGACTGTGATAAAAGGATCCGTGAGGATATTGCGATCAGAGTCTGTGATAAAAGGAGCAGTGAGGAGAGAGGGACCAGCGACTCTGTTAAAAGGAGCGGTGAGGAGAGAGGGACCAGAGACTCTGTTAAAAGGAGCAGAGAGGAGAGTGGAACCAGAGACCGTGATAAATGGAGCAGTGAGGAGATTGGGACCAGAGACTGTGATAAAAGGAGTGGTGAGGAGTGTGTGACCAGAGACTTTGATAAAAGGAGCGGTGAGGAGATTGGGACCAGAGACTGTGATAAGAGGAGCAGTGAGGAGATTGGGACCAGAGACCGTGATAAATGGAGCAGTGAGGAGATTGGGACCAGAGACTGTGATAACAGGAGCAGTGAGGAGATTGGGACCAGAGACTGTGATAACAGGAGCAGTGAGGAGTGTGGGACCTGAGACTGTAATAAAAGGAGCAGTGAGGAGAGTAGGACCAGAGACTGTGATAAAAGGGGCAGTGAGGAGAGTGGGACCAGAGACTGTGATAAATGGAGAGGTGAGGAGAATGGGACCAGAGATGGTGATAAAAGAAGCAGAGAGGAGAGTGGAACCAGAGACCGTGATAAATGGAGCAGTGAGGAGAGTGGGTCCAGAGACTCTGATAAAAGGAGCGGTGAGGAGAGTGGGACCAGAGACGGTGAGAAATGGAGCAGTGAGGAGATTTGGATCAGAGACTGTAATAACAGGAGCAGTGAGGAGAGGGGGACCTGAGACTGTGATAAAAGGAGCGGTGAGGTGATTGTTACGAGAGACTGGGATCAAAGGATCAGTTCGGAGAGTGGGACCAGAGACTGTGATAAATGGAGCAGACAGGAGTGTAGGACCTGAGACTTTGATAAAAGGAGAAGAGAGGACATTGGGACAAGAGACTGTGATAAAAGCTCTGTAAGGAGAGTGGGACCAGAGACTCTGATAAAAGGAGCCGTGAGGAGCGTGGGAACAAGAGACTGTGATAAGAGGAGCAGTGAGGAGAGTGGGACAAGAGACGATCATAAAAGGATCAGTAAGGAGAGTGGCACCAGAGACTCTGATAAAAGGAGCGGTGAGGAGATTGTTACCAGAGACTGTGATCAAAGGATCAGTAAGGAGAGAGGGACCAGATATTATAATAAAAGAAGCAGTGAGGAGGTTGTGAGCAGAGACTGTGATAAAAGGAGCAGTGAGGAGAGAGGGACCAGAGACTGTGATAGAAGGAGCAGTGAGGAGAGTGGGACCAGAGTCTCTGATAAACGGAGCAGTGAGGAGAGTGGGACCAGAGACTGTGATAAATGGAGCGGACAGGAGAGTAGGACCAGAGACTTTGATAAAAGGAGAAGAGAGGGGAGTGTGACCAGATTCTGTGATAAAAGGAGCAGTGAAGTGAGTGGGACCAGAGACTGTGATAAAAGGATCAGTGAGGAGAGTGGGAACAAGAGATTGTGATAAAAGGAGCAGTGAAGAGAGTGGGAACAAGAGACTGTGATAAAAGGAGCCGTGAGGAGAGTGGGAACAAGAGATTGTGATAAAAGGATCAGTGAGGAGAGTGGGAACAAGAGATTGTGATAAAAGGAGCCGTGAGGAGAGTGGGAACAAGAGACTGTGATAAAAGGAGCAGTGAGGAGAGTGGGACAAGAGACGGTCATAAAAGGAACAGTGAGGATATTGCGACCAGAGACTGTGATAAAAGGAGCTGTGAGGAGAGAGGGACCAGAGACTCTGTTAAAAGGAGCGGTGAGGACAGAGGGACCAGAGACTATGTTAAAAGGAGCAGAGAGGAGAGTGGAACCAGAGACCGTGATAAATGGAGCAGTGAGGAGATTGGGACCAGAGACTGTGATAAAAGGAGCGGTGAGGAGTGTCAGACCAGAGACTGTGATAAAAGGAGCGGTGAGGAGTGTGTGACCAGAGACTGTGATAAAAGGAGCAGTGAGGAGAGTGGGACCAGAGAACGTGATAAATGGAGCAGTGAGGAGATTGGGACCAGAGACTGTGATAACAGGAGCAGTGAGTAGAGTGGGACCAGAGACTGTGATAAAAGGAGCAGTGAGGAGAGTGGGACCTGAGACTGTGATAAATGGAGAGGTGAGGAGAATGGGACCAGAGACGGTGATAAAAGGAGCAGTGAGGAGAATGGGACCAGAGTCTCTGATAAATGGAGCAGTGAGGAGACTGGGACCAGAGACTGTGATAAATGGAGCGGACAGGAGAGTAGGACCAGAGACTTTGATAAAAGGAGAAGAGAGGGGCGTGGGACCAGATTCTGTGATAAAAGGAGCAGTGAAGTGAGTGGGACCAGAGACTGTAATAAAAAGAGCCTTGAGGAGAGTGGGACCAGAGACTGTGATAAAAGGATCAGTGAGGAGAGTGGGAACAAGAGACTGTGATAAAAGGAGCCGTGAGGAGAGTGGGAACAAGAGACTGTGATAAAAGGAGCAGTGAGGAGAGTGGGACAAGAGACGGTCATAAAAGGAACAGTGAGGAGAGTGGGAACAAGAGACTGTGATAAAAGGAGCAGTGAGGAGAGTGGGACAAGAGACGGTCATAAAAGGAGCAGTGAGGAGAGTGGCACCAGAAACTGTGATAAAAGGATCCGTGAGGATATTGCGACCAGAGACTGTGATAAAAGGAGCAGTGAGGAGAGAGGGACCAGAGACTCTGTTAAAAGGAGCGGTGAGGACAGAGGGACCAGCGACTATGTTAAATGGAGCAGAGAGGAGAGTGGAACCAGAGACCGTGATAAATGGAGCAGTGAGGAGATTGGGACCAGAGACTGTGATAAAAGGAGCGGTGAGGAGTGTCAGACCAGAGACTGTGATAAAAGGAGCAGTGAGGAGAGTGGGACCTGAGACTGTGATGAAAGGAGCAGTGAGGAGAGTGGGACCAGAGACTATGATAAATGGAGAGGTGAGGTGAATGGGACCAGAGACGGTGATAAAAGGAGCAGTGAGGAGAATGGGACCAGAGTCTCTGATAAACGGAGCAGTGAGGAGACTGGGACCAGAGATTGTGATATATGGAGCGGACAGGAGAGTAGGACCAGAGACTTTGATAAAAGGAGAAGAGAGGGGAGTGGGACCAGATTCTGTGATAAAAGGAGCAGTGAAGTGAGTGGGACCAGAGACTGTAATAAAAGGAGCCGTGAGGAGAGTGGGACCAGAGATTGTGATAAAAGGATCAGTGAGGAGAGTGGGACCAGAGACTGTGATAAAAGGATCAGTGAGGAGAGTGGGACAAGAGACGGTCATAAAAGGATCAGTAAGGAGAGTGGTACCAGAGACTCTGATAAAAGGAGCAGTGAGGAGAGTGGGACCAGAGACTGTGGTAAAAGGAGCAGTGAGGAGAGTGGGACAGAGACTGTGATCAAAATATCAGTAAGGAGAGTGGGAACAGAGATTATGATAAAAGAAGCAGTGAGGAGGTTGGGACCAGAGACTCTGATAAAAGGGAGCAGTGAGGATCGTGGGAGCAGAGACCATGATAAAAGGAGTGGTGAGGAGATTGGGACCACAGTCTGTGATAAAGGGAGCAGTGAGGAGAATGGGACCAGAGACTGTGATAAAAGGAGCAGTGAGGAGAGTGGGACCAGAGACTGTGATAAAGGGAGCAGTGAGGAGAGTGGAACCAGAGACTGTGATAAAAGGGTCAGGGAGGATAGTGGGACCAGAGATTGTGATAAAAGGAGCAGTGAGGAGAGAGGGACCAGAGACTCTGTTAAAAGGAGCGGTGAGGAGAGAGGGAACAGAGACTCTGTTAAAAGGAGCAGAGAGGAGAGTGGAACCAAAGACCGTGATAAATGGAGCAGTGAGGAGAGTGGGACCAGAGTCTGTGATAAAGGGAGCAGTGAGGAGAGTGGTACCAGAGACTGTGATAAAGGGAGCAGTGAGGATAGTGGGACCAGAGATTATGATAAAAGGAGCGGTGAGGAGATTGGGACCAGAGTCTATGATAAATGGAGCAGTGAGAAGTGTGGGACCAGAGACTGTGATAAATGGAGCGGACAGGAGAGTAGGACCAGAGACTTTGATAAAAGGAGAAGAGAGGAGAGTGGGACCAGAGTCTATGATAAAAGGATCAGTGAGGACATTGGGACAAGAGACTGTGATAAAAGGAGCCGTGAGGAGAGTGGGAACAAGAGACTGTGATAAAAGGAGCAGTGAGGAGAGTGGGACAAGAGACGGTCATAAAAGGATCAGTAAGGAGAGTGGTACCAGAGACTCTGATAAAAGGAGCAGTGAGGAGAGTGGGACCAGAGACTGTGGTAAAAGGAGCAGTGAGGAGATTGTTACCAGAGACTGTGATCAAAATATCAGTAAGGAGAGTGGGAACAGAGATTATGATAAAAGAAACAGTGAGGAGGTTGTGAACAGAGACTCTGATAAAAGGAGCAGTGAGGATAGTGGGACCAGAGACTATGATAAAAGGAGCGGTGAAGAGATTGGGACCAGAGTCTCTGATAAACGGAGCAGTGAGGAGATTGGGACCAGAGACTGTGATAAAAGGAGCAGTGAGGAGAGAGGGACCAGAGACTGTGATAGAAGGAACAGTGAGGATAGTGGGAGCAGAGACTGTGATAAAAGGAGCAGTGAGGATAGTGGGACCAGAAACTGTGATAAAAGGAGCAGTGGGGAGTGTGGGACCAGAGACTGTGATAAATGGAGCGGACAGGAGAGTAGGAGCAGAGACTTTGATAAAAGGAGAAGAGAGGAGAGTGGGAACAGAGTCTATAATAAAAGGAGCAGTAAGAAGTGTGGGACCAGAGACTGTGATAAATGGAGCGGACAAGAGAGTAGGACCAGAGACTTTGATAAAAGGAGAAGAGAGGAGAGTGGGAACAGAGTCTATGATATAAGGATCAGTGAGGAGATTGGGACAAGAGACTGTGATAAAAGGTCTGTAAGGAGAGTGGGACCAGAGACTCTGATAAACGGAGCAGTGAGGAGAGTGGTACCAGAGACTGTGATAAATGGAGCAGTGAGGAGATTGGGACCAAAGACTGTGATAAAAGGAGCAATGAGGAGAGTGGGAACAAGAGACTGTGATAAAAGGAGCTGTGAGGAGAGTGGGACAAGAGACGGTCTTAAAAGGATCAGTAAGGAGAGTGGTACCAGAGACTCTGAGAAAAGGAGCAGTGAGGAGAGTGGGACCAGAGACTGTGGTAAAAGGAGCAGTGAGGAGATTGTTACCAGAGACTGTGATCAAAATATCAGTAAGGAGAGTGGGACCAGAGATTATGATAAAAGAAGCAGTGAGGAGGTTGTGAGCAGAGACTCTGATAAAAGGAGCAGTGAGGATAGTGGGACCAGAGACTCTGATAAAAGGAGCGGTGAAGAGATTGGGACCAGAGTCTGTGATAAAGGGAGCAGTGAGGAGAGTGGTACCAGAGACTGTGATAAATGGAGCAGTAAGGAGATTGGGACCAAAGACTGTGATAAAAGGAGCAGTGAGGAGAGAGGGACCAGAGATTGTGATAAAAGGAGCAGTGAGGAGAGAGGGTCCAGAGACTGTGATAGAAGGAGCAGTGCGGAGAGTGGGACCAGAGATTGTGATAAAAGGAGCAGTGAGGAGAGTGCGACCAGAGACTGTGATAAAAGGAGTGGAGAGGAGAGTGGGACCAGAGACTGTGATAAAAGGAGCGGTGAGGAGTGTGTGACCAGAGACTGTGATAAAAGGAGCACTGAGGAGAGTGGGACCAGAGACTTTGATAAAGGGAGAGGTGAGGAGAATGGGATCAGAGACGGTGATAAAAGGAGCAGTGAGGAGAGTGGGACCAGAGAATGTGATAAATGGAGCAGTGAGGAGATTGGGACCAGAGACTGTGATAACAGGATCAGTGAGGAGAGTGGGACCTGAGACTTTGATAAAAGGAGCAGTGAGGAGAGTGGGACCTGAGACTGTGATAAATGGAGCGGACAGGAGAGTAGAACCAGAGACTTTAATAAAAGGAGAAGAGAGGGGAGTGGGACCAGATTCTGTGATAAAAGGAGCAGTGAAGTGAGTGGGACCAGAGACTGTGATAAAAGGTGCGGTGAGTAGAGTGGGACCAGAGACCGTGATAAAAGGATCAGTAAGGAGAGTGGGACCAGAGACTGTGATAAAAGGAGCAGTGAGGAGTTTGGGACCAGAGACTGTGATAAAAGAATCAGTGAAGAGATTGGGACCAAAGACTCTGATAAAAGGATCAGTGAGGAGAGTTGGACCAGAGACTGTGATAAAAGGAACAGTGAGGAGAGTGCGACCAGAGACTGTGATAAAAGGAGCAGTGAGGAGAGTGGGACCAGAGACTGTGATAAAACTATCCGTAAGGAGAGTGGGACAAGAGACTGTGATAAATAGAGCAGTGAGGCAAGTGGGACCAGAGACTTTGATAAAAGGATCTGTGAGGAGAGTGAGACCAGAGACTGTGATAAAAGGAGCAGTGAGGAGAGTGGGACCAGAGACTGTGATAAAACTATCCGTAAGGAGAGTGGGACAAGAGACTGTGATAAAAGGAGCAGTGAGGAGAGTGGGACCAGAGACTGTGATAAAAGGTGCAGTGAGTAGAGTGGGACCAGAGACTGTGATAAAACTATCCGTAAGTATAGTGGGACCAGAGACTGTGATAAAAGGAGCAGTGGGGAGAGTGGGACCAGGGAGTGTGATAAAAGGAGCGGTGAGGAGAGTAGGACCAGAGACTGTGATAAAAGGAGCAGTGAGGAGAGTGTGACCAGAGACTGTGATAAATAGAGCGGTGAGGAGAGTGGGACCAGAGACTGTGATAAAAGGAGCGGTGAGGATAGTGGGACCAGAGACTGTGGTAAAAGGAGCGTTGAGGTGAGTGGGACCAGAGACTGTGTTAAAAGGAGCAGTGAGGAGAGTGGGACCAGAAACTGTGATAAAAGGAGAAGAGAGGGGAGTGGGACCAGTTTCTGTGATAAAAGGAGCAGTGAGGTGAGTGGGACCAGAGACTGTAATAAAAGGAGCGGTGAGGAGAGTGGGACCAGAGACTGCGATAAAAGGAGCAGTGAGGAGGGTGGGAACAAGAGATTGTGATAAAAGGAGCAGTGAGGAGAGTGGGACAAGAGACGGTCATAAAAGGAACAGTAAGGAGAGTGGTACCAGGGACTGTAATCAAAGGATCAGTAAGGAGTGTGGGACCAGAGATTATGATAAAAGGAGCAGTGAGGAGGTTGGGACCAGAGACTCTGATAAAAGGGAGCAGTGAGGATAGTGGGACCAGAGACTATGATAAATGGAGCAGTGAGAAGTGTGGGACCAGAGACTGTGATAAATGGAGCGGACAGGAGAGTAGGACCAGAGACTTTGATAAAAGGAGAAGAGAGGAGAGTGGGAACAAGAGACTGTGATAAAAGGAGCAGTGAGGAGAGTGGGACAAGAGACGGTCATAAAAGGATCAGTAAGGAGAGTGGTACCAGAGACTCTGATAAAAGGAGCAGTGAGGAGAGTGGGACCAGAGACTGTGGTAAAAGGAGCAGTGAGGAGATTGTTACCAGAGACTGTGATCAAAATATCAGTAAGGAGAGTGGGAACAGAGATTATGATAAAAGAAACAGTGAGGAGGTTGTGAACAGAGACTCTGATAAAAGGAGCAGTGAGGATAGTGGGACCAGAGACTGTGGTAAAAGGAGCAGTGAGGAGATTGTTACCAGAGACTGTGATCAAAATATCAGTAAGGAGAGTGGGAACAGAGATTATGATAAAAGAAACAGTGAGGAGGTTGTGAACAGAGACTCTGATAAAAGGAGCAGTGAGGATAGTGGGACCAGAGACTATGATAAAAGGAGCGGTGAAGAGATTGGGACCAAAGACTGTGATAAAAGGAGCAGTGAGGAGAGAGGGACCAGAGACTGTGATAGAAGGAACAGTGAGGATAGTGGGAGCAGAGACTGTGATAAAAGGAGCAGTGAGGATAGTGGGACCAGAAACTGTGATAAAAGGAGCAGTGGGGAGTGTGGGACCAGAGACTGTGATAAATGGAGCGGACAGGAGAGTAGGAGCAGAGACTTTGATAAAAGGAGAAGAGAGGAGAGTGGGAACAGAGTCTATAATAAAAGGAGCAGTAAGAAGTGTGGGACCAGAGACTGTGATAAATGGAGCGGACAAGAGAGTAGGACCAGAGACTTTGATAAAAGGAGAAGAGAGGAGAGTGGGAACAGAGTCTATGATAAAAGGGTCAGTGAGGAGATTGGGACAAGAGACTGTGATAAAAGGTCTGTAAGGAGAGTGGGATCAGAGACTCTGATAAACGGAGCAGTGAGGAGAGTGGTACCAGAGACTGTGATAAATGGAGCAGTGAGGAGATTGGGACCAAAGACTGTGATAAAAGGAGCAATGAGGAGAGTGGGACCAAGAGACTGTGATAAAAGGAGCTGTGAGGAGAGTGGGACAAGAGACGGTCTTAAAAGGATCAGTAAGGAGAGTGGTACCAGAGACTCTGATAAAAGGAGCAGTGAGGAGAGTGGGACCAGAGACTGTGGTAAAAGGAGCAGTGAGGAGATTGTTACCAGAGACTGTGATCAAAATATCAGTAAGGAGAGTGGGACCAGAGATTATGATAAAAGAAGCAGTGAGGAGGTTGGGACCAGAGACTCTGATAAAAGGGAGCAGTGAGGATAGTGGGACCAGAGACTATGATAAAGGGAGCAGTGAGGAGAATGGTACCAGAGACTGTGATAAAAGGAGCAGTGCGGAGAGTGGGACCAGAGATTGTGATAAAAGGAGCAGTGAGGAGAGTGGCACCAGAGACTGTGTTAAAAGGATCCGTGATGATATTGCGACCAGAGACTGTGATAAAAGGAGCGGTGAGGAGAGAGGGACCAGAGACTCTGTTAAAAGGAGCAGTGAGGAGAGAGGGACCAGAGACTCTGTTAAAAGGTGCAGAGAGGAGAGTGGAACCAGAGACACTGATAAATGGAGCAGTGAGGAGATTGGGACCAGAGACTCTGATAAAAGGAGCGGTGAGGAGTGTGGGACCAGAGACTGTGATAAAAGGAGCACTGAGGAGAGTGGGACCAGAGACTTTGATAAATGGAGAGGTGAGGAGAGTGGGACCAGAGAATGTGATAAATGGAGCAGTGAGGAGATTGGGACCAGAGAATGTGATAAATGGAGCAGTGAGGAGAGTGGGACCAGGGACTGTGATAAAAGGAGCAGTGAGGAGAGTGGGCGCAGAGACGGTGATAAAAGGAGCAGTGAGGAGAATGGGACCAGAGTCTCTGATAAACGGAGCAGTGAGGAGAGTGGGACCTGAGACTGTGATAAATGGAGCGGACAGGAGAGTAGAACCAGAGACTTTAATAAAAGGAGAAGAGAGGGGAGTGGGACCAGATTCTGTGATAAAAGGAGCAGTGAAGTGAGTGGGACCAGAGACTGTGATAAAAGGTGCGGTGAGTAGAGTGGGACCAGTGACCGTGATAAAAGGATCAGTATGGAGAGTGGGACCAAAGACTCTGATAAAAGGATCAGTGAGGAGAGTGGGACCAGAGACTGTGATAAATAGAGCAGTGAGGCAAGTGGGACCAGAGACTTTGATAAAAGGATCTGTGAGGAGAGTGAGACCAGAGACTGTGATAAAAGGAGCAGTGAGGAGAGTGGGACCAGAGACTGTGATAAAAGGTGCAGTGAGTAGAGTGGGACCAGAGACTGTGATAAAAGGAGCAGTGGGGAGAGTGGGACCAGAGACTGTGATAAAAGGAGCGGTGAGGAGAGTAGGACCAGAGATTGTGATAAAAGGAGCAGTGAGGAGATTGTGACCAGAGACTGTGATAAAAGGAGCAGTGAGGAGAGTGTGACCAGAGACTGTGATAAATAGAGCGGTGAGGAGAGTGGGACCAGAGACTGTGATAAAAGGAGCGGTGAGGATAGTGGGACCAGAGACTGTGGTAAAAGGAGCGTTGAGGTGAGTGGGACCAGAGACTGTGATAAAAGGAGCAGTGAAGTGAGTGGGACCAGAGACTGTAATAAAAGGAGCGGTGAGGAGAGTGGGACCAGAGACTGTGATAAAAGGATCAGTGAGGAGAGTGGGAACAAGAGATTGTGATAAAAGGAGCCGTGAGGAGAGTGGGAACAAGAGACTGTGATAAAAGGAGCAGTGAGGAGAATGGGACAAGAGACGGTCATAAAAGGAACAGTAAGGAGAGTGGTACCAGGGACTGTAATCAAAGGATCAGTAAGGAGTGTGGGACCAGAGACTCTGATAAAAGGGAGCAGTGAGGATAGTGGGACCAGAGACTATGATAAAAGGAGCAGTGAGGAGAGAGGGACCAGAGACTGTGATAAAAGGAGCAGTGAGGAGAGTGGGACCAAAGACTGTGATAAAAGGATCAGTGAGGATATTGTGACGAGAGACTGTGATAAAAGGAGCGATGGGGATAGTGTGACCAGAGACTGTCAAATAAGGAGCAGTGAAGAGATTGGGACCAGAGACTGTGATAAAAGGAGCAGTGTAGAGAGTGGGACCAGAGACTGTGATAAAAGGATCCGTGAGGATATTGCGACCAGAGACTGTGATAAAAGGATCCGTGAGGATATTGCGACCAGAGTCTGTGATAAAAGGAGCAGTGAGGAGAGAGGGACCAGAGACTCTGTTAAAAGGAGCGGTGAGGAGGGAGGGACCAGAGACTCTGTTAAAAGGAGCAGAGAGGAGAGTGGAACCAGAGACCGTGATAAATGGAGCAGTGAGGAGAGAGGGACCAGAGACTGTGATAAAAGGAGCGGTGAGGAGATTGGGACCAGAGACTGTGATAAAAGGACCAGTGAGGAGAGTGGGAACAAGAGATTGTGATAAAAGGAGCAGTGAGGAGAGTGGGAACAAGAGACTTTGATAAAAGGAGCAGTGAGGAGAGTGGGACAAGAGACGGTCATAAAAGGATCAGTAAGGAGAGTGGGACCAGAGATTATGATAAAAGAAGCAGTGAGGAGGTTGGGACCAGAGACTCTGATAAAAGGGAGCAGTGAGGATAGTGGGACCAGAGACTATGATAAAGGGAGCAGTGAGGAGAATGGTACCAGAGACTGTGATAAATGGAGCAGTGCGGAGAGTGGGACGAGAGATTGTGATAAAAGGAGCAGTGTGGAGAGTGGCACCAGAGACTGTGTTAAAAGGATCCGTGATGATATTGCGACCAGAGACTGTGATAAAAGGAGCGGTGAGGAGAGAGGGACCAGAGACTCTGTTAAAAGGTGCAGAGAGGAGAGTGGAACCAGAGACACTGATAAATGGAGCAGTGAGGAGAGTGGGACCAGAGACTGTGATAAAAGGAGCACTGAGGAGAGTGGGACCAGAGACTTTGATAAATGGAGAGGTGAGGAGAATGGGACCAGAGATGGTGATAAAAGGAGCAGTGAGGAGAGTGGGACCAGAGAATGTGATAAATGGAGCAGTGAGGAGATTGGGACCAGAGACTGTGATAACAGGATCAGTGAGGAGAGTGGGACCTGAGACTTTGATAAAAGGAGCAGTGAGGAGAGTGGGACCAGAGTCTCTGATAAACGGAGCAGTGAGGAGAGTGGGACCTGAGACTGTGATAAATGGAGCAGTGAGGAGAGTGGGACCAGAGACTGTGATAAAACTATCCGTAAGGAGAGTGGGACAAGAGACTGTGATAAATAGAGCAGTGAGGCAAGTGGGACCAGAGACTTTGATAAAAGGATCTGTGAGGAGAGTGAGACCAGAGACTGTGATAAAAGGAGCAGTGAGGAGAGTGGGACCAGAGACTGTGATAAAAGGTGCAGTGAGTAGAGTGGGACCAGAGACTGTGATAAAACTATCCGTAAGTATAGTGGGACCAGAGACTGTGATAAAAGGAGCAGTGGGGAGAGTGGGACCAGAGACTGTGATAAAAGTACCAGTGATGAGAGTGGGACCAGGAAGTGTGATAAAAGGAGCAGTGAGGAGATTGTGACCAGAGACTGTGATAAAAGGAGCAGTGAGGAGAGTGTGACCAGAGACTGTGATAAATAGAGCGGTGAGGAGAGTGGGACCAGAGACTGTGATAAAAGGATCAGTGAGGAGAGTGGGACCAGAAACTGTGATAAAAGGAGAAGAGAGGGGAGTGGGACCAGTTTCTGTGATAAAAGGAGCAGTGAAGTGAGTGGGACCAGAGACTGTAATAAAAGGAGCGGTGAGGAGAGTGGGACCAGAGACTGTAATAAAAGGAGCGGTGAGGAGAGTGGGACCAGAGACTGTGATAAAAGGAGCAGTGAGGAGGGTGGGAACAAGAGATTGTGATAAAAGGAGCAGTGAGGAGAGTGGGACAAGAGACGGTCATAAAAGGAACAGTAAGGAGAGTGGTACCAGGGACTGTAATCAAAGGATCAGTAAGGAGTGTGGGACCAGAGATTATGATAAAAGGAGCAGTGAGGAGGGTGTGACCAGAGACTGTGATAAATAGAGCGGTGAGGAGAGTGGGACCAGAGACTGTGGTAAAAGGAGCGTTGAGGTGAGTGGGACCAGAGACTGTGTTAAAAGGAGCAGTGAGGAGAGTGGGACCAGAGACTGTGTTAAAAGGAGCAGTCAGGAAAGTGGGACCAGAGACTGTGATAAAAGGAGCAGTGAGGAGAGTGAGACCAGAGACCGTGATAAAAGGATCAGTAAGGAGAGTGGGACCAGAGACTGTGATAAAAGAATCAGTGAAGAGATTGGGACCAAAGACTCTGATAAAAAGATCAGTGAGGAGAGTTGGACCAGAGACTGTGATAAAAGGAACAGTGAGGAGAGTGCGACCAGAGACTGTGATAAATAGAGCGGACAGGAGAGTGGGACCAGAGACTGTGATAAAAGGATCAGTGAGAAGAGTGGGACCAGAGACTGTGATAAAAGGAGCAGTGAGGATAATGGGACCAGAGACTGTGATAAAAGGAGCGGTGAGGAGAGTGGGACCAGAGACTCTGATAACAGGAGCGGTGAGGAGAGTGGGACCAGAGACTGTGATAAAAGGATCAGTGAGAAGAGTGGGACCAGAGACTGTGATAAAAGCAGCAGTGAGGAGAATGGTACCAGAGACTGTGATAAAAGAATCAGTGAAGAGATTGGTACCAAAGACTGTGATAAAAGGATCAGTGTGGAGAGTGAGTCCAGAGACTGTGATTAAAGGTACGGTGAGGTGAGTGTGACCAGAGACTGTGATAAAAGGATCAGTGAGGAGAGTGGGTCCAGGGAACGTGATAAAATGAGCGGTGAGGATAGTGGGACCAGACTCTGTGATAAAAGGAGCCGTGAGGAGAGTGGGACCAGAGACTTTGATAAATGGAGCAGTGAGGAGAGTGGGACCAGAGACTGTGATAAAAGGAGTGGTGAGGAGAGTGGGACCAGAGACTTTGATAAAATGATCAGCGAGGAGAGTGGGTCCAGAGACTGTGATAAAAGGAGCAGTGAGGATAGTGGGACCAGAGACTGTGATAAAAGGAGCAGTGCGGAGAGTGGGAGCTGACTCTGTGATAAAAGGAGCGGTGAGGAGAGTGGGACCACAGACTGTGATAAAAGGAGCAGTGAGGAGAATATGACCTGTGACTCTGGAGAAGGAGGTTTAGAAGTTTAATGCCGAGACTTCAAAACGACCATCCTGTGAGAGAAGAAATTCCTCCTCATCTCTCTTTTAAATGGGCGCCCTCTTACTCTGCGTTTATGCCCTCTGATCCTAAACTCACCCACAAGGGGAAACAACCTCTCAGCATCTACCCTGTCAAGCCCCTAAGAGTCTGATGCTTCAATAAGGTCGCCCGTCATTCTTCTAAACTCCAATGATTACAGGCTCAACCTACTCAATCTCTCCTCATAAGAAAATCCCTCCGTACCCATGATCAGCCTAGTGAACCTTCTCTAGGCTGCCTCCAATGCCTGTACGTCTTCCCTTAGATCAAGGAACCAAACCTGTTCTGAGTATTCTGGGTAGAGAGGATCACATGGCTCTTAGACAAGTTAGTGTACCTGTATTACCTGGGATAAGAGAGTCGGATCGGCAGTCATACAACATTCCCAGCTGGAACGGACGGCCCAGAACTGCCAGTTCTATTGTCACTATCTGCCTCTGAGTCATTGCTCCAAACTTTGCAAATTCAGAGAGAGTTACCTGTAATCAGAAGTTAATGTTTAATGTCTGTTACACAGCACCAAAGAAACCATCAACATTAGAGCTAGAAATTAACATTCAAACATAGGATGTGTTAATGCCTTACCTGCTTAGGGTGCTTGTGACATTCTAGTCAGATTATCTATTAGATTAACAATTACTTTCCAAATATCGTTTGCTTAATAATCTAAATTTAAGTTAAGCAGTTTTTAATGATGTATGTTTAAACTAGCATGTCACGAATACAGGACACATGTCATGAAGTCATCTACAATCAAAACTGAGCTGCCCCGAATGCCCATGTGGTGCATTGTGCTGAATTTGGGCCAATATGAAATAAGTTGTGTCCAATAATGTTTTGAGTTGTATCCATGAATGATCTGTATTTTGCTCTTTAAATGAGTGTTATGCAATGATTCTCTGAGCCAAACAAGGGACCAGAGCCGGCACAGAAACATGACAATCTAACAAAGCTCAATCATGTAATGGAGATCTGGATATACAGATCTGGAGCAGGAAACTTCTCTAAGATGTCACTCATGCCACATGGGGGGAGAGGATTCTGACGATGAGGAGGAACTTTCTCACCCCAGGATTGCAGAATAATGCCCACACTAATTCAATGACCTGACCACTGGGGTTTCTGCCTTTTTTTCCTTTTGCACAAGCAGCCTCTTCACCCTCACTGTATAACAAACCCTTTACGGTACTGTCTGGTTAAGGGGACACTGGGCAGAATTATCCGTGCCCCCTGGCGTCGGGTGTGTTCAGCAGCATGAGCAAGATCGGTTTCACAGTGTCGTGAAACCAGTTTGCGATCATCTGCTCAGCCCGTCAATGGTAGGCTGCATTTCCTGTCATCAGACATCGGGATCCTCATTGTAATACATACGCCCAGCCCACCAGAATCATCCCCCCACACTGGATCATCCGAGCATATCGGCAGGAAAGCATGCTGATGTGTTTCACAACAGCATATATAAGGTTTGCACTTGGTGGGCTGCACTTCACTTGGGGCTTCAAGGTTTGTTTGCCTACCTTACTTCGGGCAGCACTTGCAGTCATCAGCAGCAGGTTTCACAGACAGCACCACTTCACTTTTAGGGGGGGCTCAGAGACTATCCTCTACTGACCGGACCGACTGAAAGGTGTGGATGGCTTGTCAATGGCTGCAGGGCAAGGTCTAGCTTGGGAAAGAGGGCAAAGTGGACTCAGGCAAGGGAAGAGGCTGCAGGGCGGAGGATGTACTGGGGAAGGGGGATATCCCAGGGTGTGTGTGGGGGCACAAGCTGATCTGTGCAAGTGGCCTCAAAATGGTGAGGGCTCAGAAGTCAGTCTTCAGAGGAGATGAGGCCAGATGGACATGTGAGGGTGTGTGTGTGAGAATGGCTGGTGATGTCCTTTGAGCTGGCAGTAAGTGAGATGCCAGTGAATGTGTGATGGCCTTGAGTGTGTGAGTTTAGAGTGATAAGATGGTTGCCTTACCCTGACAGCACAGATGAGACCATTTATCCTCTATCTGCGTTGGGTGGCCAACCTCTTTTGTGCAGCATTGGCAATAATCACCACTACCATCTCCTACCAAGCCAAGGTGGTAATGTTGCTGCCCCTCCTGCAGCCAGAGAGAGGGTAGAGGACATCATGGTGGGCCTCTGTGGCATCCAAAAGGTGCTCAAGGGATGCAGCACCAAACCTGGGGGCTGCAGTCTTCTTGCTTTTTGGGCCATGCCTTCTTTGCAGCAGTCCTGGGCTGGAAGCACTGAGGTGTGTGCGCAGTGTACTTTAAATGTGGTACCTGGCTTGATGAAGTGGCAATGTGGGTGAATCAGAGCCTGCCCACTGTCAAAACGGTGTGTTTCCTGGGAAGGCATAATTAATGCGGCGAGTTTGGGACGATATGGCGTGAAAAGCCACCATTGTGGCCGGCTATTAAAACGTCGTTTTTCTCACCTGCTAGCACACTTAGTGCAAATCTGAGACAATTCCGCCCACTATCTCAGGATATAACAAGATGGTACCATTAGTGAGGATGTGACACTGGGTGATTCAGAGAGCTTCAGGGAGTTGGATGAGTGGGAACAGGATGATGTGAACACGGGCACACATCACTGAAACTAAACAGAGCAGTTTAACATTTTTAAATACCGAATGTCTTTTCAAATGTGCATGTTCGTTAACTGCTAAAAATGATTTTCCCACAGAGGTCAAAGAGAAGGCATATCCTAAGATGTAGAACTCATGGGCATAAAAATCAAAGGATACATAGAACAGGTATCCAAAGGGTTAGTCAAAGAAGTAGGTTTAAAGAGTACCTTAAAATGGAAAGAGAAAGGTAGAAAATGTGAAGATGGATGTTACTTTTTAAAATACTTTTGGAAATATAGTGGCATTCTGTAAAGAAGGCTGTGCATGTGTTTCATTAAACATGGGGAAGGTTAGTAAAGACAGATTATCTGTGGGAGCAGATAAATGAAAGATAAAGGTGCTAAATGCATGCATTTGTAATGAAAGGCTATGGTTAGTTGAATGTACAAGTAAATAGGTTGGGTTTGAAACCTGTATGATAAGATAGGTAGGAACTTGACTTTTCAGCTGTTAAGTTTCCAAGGAAGTTTAGAAGTGACAAGGGGCTTTTACAACACAAAGGTTCCATAAGTAAACAAGGGAAGGTTATGAAATGTTATTTTACCCAAAAGTGGAGGCAATAGTAAAACGTGAAAGATTTTTATATTTTGGGAAAATTGAGTTCAAAGAGGTGCTTAAAACATTGGAGTCTAAGATCAAGGGGAAAAGAATATTTAAGGAAAGATGTTTAGTTGAGTTGTGTTGGCTATGTGGAGGAGATGTCCTGAGACCAGCTCTGTGCTGAAAAAAGTTGTGAATTTAAAGCAGCTATCCAGTTTCAAGCCAGAAAAGTCTTTGTTTTCAAAGAGCAGTCTATTTTTTTTCAACAGTGGAGAGTGAGAAGTCTTGTGGTATACTTTACTAAAATAGCAGCTGTTTTTGCCTTGGGTAATATTACTGGATTTTTATGGTTAAAAATCACTAAGGAAGCTGTTGCCAATTAGTTTAGTTGTGTGTTTTGACCAAGTGGGATTTTTTGGGGGAAATTTTGTAAGACTATTTAACTGTATAATTTTAATCTTGTTTTCATAATTTTTTTCCTTCTTCTTGTTAATAAGTCTTCTAACTTTAAAATCATAAAAGTATCACTGGGATTCTATGCTTCTGTCATTAGTCATGTTCCCCTCATTTTCAAAATACAAAAAAAAAATTTTGATCAGTAAGTCCAGTTTCCCTCAGGGATTTGGCTTGTTCCATGAATAATATCATAGATGAATTCAGGCCTTGGGAGAGCAAAGATCTCAGAGGATTGTAGGGCTTGAGGTTGCTACAAAATCAGGGATGTGCAAATTCATGAAGGGATTTGAGATCGACAATGTGAATTTTAAAATCCAGGTGATGCCAGACAGGGAGCCAATCTAAGTGATTGAGAACAAGCGTAATGGCTGATCGGGACTTGGTGTGAACTAAGCTATAGGCAGGAGAGATTTGAATGAGCTAAAATTATAGAGTGTGGAAAGTGGGAGGTTAGCACAGATGTGGGTTTCAGCAGAAGCTGAGCTGAGGCAGTGATGGAGATGAGCAATATTAAGTAGGCAGTCTTGTTGAATGAAAGCGTTATTTTTTAATTCATTGAAGGACATCCCTGGCAAGGACAACATTTATTTCCCATCCTTAATGTTTTCCCAGAAGGTGCTGGTAGGCCAGCTTCTTGACCTGCTGCGTCCATGTGGTGTACACCCACAGTGCTGTTAGGGAGGGAGTTCCAAGGTTTTGACCCAACGACATTGAAGGAATGGTGGTGATATAATTTCAAGTCAGGATGGTGTGTGACTTGGATGGGAATTTAAGTGGTGGTGTTCTGCCCTGGCCTACTAGGTTGTAGAGATCATGTATTTGGCAATTTGTTGGAATGCAATTTGTAGGTAGTTCACATGGCTGCCGCTGTGCTCTGCTGAAACAGTGAGTCCAAAAAATTTCAAAGTCTGGGGACTCTCTGCTCTTCCTGGTGCGTCATTTCCTGAATTGTAAAAGACAATTATCCAGGCAATTTGCAGTGCATTGTTGCAACTTCCTTTTTATAGTGAATTTAAAAAGGGAAGGCTGCCTGAATATCTGCTTTCTTCCTCACGCTACTCAGCATCTTGGAATGTGCAGAGGATGCTTGCACTGAAATGTGGCCATGTTACATGGAATAGAAACAGATTGACAAATTGTGTGTCTTACCCACTCCGATTCCAAAAAAATGGAGACATCCTGCAAATCATGATCCTGCATCCAAAAAAGGAAAAAAAAATGGTGTATGGGTTTATCACCAGCAGAGTCTGGATGAAATAGGTATATGAAGTTGAATGCAGGATGAATGAAAATGAATGTTTGTCTGGAGTATCTATTGAATTGTGTTTTTAATGGAAAAGGAGGCAGGATTTGATAGACCACAGTGCAAAAACTGCATTCTGTTCATTCATATATTCTTTACAAAATAAACTAGTTGATTTGAAACCATATCCCATCACACTCACATGTTATTCCAGCTGCCAGAAAGATGGGACAATGCACATAGCAGAATTCACAATGTTGCAGTCAACAACTACAGAGCAAGGTCACTCTTACTATCACTGGTATTACCATAATTTGACTAGATAAACCCCAGTAAAATTTTCTTTATGCTTTCATAGAATGTAGGTGACACTAGTAAGTCCAGCATTTATTGTCCATCCCTAATTACTCTTTAAGGCCATTTCAGAGTTAATCACATTGCTGTGAGTCTGGACTCAAATGTAAGCTAAACCACAGCAGATTTCCTTCCCTAAAGGAAATGAATGATCAGGATGGGTTTTCAAATGACAAATTAATGATAGTTTCAGTCACTATTTCTGACTGGATTTCACTTCCAGACTATTTTATAATTGAATTTATTAATTAATTGAATTTAAACAGCATTAATTGCCATGGAGGGATTTGAACCCATGCCATCAGAGTGCCAATCTAGGCCTCTATATTATTAGTCAAGTCATATTACCATTACACCACCATCTTCCAAGATCAGAAAGATGTGAGGGCAGCTTAATGGAGTGACCAGGGCTATTGAACCTGAGGGAATATGTAGTACAAAATCACTAAAATGCATAAACAAAGTTGTTTGATAGTACACAATTTGAGTAATTCTGAAAAAAAAGAGACATTGGGTGGAATTTTCTGTGCTCATTGGCATCGGGCATCATGGCGGGCATGAGCAGAGAATATGGCGAAGGGCCAAAAAAAAAAACTCGGTTTCACGACATCGTGAAACCAGTTTGCAATCGTCCACTGCCACACAATGGGAACTTTCTGCATAGCATTATAAGTCCAGCTTGCTGGAATCATCCTCCCACATCAAATTTGCCACCCACGTCATCGGGAAACACGCCAGTGCAGAACACATCTTGACAAGTGTGCAGATGATGGGACTAACCATCAGGGCCTTTCTCACATCACCGGCATCCGAGGGACAGAAGATGCTGGAGCCCTACAGCAACAGGACCCTGGAGGACCGTACATCACATGCTGAGTGGATTCTCATGGGTGAAGCAACTCACAGAAGGTGGAAGGTCACCACTGAGGGTTTGCTTTGGGACAGTGTCTTAGCTATGGTCTGCAATGGATGATCGTCAATTGGAAAGGAGAGGAGGATATAGATTTGAGTGGGAGAGAAAGGTAAACTGGGGTGGGGTGGAAAGCAGTGAGGTTGGAAGGGGAATATGTTGGGGGTCAGGGCGGTGTGAGGGACAAAGGGAGGCAGGTGTGAAGGGGTAAGGAAAGTGTGAGGGAAGGAGTTTGGATCGGGGGTAGGAAGGATTCTGGAGAAGGGGGAGAAGTAAGGGTGGAAGAAGGAGTAAGGGGCGGGGTTAAAACTATCCAGGTGAATGTGCAAGGGAGGAGTCTGTGAAGTCAATGATTACTGCCTGGGGAGTGAAATGAGGGTGGGCGTGGTAGGAGGGAATGGTGAGAACGAGTGAGCTGGTGGGGGGGAGGGTGAGGGTGTGGTGGTGGTGGGAGAAGGGATGCTAAAGATGTTTGGTGGGGACTCGAAGGCAGACACAGACCCTGGGGGTGGGAAGGAGGAGGTTGGGGAGGTCAATGTGGATGCGGGTAGGGTTCTCAAGAGGGTAGGCAATGTGCATGTTCACCTGAAAATCCTGAAAAGAAAAGGGTTCTGGCTGGTAGGGAATGGTGACTGGGTTAGGGGAAAGGACAGAGAAGCTGAAGGCAAATTTTATCAGCACTATGATTCTATAACTGAAAGTGAAAGGAGCCTCATGTTGGACGGGAATATGTGCTGCACAGGAGTGAGATCAGTGGGTGGGCGGAGATGCAGGTCAGCTCAGATGGACAACTGAAAGGGAATCTCAGCCGGCAGCATTGAAAAAGCTCAGGATATCCACGAACGCATGCACACAGCTGAACGGCTGGCGGGGGTGGGAGGGGGTGTGGGGTGCAGTGGGAGGGCTTACGAAGCCTGTAAATGAAGCTGAAAGACGCCATTACACATTACTCAGTGAAAGCGAATATATTTTCAGATTATAAAAGAGACAAAATGTGTTCACCCGTGCAGCCAGTTGTGTTCAGAATTCTTAACTCTTCTAGGCCTAATACTTCTAGGTATTGCCCTGACATCCGCAGCAGGGGTGGAGACAGACTGTGCAATGATTCACCCTGTTGCCTCTGATGACTTTGGCTTGTGTTCTCTGGAGAGCTGAGCCTTAAGGGCCCCAGCTTGCTTAGGCTGTCCTCCTGTGGGCCAGCTTCTCCCTCTGTGGGGCCAGAGGATCAGGTTGAGGGGGGTCAGAGCCAAAGGGAGAGGACAGCCTCTGAGATTACTGAGTGGATGACCCGAGGGTGTCCGGCTGCCGCTCAAACTCCCTCTGGATACCCGAGGGCTCCAGCCTGACTTCTTGAGGGGAAGGAGCAGCTGGAGGGATGTCGAGTTGCCCCGTTTCTCTTTTGCATTGCCACTGCAGGAAGTCACCCATGACTACTGAAATGGAGTGCAGGTCTGTATGCATTTTCACATTCTACTGAACCAGGGTCTCAATGGCACCCACCATCCTTCCCATGGAAACCTCCATATGCGCACATGTGAGCACCACTTCATCAGAGACCAGGCGGGCACACTCTTCTGACTTGCGTGTCACTTTGTTTAGATGCTTCCAACAGCTCTGCATGATGCTCCCCCGCCTTCTGCTGTCACTCCACAATGAGTTGGAAGGCCAAATCCAGAGGCTCGTCATCTGACTCAGGCCTCACAGATGCCGAATCCCCAGCAGTCCTCAGAGTGCCAGGTGCTCAGCTGAACCTGCCTCCTCCTGCTGCAGATATGTGTCTGTGTGGTGACCACCAGATTGTGAACCTGAACCTGCTCTAGATCTAGGTCTCACTGAGGTGTGTGTCTCTGCGCTGGTGGAGGGTGTGGGCAAGCGCTGTGATGGGTCATCCAGGCTGCTTATTTCCAGCTCTTCAATGGAGGAGTCCTATTGGCTGCAGGTGGTACCTGGATGGAGCTGAGGGATTGGCTGGTTGAGGGTGTTGGTCGCCCGGCAGAGCTCCCTGTGAACAAGAGTAGAGATGATTAGTACATAGCAGGAGTGTCAAAAGCAGGTGAGAGAGAACTCACAGTTGTGTTGAGAGGGATATGTGGTACAGGATCCCCACCTGAATGTTCACCGCTGACCTCCCCATTGCCACAGGCACGTCCTGTCCACTCAGCACAATGGCACACTCCTCAAAGTGACTGAGGGGTCTATTGTGTGTCACTCCACTCCTGGTCTGGGACCTCTTCCTGACGTTACAAGCCAGCTTCTCCTGCATGAAAATAGATGGAGAGAGTGGGAGCAGGACATATGGCACTGCATGGAAGATTTGTGGTGAGCACAGCCATAGATGGGATGAGGATGCAAGCTCAAGAGGATACGAATCTGATGGAGATTCGAGGGTGTGTGTGAGAGTTATTGGAGTTGTCCCTTGAGTTGAGATTCCTGTGGATGTGTGATGCATTTGAGAGTGTGAGAATTGAGAGTGATGAGAAGAGTGAATTGCCCTAGCGGAGCGGAAGAGATAATTCATTCTCTTCCTGCATTGGGTGGCTGTCCTCTTTTGCAGAGCATTGGCACTGACCACTGCTGCCACTGCCTCCCATGTTGGATTGGTGACCTTGCTTGCTGGCCTTTATATCAGGCCTCCACTGCACCCAGAACACGCTAAAGAGAGGCATCACTAAATCTAGGAGCAGCACGTTTCCCCCCTTTGGCAGGCATGACTTTGCAGCAGCTCCTTAACCCTTGAAGAATGTTAGCTCTTTGCAGGAGTGGCCTTTAAATATGATGCTCAGCATATTGAAGGCCTAGGTGATGCGGGCGAATGAGAGGACGACCTCCAGTTACCTGGCATGTTTCCTGGCAATGGATAATTAATGAGGTGGGATTGGGACAAAACAGCGTGAAAAGCTGCCATTTCGGCCAGCAGGTTAAACATTTTTCCCCCCACCCGTTACCACACTTAGTGCAAATTTGGGATGATTCTGCCCCTTGTTTTGTTGAAGCATTTTGCCTTGCAGGACGTGTTGCAAGGGGACAAATCAAAGGGAGAAAAATTTATATTGTATGAGAAGAAAGTGCTGATTGGTTGATAATTTGATGCTGATTGGTAATGAAGAATGTACCAGTTGATGTTGACTGACAGTTAACTGCCTAGCATTGTTTGACATTTAAACCAAGCAGGTTGACCCTGATTGGTCAAGGCATTGCTCTGAGGAATGAGTCAGTGAATGGTTGTCACTTATTTTTTTTTTAGCTGAAACAGGAGCAATGTGTCTATATGTTCTCTGTTTGCAAAGAACAAAGCCCTCTATATTAATATATGTAACTTCCAGCACATGCAAATGCACCATACTGCAAGCCCAACTGACAATCTTAAATTGGTTGTCAACATAATCTTTAACACACTGCGGATTATTTAATAAACGTTATCCAATCATGGAATCACATCTAATGTTGGACACTGTTTTGAGCTTTGCAAGCACGGACTGGTTGTTTATGATCTGTACCTTGCCTGTTGTAATCAGCAGAAGGAACGTGCTGTTTGATATGATCCGCCCGTCTTTGGGACATACGGCCTACATGCCTAGCATCACACTGGCACTGAAATTCATATACCACATTACTCATTTGTGTGATAGGCAGAACTTTTTGGCTTGACAGCAGCATCCTGTTTGTGGCAAATACCACTTGTGTTGCTACTGCATAGCAGAGCATGAAACAGCTAGCTTCACTATTCGGAGTGGGTAAGGTGATCAGTCAGGCTCACAGTATGGCACACTTACACATATTAGGAGACTACATATATTAATACACAGAGCCCTGTTCTTTGCAGATAGAACATAAACACACATTGCGCTTGTTTCAACTGAACAAAATAGGCGACAGCCATTCTCTGGTTTTATTGCCACGGCAATGACTTGATCAGAGTCAACCTGCCTGGTTTGCATTTAAACAAGGAAGCGATGGCATTGTAGTATTGTTGTTGGACGAGTAATCCAGGGTAATGCTCTGGGGACCTGGGTTTGAACCCTGCCATAGCAAATGGTGGCATCTGGAATTAAAAGTCTAATGATGCCCATGAAACCATTGTTGATTATTGTAAAAAAAAACATCTGTTTCACTAATGTCCTTGAGGAAATGAAATCTGCCATCCTTTCCTGGTCTAGCCTACATGTGACTCCAGACCCACAGCAATGTGGTTGCATCTTAAATGCCTTCTGAAATGGCCTAGCAAGCCACTCAGTTGTATCAAACCACTAAAAAGTCCATAAAAAAAGAATGAAACCAGACGGAACATCCAGCATCGGCCTAGGCACAAGAAACGACAATGGCAAACACAGCCCTGTCGACTCTGCAAAGTACTCCTTACTAACATCTGGGGGCTAGTGCCAAATTGGGAGAGCAGTCTCATAGACTAGTCAAGCAACAGCCGGACATAGTCATCCTCTCAGAATCATATCTTACCGGTAATATCCCAGACACCATCACTATTCAGTAGAGGTGGCTGCACAGTGGTATAAAGGCAGGAGACAGTTGCCCTGGGAGTCCTCAACATTGACTCCAGACCCCTTAAAGTCTCACAGCATCTGGTCAAACATGGGCTGGTTACCATGTACCATCCTCCCTCAGCTAATGAAACACTGCTCCTCCATATTGAACACAATTTGGAGGAAGCACTGAGGGTGGCAAGGGCGCAGAATGTACTCTGATTGCAGGACTTCAATGTCCATCACCAAGAGTAGCTTGGTAGTATCACTACTGTCCGAGCCCTAAAGGACATAGCTGCTAGACTGGGTCTGCAGCAGGTGGTGAGGGAACCAACAAGAGGGAAGAACATACTCGGCTTCACCTTCACCAACCTCCTGCCACAGATGCATCTGTCCATCACAGTATCAGTAGGAGTGACCACCACACAGTCATGGAGACAAAGTCCCAATTTCACATTGAAGATACCCTCCATTGTAATGTGTGGCACTGCCACCTGGCTAAATAAGATAGATTTCAAACAGATCTAGCACTTCAAGTCTGGGCAATTGTGAGGCACTGTGGGCCATCAGCAACAGAATTGCACTCAACCACAATCTGTAATCTCATGGCCCAGCATATTCCCCCACTCTACCATTACCAACAAGCCAGGGAATCAACCCTGGTTCAAATCAAGAGTGCAGGAGGGCATGTCTGGAGCAGCACCAAGCATACCTAAAAATGAGGTGTTAACCTGGTGAAGCTATAACACAGGACTACTTGTATGCCAAACAGCATAAGCAGCAAGTGATAGACAGAGCTAAGCAATCCCACAACCAATGGGTCAGATCTAAACTCTGCCACATCCAGTTGTGAATGGTGGTGGACAATTAAATGACTCACTGGAGGAAGGGGCTCCACAAATATCCTCATCCTCAATGATCGGGGAGTCCTCATATCAGTGCAAAAGATAAGGCTGAAATATTTGCTACAATCTTCAGCCAGAAGTTCTGAGTGGATGATCCATCTCGGCCTCCTCCGGAGGTCCCCAGCATCACAGATAGCAGTCTTTAGCCAATTCGATTCACTCCATGGGATATCAAGAAATGGCTGAAGGCACTGGATACTGCAAAGGCTATGGGCCCTGACAATATTCCAGCAATAGCACTAAAGACTTGCACTTCAGAACTCCCTAGCCAAGCAGTTCCAGTACAGCTACAACACTGCCATCTACCTAGCTATGTGGAAAATTCCCCAGGTATATCCTGTACACAAAAAGCAGGACAAATCCAACCCGGCCAATTACCGCCCTATCAGCCTACTCTTGATCATCAGTAATGTAATGGAAGGGGTCATCAACAATGCTATCAAGCAGCACTTGCTTGGCAATAACCTACTCACTGATGCCCAGTTTGGATTCTGCCAGGGCCACTCAGCTCCTGACCTCATTACAGCCTTGGTTCAAACATGGACAAAAGAACTGAACTCCAGAGGTGAGGTCCGACCACCCTTGACATCAAGGCTGCGTTTGACCGAGTGTGGCATCAAGGAACCCTAACAAAACTGGAGTCACTGGGAATCAGAGGAAAAACTCTGCTGGTTGGAATTATGCCTAGCACAAAGGAAGATGGTTGTGGTTGTTGGAGGTCAGTCATCTCAGCTCCAGCGCATCACTGCAGGAGTTCCTCAGGGTCATATCCTTGGTCCAACCATTTTCAGCTGCTTCATCAATGATCTTCCTTCCACCATAAGGTCAGAAGTGGGGATGTTCACTAATGATTACGCAATGTTCAGCACCTTTCACAACTCCTCAGATACTGAAGCAGACCATGTCCAAATGCAACAAGATCTGGACAATATCCAGGCTTCGGCTGACAAGTAACATTCGTGCCACACAATTGCAGGCAATGGCCATCTCCAACAAGAGAGAATCTAACCATTGTCCCTTGATGTTCAATGGCATTACCATCACTGAATCCCCTACTATCAATATCTTGGGGGATACCATTGGCCGAAAATGAACAGGACGGGTCATATAAATACTGTGGCTACAAGAGCAGGTCAGGGGCTAGGAATCCAGTGACAAACAACTCACCTCCTGACTCCGCAAAGTCTGTCCACCATCTACAAGGCACATGTCTGGAGTGTGATGGAATATTCCCCACTTGCCTGGATGAGTGGAGCACCCACAACACTCAAGAAGCTTGACACCATCCAGGGCAAAGCAGCCCACTTGATTGGCACCACATCCACATTCATTCCCTCCCCACCAATGCACAGCAGCAGCAGTGTGTACCATCTACAAGATGCACTGCAGAAATTTACCAAGGCTCCTTAGACAGCACCTTCCAAACCCATGACCACTACCATC
This sequence comes from Carcharodon carcharias, assembly GCF_017639515.1. Classification (NCBI taxonomy): domain Eukaryota; kingdom Metazoa; phylum Chordata; class Chondrichthyes; order Lamniformes; family Lamnidae; genus Carcharodon; species Carcharodon carcharias. The sequence continues at coordinate 77,996,844 of NC_054485.1, forward strand.
TAGAAGGACAAGGGCAGGATATAAACAGGAACACCACCACCTGGATGTTCCTGTCCAAGTCACTCACCATCCTAACTTGGAAATATATAGTCGTTCCTTCACTGTCGCTGGGTCAAAATTCTGGAACTCCCATCCTGACAGCATTGTGGGTATACCTACACCACATGGACTGCAGCGGTTCAAGTAGGCAGCTCACCATCACTTTCTCAAGGGCAACTAGGGATGGGCAATGAATGCTGGCCCAGCTGGCGAAGCCCACATCCTGGGAATGAATTTTAAAAAGCTTGGCAGTTAACTGTCAATCATTAGTAAACTGCTGTCTTTCTCCATGCAATGCCTCTACTAGATTTCACTGTCCAAACAAACATTCTCCTTTCATCAAGTATAAATTGTTGTTCCCTTTACATTTGACAATCTTGCAAATGTCCTAAAAAGCTTTGACCTACTCTTTTTCAGCAAATAATCTAGATGCTTTGAAGAGAAAGTAATGGTTATGGTGATGAGATAGTGATGTATATCATGATATAACAGTGACATCAGCAGTCATGTGCAAAAGGCTGAGAAGAGAAGTTGGTTTTGTCAGTACAAGAAAGTGATGTCCTCACCTAGTACATTCTAAGCTTCTGTGGTGTAAGTAAAGGCATTTTTGAAAAAAGTTACTGGAGTTAGACCTAAGTCACTCATAAGCAATGAGAAGCCTTCCCTATCCAGAACAGGCCACAAGTTACTTGAAGATGGATCCAAATAGTATTCAGAGTGGAAACCAAATTACAAACCATGGTAACAACAGTGGTGACACAAGTCTAACAATTTGATGCCATCGGCAGAACACAAAGGGGGAGATATAGGAAAAAGACTTCTTCAAAGGAAGAGGTGAGGGGAAAACTGAGAATTGGTAGTAATGTCAGCACCAGTCAAGTGGTCACTGACCCTTCTGCAGGTGTTTGAAAACCTCGAAGGTCCACAGAAAGGTCAGCATTGGGATTTGTGGAAAAAGCAATTCCAGAGGTATCAAGCAGAGTCAGGTTTGCATGCCAAAGTGTACAAGATTACTATGTTCCTGTATGCAGTGGGGCGTATTTCTGATGATGTTCTTCTGAAACAAGAGGTGAAAATACCTCTGCAGAACTTAAAATTATCCTAAAAGCAGCTGATGCATGCTTCAGCCCAAAACAGAGCCTCATAATTGACCAAGTGCAATTTGGAGATCCCAAAGGCCAGGGGAATCAGTTGAATTGTTCATTTCAGACCTGTATAGACGGGTTAGTTGTTGCAGATATAGCGCATTCAAAGATTAACTTACTCACGGCTGCATTGTCTTCGAAGTCCCTGACAAAAAAACTCTCCAATTTCTCAAACAAAAAACAACCTAACACTTGAACACGTAGTTCAAAAACATGAGACAAGCCAAACTTAGGGAGCAAAAATCAGGTCATGATCTATGGAAATGCTGAGGCTTCAGATGGGTCTTTAGCTTGCTAGGTCCAAGGCAGCAGCCCTACTCACTCTGAAAGCCCTCCAAATGGGGGAAAAAGAGCAGGAAACCCTGCAGCAGCCATTTTAATGTACCCACACTCTGGAGATGAAAAGTAGCACATAAGGCAAGATTGCCCAGGAGAGGGTGCAGAGCATTACCAAAGTGGAAAGACAGGGCACCAAGCTAAGTAAGCAACTGAATGCCAATGAAAAGCAGGAAATCTGGGAAATTAAGAATAAGGAAAGGAATGGGAATACAGATTTCCTAGGAGAAGTGAAGGATCAAGAGCAAAGGCTGGGATTCCAGCCCCCGCCCCCCTCACCATCCTGCACCCCACCCAACATCCCCCTCCCCCCCCACCCCCCACACCCACCCCCTGCAGCAAGCCATAGCCATGTCTGTTATCTTTGGTGGGACCAGAAAATCCCACTGGTGGGAATGGCCGGAAAATCACAGAACATTAATGGCACAGAAGGATTTAGCCCACCGTGTCTCCGCCAGCTCTCCAAATGAGTATTATGACCTACTGTCATTGCCCTGCCTTTTCCCCACACCCCTGCACATTATTTGAATAGAAAAATATCACCTAATGCTCTCTGGAATGCCTTGGTTGAACCTGTGCCACGAGCTTTTATTTTACAAGTGCCTTCTGGAAATCTAAGTACAGTAAATCCAACAGTTTGTCTTTATCCACAGCACATGTTACTTCTTGTTGGTTGGTTGAACATGATTCTTCTTTTCATATTCCAGATATTAACTACCTTTTTCCTCTCGAATGCAGCAGTGAATAGTGTACAATTCTTTTTTGAAGTTGAAGATACTTCACCTTCCGAGGTCTTACTCCAGTGTGCTAAGAGAAGACAGACAATTCCAGAGAGTGCTAGTTTGTCCTCTTCCTGTTCAGGTCTACGGTTAGTCAGGTCCATTTGAGAGGTTGGTCGGGTTGGGGGTTAGTCAGGATGGGTCTCAGGAATATTTGGGTCTGGGGAGTGGTAGATGGATCAGGTCAGGAGGCAGTCCAATATGTTGGTGAGGGTGAGTGATTGGGTGGTGGCAGAGTTGGGAGGGGTGGGGGTGGAGTTGTGTAGTTGTGTTGGATTAGGATTCATTTGGTCAGGTCAGGTCTGGGATGCAATTGGTTAGGTGGGTAAGGTAGGTGTTGAGGTGGTAGTAAGGTTTAGTCGGGTTGGGTTGGGTTGGGGGTGCTGGTGTAGTGTGTTTGAGAGTATAGTCAGGTTGGGGGTAGTTGGGCTGGGTTAGGTGGATAGTTGTATGGTCAGGATTAGTCAGATTTGGTCATGGCGGGTAGTCGGGTGGTTGGGGGGGTTGTGGTTTGTTCAAGTTGGAGAATTGGTTGGGTTGGATTCGGGTAGGCATATGTCAGTTTATGTTTGTCAGTTTGGTTGGAGACACAGTCGGTTGTAGTCAGATTGTTGAGGCCTAGTTGGATTAGGGGTGGGGGGATAGTTGGGTAGGGTCTGAGCGTTAGTCAGATCAGTTCTGGAGTTTAGTCAGCTGGTTGAGGCGTAGTCATATCACATTGAGGATGATAGTCAGATACAGTTGTGGATAATTGAGTCAGTGGTGTAGTTAGGTTTGGTCAGTGGGGTAGTTGGGTGGTTGGGGGTCAGTTCTAGTGGGTAGTTGAGTTGGGGGATGTAGTTGGGTGTGGTTGAGGAGTGTAGTCAGGTGGTTGGGGATAGTCATGTTGGGGCTGGGGAGTAGTTGAGTTAAGATTGGGGGTAGTCGGTTCAGATCAGGAGCTAGTTGGGTAGGTAGGTGGTGTGGGTAATCGGGTGATCAGAGGGTAGTTAATTTTTATATATATTGTTGCATTATCTATAAATAGTTGTGAAGGGCTAGGAACTAATTGCTATGTGCAAGTGTTCCAGGAGCCACATTTCACAGCTGCACTAGTGACTGATGTGATGTGTAACAGGGCCAGTTCAAACTAATCCTTCCATTGCACAAGGCAACATGGCAAGTTAAAGATAAAGGGTTCTGGCCTTTCCAGACTTAAACTGTGATTATTACCAATATCTGGGAACAAAAAGACAAGAGATGCAGTCAAGTCAGATCAGATCGGGGAAGTAGTTGGGTCAGGAAGGTAGCCAGGTCAGGGGCACCAATTGGGAAGGGGGTGATGACGGTAGTCATATCAGGTCAGGGATAGTCAGGTAGGTGAAGAGTTGGTCGGTTGGGGTTAGTAATGTTGGATCAAGATGACTCGGTTCAGTTTGGTTTGGGGATAGTCTGGTGGCTGGATATTTGAGTCAGGGGTAGTTGGTAGGGGTGTGGCGGGGGGGCAGTGGATGGTGCGGGGTGGTGTTGGTAGTCTAGTTGGGTTGGGTGGATATTTGTGTCAGGTCTGTAGCCTAACTGGATTGGTACTGCGGGTCAGTTCTGTGGTCTGGGGTGTAGTCATGTCGGGTCAGGTTGGGAGTGATCAGATGACCTGAGGATCAGTTGTGGAATTACCCAGGCATTTGACCAATCTATCTAACATTGTCCAGTAACTATCCAGGTAAGTACCTAGACCTGTCTCAAGTCTCTGACTTTAGCTCAGAGTCAGAGATATTCACCCTGGGGAATTGCTCATCAGAATTTTAAACTTCCTGGGAAACACCCAATTAGATCCACTCATCAGGACTGCCACAGGATCCTAATGATTTACACCCTCAGCTCCAGAAGAAGTGAACCTAGGTAAATTAGTTTTATTGCAGCTTGACCTTTTTTAGCTATCATTTTATATTCACTGTAGCAAGCTAATAAGATCAAGGAAGCCATTTTGAAACTAACATTAAGCTAAAGAATCCGTTTTGCTTTTTGTAACTTGCAACTGCTTACATGTACTAATTGAGAATGTATGAATTAATCATCAGTCGGAAACAGACATTTAAGTAGTGAACCTCAATTGAAGAATCAATAATTAATCAGTAGTTATATTTAAAGACTAGACTATACTTAAAACTCTGTAAACCTGCTTTAATGTCATTAATTAGCCACTGTGGCTCTATGGGCAGAATCACCCAGGATTTGCACTAAGTGCAGTAGCAGGTAGGGAAAAAGACGTTTTACCTGCCAGGCGTAAAGGCTGCTTTTTGTGCCCTAGCATCTCACTCCTGCCTCATTAATTATGCTGCACTCAAGAGGTTGGCCATCCAGTACAGAAAATGGATGAATGATCTTATCTGTACCGCCAGGGTAAGGCTACCATCTCATCACTCTAAACTCACACATTCAAGGCCATCACACATTCACTGGCATCTCACTCACTGCCAGCTCAAGGGACATCACCACTCACTCTCTCACACAAAGCCTCACATCTCAATGTGTCTCATTTCCTCTGGAGACTGCCTCCTCAGCCCTCACCATCTTGAGGCCACTTGCAGATCGACATGTGTCCACCCTCCCCCCACCCCCCACCCCCCACCCCCCACACTCTGGGATGTCCCCTTCCCCAGTACAGCCCTCGCCCTGCAGCCTTTTCCTTTGCTGGAGGCCACTTCTCCCCCACTTCCCCAAGCAAGCCCAAGTCCTGCAGCCATTGAAAAGCCACACCCATCTAGTGGCTGGTCTGATAGAGATCTGCCTATGAGCATTCCCCCACCGCCCCAACCAGCCCCTAACAGTGATGTAGTGCTGCCTGCGTATCCTGGTGCTAATGACTGTGACTGCTGACTGGACAAAATAATTAAAAGTCTAATGATGACCATGAAGCCATTGTTGATTGTTGTAAAAATTCATCTGGTTCACTAATGACCTTTAAGAGAAGGAAATCTGCCGTCTTTACCTGATCTGGCCTACATGTAACTCCGGGTCCACAGCAAAGTGGTTGACTCTTAAATGCCCTCTGAACTAGGGGGCAACTGAGGATGGGCAATAAATGCTGGCCTGGCCAGTGATGCCAACATCCCATGAAAGAATAACTTTAAAAAAGGCCAATATATCCTTCCTGAGGTGCGGTGCTCAGATCTAAACACAGTTCTCCAGATTGGGTCTAAACAGAGGCCCATAAAACAGGAATGTAATTTTCACCCCCTTTTATTTCCACCCTCTCGTGGTAAAGGCCATTATTCCATATGTCTTTGAAATTATTTTTAGTGCCTTTCCATTAGCTTTTCATGATTTTCATACTAGAATCTTTAAATCTTTAGTCTTTCAACATTCCTAGCTTTTGTAACTAAGTAATCAAAACATAAAACATATCAATGTCAAATTCAAATATTTAAAAAAATAACCCTCTAAATCATTTTACAACAGCAAGTTATGTCCACTCACCTCTTTAAAGAAATTCGCTCGCCTTGAGAACTTCACAAACTAAGAATAGCTGAAGCAACTCAGCAAAATATAGTAGTAGAGTGCTCTGTGATTGGTTCTTTAGAGAATTTACCCAATAGGAATTAAGTACCTTATACATTATTATTTACCAGGCAAAGCTTTCTGATTAATTGAATCTAAACTATTCCCTTGTTATTTTTTTAAAATTCTTCCACGGGATGTGGGTGTCACTGGCTAGGACAACGTTTAGTGCCCATCCATAATTGCCCTTGAGAAGGTGGTGGTGAGCTGCCTTCTTGTACCGCTGCAGTAAACATGAGAGAATTTTTCTCTCGTCGGGTGGGCACGCACTCGACCTGAACAAGCCTAAAATGACGCGCTGTGACATTGGGCAAGTGTCCTGATGTCATTGAGCAGTCGTACAATAGTTCAATCGGTGGGTGTTGGCGGGAGTCGGCAGCGCACCCGCCGACAATTAAGCAGCCTATTAAGGCCCTTAATCAATTAATGGACCAGAATTTTTTGCTGCCCGTCCAACGTTTGGTTGGTGGGCAAGCAAAAAGGCAAAGCGGACTTTGCATGACGTCATCCATAGGAGGGATGAGGTTTCGAACAATGATTAAAACACTCATATTTACCATGTTCCTGCTCATGTGACAGAGTCACAAGGGGGGACATGTTTTCATTATTTTTGATATCTTTATTTTTTATTATAAAAGTCTTCAGCACCCTGAGGCAGCTCTGTGCCTCAGGGAACTTTTACTGCACGCACTCGCACGCATGTGCGAACTTCCCACTTGCCCTCCATCCCCCCACCATCCTGGCAGCGCTGAGCACTGCAGCACGCAGTTGGGGCCCGATTGCGGATGGCACTCGGCTTCCCGACCGCTCCCGGGCCTGCCTACCAAGCCTGTCCAACAACCGGAAAATCCTGACCATGATGTAGGTATACCCACAGTGCTGGTTAGGACACAGTTTCAGGATTTGACCCGGAGCAGTGAAGAAATGGTGGTATAGTTCCAAGTAAGGATAATATGTGGCTTGGAGGGGAACTTGCAGGTGGTGGTAGTGTTCCCAGCATCTGCTGCCCTTGTCCTTCCAGGTGGCAGAGGTTGCGGGTTTGAAAGGTGCTGTCAAAGGAAACTTGGTGAGTTGCTGCAGTGCGTCTTGTAGATGGTACACGTTGCTGCTACTGTGCATCAATGGTCGTAGGAGTGGATGCTGAAGGTGTTGAATGGGATGCCACTCAAGCAGGCTGCTTTGTCCTGGATGGGGTCCAACTTCTTGAGTGTTGTAGGAGCTGCGCTCATCCAGGCAAGTGGAGAGTGTTCCATCACACTCCTGTCTTGTGCCTAGTAGGGGAAAGTCAGAGTCTTGAGATAGCAAGTTTGGCCGGCATGTGTTTTTGGGAGGGTAAATCCCTTTGGGCTGTGTGGAGACCTTTACGGGCCCATCAGTGATCAAATGCACCTACACAAGAATACATAAAGGTTTGTTGCCCAAAAATGTTAAACTGATCTTTGAGCAGAAACTGGAGTTTACCCAAGGTAGGAGGAGCCAGAAGTTCCTGCTTACAGTGCTCACTTTTGCCTTCAGAGAGACGATGAAATTATTAATAGAAAGATCAGGAAATTGAGTGACTGAACCAACGTGTTCAAGATTTGGAACTGTGCAAATATTGTACGACTACTTTGTTGTCGTAGCTACATGTCTCTAACCTGAACACTAGCAGAGCCGTGATTGAACCTTAAGAAGCTAGAAACATCAGAAAGAGGAGAATGAATATTTAAAACAACAGCAGAGAGTTAGGCCTGAATTTTTACTCTCGGTTTGGAAGCACAGAGACAGGGCAAAACCCAGCTGCACAAAATTAACTTGAGGGAAAGTGCTTCAGAAGTTCTGGTTTTTGCTTTGGGATAGCAGGTTGGGGGGGAGTGGTTCCCTTGGAGTTGGGCAGGAATGGTGCCAGGTGCAGAAGCTGGCTGAGTGGAAGGTCTGCCTCAGTGCCCTGGCACTTTGATGAAGGCATCAAAAAAACAATGAAACGAGAAACAGAAATATCCACAAGATGGATACAGGTAAAGAGAGAACTGGAAAATAATCTTTTCAGCCTATGTTACTTTAATTGTATGTACTTTTATGCTAATAGCCTAATAATTAACAACACCACTACAAAGGGATTAGGGATATCATTGAGTGAGGTGATCTATAGGTGGGACTGCTAATCTATATATCTGTTAGGAGTAGCTAGGTTAGCCCTCCCTCAGCACTGAACCTACTCCAATGTGCCACTCCCTCTGTTCTACACAACAGTGCAGCTCTCCCTCAGTCCTGCCCTACTGACAGTGCTGCTCTCCCTCAATAGTGCCCCTCCTCCAAAGCCGCATTCCCTCAGCACTGAACCTCTGACATTGCAGCTCTCCCTTAGCACCAAACCTACTCCAATGTGGCATTCCCTCACTACTGCAGTAATGTGGCAAAATTAAATCGGGGCGGGAGGGTGGGGTGGGGGGGAACTGTCAACTGGGTAGAATTATACCTACACAAAGGAAGATGCTTGTGGTTGTTGGAGGTCAATCATCTCAGCCCCTGGACATCGCTGCAGGAGTTCCTCAGGGCATTGTCCAGGGCCCAACCATCTTCAGCTGCTTTATCAATACCTCCCTTCCAGTATAAGGTCAGAATTGGGGATGCTTGCTGATTATTTCACAATGTTCTATGTTATTTGTAACTCCTAAGATACTGAAGCAGTCCATGTCCAAATGCAGCAAGACCTGGACAATATCCAGGCTTGGGCTGACAAATGGCAAGTAACATTCATGACACACAAGTGCCAGGACATGACCATCTTCAACAAAAGAGAATCTAACTATCTCCCCTCGACATTCAATGGCATTATCATTGCTGAATTCCCCACTATCAACATCCTGGGTGTTACCATTGACCAGAAACTGAACTGGTCCAATCATATAAACACTGTGGCTACAGCAGCAGGTCAGACGCTGAGAATTCTGTGGAGAGTACCTCACCTCCTGACTCCCCAAAGCCTGTCCACCATCTACAAAGCACAAGTCAGGGATGTGATGGAATACACTCCACTTGCCTGGAGCGGGAAAGTCAAGATTCAAGAGTACCTGCTGATAACCTTTTCATACCAGACTTGAAAGTTTGTACAGATCTCTTGGCTAAACTATTCAATGAGGGATGAATTTCTGAAACTCTGTGTTGGTAAAGGCTGTACTGTTACCAGGAATGACAATTTCAGGTAGGCCATGTACGCTAAAACAGTGACGCAGCTTCTCTATAGTTGCGCTCGAAGTAGGCAATTTGACTTCATATGCATCCATCCATTTTGAACGTGCAACTACAATCAACAAAAAACAGTACCTAAGAATGGTCCTACATAATCAATATGTAGTCTAGCCCAGGGTCAACTAGGCCACTGATGCAGAGGAGCTGAAACAGGCAACTTCTGTTGTTGCTGACAGTGGAGACAGTGCTTGACCATGCTTTCAATGTCATTGTCAATGCCCGGCCACCAGACATAGCTCCACACAAATATTTTCACCTTTGATATAAGACCATAAGACATAGGAGCAGAAGTAGGCCATTCGGCCCATCTAGTCTGCCCGCCATTCAATGAGATCATGGCTGATCTGATAATCCTCAACTCCACTTTTCTGCCTTTTCCCCATAACTCTTGATTCCCTGACTGATTAAAAATCTGTCTATCTCAGCCTTGAATGTACTTAACAACCCAGACTCTACAGCCCTCTGCACTAGAGAATTTTACAGATTCACTGCTGTCTGAGAAGAAATTCCTCCTCATCTCTGTCTTAAATGGGCGATCCCTTACTCTGAGATAAGGCCCTCTGGTCCTAGACTCTTCCACAAGGGAAACAACGTCTCAGTATCTATCCTGTCAAACCCCATAAGAATCTTACATATTTCAAGAAGGCCATCTCTCATTCTCCTAAACTCCAATGAGAACAGGTCCAACCTACTCAACCTCTCCTTATAAGAAAATCCCCCCATACCCCTGGAATCAACCTAGTGAATCTATGCTGGGCTGCCTCCAATGCCAGTACATCTTTCCTTACATATGGGGACCAAAACTGTTCACAGTATTCTAGGTGTGGTCGAACTAGTACCTTGTATAGTTTTAGCAGGACGTCCCTATTTTTATACTCCATTCCCTTTCAAATAAAGGCCAACATTCCACTTGCTATTACCTGCTAAATTTATATGCTAGCTTTTTGTGATTAATGTACGAGGACCCCCAAATCCCTCTGTGCAGCTGCTTTCTGCAGTCTTTATCCATTTAAATAATAATCAGCTCTTTTAATCTTCCTGCCAAAGTGATAACCTCACACTTTCCCACATTTATATTCCAACTTCCAAGTTTTTGCCCACTCACTTAACCTGTCTACATCCCTCTGTAGAGTCTTTGTGTCATCCTCACCACTTGCCCTCCATCTATTTTTGTGTCATCTGCAAACTTGGCGAAAGTTATCAAAGTCATTAATATATATTGTAAATAATTGAGGCCCCAGAACTGGTCCCTGTGGCACACCAATAGTTACAGGTTGCCATCCTGAAAACTCCCCCTTTATCCCAACTCTCTGCCTTCCATTAATTAGCCAATCCTCTATCCATGGTAATATAGTACTCCCAACACCATGGGCTCTTATCTCATTAAGTAGTCTTATGTGCGGTACCTTGTTAAACACCTTTTGGAAATCCAAATATAATACATCTACTGGTTCCCCTTTATCTATCTTGCTTGTTACCTCCTCAAAGAATTCTAATAGATTTGTCAGATATGATTTCCCCTTCATGAAGCCATGCTGATTCTGCTTGATTATATCACGTATTTCTAAAGGCTCTGCTATTAAATCCTTTAATTTATATTTATTCTTTCTCATTAACATTTTTGATAATTTTTACACCGCACTCCACTTCTCCATTGGCCTGCAGATGCTGTGGCGGACTGTCAAATGGTGAAATCTATATTCTCCTGTGAATTTTCAGAAATGTTCACTCATAGTCTGAGACCACCTCATCTGGAATTCCATGTGTAGAGTAAATGTGCTTCAAAGCTTTTACCACATCTTCTGTGGTTGTGGTATGAAGTCTGCTGATTTCCAGCCAGCGAAAGTAATTGTCAATAAATATGAGGTAGATTTTCCCTTTGAAGCCAAACAAATCTATTCATAGCCTTTGCCAAGGTCTGGATGGAAATGTTGATGGTAGTATTGGTTCTGTTGCTCCTTGGCTGTTGCTGGCACAAGTATGGCATGTGGAAATAAATTTTTCAATGGATTTTGAAATTCCCAGGCACAAAACTGAATGCCTGTGCTCTGTGATAGGTAATGCACAAATGACCACCATGGAATCTTTAGAGAATGTCTTGTCACATTGCTTTTGGGATTACTAGCCTGTCATTGAAGTTTAGGAGGCCATTAACAATCATCAGATGCTTTTGTTGTTCATGTTATTGTCTTAACATCTGATTGCTTGGGACATATTCAGGCCAACTGTCCTGGCAGTTTGTTCTGACCTGACAGTGTTCTGTGCCCTTCAGCTGAGCTTATCTGATCTCCGAGTTTGTTTGCAGAGGCTGGTGGGGTACTTGTTATTGATGAACTCACTTGACCCTCATCTCTGAGGTGGAAGCATATTCCAGTGTCAAATGATGTTCTACACCCTGTTCAACTGTAGCTCTTGACAGTGCATCGCCAGTTGCCTGACGTTTCTCTGGCACATACTCTGTTTTAGAGACATGGTGCATTAGTCTTAGCCAGAAACATTGTATCCTTGGTGGAATCTTAGCACTTTCCTTGGAGTTCAGGAGAGTGTCCAGAGCTTTATGGTATGTCTTAATCCTGAGCTGTAAACCCATTAAGTAATCTGAAAAATTTTTTCACAGGCCCACATTGCTGCTGGTGCTTCTTTTTCAATAGTTGTATAATACTTTTCAAACTCTGTCAGTGATCTAGATGCATAATATCCTAGGTATGTCCTGCCATCATCCTGGATCTGTAGCAGAACAGCTCCCAGCCCCAGCGCTGATACACCAGCTGACTTATTGTGAGCGGTTTGGGTCATAATGTGCAAGTATATCTGAAGTGATGAGCAGCTCTTTAATCCTGTCAAAGACATTCTTCTGCTCGACTCCCAGTACCACTGCTGACCTTTTCTCAGCAGGTCTCATAAAAGTCTGTTGATGGCAGATGGATTTGGAATGAATTTCTCCACTTGGTTGACCATGCCGAAAAATCTTTATATGTCAGCAACGTACGGGCTGTGAAAATTTTTCAGCCACCTTGGTCTTTTGGGGGCCTACTGTTATCCCTTATTACTGTATAATATGGCCTAATAGCCTGACAGTGGTTTTCCCAAACTAGCACTTTTCATTCAGGGTGAGGCCTCCTTGTTCAAGCACTTTTAAAACTTCCTGGACTCTAGGATTCTTTGGTAGCACCATGGTTCATCCATGTGGCAAATAATTCCTTCTCTGCCTTAGTTGGAGATTGTGTGGTGAAAGATTTATGGTCAGGGTGTATACAAAAGGAAAGTCGGCTGAAACAAAAACAACAGAAGGATGTGATAAACATTATCAACAACATTGATTCTTGGTCAAAAGCCGCTGTTGACATCCAGCTTCGTAAAAAGGACATATTTGGATAACTTCGCTAAACTTCTTTCAACAGAAGACATTGGGCCTATTTCTCTTTAAACAGCTTTATTTAGCTGTGTCAGGCCAACACAGACCCTGAGTTTACCATTAGGTTTAGAGACTGTCACCAGAGCTGTGTACCATTTTCTCAGCACTGTAACAGGAGAGATCATTTCTTGACGCAGCATCCCGTCAATTTGCTCTTTGACTTTCTCGATTAGCTGGTGTGGTACCCTCTTAATGTGTAAATAAGCAGGTTTAGCATCCGGGAGAAGAGTTATGTGATACTCACCTTTAAGCTCTCAGTCCCCAGAATAACCAAGGAAATTCATTCCTAAATATGGCTCTGGTGTCATCCAGTGTAACCTCATTGACTTTCTGTGAGCAGTTAGATAGCACTGTTGACCACACCTTCCTTCATTTTGCCAATATACTCTCCAGAGCAGACTGATGGGGCGGTAGTTGGCCGGGTCAGATTTGCCTGTGCTGGAACAGCCTGCCTAAGGGCACAGCTGCTAAGATGCTTTTTTCGAGATAGTTTTTTTCGAACAACATGTTTTTCAGGATAGTTTCTTAGAACAATATGTTCTGGAGCCAACTAGAGAGCAGGCTATACTCGATCTGACATTGGGCAATGAGGATAGGATTAATTAATTAATGCGCCACCCTTAGGTAGCAGTGATCATAATATGATTGAATTTTACATTCATTTTTAGAGGGAGAAGAGTGGGTCCAAGGCTAGCATTTCAAACTAAAATAAGGGCAATTATGAGGACATGAAAACAGAGCTATCTAAAATGAACTGGCAAATGAGGTTAAGGGATAGGTCAGCAGAGATGCAGGTACAGACATTTAAAGGGATATTTCAGAATACATTGAATATATACATTCCAATGAGAAAGAAAAATTTCGAGGGGAGGACCCACCATCCGTGGTTAACTAAAAAAGTTAAAGATAGTAGCAAACTTAAAGAAAAAACACATAATTGTGTAAGGATGGGTGGCAGGTTAGAAGATTAGACAGAATATTAAAAAGCAATAAAGAATGAGAAAAAGATTAATCAGGAAGGAAAAGTTAGAGTACAAGAGAAAGCTAGCTAGAAATATTAAAACAGATAGTAAAAGTTTCCATAGATATTTAAAAAAGGAAAAAGTTGGCAAAGTGAGGGTTCGTTCTATGGAAAGTGAATCTGGGGAATTAATAATGGAAAATAAGGAGATGGCAGGTGAATTAATCAGGTATTTTGCATAGGTCTTCATTATAGAGGATACAAGTATCATCTCAGAAATAGCTGTAAATCAGAAAATGGAAAGGAAGGAGGAACTCAAGAAAATTATAATCATTAGGCAAGTGATACTGAGTAAATTGTTGGAGCTGCAGGCTGACAAGTCCCCGGGTCCTAGGACCTTAAAAGAAGTGGCTAGTGAGGTAGTTGATGCATTGGTTTTAATTTTCCAAACTTCCCTAGATTTGGGGAAGGTTCCATTAGATTGGAAAATAGCTAATGTAACTAATTTATCAGAAAGGCAGGGATACAGAAGGCAGGAAGCTATAAGCTTGTTAGCTTAACATCTGTCACAGGGAAAATGTAAGAAGCTATTATTAAAAATGTTATAGAAAGGCACTTCAATAAATTCAAGGTAATCAGACAGAGTCAACATGGTTTTGTGAGAGAGAGATCATGCTTAACCAATATTTTGGAGTTCTTTGAAGAAGTAACATGTGCTGTGGATAAAGGGGAACTGGTGGATGTACTGTACTTAGATTTCTAGAAGGAATTTGATAAGGTGCTACAACACAGGTTATTGCAGAAAATAAAAGCTCATGGTATAGCAGGTAACATATTCGCATGGATAGAGATTGGCTAGCTAACAGGAAGTAGAGAGTAGGCATAAATGAGTCATTTTCTGGTTGGCAAGATCTAACGAGTGGTATGCCACAGGGATCAGTGCTGGGGCCTCAACTTTTAATGACTAATATAAATGACATACATACAAATTAGGGGCAGGAGTGGGCCACTCAGTCCGTCAGGCCTGCTCCACCATTCAATAAGACCATGGCTGATCGAAGTTTAAACTCAACATCACATTTCCACCCACCCCCGATAACCTTTCACCCCCTTGCTTGTTAAGAATCTATTTACCTCTGTTTCCCTTAAAGATATTCAAAGACTCTGCCTCAACCACCTTTTGAGGAAGAGAATTCCAAAGACTCACAATCCTCCGAGAGAAAAAAATTATTTTCATCTCTGTTCTAAATGGACGACACCTTATTTTTAAACCTTATTTTTATTTTTAGACCTGGCGTTCTAGATTATCCCACAAGAGGGAACATCCTTTCCACATCCACCCTGTCAAGTCCCCTCAGGATCTTATATGTTTCAATCAAGTCACCTCTTAGCCTTCTAAACTTAGCTGATACAAGCCTAGCCTGTCCAACCTTTCCTCATAAAACAACCTGCTCAATCCAAGTATTAATCTAGTAAACCTCCTCTGAACTGCTTCCAATGCACTTACATGTTTCCTTTCCAGATGTGATCTCACCAATGCTCTGTATAACTGAAAGATAACCTCCTTACTCTTGTATCCAATCCACTTTGCAATAAACGATAAGATACTATTAGTTTTGCTAATTACTTGCTGCACCAGCATACTAATCTTCTGCAATTCATGCACTAGGGCACCCTAGATTCCTCTGTATCTCAGAGCTCTGCAATCTCTGGCCATTTGGATAATACACTTTTTTTTTATTCATCCTGCCAAAATGGACAACCTCACATTTTCCCACATTATACTCCACTTACCAGATCTTTGCCCACTCACCTAACCTATCTATATCCTTTTGTAGCTGCCTTATGTCCTCTGCACAACTTACTTTCCTACCTATCTTTGCGTCATCAGCAAATTTAGCAACCATCTGCTCAGTCCCTTCATCTAAATCAATTATATAAATTGTAAAGAGTTGATGCCTCTTAATCCCTGTGGTGCACCACTCGTTACACATCCTGCCAACCAGAAAATGACCCATTTATGCCTACTTTCTGTTGCCTGTTAGCTAGTCAAACTTCTATCCTTGCCAATATGTTACCCCTTCTCAAATACCTTCTGAATATTTAAGTACAGTACATTCACGGGTTTCCCTTTATCCACAGCACATTTACTTCTTCAAAGAACTCCAATAAATTGGTTAAACATGATTTCCCTTTCACAAAACCATATTGACTATCTGGTTACCTTGAACTTATCTGTTATAATGCCTTTAATAATAGCTTCTAACATTTTCCTTATGACAGATGTTAAGCTAACTGGCCTATAGTTTCCTGCTTTCTGTTTTCCTTCCTTTTTGAATAATGGGGTTACATTAGCTCTTTTCCAGTCTGATGGAAACTTCTCAGAATCTAAGGAATTCTGTAAAATTAAAACCAATGCATCAACTATCTCACTAGCCACTTCTTTTAAGACCCTGAAATCCATCAGGACCCAAGGACTTGTCAACCCATCGTTCCAACAATTTAGTCAGTGCCACTTTTCTGGTGATTGCAATTTTCTTGAGTTCTTTCCTTCCAATTCCTGATTTACAACTATTTCTGGGATGTTACTTGGTTCCTCTATAGTGAAGACCGATGCAAAGTACCTGTTCAATTCATCTGCCATCCCCTTATTTTTCATTTATTAATTCCCCAGACTCACATCCTATAGTTGTTAACTCTTTTCTTTTTTAAGTATCTGCAGAAAGACTTACTGTGTGTCTTTATATTAATAGCTAGCTTTCTCTCGTCCTCCAATTTCTCTCTCCATATTAATCTTTTTTGTCATTCTTTGCTCTTTTTATATATTCTGTCCGATCATCTAACCTGCCACCTATCTTTGCACAATTATATGCTTTTTATTTAAGTTTTATGCCATCTTTAACTTTTTAGTAACCAAGGATGGTGGATCCACCCCTTGGAATTTTTCTTTCTCTTTGGAATGTATCTATTCCCTGTACTCTGAAATATCTCTTTAAAAATGTCTGCTACTGCATCTCTATTGACCTGTCCCTCAATCCAAATTGTCAATTACTTTTTGCTAGCTCTACTTCCTTGCCCTCATATTGCCCTTATTTAAGTTTAAAATACTAGTCTCAGACCCACTAATCTCCCTCAAACTGAATGTAAAGTTCATACACTATGATCACTGTTACCTAGGGGTATCTTCACTCTGATGTCATTAATTAATCTTCTCTCATTGCACAATACCAGGTCTAGTATAGTCCATTGCCTGGTTGGATCCAGAGTGTGCTGATCTAAGAAATTATCCTGAAAACAATCAATAAATTTGTCATTTACACTAGCTTTGCTCATCTGATTGTTCTAGTCAACATGTAGATTAAAATCTGCCATGATAATTGCTGTATCTTTCTGACAAGCTCCCCCTATTTCTTTTTTTATACCCCATGCTGCCAACTGATTACTGTTAGAGGGCCTGTACACCACTCCCACAAGTAACTTCCTGATTTTTTCATTCCTCATCTCTTCCCAAACTGCTTCTATAGCCTAGTTTTTTGAACTTAGGTCATTGAGCTAATGTTGTCTTTAATTAACAGCGCCACCCCTCCGCCTTTTCCTAACTTCCTACCCTTCCTAAAAGTCAAATATCCTTCAATATTCTGGTCCCAATTTATGTTATCCTGCAGCCATGTCTCTTTAATGGCTATTAGGTCGTGCTTATTTATTTCTATTTGAGCAATGGTTCACCTGTTTTGTTTCAAATGCTACATGCATTGAGACACAGAGCCTTAGGTTTTGTCCTTTTATTATTTTTGTAACCTCTAGGCTTATCTGTTGATTTATTCTTAGACTTGTACTCTCTGTCCTTTCCTGTCACAGTCTGTTTATCATTTCCCCTATTAATATCTTCCTCTCTTACCTTGTCCCTAATCTTTGCCCTACCACATCTTCCCACATTTGATCCCATGCCCCAATGATTTAAACTTCAAGAAAAGAACCAAAAGTATGGTTGCTAAGTTTGCTGATGCCACAAAAATAGGTAGGAAAATAAATTGAGAAGAGGAGGCTACAAAAGGATATAGATAGTTTAAGTGAGTGGGCAAAGATCTGGCAAACAGAGTATAATGTGGGAAAATGCAAAATAGTCTATTTCGGCTGGAAGAATAAAAAAAAAGCATATATCTAAACCGTGAGAGATTGAAGAGCTCTGAGATGCAGAGGGATCTAGGTGCCTTAGTACATGAATCACAAAAGACTAGTATGCAGCTACGGCAAGTAATTAGGTAAGTTAATAGAATGTTATCATTTATTATGAGGGAAATTGAATACAAAAGGAATACAGGGAGGTTATGCTTCAGTTAGACAGGGCATTGGTGATACCACATCTACAGTACTGTGTACAGTATTGCTTTTCTTATTTAAAGAACAACGTAAATGCATTAAAAGCCTTTTAGAGGAGGTTTACTAATATCCAGAATGGGCGGGTATTCTTATGAGGAAAGGTTGGACAAATTAGGCTTGTGTCTGCTGGAGTTTAGAAGAGTAAGAGGCGAAATGATTGAAACATATAAGATCCTGAGGAGTCTTGACAGGGTCGATGTGGAGAGGATTTTTTCCTATTGTGGTAGGATCTAGAACTAGGAGTCACTGTTTAAAAATAAGGGGCACCCATTTAAGACAGGGATGAGGAGGAATTTTTTCTCTCAGCGGGTAGTAAGTCTTTGGAACGCTCCTCTTCAAAGGGTGGTCGAAGCGAAGTCTTTGACTATTTTTAAGCCAGAGGTAGATAGATTATTGATAAGAAAGAGAATGAAAGGTTATTTATGGTAGGTGAGAATGTGGAGTTGAGGTTACAATCAGCCATGATCTTATTGAATGGCGGAGCAGGCTCATGGTGCTGTGTGGCCTACTCCTGCTCCTAAATCATTTATTCATAAGTATGTTTCAGTGGCTTTGTTAAGAGCCATTTTAGTACTGTGACAGGAGTGGAAACCTAATTGGAGGGATTCAAACTTGGAGTTCTGGGAAAGATAGGCACGGATTTGGGAGTCAATAACCTTTTCATGGACTACGTAGAGGAAAGAAAGGTTGAACATGGGAATAGTTTGCAAGGACAGAGGGGTCAAGTGTGGGATTTTCAGAGAGGAGTAATGATGGCATCAAAGAAGTGGACCATCAAACAGTTGTAGCATCGAGCAACAGGTTGCAGCAAGTAATGGAACATGGTGAAATGGTCCTTGGGGTGGCAGGGTAAGAACACAGGGAGGAGAGACACAAAGAAGCGGGGTGGGTCTGGAGGACAAAAGTGGGGAGGGGAGAGAGGTTGAAGTCTTGGATGGGTGGATTGTAAGAATGGAGCTGGAGCATGGGAAGGGCTACGGAGGAAGAAGGCGACATGATTGGGGGCTGCGGGTGGATAAGGGGACCATGAATGGTGGAGAGGGTGTGTAGGGTTCAGAGGGAGGATCCGTGGAATCAATTGATGAATCCTGGGGGGCAAACCGAGGGTATTGGTACTGGGATAGAATTGTGACTGTTAAAGGGGGCAATGGTGAGGGCCCTGCAGTGACAGCTGAAAGGGCAGCTAAGGTTGTTGAAATGATACACAGATCTTTGGGGTGTGAGGGACGAGGGTGGGCATTTCCACTGTGACTAGGGTGGGAACATCGGGCTGGGAGGGAATGTGAACATTAACTGTGATGGGCTGGAGAATAATGGTGGTGGGGGGATGCATTTCAAGGGTGACCATGGGGAGGTTAACTGTGACACCGAGGATGATGGGGGGGGGGGTGGTGGTCAGTGGTGAAGTTGGGGGAAGTTGTGGGTAACCGTTGGAGGGTAGAAAGCATTGGACCAAGTTTCAAAGGACATGAGCACCGTGGCTGCTGTGGACGTACCCAGTACATCGAAGTCCAGATATCGAAATGGTGGATAAGAGTTGGGTCTTTGGGAGGGTGGAGCTGCAGGTCAGCTCAACTGGACAACTGAAAGGGAACCCCAGCATGTGGTCCTGATAATGCAAAGGCTTTTGGATCGAATAGGGTGTGAAGGGCAAAGGGCCAGTATGCATGGGAGGCTTCTCGCACATGGCTTGCTAGGGCCCTGGCAAAGAGCGATGCCTCCCTGCTCATGTGTGATTCCAAGGTATATAGCCCAGTCTGGGCTGTCCCTTGAAGGGGGGGGCGCACAGGATTTAAAATGAACAGATGCAATTAAAAACATCTCAGACCCCTTAAAGTGCAGTGTACAAAAATGTACAACTGTGCATCAACAATGAACAATCAGAGTGCACCCGTGCTACCATAATGAAATCAGAACTTCTTAATTTTACATTCCCAGCCACTGCATCAACTGCTACAACGACATCTGCAGCAGGGGTGGGGACAGCCTGCTGACCATTATGCCTTGTTGTCTTTGATGACTTTGGCAGGCATCCTCTTGATCCTCAAGGCCTGAAGAGCCCTGGCTTACTTTGGGTCTCCTGTTCTGGGGCAAGTGCACCCTCAGCAATTCCAGAGGCTGAAGCTGATGGGGTCGCAGACAGAGGGGATTCAGAATGACCAGCCACCCTCAAAGAGCCCTGAGTGGAGGTTCCAGGGGTGTCCACCTGATGTGCCTCCTCTCTTTGGGTGCTCAAGGGCCCATCCCTGACTTCTTGAGGAAAGGGGCACCTGGAGGGAGATCAAGGTGCCCATCCCCCTCTCGTGTAGCCACTGCAAAAGGGAAAGAGGAGAAAATGAGTCACTGCATGGGCTGTCTCCAACAAGGTTCTTCAGCAGCACCCTCCAGAGCACTGAGCTCCTACAGCTAGAAGGACAAGACCAACAGAGAAATGGCATCAGCAGCGAATCCTGTTGCCCTCTACTCCAGCATCCCCGGCCCCCCCAAAGAATTTGAGCTCTTGGTGTGTTGGGGTCAGCCCGTAGTCGCCTCCCTATCTGAAGACTACATGAACTGCAGAGGGGTGATGAGGCATTACTGCAGTATGCTGAGATTCGCTTTTATGGTTGGCACTGCAGATGGCAGCCTTGCCACTGAGGTCCCTGTCCAAGTTCCCATTCAAGTGACGTGAGTATGGGCAGGAGAGGATTCACTTACCCTGGTGGTGCAGATGAGGTCATTCATCCTTTTCCTACACTGCAGGGCAGTGCTCCTGTGAGTGGAGATGGTACTCACCACCCTGGCGACTGGTGGTGGTGGTGAGATGGGCGGGCCTCCTCCTCTCATCCCTCAGATAAGGGACATCCCTCTGGTCCTCCACTACATTCAGCAGTACTTACAGCGATGCATTGCTGAACCTGGGGGTCACTGTTCCTTGGCTTCTGTGTGCCATGTCCTGGTCCATTGCAAAGATCACGATAAAAGTAGTTGCCTGGGTGTCTTTTAAATATGGTGGCCCAAAATCACAGCGAGGCATGCGACATCGTGCCCACCCCACCATGAGAAATGTCTGTAAACCCCCGGCTGCATAATTAATGAGCCCAGCATCATGCAATTCAGTGCTGTTTCTCACTGGGCTTCGCAGCAGGAAACAGTCTCGCTTCCCACCCCTACCATGGAACTTAGGCCTGGAATGGACCACTCTACCCTATGGTTCTGTTTCTTTCTCATGTGCCACTATTAATCTTCTCTTCATGTTTTTGCTTCCAGACAGTGCTGTTCATTATTCTGCCATTCACATTCACTCTGGACAAATCATTTGTTTCTTTACTACAACCGTAACCATTTGCTTGCCATCTTTGTTATTTAATCTCTCCCACCGCCGACCCTATCACAGACTTTCATTTTTGTTCTCCCCCCACTCCTCTTAGACAGCATAAAGCCCATCACATTCCTACCTTCCTTCAGTTCTGAAGAAGTCACATTGGACTCGAAATTTTGTGTGGGATTTCCTGGTCCCACCCGCCCCTGGACCAGAAATTCCTGCTCAAATGGATCTTTTGCTGGTCCATTAAATTTTCTGTCCCACCCATGGTGATTCCCGCGGTGGGCGGGACTGGAAACTTTAGGTTGTTCAACGTATTTCTCTCTCCACTGATGCTGCCAGAGCAGCACTCCTATTTTTATTTCAAATTTCCTGCATCCACAGTATTTTCTTATTTTTATCTTTATTTAATTTTTACGCCAAGAGGTGAAGTTGGGTGGTCAACAGTTTGGCTGGAATAGCGTTGAGGATCTAGGACATGGCTCTCATGGACTAGATGAACCTCAGGGAGAGCAAGGCAGGCAATGCAATACAGCCCAGAGAAAGAGGTGAACTCTGGGTTAGGGCAGTGGGGAGTAGCCCTAGTTGTGAAGTTCAGATCAGTTCAAGTCTTGGGGCATACTGGCTCTGAGACCATATAAGAAATGATCTTCTCCTTTCCCTTTTTTCACCTCTATGTGGTCAGTGTTCAGTATACAACAGCTGCAGATGTCTGAAGGGAAGGAAACTCAGTGAGATTCTTCACGTACACAGTCTCACAACGCGCACTGACTTATTGTGCAACCCAGATATTTATCCTCCCTGCGACAAGTTCAGTTTCATTATCAATTGTACACAACCATCAAAAGGAAATTGCTCAACTCCCAAGTCATTTGATCAAAGTCCAAATCAAAATAGAAGAAAACCAATGCATTATTGAAGTCCTTTCGATGGGTTTTGAAAATAAATCCCTATGAGAAAAGGAGAACCATAGCAAGACCAAAACTAGTTGACTCAGATGGCCAAAATTGTCAAACCAAGCAGAAAGATTTTAAAATATAAACAAAGAAAAGGCAGCAAGCACAGGGATTATACAAAGACAGACAATTATGGTCAGCCATGTGACTTGGGTATGTATTAGTTTTCAGCAGCTGATTCAGTGCAATAAAGGGACTGAATATTTGGATGTAAAGGCAGGTGACTTCTCTGTAAAGGTTATAAGATCATACCATATAGAGAAACAGAAAAGTGTCACAAACTACAGCAATAGGGGGAGATGGTGACCTAGTGGTAATGTCACTGGACTAGTAATCCAGAAGCTCAAGGTAATAATCTGGGGCCATGGGTTCAAATAGTGGAATTTGAATTCAATAAATAAATTGGGAATTAAAAGCTGGCCTCTGTAATGGTGGCTTTGAAACTGTCATTGATTGTTGAAAAAATCCACC
Source organism: Carcharodon carcharias (assembly GCF_017639515.1). Lineage (NCBI taxonomy): Eukaryota > Metazoa > Chordata > Chondrichthyes > Lamniformes > Lamnidae > Carcharodon > Carcharodon carcharias. The sequence goes on from NC_054485.1 coordinate 78,019,401, forward strand.
TGGTTCACAAATTCCCTTTAGGGAAGGAGAACTGCTGTCCTTACCTGGTCTGGTGTACATGTGAGTCCAGATCCACAATAGTGTGGTTAACTCTTAACTCTGAATAGGTCTAGCAAGCCACTCAGTTCAAAGGCAATTAGGGATGAGCAACAAATGCTGGCCTTGCCAGTGATGTTCATGTCCCATGAAAGAATAATAAAAAGTAAAACTTACAGACAAATGCAGCTAACTCTACTATGGTCACTTTGATAAGTGGGTTTTGTGGAACTCCATCCCTAACAGCACTGTGGTGTACCTACACTACATGGACTAGAGCGGTTCAAGAAGGCAGCTCACCACCGCCTTCTCAAGGGCAATTAGGGATGGGCAATAAATGCTGGCTTAGCAGGTGACGCCCACATCCCAGGAAAGAATAAAATAACAACTTTCAGATGCTCTATCTCAGACCAACCATATTTTGGATCTAATTGAGTAGGCCCATGCTGTGACCACAATAAATCAATTATCTGGACCAGGTCTGTGAAAAAAAATCCACACCCACAAATCCTCAAGTGGGTGAGATAGATAACAGCCAAACTTCAGACAGCATTTTGGAGTTGGATAAACTGAAAAGCTGGAATTCCCAAGAATCCATGAACAACAAAACCCCCACAACCCGCCACCCCGCCCCCCGCCAACTACCCCCCACAGGTGTACAACCCCCACTAACCACCTGACGCAGTCCACTGACCACCCAAACACTACCCCACTGACTACCTCCCTGACCACCTAGCCCCCCACACAGACCAACCCCTTTGACTATATGACCCCCCTACTAACCACCCTCCTTTGACCACCTTACCCCCACATTGACCACCTGAACCCCTACTGACCACCCCCAACTGACCACCTGAACCCCTACTGACGACCCCCAGCTGACCACCTGAACCCCTACTGATGACCTGACCCTCCCCACTGACCATCCTCCACTAGCCAAGCACCACTGACCACCCAACCCTCCCAATGACTACCCTCCCCACTGACCAACCCCACCCCCTGCACCCCCCCACCCCTCAATCCTACCCTCTTACATACAAGCATTAGAACTTAAGAACTAGGAGCAGGAATAGGCAATTCAGCCCCTCAAGCCTGCCCCGCCATTCAATACGATCATGGCTGATCTCATTTCAGCCTCAACTCCAAGTTCCTGCTCTCTCCCCATAACCTTTCAACCCGTTACTAATTAAAAATCTGTCTGTCCCCTCCTTAAATTTATTGAGTGTCCCGGCATCCACTGCACTCTGAGGTAATGAATTCCACAGATTCACGATCCTTTGAGAAAAGTAATTCCTCCTCATCTCTGATTTAAATCTACCAGCCCTTAGCCTAAAACTATGGCCTCTCATTCTAGAATGTCTCACAAGGGGAAACATCCGCTCCACATCTACTTTGTCTATCCCCTTTAGCATCCTATATACCGCAATTAACTCTCCTCTCATCCTTCTAAATTCTAGTGAGTAGGCCTAATCTGCTCAATCTCTCCTCATAAGACAAGCCCTGCATCTCTGGAATCAATCTAGTGAACCTCCTCTGAACCGCCTCCAATGCAACTACATCCTTCCTCAAGTAAGGGGACCAAAACTGTGCACAGTACTCCAGGTGCGGTCTCACCAATGCCTTGTACAACAACACTTCCCTATTTTTATACTCTATTCCTTCCTCAATAAATGCCAAAATTCCATTTGCCTTCCTTATTACTTGTTGTACCTGCACACTAGCTTTCAGCGATTCATGCTTAAGGACACCCAGATCCCTCTGCACTGAAGCATTCTGAAGTTTCTCTCCATTTAAATAATAAGTCGCCTTTTTATTCTTCTGACCAAAATGGATAACCACACACTGCCAAATTTTGGCTCACTCACCTAACCTGTCCATATCAATTTGTAAATTTCTTATTTCTTCACTGCAACTTACTTTCCCACCTATTTTGGTGTCATCTGCAAATTTAGCTATAGTACCTTCGATCCCTGAATCTAAGTCATTAATATATGTTGTAAATAGCTGGGGCCCAAAGACCGAACCCTGTGGCACCCCACTAGTTACAGCTTGCCATCCAGAAAAAGACCCATTTATCTCGACTCTGCTTTCTGTTGGTTAGCCAATCCTCTATCCAAGCTAATATATTACCCCTAACTCCTTGTGATCTTATCTTGTGTATTAATCTTTTGTGCAGCACCTTATCAAAGGCCTTCTGGAAGTCCAGATATACTACATCTACAGGATCCCCATTATCCACTTTGCTTGTCACATGTTCAAAAAACTCTCGCAAATTAGTCAAACGTGATTTACTCTTCATAAAACCATGCTGACTCTGATGGATTGCATTTTGACTTTCCAAATGCCCCATTACTACTTCTTTAATAATGGATTCCAACAATTTCCCAACAACAGACGTTAAACTAACTGGTCTATAATTTCCTACTTTCTGCACCCACCCCCTCCCTTTTTTTGAATAAGGGCATTATATTAGCATTTTTCCAATCCATTGGAACCTTTCCAGAATCCAGGGAATTTTGGAATATTGTAGCCAATGCATCCACTATCTCCAGTGCCACTCCCTTTAAGACCCTGGGATGTAAGCCATTAGGTCCTGGGGATTTGTTACCCTTTAATCCCAATAGTTTGCTCAGTACTTTTTTCTCGTGATGGTGATTGTTCTAAGTTCCTCTTTCTATATACCCTCTGCACTACCCGTTACTATTGGGGGGTACTAATGTAGTCCACCGTGAAAACTGAGGCAAAATATTGATTAAGCGTCTCTGCCATTTCCGCGTTCCCCACTATTAACTCCCCAGTCTCATCCTCCAAGGGACCAACATTCAATTTAGCTACTCCCTTTCCTTTTATATACTTGTAGAAGCATTTGCTATCAGTTTTTACATTTTGCGCTAGTTTTCTTTCATTATTTACCTTTGCTCTTTTTATCATTTTTTTAGTAACCTTTTGTTGATCTTTAAAAGTTTCCCAATCTTCCAGTCTGCCACTGACCTTTGCAATTTGGTAAGCCTTAGTTTTTGCCTTTATGTTATCTTTAACTTCCTTGCTTAGCCATGGATGCTTTTTCCCCTCTTACCATCTTTCTTCCTCTTTGGAATATACTTTACTTGGGAGGAATTAAATATCTCCTTAAACATCTGCCATTGGTCATCAACTGTCCTACCTTGTAGTCTTCGTGCCCAGCCCACTAGGGCCAAATCTGCCCCCATATCTATGTAGTTACCTTTGTTTAACTCCAGAACACTAGTGTGGGACTCAAGTTTCTCGCCCTCAAACTGAACTTGAAATTCTAGCATGCTATGATCACTCTTCCCTAGGGGATCCTTTACTATGAGATCATTAATTAATCCCATCACATTACACAAAACCAAATTCAGAATAGCCTGCTCCCTGGTTGGTTCCACAACATATTGCTCCAAGAAACAATCTCTAATACATTCTATGAACTCTCCCTCGAGGCTACCCTTGCCAGTTTGATTAGTTACCTTATACCAATTATACCAATTACCTTATATACTTACCTTGTCCCTAGCCTCCCAAAGTGGCTGGACCTTTAAATCTACCTGCGTTACAGTGGCTAGCCCCATAAAAAATGGGGCGTGTCTCCTATTGCATTCCTATGACACTTAAATAAACCCAGCACTATATATTTAAAAACTTTATGCTTATTGCTATTTATTTTCAAAACTAGTTTTTCTCTGGTGAACAAAGAAACTTAATATGGCTGCTATAAGCCATCTGATGACAGGTTTGGCCCTCTGTCTGGGAGCTATCCCTAGGAGTTTCAAGAACAAAAGAGTTATTTTCTCAGTTTCTGGAATGTTATACCTTGTTATGCCTGGATCACTGCTAACAGGCTCATATTCAACCTGGGACTGTTCAGGCCAATTTTAAAGGGAACTACAGGAATGTCATTTGCATTTGATAAGCCAACCTTTCTCAAGGAGTCAGTAGGTCTACTGAGACAATGGCTTCCCAAACACCAGGCCCTCAACATAGGTGGCACTCCTGGCAACAGCTAATGACTGTGACATTAACAGTCCTAAAATCAAAGCCAATTCCAGATATTGGATAAGCATCCCTTTTGAAGTCATTGTGGAAAAGCAAAGTCAGATGGCCCTAGCCTCTGGTCTTTTGGACATTTAATGTTACATCTTTGGCGTTCACAGCCAGTCTGCGATTTTAACATCCAACTGGAAAAGCTGCTAAGAAGCTGGTTCCTCCAGGCAGATCAACCTGCCCATCTACCCTGATGCTGCTGGAAGATTTCGTACCATCAGCTACAGAACCAACTCAATCTCTGCGTGCCTGCTTCATCTTGCGACATCAGCCCCAACTGAAAAGCGAATTCTACGTGAAAGAATTCCTCATTGGACTCTGACTTTGGACTCTGGAACTCATGTGAAACGATATTCATTTTTCTCTGGTCCTTGTATTGTAAAGCTCCTTTTCTCTATTATTCCTTTCACTGTGTGAATGTGGAGTGGGATGTTGCGGACACTCCTTTTGCTGGTTTTGAATATATAAAACAAACTAATCTTCTGTTTAACTCAAGTTTGCTCCGGATCATTACTAATATTGGATCAAAAAAACAAATGAGGGGTTGGAAGATTACTCCACCACTTATTTTTTTAAAACTAATTTGAAACACCTTCTGCTTACAGACAGGTGGTAAGAGGAAATCAGTGCAGCTTGAACTGTCCCTCTCCTGTCTGTAACACTTAATAGCCTCCAATTCTGCTGCCTTGATACAAGGCACTGGGAACCCGCTGCAATACACTGTTCTCACCCGGCCTGAGTCAGATGTTTGGGTGAGAAAGGAGCGACTTCATTTCCTGGTAAGTAACAAGGAGCGGAGTGGCAATCTGACTATGGTTACCACTCCACAGAATTTACAGTCCATTATGTGAAGTTCTACAGTGGCAAAAGTCACAGAAATTTCTGCTTGTTATCCCAATAATATGAATTGGAAAACATCATTAACCAGGTATAATATTACAAGAGAAAACAGTGAAGTATTACAATAATATCCATTCCAGATGAGGATACCTCCTTGTCATTGCCTCCCTCCCTATTGTCATCCTTTCCTCCTCATCATCATTATCTTCCTCCTTGTCATTTTTTCCATCCTCCTCTTCTTCTTTGTCTCCCTCCACTTCCTCGTCATTGTCTTCTTACCCTTCATTTCCGTCTTCTTCCTCCTCATCATTGTCTTCCTCCTCATCATTGTTTTCCTCTTCCTCATCGTTGTCTTCCTCCTCATCGTTGCCCTCTTCCTCCTCATCATTATCTTCCTCCTCCAAATCATAGTCTTCCTCCTTCTCATTGTCTTCCTCCTCCTCATTGTCTTCCTCCTCATCATTGTCTTCCTCCTCCACATCATTGTCTTCTTTTCATCATTTTCTCCCTTCTCTTCGCTATTATCTCCCCTTCTTCCTCCCCTTCTTTCCTTTATCCTTTTCTTTATAATTTAGAAGCTTGAACAAAAGTATTCACAAGAATTCACAAGAATCAGGTGCAGGAGTAGGCCATTTGGATCATGGCTGACCTGATTGTGGCTTCAACTCCACTTTCCGCCTACCCCCATAACCGTTGACTCCCATGTCGGCCAAAAATCTACCTAACTGAGCTGGAATATATTCAATGGGTTGAATTTAACATTGCAAAATCCAGTGTGCTGCCACCATCCCTGACAAATAACTTGGCATGATGGCGTCGGGTCAGCAACACGGTATCATAATGCTGATCTGCGATAATACGAAAGGTGCATGGGCGCCAAAGCAGCAGCCATCTGCCATTTTTTAAAAAACTAATTAATGAGCAATTCAGTTTGTTAACAAGGAGATTGACTCTGAGGTCATGTGGTCCATTCCATTTTTCGCTGGGAGCATGGGTAAAACATTGGGAGTGATTCATGTCAGGTATGAGGAGGCATTACCAGGACAAATAAAAAGAGCTGCAAATGGGGAATAAGGCTGCGTTCAGCAGCAGAGTCTGCTAGTGAAAGTGGGAGCATATGCCAGTGTTGTCACTTCATTCGTTCATTTTTTTGAGCCTGCCGTGAGAACAGATTAAGAGGGTGGGTGTCTAACAGGCAGGGCTAACGTGATGTTTGAGGAATCTATTATAGCACCTAGATATTGCTGTCCCCCAAGGGCATAGTGCACTCTGGAGGATGCCCCTATATCAGTGAGGAGGAAAGGAGAAGGAGGCAGAGGAGGGCAACTATCCAGGGACAGGTACATATTCTAGTCCAAGCAGGTGCAGAGGGCCTCCAGAGGTCAGATGGCAAAAAAAGGCAGGCAGAGGTAAGAGAAGAGACTATCCTACCAACAAAGTGTACAGGCAAAGGATGACATACCTACAGATATCAAAGCAACAATGCCTTCAAAGGCTGCATCTCTCCAGAAAGACGGTGACATCCCTGTGTGACATGTTGGCTGGGAAGACTAGTTCCAATTTTATTGGTGGTCACCCTATGCCTGTCACTTTGAAGCTAACAGTGGCTTGGAATTTTTTTGCATGAATGTCGTTTCAGGCATTAGCCAGAGACCTTTGCGGCACCTCACAACCAGCAGCACACCATTGCATCAAGCTGGTGACAGATGCAATGTTCAAGTGAACCATTGAATTCATTACATTCAGCACAGTAACAATAGTCAGACTGAGAGAGCCAGAGGCTTTGCAAGCATAGCTAGATTTCACAAAGTGCAAGGTGTCATAGATTGCACACATGTGGCTATCAGTGTTCCATCAGCATAGCCAGGGGTCTTTGTTAACAGAAAAAGCTTCCATTCACTCAATGTTCAAATGGTTTGTGACTGTCGCCAGATGACTATGTAGGTATGTGCTCGCTATCTTGTGAACAGTCATGAATCCTGCATACTTAGCCATTCCCCCGTGCCAGGATGTTGTGCCCAACAGAACCTTTGGAGTGATGGCTTCTTGGAGGCAAGGGATACCCACTGAAGAGATGGTTCATGACCCTGATGAGAAATCCGCAGCCAGAGGCTGAGATGCTTACAATGAGAGCCACTCATCTATTAGGGCCATCATCGAATAGACCAGTGGGCTGAACAAAACGAGATTTCCATGCTTGGATAATGCAAGTGGCTCTCTGAAATATTCTCCAGCTCGTCTGTCACTGTGATCTGCTGCCCCTTAAATAACCTCATGCTCTAGAATGGGGAGGCCCTGGCAGAGATGATCTAACAAAGCAAGCCAATGACAAGTCTCAGGAAGAGTCTGAGGATGAGGCAGAGGAGCCAAGCCAGCCAGCTGCAGAAGCTGGTATGCGACAGGCTTTGGATGGCAGAGAGACATGGGAGTCTCTTATGATGTGAAGATATGACTAATATTGTGGGATTGGCCAGAGGTTGATATCTTTGGCGTACTGAGATCTTCTTGACATCAACATCAGGCTGTGCATATGCCAATGGTGAAGCATAACATGAGGCTGTTCAGATGGGTCCACGTGAGCAAAATCTCCCTTAATAATAGTCAGTCATTCATAATCCAAGCAGGGCACCACACACACATGAAACCTAAATGAAGCCAGAATGGCAAGTAGACACAACACTGTCATTTAATGTGAATGAATGTCTTAGTGCAGGAATCACAAGAGGCTAGTATGCAAGTACAGCAAGTAATTAGGAAAGTTAATAGAATGTTGTCATTTATTGTGAGGAGAATTGAATACAAAAGTAAGGAGGTTATGCTTCAGTTATACAGAGCAATGGTGAGACCACATCTAGAGTACTGTGAACAGTATTACTCTCCTTATTTAAGGAAGGATGTAAATGCATTGGAAGAAGTTCTAAGAAGGTTAAGTAGACCAATACTTGGAATGGGTGGGTTGTTTTATGAGAAAATATTGGACAGGTTAGGCTTGTACCTGCTGGAGTTTAGAAGAGTGAGAAGTGACTTAATTAAAACACATAAGATCCTGAGAGGTCTTGACAGGGTGGATGTGGAAAGGATGTTTCCTCATTGGAGAATCTAGAACTAGGGGGTCACTGTTTAAAAATAAGGGGTCACCTATTTAAGACAGAAATGTGGAGAAATGTTTTCACTCAGAAGGTCATGAGTCTTTGGAACTCTCTTCCTCAAAAGACAATGGAAGACGAGTCTTTGAATATTTTTAAGGCAGAGTTAGATAGATTCTTGATAAGCAAGGGAGGAAATGTTATCAAGGGAATGTGGAGTTGAGATTACAATCAGATCAGCCATGATCTTATTGAATGACTCGAGGTGCTGAGCGGCCTACTCCTGCTCCTAATTCGTGTGTTTGTATGTTCGAATTAGGTTGGCATACACTCCCAGTATCCCATCAGTGAGCTATTGGGTTTGGCCCTCCATGATAGCTGCCTGTCTCTCAATGGAGAAGCCACATGTTCTGAACAGCAGGTGCTCATGGCTTGGATTGATCCTCCACTATCTATGCTAGGGTGCACAGCCACTCTGGAAGCTCTGCCACATCTCCAAATAGCTTGCGCTGACAACCAGTATCTGCCACCTGTCGAACAATTCCAGAAGCTCATCATCAGCCTGAGTCTCAGCATATAGATCACCTGCAACACTCCTCTGAGTGCCGGAGGCCTGCCCCATTTCACTCAGACAACTGGTCTTGCGATTGATGTCTGCACACTAGCGTGCATAACTCTTTTTGGTGACTTATGCATATCCACTGAGGTGCATGTATTTATCTGTCCTGGTGCTAGGTGCTGTGCAAGGATGTGATGATGCACCCCGCTGAGGCTCCTTCCCCCTCCTCAAAGGTTAAAGTGGGTCCGACAGGGCTGGTGACTGCAGCTGCCATGGTTTCACCTCTGGAGAGAGCAAACAAGAATTATGAAAGGCACCATCATCATTTGAGCTGACTTTCGAGATACCATGCCTCCACTCTCACCATTGGAAAATGGTAACCAGGGATGAATCCTCTTCAAAAGTGAGATACACATTCTTTTCCAAATGCTACAAAGCCACCAAAGTCAAACCTATCAATACTCCCCTCCCTGCTGCATTCTGCAATTTACCCCTCCCCACCACCCCCACTTCAGCACAATCTTTTGGCTCTAAGAATCTCCTCACCCCATGGCCAATGCTCCTGTACTATTGGTTGCTGGCCAGCAAGAACTCCTCCTCCACAGGAGTCAAAATGACAAGGTTTGGTGCATCCTCCAGTTCTTGCTCTTTCATGGGCAGTATGTGCCCTCTTCTCCTCCAAATTAGTAAAAGGGACATTGCCATGAATCTTCTGTGGAAAAATCATGCTTTCATTTGTTTGCCCAACATGTCCAATGTCACAAAGATCCTTGCAAACTAACAGGTCTTGGACTTCAGAACCCCTGTGCCATGCATTGTGGCATGTCTGCTTCCTGCTGCCTTCTGCACTTAGCCCAGACACTAGGCATTCCCAAACTTAACACATATCACACCCTCACACCCTCCCATATAGGTCCATTTTCAAAATGGTTGCACAGTCACCCTTGCCAGTTGTAAGAGGTCATTCAGCCTCTTACAGCACTGCAGTCAGGTCCTTTGGACAACCACACAGCTGCTGACCTCCTCTCTGACCTCTGCCTAGGCTACTTTGGTCTGACGGGGCGGTCACCTCTTGCGATTGCTTGACATGTGGACCTCCCATCGATCTCTCACAGACCGGAGGAGGACTCATGGAGAGTCATTGTCAAACCATGGGGCCATCCTTGGTCTGTGCCCTTCCATTTTCCTTTCCTCCATTATTCCTGGCAGATGATGATTTGATACTACTGGAAATCGCCAGGTTGACTTTTAGCCTATGTGGAGAGTTAAATAGAGTCAAAGGGTCATATGAGTCTTTTTCTGAATACTTCTTATTCAGAAGGGCAATAGGATAGGTGTGCTCAGATGTTCTTTCCTTCCTGACAAGGGTCTTGAATGACTATCCAAAATGGAAAAAAAAAACATGCTCTTACCTGTTGCTGCTCCAATGCTTCAGTGGATTAAAGGTGTTCTTTCATTGCATTTATTCATACAAAGCTGGATTTCTTCTGCAGCTGCCACCAACCCATGCCATCATTCCTTTAAATGGGTCGCCATGACCAACTTCCGGTTCACAGCCTGACCCTTCTCCCAACGAACACCCCACCCTAAAGGCCCAATTGGGCAGGGAGCCACCCCTCACCCCCCTCCCTTCACTCAGCTAGTTTGCTGGGCAGCCGTTAATTGGCCAGAGTTGTCTATTCATCGTGATGAGTCAGCAGAGGCAGGAGTTAATAGACCATGCACTTCCAGGTCTGCCTCCCTTACCCATCTGTGTAACATAAAATCCATCCCTACATCACTATCTTTCCAGCTGTATGTGGAAGTAGACTTTGCAAATCTGGTTCTGGGGAATGCGATGGGTCAGTTGGCAATAGTGTTACATTTCGGGGACAGTAATCATAGTAAAGTATTATAAAAGGAAAGGACAAAACACAATTCAGACTTAAAACAATTAATTGGAGGAGAGTCAGTTTCAGTGGGGTGAAAATGAATCTAACCAAGATAAATTGGAATCAAAGCTTGGTAGGCAAAACTATGACAAAACAATAGGCTGCTTTAAAAGAGGAGATGGCTCTCGTACAGTCAAGGTACATTCTCATGAGGGGCAAAGGGAGGACAAACAAAGCCAGAGCACCCTGGATGATTAAAAAGAAAGAGAAAGTATGATGAACTACGAAAAAGGTGCATGTGACAGATGTCAGATGGATAATACAACTGAGAATGATATTAATATAAAAAGTTCAGAGGGGCCTGGAGATGTATGTGCACAAGGACGGGTTGAGAAAGTGACTACTAGGGCACATGGGACCCTGGGGCTTTATAAATAAAGGATTGAGCAGAATTTTCGAATTATGAAACCAAGGGCAGTGGTGGGCATTTTCCAGAGCGCCCAGCCCACTGTGCATAATGGCGACACTTTGTGCCAATTCTGAGATTACAGGCTCATTAATTATGTAGAGGCGTGTATTGGTCCAAATCACCTGGAGGGTCAGAAGCTGATTCGTTAGCGGCGGTTTTGAAGGTCCGAGCGCCATGTTTAAAGTCCAGTCCAATGCACAATCTCACACTCATCAGCCCACCAGAAATATCTGGCAGCCAGAAGAGGAAGGCCAAGGGCCTGAAGTGGAAGGCAGCACCATGCTTCATGCATCAGTCCCTCCAATCCTTGATCAGAGGGTGCAGGAACAAAGGCACATGCTCTATCCCAGGGATGACTGCAGGAAGCACAGTAACCTGATCTCTCTGGCTTGGGAGACTGTCACGGGGCAAGTCAGCATGGCTGGCAACCACACCTGAAATGCCACCCAGTGCAGGAAGAGGATGAATAACCTCATCCACCTTCAACACCTTCCAATATCAAACTCTCATCATGGCATCCTGCACTCAAACAGCTACTCTATTCATGGGTGTCATGCAACCATTAGTGGGAACACATATCAACATTCATTCTCTCACCAAGGCTTTCACATAACTATATCTCATCTTTCATGTTGTTCACAGTCCATTCTCTGGCCCTTCTGGGGAGGGCTCACCACACACAGAGGACATGCATCTCACCCAACCTCTACTCCATCCCTTCACATCACAAGCCTTTTATTCGCCTTCATACAGGCCAAGATGACACACAACAGGCTTGAGAGATTGCAGACCGGGGGATGGTCAGCCAACATCATTGCCCTCACTGAGTTTGAGGAGGCTGCAGCTGAGCTGGCTGGGGAGGACAGGGATCACTCCTGTGGGGAAGGGGAGATCGGCCTCTCCCAGCAACCCAGAATGGATCACAGCTCCATCACTTCACCAAATCCTGACATTCACAGTGAGTCACACACAGTTTTAACTAGCTCCTGCTCATTAACTGAAACTCTATTCTCCATTTAGTAGGCACCAGCGGTTTGAAGCCCACAAGACGGTCCAGCACCAGTCTGAGCCCCCAGATGTCCGAGGAGGAAGCTCCAGAAGAACTGTCACTGCCCTCACACACACCCTCCACCAGGTCAGAGACACACACATCGTTGGGGCACAGATTAGGCTTGGGCTCACTTTCTGGGGAACACCTCAATGACACGTCCCTGTAGCAGTCGGAGGCAGGGACAGCACAGGTCTCCAGCACTCGGAGGGCTGCTGGAGACCAGCCACCCGCTCGATCCGAGTCAGATGACAAACCCCTGGAAACAGCCGCCAAATTTGTGCTAGAGATGCAACAACAGGCAGCAGAACATCAGGCAGAGATTCAGCTGTCACTTGGCAGACTAGAGCAAACAATGGAGTCCTTCCGCATTCTGTCTGATGTCATGAGTCTGACATGCGAGCGTCTCGAGGTCGCCATGGGAAGGTTGGTGAACACAATAGAGACCTTGGTCCAGCAGGCCTTGCCAGATTTGCACACAGCCCTGCAATCCATGGCCACACACCCTGGTGGGCATCATCAAGATGGAGGTGACCTGGGGATGAGGCACCTTGACCTCCCTTTGAGGTGCACCATTTCCTGCAGGCGCAGGGTGGAGCCCTTGAGCACCCACAGGGTGAGTCAGAAGATCAACTGTCATCAATCACATGGAGCAGGTGGTGATGGGAGGTTGCAAGGGGTTGATGCAGGGAGATGAGGGAAATGGTTCATGGGGGAGATTTTGGGGGGTGGTGGGGGTGTGATGAGGGAGTTGGGGTGGGTGAGAGTATGGGGGGGATATTGGGGGTGATTGGAGAGGCGAAGGGTGGGTGATGAGGGGGTTTATGGGGCAGATTGGGGGTGTGATGTGGAGAGATTGAGGCAGGTGGGGGATAGATTTCGGGTGGGTGGGGGGAGAGATTAGGGGAAATGATGGGGGGTATTGATGTGGGTAGATTGGGGGGGTGGGTGCGGTGGGGTGTGAGGCAGTGGGGAAGGGGTAGAGGGGCTTAAACGTCTGAGATCCTGGTCCCCGCTGCCCGGTGCCAGGATTTACAGGTGCGCACCTCCAATCCCAGCCCCGCCCACGTGACAGCCGCTTGGGCTCGCGCTTTCTCAGATTCAAACACCCGAACGTTGGCCGCTAACCGCTGCTGTGAGGGTCAGAAGTTCAACTGTCGTCAGGTACCGCGGAGGAGGAGGTGATGGGAGGTTGGAGGGGAGATTGGGGCGGGGAGTTGATGGGGTGATCGAGGGGAGATTGGGGGAATACGCGGTGGTTGATTGAGGCGATTGATGGGGGGACTGGGGCTGGTTGATGGGAGATTGGGAGGGTGATGGGGGAGATTGAGTGTAGTTGATGGGGGAAGGTTTGGGGCGATGGGAGAGATTGGCGAGTTGGAGGGTGATGAGGGAGATTGAGCGGGTTATGGGGGGTTTGGCCAGAGGGGTTGGAGGAGATTTTGCAGGGAGGAGATTGCGGGTGTGGGGAGGGAGATTGCTGAGGTGACGGGGTGGGGGGGCTGGGGTGGGGAGATTGGGAGAGTGATGGAGGATGTTCGGGGGTTGACGGGGGGATTGGGGTGCTTGATGGAGATTTAGTGGGAGTTTGGGGGTGTGATGGAGGAGATTGGGCACGTGATTGGGGCAGATTGGGGGGATTCGGAGTAGTCGGGGAGATGGGGGCTATCGGGGAGTTGGGGTAAGATTCTGGGGCGGTCGGTGGGGAGCATTGGGGGTGAGATTGGACTGTTTGGGGAGAGGGTTTGGGGCAGTTTGAGGGTCTGGGGGGATATTGGGGGATGATTTGTGGATGGGGGGAGTTTGGGGCTGCTGGGCAGGTGATTGGGGTGGGGAGAATGCTAAATGTGGGGTGGAGTTTGGGAGGGTGAAGGGGTAGATTTGGGGGGAGATTGGTGTGGGGTTTGGAGGAGTGATTGGGGATATTTGGGGGTAATGGGAGATTTGCAGGATGGTGGGGGTTGATGGGGGTGGGTTGGGGGGAGGGTTTAGAGGAGATTGTGGCACTGGGGGATATTGAGGGGTGAGTCGGGGTTGGGGGGAGATTGGGGGTATGAGGTGAGAGATTGTGGGGGAGGTTAGGTGGATGGGGGTGATGAGGATGGGGGTATTGGAGGAGATTGGGGATATGATGGGGAGATTGGGGATATGGTGGGGAGATTGGGGATATGGTGGGGAGATTGGGGATATGATGGGGAGATTGGGGATATGTTGGGGAGATTGGGGATATGGTGGGGAGATTGGGGATATGGTGGGGAGATTGGGGATATGATGGGGATATTGGGGATATGATGGGGAAATTGGGGGTTGGGGGAGGGTTTGGCGGAGATTGAGGGGCTGGGAGGGAGATTGGGGGTGTTTTGGGGATGGGGGAATTTGGGGGTGTGATGGGGAAAGAGTGGGGGATGTGGTGGGAGAGATTGAGGGGGAGAGTGGAGGGGTTGATGGGTTGAGATTGTGGGGGAGATTGGGGGGATGATGGGGTGTCATTGGGTGTTGATGGGGGAGATTGGGTGATTGGGGGAAAGTTTGGTGGAGATTTGGGGGGCTGTTGGGGGATGGGGTGTGATTCGGGGGTGGGAGGAGATTGGGGCTGTGGGGAGGGAGATTGTTGGGTGCTGGGCGGGAAGAATGGGGAGGGTGTGGGGGGGGGATTGGGATGATGATGGGGGCGATTTGGGGGCCATTGGGTGGGGAGTTTCAGGGTTATTGAGGAGAGATTGGTGCAGTGATGGGTTCGATTGGAGGGTTGGGTGCAGTGTTTGGGAGAGGTTGGGTGCTGGGGGGAGATTGGGGGTGACTTGGGGGTGGGTGTGAGATTGTGGGTGTGAAGGGGAGGTTGGGGTGAGGTGGGTGATAGGGGGTTGGAGTGAGGGGTTGATGTGTGGAGATTGGGGGTGGGTGATTGGGGGTGGGTGATGGGGGAGATTTTGGGGCAATGGGGGAGATCGGAGGCCAGATTGGATGGGGAGTTTGGGTGGGAATTGGGGTGTTTGGGTGGTGATGGGGGAGATTGGGTGGGGATTTTGGTGGCGGGTGTTGGGGGAGTTTAGGGGATGATGGGGGAGATTGGGTGTGATAGAGGGAGATTGGGTCGGGTTGATGGGGGAGATTGGGCTGGTTAGGGTGTGATGGGGGAGTTTGGGTGAGATGGGGCGATCGGGGTAGGATTTGGCCAGAGATTTGGGGGTTGTGAATGAGATTGTGAGGGTGATTGGGGAGGGCAAGGGGAGATTTGGCGAGCGATGGGGGAGATTTGGGGGTTTGATGAGGGAGATTGGGGAGGGGTTAATGGGGGGAGATTGGGTTGGTTGATTGGAGTGGGCGATATGGGGAGAATGGATAGGGGAGATTGGGGTGTTGTGGAAGATTTGGGGGAGTTTGGGGGCGATTCATGGGTGGGGGGAGATTGGTGGGGTGATTGGAGGGCTGTGGTGGGGAGGGTGTGGTGGAGATTGGGGGAGTGATGGGGAGATTGTGGGGTGTTGATGGGGAAGAGTTTGGGAGGAGATTGGTGGGGTGCTGGGGTTAGGGTTTGTGGGAGATTGGGAGGTAGGGGGAGATTGGAGAAATCGGGGGAAATGGGGTGGTGAATGTGAGAAGTGAGTGTTGAGGGGGAGATTGGAGGGGTGGGTGGGTGTGAGTTTAGGTCAATGGAAGGAGGGGAGATTGGGGGATGGTGGAGGGGAGATTGGAATGGTTGAATGGATGGGGTGTTGAAGGAGTTGGGAAGGGGGTTGAAGGAGGGGGGATGAGGGGGTGAAATAGCTGCGATCCTGGTCCTCGCCGCCCGGTCCTGAGATTTACAGGTGCGCACCTCCAATTCCAATTCCAATTCCAATCCTGCGCACGTGACAGCCACTCGGGCTCGCGCTTTCTCAGATTAAAAGCCCTGAACGCTGGACGCCATTCGCCGCTGCGCGAGTCAGAAGATCAACTGTCATCAATCACATGGAGCAGGTGGTGATGGGAGGTTGCAAGGGGTTGATGCAGGGAGATGAGGGAAATGGTTCATGGGGGAGATTTTGGGGGGTGGTGGGGGTGTGATGAGGGAGTTGGGGTGGGTGAGAGTATGGGGGGGATATTGGGGGGTTATTGGGGAGGCGAAGGGGGGTGATGAGGGGGTTTATGGGGCAGATTAAGGGTGTGATGTGGGGAGATTGAGGCAGGTGGGGGATAGATTTAGGGTGGGTGGGGGGAGAGATTAGGGGAAATGATGGGGGGTATTGATGTGGGTAGATTGGGGGGGTGGGTGTGGTGGGGTGTGAGGCAGTGGGGAAGGCGTAGAGGGTCTTAAACGTCTGAGATCCTGGTCCCCGCTGCCCGGTGCCAGGATTTACAGGTGCGCACCTCCAATCCCAGCCCCGCCCACGTGACAGCCGCTTGGGCTCGCGCTTTCTCAGATTCAAACACCCGAACGTTGGCCGCTAACCGCTGCTGTGAGGGTCAGAAGTTCAACTGTCGTCAGGTACCGCGGAGGAGGAGGTGATGGGAGGTTGATGGGGGTGATGGAGGGGAGATTGGGGCGGGGAGTTGATGGGGTGATCGAGGGGAGATTGGGGGAATACGCGGTGGTTGATTGAGGCGATTGATGGGGGGACTGGGGCTGGTTGATGGGAGATTGGGAGGGTGATGGGGGAGATTGAGTGTAGTTGATGGGGAAGGTTTGGGGCGATGGGAGAGATTGGGGAGTTGGAGGGTGATGAGGGAGATTGAGCGGGTTATGGGGGGTTTGGCCAGAGGGGTTGGAGGAGATTTTGCAGGGAGGAGATTGCGGGTGTGGGGAGGGAGATTGCTGAGGTGACGGGGTGGGGGGGCTGGGGTGGGGAGATTGGGAGAGTGATGGAGGATGTTCGGGGGTTGACGGGGGGATTGGGGGGCTTGATGGGGGAGATTTAGTGGGAGTTTGGGGGTGTGATGGAGGAGATTGGGCATGTGATTGGGGCAGATTGGGGGGATTCGGAGTAGTCGGGGAGATGGGGGCTGTCGGGGAGTTGGGGGAAGATTCTGGGGCGGTCGGTGGGGAGCATTGGGGGTGAGATTGGACGTTTGGGGAGAGGGTTTGGGGCAGTTTGAGGGTCTGGGGGGATATTGGGGGAGATTTGTGGATGGGGGGAGTTTGGGGCTGCTGGGCAGGTGATTGGAGTGGGGAGAATGCTAAATGTGGGGTGGAGATTGGGAGGGTGAAGGGGTAGATTTGCGGGAAGATTGGTGTGGGGTTTGGAGGAGTGATTGGGGACATTTGGGGGTAATGGGGGGAAATTTGCAGGGTGGTGGGGGAGATTGGGGGTTGATGGGGGTGGGTTGGGGGAGGGTTTAGGGGAGATTGGGTGGCTAGGGGGATATTGAGGGGTGTGCAGCCCTTCACACTCTGCCTGTGACCCCATCCACTCCACTCTCAGGCCACTAAGGCCGCTTCTGCTCCTGAGCAGGAGACCCTTATCAGGCCAGGGCCCTCCAGACCTCAAACCATCAGAGGGCGTCCACCAAGGTCATCACAGGCATCGGGATGGAGCAGTCAGCAGGCTGCCTCCACCTCTGCTGCGGATGTCAGGGCTGCACCCGAGCATCGTGCTAGAGCTAGGAAAGTTAAGCAAAATTGATGTCATTTTTCGGTCACGGGTGTGCGAGACATGTAAATAAATTGCACTTTTGTTAATACATTTGATGGTTATGTGAATGTTCCTGTCAACTGAAGGTGTTGTGATTTTGTACTTTGGATCTTCTTATTTCGAGGTTTAGCCTTCCTCCCACTTAGTGATAGTGTCCCACTGTGAGATTCACATTCCTGTGATGTCAACCTCAGTTGAACTAGTCTCTGCACCCTTAGTGTGATGTCAGGGAGATGTGTTTAAATTTTTATTGGAAATGTGAGATGTAAGCGTTTCTAACTCTTCTTTCTCACGGAACACCAATGAGCGAGGGCAGCTCATCAGCATTGATATTCTAGCAGCATTTGTGTCTCCTCAGTGGTAGTGACAGAAGAAAAGACGCCTGAGAGGAGAAGATCCCTCGGCATATCCACATCCCAGTCACAGCAGTGTTTGCATCATTAGATGGTGGCGAAGGCTTCAAGTCTTCCCTCTCATCGCTCTTGTTCCTCAGTGGACTCTCAGTTCCCGGAGTGAGCTCACTCACAGGGCCCCATGCACCAAAGCAAAGAGCATGGCCTGGTTCGTCAGGCAAGTGCGAATGAGGGACTTGTTCTCATTGCAAATGGTTGGACATCACCTGAGTTGAAAGAAAAGTGCATTGAGGGCTAGGAGAGAGGTAGCCATGTTCCCTCACTTGACTTTACTCTTCCTGAAACCTGTCAGCAATTAATGTGTCACGGGCATCTGTCCCATGTCTTCCTACCTCCATAGTGTGATCGTGCTCATACTGACCCTCAGCAGCCTCATGAGGTTCCTGGACCTGTGAATCTTCATCCTTCGATGAGCTCTCATCCTCCTCCAAGTCATCCTCTGGTAGACATTCACCTCTGCATTGCTAGATTGTGAAGAGTACACACCCTGCAATGATGTGGGAAACCCTGCCGGGAGCATATTGTAGTGAGACACCTGAGCAGCCCAAGCATCTGGAACACATCTTCAGCAACCCCATGGTCTGCTCTATAAGGGAGTGTGTGGACCTGTGTTGTACCTCTCCTCAGAATGACTCTGAAGGTGACGCACCGGTGTCATCAGCCAGCGTTTCAGTGGGTACCCCTTATCCCCAAGTAGCCATCCCTGCAGACGTAATGGCCCCTGGAAAACCTCAGGCACCTGGGAGAAGCTCAGGATGTAGGAGTCATGGCCACTCCCAGGGTAGCATGCACAAATGTGCAATATGTGCTTCTGGTGAACACACACCAGTTGTACATGGATGGAATGATAGCCCTTGCAGTTTAAAAACATTAGGGGCTGCTGCCATGGAGCCCATATAGCCGCATGGGTGCAGTCCATTGCACCCTGCATTCTTGGGAAGTTTGAGATGGCAGCGAAGCCAGTGAATCTCGCAGCCTGGTTATCTTCATCCAGAGCAAACCTGACATAATGATAGGCCTCCCTGTAAAGGGCATCTGTGACTTCCTTCATGCATCGATGTGTTGCAGACTGTGGGATGCTGCACAGGTTTCCTGTTGATCCATGAAAAGAATCAGAGACCAGGAAATTGAGGGCTGCGGCCACCTTCAAAGACTCTGGCGGGGATACTCTCCAACTCCACATGGGGTCAGGTTTTCACGAAGAATGTGGTATATGTGATGTACCAGAGCTCAGGACAAGCGTAAGCATGGCATTGACTCTCGCTCATTTGCAATAGGAGACTTTTCTACAATAAACCCGAGGTCTAGCAAGTCGCCCCTGTTGTCTGGGTCTCTCCTCCTGACCCTCCTGTTCATGCTCTGGCTCCATTTCACCATGTCCCTTTTGCTGGAGCTGCACTCGGAGTCGCCTCTCCCTTCTTTGCCTCCTCCAATGCATTAGAACCCTGACAAAGGCAGCACTAAGCCCTGAATCCATATCTGCTTTTGTCTTCTCTCTGAAAGGAAGCATTGAAGAAATTAATGATTCAAGGGGAAGAAAGTGAAGCTCAGAAGATGACACGTTTGGAGACTGTAAGTGTCCATAGTTTTTCCTGATCTATTTGCATGGTGGCTGATGCTGCCTTGTCCCTGAGACACTAGCGCACACATTGAGGTAACCAAGATGGCATCACAGATATGTAACATCTTGAGCCCATGTGGGATGCTAAAGTTTAAGTGAGATGAATGACCCAACCTAGCTCCGTGCTCCAATCTCTGATGTGGTATATTAATGACCAATCAGTTGCTTATGGTCAATGAGCGGATGCCCTTTGGCCCATTAGGAATGTCAAATTTGGTAAACACGTGACAGGGCTTCATTGATGGAATGCCATTTATGATATAGCTGTGCCTCCTTCACTAATGCTTGTATTTTCAAATTCTACCTTCCAATGTGTAACTCTTCAGATGTAGCAACTGTGATGTGTAGCCACTGAGTTCTGAATAGCCCTTTAACAGTGCTAATGAAGCCAATGGCTTTCAGTGGCTTTCAGGATGAGTCTGGCAATGTTGCCGTGGAACGCTCCAAGTAGTTGGGCCATGCCGTACCACCTGTCCCTCGTGGAAAAATTTGTGCAGAGAAACACTTTTGACAACATGTCCATCAGGCAGTGGTCGGCACGTAATGTCCTAGAGGCCCTGTGGGAAAAGGAGATGGTGGATCCTGTCGGATGATTCCTCGAGCAGACTGCCAAAGTCATTTGGCAGAATGTCTCATTGCCAGAGCTTTCCAACAAGCACCAAGCTTGGCTGGTGGTGAGAAAGTCCCTCCCCGTCAGATCCTTCCTACACGTCAGGAGTCTCACCCCTGCCCTCGAGGTGATTATGGTGGAGAAGATACCATTGTTCACCTCCTTGTGGAAGGTGCCTTTGCAAAGAAGGTCTGGAGAGAGATGTAGTGGTTTTTGTCGAGGTTCATCCTGAGCAATTCCATGACACAGGACTCTATGCTCTACGGGCTGTTCCCAGGACCTGAGACAAACATCAGCTGCAGCTGGAGGATCATCAACTCAGTGAAAGACACTCTTTGGTCAACCCAAAACTTGGTGGTCTTCCAGTGCAAAGAATTGTCCCCGATTGAGTGTTGCAAACTGGCACATTCCAAGGTCCAAGACTTAAGTGCTGAGGAACACACTAAAGTTTGGGGCAGCCGCCACAAAGGCGCAATGGGGAAAGGTCGCTGTCTAACACCTTTCAGCCATAGTGCACCGAGGGGCTAGGAATTGTAAAGACTCCTTGGCTTCTTGTATGACTCATATTGAATGTATGCAGTGAATACTACATGTATCACAATTGTATTGAAGCACCTCAGAATGCAACATGATCTATGTCGATAACTTGAATATCAGTGCACTGTCTGCATGGCAAGATTCCCACAAGCAACTGTTTTAATGAGCACTCATGACATGCTAAAGAATGCAAATAGCATTTGCACCACTAGTCGTCGGGATAACCGACCCTCCATGAACACATCATCGGGAGAATTGCAACCTTTTTTTATGACGGCCGATTTGTGGCCTTTTTCCTGCCGCTGGATTCTCCACTCCCACCCACCACGAAACCTGCTGCAAGTGGGATGGGAAAATTCCACCCATAGAGTACAAAATCAAGGAAGTTATTGTGAAGCTTATAAAACCCTTTGGCTTCAACTGGAGTATTGTGTTCACGCTTTAGGAAAGATGTGAAGACATAAGAGAGGGTGCAGAAAAGATTTATGAGGTTGGTTATGGAAATGAGGGACTTAAGTGGATGGATTGGAGAATCTGGGGCTGTTCTCTTTAAAGAAGACAAGGTGAAGATATTTGATGGAGGTGCTTAAAAGCATGAGGGATTGAGGCCAAATAGAAAGAAACTGTTCCCATTGGCAGAAAGATCAGGAACCAAAGGACATCAATTTACGATGAATGGAAAAAGAACCAAAGGCGACATGAGGAAAACCTAAAACCTATTTTACTCAATGAGTGGTTAGGATCTGGAATGCACTGCCTGAGAACAGATCCCACTGTGGAATTTGTTGGTTTTTTTTGTAGTGATATAAAGGCACCAATTGCTCATAAAGCATCAGGTAAACATATTGTGGGTTCATTTATTAGGACTAAGTTAGGATAGGAAGCTTGAAGACATCAGAGCTGCAGAGCTCTGTGTGTGTGCTCCACTGAAAATCTGCAGAGAACTAAAGCCAGATCGCATGACACACTTTCCTTCTAGTGATGTCATGCTACAATCCCATAAAGGCATATTATGACAGCTTTCAAAAGGGAATTGGAGATTTTCTCAATTTTCTGAAGAGAAAAACTTGCAGGGCTATAGGAAAGGGCAGGAGACAGAGCCTAGCTGGGTTTTGCTTTTGCAGAGAAAAGTGACACAGACATGAAGGGCTATATGGCTGCCTCTGTGCTTTGCTGTAACCATTCCATGATTCTTTGAGTCAGAAGAGATTATGGGCTGAAGAGATCATAGGAAGAGAAAAGGAGGATGAGGATATCTGCATACCTAATTAATGATTCCAGGAAAGTGCTGAGGCTCTGGGCTGAGACTGTATGTATAGAAATCTTGTTACTTCTGAGAGATTAGTGCTGTGAATAAACCTATTGTTGATTGAGAACTGGAGTCATCTCTTCATTGCTCTGAGATGAATTAGGCATCTGAGGTAGACAACAAACTGGTGAATGCATGACAAAATCAAAGGGTTTTCTAAAGCTTCACTGTAATCTCCTTGCTTGGCGAGAAGGATGGTTGAGTAAAATTTAGCTTTACCAGCCCCAGAACCATTTCTTTCATCCCTGGGAGATCCTCCCATATCTTGGGAGCAATGGATTTCGGGGTTCAAGATCTATCTGCTCACTACAGGGATGGACAGTCCAGATGTAGCAATGCTTGTACAGTGTTTCACAGCAGAAGGCCAATGAATATTTGAGCAGCTCACAGAAGATACATCTATGTTTGATATAGCGGTAAGTGCTCTCAAGGTATTTTGGGTCAAAGACAAGTGTGATGGTTGAATATTATATATTCCATCAGAGATGCCAAGGAAATGGAGAGTCCATTAAACAATGCATGGCAGTGTGGTGGCAATTTGCTTCTCCATGTAAATTTGACACACTAACCAATGAACTAATTGGTGAGCAATTAATTGAAAAGACTTTAATTCCATGAATTAGAGAATGTCTCCTCATGAAGCATTATGATTTAACCTTGGAAAAGTCCACGATCTTGGCAGTCCAGATCAAATCTTCCATATTAGATTCGAAGGAGTTACACAGAAATACAACCTCAGACTCAGAGCTGCAGACACAGTTTGTCCAGCCAGTTCAAGTGCAAGGGTTACAGACAAGGAGGCCTCAACAACTTCATCAACATGTGCCCATTATGGTCAGATACCTTCAAAACTGTGCCCAAATTGTGGAAATGCTTATCCAGATACAGTGCCATTCCCAGTTCAAGGGAAAACGTGCAACTCATGGCCTAAGTGGAAACATTTTGCAAAAATGTGCAGATTGTTGAACAAGAAAACTTCATTGGTTCACCAGATGGAAGAGCCTCTTCCTGAGAGTGAGGTACAGCATGTGCATACTATCACAAAAGGTAAAACACCAAGTCATTTTAAGGAATGCTCATTTGAGATCATGGACATCTCAATGTCACTTCTCATTGATGTTGGCACAAAAATATCAGTTTTGAGTGACAATCACTACCATCAGTATTTTTTGCTATTCCCTCTCACTTCTGCAACAGACACTGTTCAAGCTTATGATGACTTTATCATTCCAGTTTCAGGAACAATCATAGTTCCGGTCTGCTCCAAAAACATCACCTTAGACAGATTTACTTTCTGTGTAGCTGAAGGCAAAAGTATAATGGGAGTAAACCTTTCTGGTAGGCTTGAATTCAAACTGGAAGACTCCACTGGAGCACACATTAACATGATCGATGATGTATAGTATACATGCCAGTATCCTTCTTTACTTACGGGATTTAGGGAAATTAAAGGGTACTTCATGCTCCCCGCGTCAACACATCAATTTCACCAGTTTTGTAAAATTTAAGACGGTTACCATTTGCAATTTGTGCCGAAGTATTGCAGGAGCTGAAAGGAGCTTGAAGTAGACAGTGTCATTGAATGAGTCAATTCATCTCTATGGATATCAGATCTAGTCATCGCATAACAGAAAAATGGCCAACTTGGATTATGCACCGGCCTTAATATGGTCAACAAAACTATCATTCCAGACAAGTGTCCACTTCCTACAATCCAAGAACTATCAACTTCATTTCATGACTCCAGAGTCTTCACAAAGCTTGATATAGATAGTTATTTCTAGAAGAGCAAATCTGATACCTTACAACTTTTGTCACTAATGAAGGTGTGTTTTAGTACCACAGAATGCCCTATGGACTAAGTTCAGCAACTAGGGCATTCTAGAAGATCACTTCTTTAGTTTTGCCAGACGTTTAGGGTACTTTCAGCCCACTTGATGACGTTGTTGTCCATGGAAAGGACAAAGTAGAACAAAATTGATGATTATCAGCAATGCTCCCTCAACTTGAAAAACACAATTTGGCAAACAACAGGGACAAATGCACATTCGCAGCACCCGAGATTGACTTCCTAGGGTACAGAGTGACAGCAGCTGAAGTAAAGTCTATACATGACAACATCAAAGCTATTCATGCACTCCCAACCCCATCTCAGCTGAAATATTTGACATTATTCCTCGGTACTACCAAATTTTATCATAATTTGATTCTCACAGAAATCATAGAGCCTCTTTGGAAGCCATTGCGCAAAGGTGCACAATGGGAATGAATAGTCGCACAGCAGACAGCATTTGAAACATTAAAGGTGAAGATAGCATGAAGTCCTCGCACATTTCAATCCACATGCAGGTACATATGTCACAACAGACGCATCAGAAAATGCAATTGGACCTGAACTTTCATAGGACAATGAAGAAAACAAATGTCCTACCACTTTTGCATCATGTCTGTTGTTGGAGACTGAACATAAATATTCTACTGAAGAGAAGGAAGCACTAACCTGCATCCATGCATGTGAACATTGCACATGTATCTCAATTGGAGAAAGTTCATTCTCGCAACCAATCATCAAGCGCTGACTATATTGTTAGCTACATCGGGGCCTGGTCATCACCCTATACGAGCCTACAGATCATCTTCATCAGTATAACTTTGAGGTCAAGTATCTTGCAGGTTTTTGCAGCCAAGTAGTTGACACGCTTAGCAATACTATCATCGCATACAATGTTAGAGGTATTGAAGCCACTTGCGACATTGAAGACTGCATGATCACAGTGATTTTGTGCACAACCACAAAGGGTTGAAGACAGAAATGGCAGCAGACAGTGTATTGCACAAAGTAAGCCAATATCTAAAAAACGAGTGGCCTCATGAAATAGAGGAAGAATTGGTCCTGTACTACAGAGTAAGCAATGAACTTGCACTGTTTGATGACAACTGTGTTGAACATGGAACTCGGCCAGTTATCCTGAAAGTGCTACAGCAACGAGTATTGCATTTTGCCCATGAAGTACATTTGGCTGTTGTTAAGATGAAACAACAATCCCGTGAAGCAGTCTGGTGGCCATCAATAGATCGCTGTATGGAAAATTCATTAGAAACTAAATAGCTTGTACACTCAGTGAAAAATCTGTTAAACTGCGCCTCTACAACCAACCCTATGGCCAACAAAACGATGGCAACAACTCCAAGTTAATATTTTTGGGGAAGTGCAAGCAACCCCTAGAAATCAATGTTTTTTGAAAATGGCTGTAAATCCTACAACAAATTCCATAACAACCACTACAGCCATTTTCATTTTCAAACATTCTGGACAAGTTGTTTACAAAATGGGATTTGCCAGAGACTATCACTACAGACAATGGACTGCAGTTTGTTTCCAGTCAGTTCATGGAGTTCTCAGCTAATTCCAGAATTCATCACCATCAGACATCCAGAACCCATAATCGACTGATGGCATTGAACAATTCAACAGGGTGGTAAAGGGCAGTCTGAGAGCTAGTATGTTGAAGGGAAGGGCACTTGAAGAATCCATTCATATCCTACTTCATATTTATCAATCTAGCCCACACTCTCTGACCGGAAAGATGCCAGCTGAACTCATAACTCTATAGGTCATAACTTTCGCATGCCACTGGCTATTCTTAATCTGTCACTACCAGTCAATGAGAACCTCAGAGCTAAAGCAAATGAAATCGCAAAGCAACAAGGTAAAGCAAAAGTATACTTTGACAAGCAAACAGGTGCAAGGAAATGATGATTTGAAATTGGAGATTAGGTTCCAACAAAACAGCCAGATTACAACCACAAACTTGCATCATCTCTATCAGGACCAAAGCAGATCAAGCAGTTTCTCACTTATCTGTTGAATGACAACACACAGTGGACCATGAGACATTTGATAGCAAGCAGACCAGGATATTTCAAGGACAGTGATTATGAGAATACATTTCCTTTTCCTATAAATGATGTTGATCACCTGCCTCATTAATCTGATTTCACAGAAGCCCAACCTCAAATTCGTAGATCTAAGTGCAGACCTCAGGAACCTTTGTGTCTCAAAGACTAGTTCTGTACTTAGAGAAAACTGACAAATTGAAATCTAAGGCATGACTTGATGTATATATATTTCTAGTTCATGATGATTTAATTTAAAATAAGGTCTTTAGTTAAGTGGGGAAAATATGTAGTGTTCAATGGTTTAATTAATCTGTTTGAATTGTGTTAGTCTGTTTACTGATGTATTATAGAGTCGGGTAATACACAACAGATTTTATGTCTGCAAATCAGATATTGCATCAGAGCCCTTCAACCTCTCGCAAACATAAAATAGGGCACGATAACGTTAAGTCGGCAATATAATGCCATCATGCCAGTCTCAGAAGGCTGCAAAAATCGGCAGACCCCCGTCATTTTGAAATTACTAATTAACATGCTACAGAACTCGTTAGCAACCTAATCGTTTAAAATTTTTTGCTTCCCACTGTATTTTTCAGGCATCGGCTGTGAAACTCTTTGGGAGTGTTTTGCAGCAGCTATGACAAGGCAGCATAATGGCAGAAGTAAAGGCCTAAAAAGTAAAGACCCAGTCAGAGAGCAGGGTGCCTTTAAACTTGTAGCTGTGAGCAACTTCCTGATTTGCGGCATTACCTCCCTGCTGCATAATGTCCCTACAGCCCCAATTGTGCATGGAGCTCTCCCACTTTGCAACTGTAATTAGCCCCCTTCCCAGTGAATGGCCACTAATTGGGTGTTTGATTAGATCAGCTGAGATGGCAGGAGAAAGCAAACCACTCAGTTTCTGTTCTGCAGCCCTGACCCCACCAAGAAATGTAAAATCCAGTCTAGAGTGTCATGGTGAAGGCAGAGCAGAACACTACAAAACAGTTCAATAAATAATGTGCAACAAATAATGAATAATAAATAATGATTTTGGCAATTTTATTCATTCATTGTAGGAGAGGGCTACATTTATTTTTATAGAGCATATCTGCTCCCTCGGCCCACTGATGAATGCAAAATTGAATATAAAATATCACCTCTCCTGGTCTCGATTCTCTTCCCCCCCCCCACCCCCGCCACCGATTTGTCCTGGTGGTAATCTCATTGGAACTTCCGACTCAGGTCCAAATTACATCATTAAGATATAACAAGAAATGTTAAAAAGGACCCCACGACTTTGAGAAGTGTCCATTTGGCCAACACAGGAGAGCTTGTATAAATCAGAGCCCATCAACTCCCGATAGCTCTACAGTTGGTAATTAAGCTGGGCGATTTTAATTGTGTAGTCACTCATTTTCCACAGGATTGGGTTAAAATCAGCCCAGCTTTCTCTGTACAGTCGAGCACTCCAACTTGGGAAATGTAGTAACTGTAGCTTTAAAGAATGTAGTGACTGTAGCTTCAGGACTTATTGTACTGTGTAGTATCACGTGACAGTGTGTACTAATCAGCCCTAAGTGCAGGGAACCTTAGGGATGGAGTTTTGGCTAGTTGTGGATCTTGATGGAAGCATGTAACTGCTGTTGAAACCCTGTAAATAAAGTTCAATGTTTCTTAGGAGAAGCCTGTCTGGAAAATCAAGTCTAACAGAAAAGGTGACAGTTCTTTGTGTAAGCAAGAAGCCAGAATTGATTTTAAGACATCTTTCCTGTACCTGTTAGTGGTCAGACTTACTGTGAGTTTTCATTTCATTCCAAGAGCTCATACACTCCTCTACTGCCACCTTCTGACAAAACACATGAGTTTTCAGAACAAACTCTCTCCATGCATTCTTCACTAACTGACAGCCCCTAAGTTCTAACAAGAATCCAACTAAAATAACTGGGACAAGGGGAATGTATGGGTCTATAGCTAGAACATTAGCTGGAAGTTTGCAAAACCCTTCAACAATGGCTTCTTTTCATGCTCCTGCATCGTTACCTCTGGATTCCTTTGAGGATCTATGCTTGTCTCCCACTACCCCACAGTCCTCTTCATTGTCCATTTACTGCCATTAGTGATATAATCTAAAGGTACACATCAGGATCTATATGTATTCTGAGGACAGCCAGCCTTACCTCACCACCATCTCGCCCAATATCTCGGTGCTGCCAGACAGCTCCTCCAGTCTTAGAGGGCAAAAAAAAGATGGGACTGGAATTTATATAGCACCGTTCATGGCCATAGCATATCTCAAAGCGCTTGTCACACAGTTTTTTTTTAATATTCATTCAAGGGGTGTGGGCTTCACTGGCTGGGCCAGTATTTATTGCCCATCTCTAATTACCCTTGAGAAGGTGGTGAGCTACCTTCTTGAACTGTTGCAGCCCACGTTGTGTAGGTACACCCACAGTGCTGTTAGGAAGGGAGTTCCAAGATTTTGACCCAGCAACAGTGAAGGAACGGTGATATATTTCCAAGCCAGGATGGTGAGTGACTTGGAGGGGAACTTTCAGGTGGTGGTGTTCCCATCTATCTGCTGCCCCTGTCCTACTAGGTGGTAGTGGTTCTGGGTTTAGAAGGTGCTGTCTAAGAAAACTTGATGAGTTTCTGCAGTGCATTTTGTAGATGGTACACACTGCTGCTACTGTGTGTCATTGATGGAGGGAGTGAATGTTTGTCGAAGGGGTGCCAATCAAGTGGGCTGCTTTGTCCTGGAAGATGTCAAGCTTCTTGAGTGTTGTTGGAGCTGCACTCATCTAGACAAGCGGACAGTTTTCCATCAAACTCCTGACTTGCGCCTTGTAGATTGCGGACAGGCTTTGGGGAGGCAAGAAGTGACTTACTCACTGCAGGATTCCTAGCTTCTGATCTGGTCTTGCAGCCACAGTATTTATATGGCTAGTCCAGTTCAGTTTCTGGTCAGTGGTAACCCCCAGGATGTTGATAGCGAGGGATTCAATGATGGTAATGCCATCGAATGTCAAAGGGCGGTAATTGGATACTGTCTTGTTGGAGATGGCCATTGCCTGGCACTTATGTGGCACAAATGTTAATTGCCACTTGTCAGCCCAAGCCTGGATATTGTCCAGGTCTTGCTGCATATGGATATGGACTGCTTCAGTATCTGAAGAGGCAAGAATGGTGCTGAACATCGTGCAATCATCAGCGAACATCCCCACTGCTGATCTTATGAATGAAGGAAGGTCATTGATGAAGCAGCTAAAGATGATTGGACCTAGGATACTACCCTGAGGACTCCTGCAGTGATGTGCTGGAACTGAGATGATTGACCTCCAACCATCACAACAATCTTCCTTTGTGCTAGGTGTGACGCCAACCGGGGGGAGTTTTCCCCCTGATTCCCATTGACTCCAGTTTTGTTATGGCTCCTTGATGTCACACTCAGTAAAATGCGGCCTTGATGTCAAGGGCAGTCACTCACCTCACCTCTGGAATTCAGCTCTTTTGTCCATGTTTGAACCAAGTTTCTAATGAGGTCAGGAGCTAAGTGGCCCTGGTGGAATCCAAACTGAGCATCAGTGAGCAGGTTATTGCTGAGCAAGTGCCACTTGATCGCACTGTTGTTGGCCCCTTCCATTACATTACTGATGGTCAAGAGTAAACTGATGGGGCGGTAATTGGCTGGGTTGGATTTGTCCTGCTTTTTGTCTACAGGACATACCTGGGCAATTTTCCACATTGCCGGGTAGATGCCAGTGTTGGAACTGGAACAACTTGGCTAGGGACGCGGCAAGTTCTGGAGCACAAGTTCTCGGTACTATTGCCAGAATATTATCAGGACCTACAGCCTTTGCAGCATTTAGCGTTTTCAGCTGTTTCTTGATACCACGTGGAGTGAATCGAATTGGCTGAAGACTGGCATCTGTGATGCTGGGGACCTTCAGAGGAGGCCGAGGTGGATCATCCACCAGCACTTCTGGCTGAAGATTGTAATAAATACATCAGCCTTATCTTTTGCACTAATGTGCTGGGCTTCCCCACCATTGAAGTTGGAGATATTTGTGGACCCTCCTGCTCCAGTGAATTGTTTAATTGTCCACCATCATTCATGACTGGATATGGCAGGACTGCAGAGCTTAGATCTGATCCATTGGTTGTGGGATAGCTTAGCTCTTGTCTATCACTTGCTGCTTATGCTGTTTGGCACGCAAGTAGTCCTGTGTTATAGCTTCACCAGGTTGACACCCCATTTTTAGTTATGCCTGGTGCTGCTCCCGCCATGCCCTCCTGCACTCTTCATTGAACCAGGTTGATCCCCTGGCTTGATGGTGAAGGTAGAGTGGGGGTATACCGGACCATGAGGTTACAGATTATGGTTGAGTACAATTCTGCTGCTGCTGATGGCCCACAGCACCTCTTGTTTGCCCAGTCTTGAGTTGCAAGATGTGTTCGAAATCTATCCCACTTAGCACGGTGGTAGTGCCACACAACACGATGGAGGGTATCCTCAATGTGAAGACAGGACTTCGTCTCCACAAGGACTGTGCGGTGGCCACCCCAACAAATACTGTCATGGACAGATGCATCTATGGGAGGCAGTTTGATGAGGATGGGGTCAAGTCTGTTTTTCCCTCTTGTTGGTTCCTTCACCACCTGCTGCAGACCCAGTCTAGCAGCTGTGTCTTTTAGGACTCGGCCAGCTCGATCTGTAGTAGCGGTACTGAGCCACTCTTGGTAATGGACATTAAAGTCCCCCACCCAGAGTACATTCTGTGCCCTTGTCACCCTCAGTGCTTCCTCCAAGTGGTGTTCAACATGGAATAGTACAGATTCATCAGCTGAGGGAGGGTGGGTCATGGTAATCAGTAGGAGGCTTCATTGCCCATGGTTGACCTGAGGCCATGAGACTTCATGAGGTCCAGACTCGATGTTGAGGGCTCCCAGGGCAACTCCTTCTCGACTGTATACCACTGTGCCGCAGCCATCTCTGCTCGGTCTGTCCTGCCAGTAGGACAGGGCATACTCAGGGATGGTGATGGTGGTGTTTGGGACATTGTATGGTTCCATGTGTATGACTATGTCAAGCTATTGCTTGACTATTCTGTGAGACAGCTCTTTAAATTTTGGCCCAGATATTTGTAAGGAGGACAGGAGGTAAGGCAGGGCTACGTTTGCCGTTGTCGTTTCAGGTGCCTAGGTCGATGCCGGGTGGTCTGACCGGTTTCATTCCTTTGAGGCTTTTTAGCGGTTTGAGTGGCTTGCTAGGTGACCACATTGCTGTGGGTGTGGAGTCATGTGTAGGCCAGACCAGGTAGGGACAGCTGATTTCCTTCCCTAAAGGGGATTAGTGAAGCAGGTGGGTTTTTTCAACAATTCGAGTCCATGTGACTCTTCTGGCTCTTTTTCAGAGCTCAAAATGTTAACTCTGTTTCTCTCTCCACAGATGCTGCCAGACCTGCTAAGTTTTTCCAGCGTTTTCAATTTTGAGGTGTAGTCGCTGTTGTAATATGGGAAACATGCAGCCAATTGGTGCACAGCTACAAACAGAAATCAGATATTGACCATGCAATCTGCTTTGGGTTTTATCTGCGCTAACAAGTCATCCCTTTTGCTACAAATGTTACGTGCATTCCGATACAGAGTCTTAAACTCTGTTTTTATTTTACCATTTTTGGATTTATCAGCTGGTGTACTCTTAGGGCGGAATTGCCCCAGATTTGAGCAAAGTGCGGTAATGGGTGGGAAAAAAATTGTTTTACCCACCGGACGTAATGGCAGGTATTCAAGCCATATCATCCCATTTCCACCTCAGTAATTATGCAGCCACAGGAAACATGCCATCTCGCTGATGGGTGGCTTCCAATTTGCCAGCCATGCTGTAACCTCGCTACTTCTTCACGCCGGGCACCATATTTAAATTGCAGCCACGTGCACACTTCTCAATGCTTGCAGCTCAGGACTGCTCCAGTGAAGATATGGCCCCAAAAGCCAAGAAAATTGCAGCTCCCCAATTCAGTGACGCATCCCTGGGATGCCTTCTGGACACCGCGGAGGCCTACCAAGCTGTCCTCTACCCCTGATCTGGCTGCAGGAGGCCCATCAGTCTCACCACTCCAGCTTGGGAGGTGGTGGCAGAGGTGGTCAGTGCCAATATTGCACACAAGAGGTCGGCCATCCAGTGCAGAAAACGGATGAATGATCTCATCCATACCACCAGGTTAAGAAAACCATCTCATCACTCTAAACTCACAAACTCATCACACATTCACTGGCATCTCACTCACTGCCAGCTCAAGGGACATCACCAATCACTCTCTCACATACACCCTCACAACATCATCTGGCCTCATCTCCTCTGGAGACTGGCTCCTCAGCCTTCACCAGCTTGAGAGCACACACACCCTTGGATACCCTCTTTCCCCGTTACAGCCCTAGCCCTGCAGCCTCTTCCCTTGCCTGAGGCCACTTCTCCCCTTCCTCAAGCACGCCCTAGCCCTGCAGTCAGTAAAAAGCCATCCCCGCCTTACGGGTGGTCTGGTAGGTTGAGATCTGCCCATGAGCCTCCCTAAACATGATGTGGTGTTGTCTGTGAAGCCTGGCGCTGATGACTATGAGTGCTGCCCGAAGCAAGGGAGGCAAACAAACTTCGAAATCCCGAGCAAAGTGCAGCTTGCCAGGTGAACGGCACTTAAGTTCAGTTGTGAAACATGTCACTATGCAACCACGCAGAGGTGCCCAGATGTGGGAGGGATGATTCCGGCGAGCAGGGCTTATAATGAGATGATAAAGTATTGAAATTAGGATCCTGATGTGCGGCAGCAGGAAACACAGCCCACAATTGACAGGTGGAGCGGACGATCGCGAACTGGTTTCAGGATGGTGTGAAACTGATTTTTGATCTTCTCACCATATTGTTCCCACCCCTGGCTCGCCATGATGTCAGACACCAACGGGGCCAGAAAGTTCTGGCCTTAGGATTGAATGTTTTGTCCCTTCCTGTCACACTCTGAAAATCATCACCCAAATTGCTGCCCTGCTCCATTACTTTGTTGTTTCCCTTTACTCTATGTCTCCTCTCACGTGATCTCTTCCCTCCACTGTCTACTTTATAGCCCTTTCTACTGCCCTAGTGCCACAGGGAGTCAGTGCTGGGACCTCAATTGTTTACAATTTATATAAATGACTTGGATGAAGGGATGGTTGCCAAATTTGCTGTTGACACAAAAGTAAGTAGGAAAGTAAGTTAAGAAGGGGACATAAGGAGGCTACAAAAAGATATAAGTGAGTGGACAAAGATCTGGCAAATGTGGGAAAATGTGAAATTGTTCATTTTGGCAGGAAGAATAAAGGAGAAACATATCTAAATAGTGAGAGATTGCAGAGTTCTGAGATGCAGAGGGATCTGGATATCCTAGTGCATAAATCGCAAACAGCTAGTTCGCAGGTAAGAAAGTAATTAGGAAAGCTAATAGAATGTTATCATTTATTGTGATGGGAATTGAATGCAAAAGTAGGGAGCTTATACAGAGCACTAGTCAGACCACATCTGGAGTATTCTGTACAGTATTGGTCATCTTATTTAAGGAAGGGTGTAAATGCGGTAGAAGCAGTTCAGAGAACCAGACTAATGTCTGCAGCGGATTTTCTGATGAGGAATGGTTGGACAGGCTAGGCTTATATCTGCTGGAGTTTAGAAGTGTAAGAGGTAACATGATTGAAGCATATAAGATCCCGAGGGGTCTTGACAGGGTGAATATGGAGAGGATGTTTCCCCATGTGGGAAAATCTGGAACTAGGGGTCACTGTTTAAAAATAAGGGGTCGTCCATTTATAACAGAGATGAGGCAAAAAAATTTTCTCTCAGAGGGTTGTGAGTCTTTGGAACTCTCTTCCAGAAAAGGTGGTGGAAGCACAGCCTTTGAATACTTTTGAGGTGATAGATTCATGGTAAGGGGGCGATGATAGGTTATTGGGTGTAGGCGGGATGCAGATTTGAGGTTAATATCAGATCAGCCATGATTTTATTAAATGGCGGAGGAGGCATGAGGGGCCGAATGACCTACTGCTGCTCCTTGTGTGTATGTTTGTGATTCCCCAGAACACTTGTCAGAGCACAGTTCAGGTGTAGACTGTCCCAACAGTACAAATCCCTCTTTCTTCAATATTGGTGCCAGTGCCCCATGAACTAAAACCCATTTCTCCCAAACTTACAGCCGCGCATTCATCTCACTCACCTTATTTACCCCATCTCAATTTGCTCATAGCTCAGGTAATAGTCAAGAGATTATTACTCTTGAGTTCTGCTTTTTAATTTAGCCCCTCCCTGACACTCCCCTCTCTGCTCCTCTTCCTCTCTCTGTCCATCCCCTTCTCTGCCCCCACAAGCTACCCCACCCCATTCAGCCCCTCGTCCTCTCTGACCCGCCCCCTCTTTCTTTGCCCCTACACCCCCTCTCTGTCCTTCCCCCTCTCTGCCCCTCCGTCCTCTCCACCACTCCCCTCTCTCTGTCCGTCCCCATTTCTGCCACTCCCTTATCTCTATCCGTCTCCTTTCTTTCTCTGCCCCTCCCCATCTCTGACCCTTCTGCCACTCCCCCTCACTGGCAATCCCCTCTAACTGTTGCTCCCTCTCTCTGCTGCCCCCTCACTGTCCCTCCCCACTTTCTGCTGCTCCCCCTCACTGTCCCTACCCTCTCTCAGCCACTCTCCCTCACTGTCCCCCCCATCTCTTTGCCACTTACCTCTCTCTGCCACACCCCTCTCTGTGACTCTCCCTCAATGTCCCTCCCATCATAATGCCACTAACCCATCTCTGCCATTCCCACTCTCTGCCCCTCCCCTCTCAATCCCTCCCCTCTCTACCTATCCCCTCTCTTCTGCCCTCCCCTGTATGCCTCTCCCACTCTCTGCCTGAATACTCTCTGGCCCTCCCTATCTCTTCCCCTCCAATTCTCTTCGCCTCCCCCTCTCTGCCCCTACCCATTCTCTGCCCCTGCCCGTCACTGTACTGTGCTCTCTCTGCCACTGCTCTCCCTATGCCGCTGCTGTCTCTCTGCTGCTGATCTCTCTCTGCCGCTACTTTCTCCCGGCTGCTGCTCTCTCTGCTGCTGCTCTCTCTCTCTGCAGCTGTTGTCTCTCTGCTGCTGCTCGCACTCTATGCCGCTGCTCTGTCTCCCTGCCATCGTGCTCTCTCTGCCGCTGCGCACTCTCTGACACTGCCGTCTCTCTCTGCCACTGCTGTCTCTCTCTGCCACTGCTGTCTTTGTGCCAATTCTCTCTGCTGCTGCTCTCTCTTTCTGCCACCGCGCTCTCTCTGCCGCCACACTCTCTCCCGTTGCTCACTCTCTGATGCTGCTCTCTCTCTTTGCAACTGCACTCTCTGTCACTGCTCGCTCTCTGCTACTGCTGTCTCTCCACCGCTGCTCTCCCTCTCTTTGGTGCTGCTCTCTCTCTGTTGCTGCTCTCTCTGCCCCTGTTCTCTCTCCTGCTGCACTCACACTGCCACTGCTCTCTCTGCTGCCACTCTCTCTCTGTGCTGCTCTCTCTCTGCAATCGCTGTCTCTCTGCTGCTGCTCCCTCTCTGTCGCTGGTCTCTCTGCTGCTGCTGCTCTCTGTGCTGCTCTCTCTCTGTGCTGCTCTCTCTGCCACTGCTCTCTTTGTGCCAATTACCTCTGCTGCTGCACTCTCTTTCTGCCACCGCGCTCTCTCTGCCACCGCGCTCTCTCCCGTTGCTCACTCTCTGACGCTGCTTTCTCCTCTTTCCAACTGCACTCTCTGTCACTGCTCTCTCTCTGCCACTGCTGTCTCTCCACCGCTGCTCTCCCTCTCTTTGGCGCTGCTCTCTCTCTGCTGCTGCTCTCCCTGCCCCTGCTCTCTCTGCAGCTGCTCTCTCCCTGCCCCTGCTCTCGCTGCTGTTCCTCTCTCTCCGCCATTGCACTTCTTTGTTGCTGCTCTCTCTTTCTGCAACTGCTGTCTCTCTGCTGCTGCTCTCTCTCTGTCGCTGGTCTCTCTGCTGCTGCTCTCTCTCTGTGCTGCTCTCTCTCTGCCGCTGCTCTCTTTGTACCTCTCTCTCTGCTGCTGCTTGCTCTCTCTGCCGCTGCTCTGTCTCTCTGCCACCCTGCTCACTCTGCCACTGCGCTCTCTCTGACACTGCCCTCTCTCTCTGCCACTGCTCTCTTTGTGCCAATTCTCTCTGCTGCTGCTCTCTCTTTCTGCCACCACGCTCTCTCTGCCGCCGCACTCTCTCCCGTTGCTCACTCTCCGCTGCTGATCTCTCTCTCCCGCTGCTTTCTCCCTGCTGCTGCTCTCTCTGCTGCTGCTCTCTCTCTGCAGCTGTTGTCTCTCTGCTGCTGCTCGCTCTCTCTGCCGCTGCTCTGTCTCTCTGCCACCGTGCTCTCTCTGCCGCTGCGCACTCTCTGACACTGCCGTCTTTCTCTGCCACTGCTCTCTTTGTGCCAATTCTCTCTGCTGCTGCTCTCTCTTTCTGCCACCGCGCTCTCTCTGCCACTGCGCTCTCTCCCGTTGCTCACTCTCTGACGCTGCTCTCTCTCTTTGCAACTGCACTCTCTGTAACTGCTCGCTCTCTGCTACTGCTGTCTCTCCACCGCTGCTCTCCCTCTATTTGGCGCTGCTATCTCTCTGCTGCTGCTCTCTCTGCCCCTGCTCTCTCTCTGCCCCTGTTCTCTCTGCTGCTGCTCTCTCCCTGCCCCTGCTCTCTCTGTAGCTGCTCTCTCCCTGCCCCTGCTCTCTCTGCAGCTGCTCTCTCCCTGCCCCTGCTCTCTCTGCAGCTGCTCTCTCCCTGCCCCTGCTCTCTGCTGTTCCTCTCTCTCCGCCATTGCACTTCTTTGTTGCTGCTCTCTCTCTGCAACTGCTGTCTCTCTGCTGCTGCTCTCTCTCTGTCGCTGGTCTCTCTGCTGCTGCTCTCTCTCTGTGCTGCTCTCTCTCTGACGCTGCTCTCTTTGTGCCTCTCTCTCTGCTGCTGCTTGCTCTCTCTGCCGCTGCTCTGTCTCTCTGCCACCCAGCTCTCTCTGCCACTGCGCTCTCTCTGACACTGCCCTCTCTCTCTGCCACTGCTCTCTTTGTGTCAATTCGCTCTGCTGCTGCTCTCTATTTCTGCCACCACGCTCTCTCTGCCGCCGCACTCTCGCCCGTTGCTCACTCTCCGCTGCTGATCTCTCTCTGCCGCTGCTTTCTCCCTGCTGCTGCTCTCTCTCTGCAGCTGTTGTCTCTCTGCTGCTGCTCGCTTTCTCTGCCGCTGCTCTGTCTCTCTGCCACCCTGCTCTCTCTGCCGCTGCGCACTCTCTGACACTGCCGTCTCTCTCTGCCTCTGCTCTCTTTGTGCCAATTCTCTCTGCTGCTGCTCTCTCTTTCTGCCACCGCACTCTCTCTGCCGCCACACTCTCTCCCGTTGCTCACTCTCTGACGCTGCTCTCACTCTTTGCAACTGCACTCTCTGTCACTGCTCGCTCTCTGCTACTGCTGTCTCTCCACCGCTGCTCTCCCTCTCTTTGGTTCTGCTCTCTCTCTGCTGCTGCTATCTCTGCCCCTGTTCTCTCTCCTGCTGCACTCACACTGCCACTGCACTCTCTGCTGCCACTCTCTCTCTGTGCTGCTCTCTCTCTGCAATCGCTGTCTCTCTGCTGCTGCTCCCTCTCTGTCGCTGGTCTCTCTGCTGCTGCTGCTTTCTGTGCTGCTCTCTCTCTGTGCTGCTCTCTCTCTGCCACTGCTCTCTTTGTGCCTCTCTCTCTGCTGCTGCTTGCTCTCTCTGCCGCTGCTCTGTCTCTCTGCCACCCTGCTCTCTCTGCCACTGCGCTCTCTCTGACACTGCCCTCTCTCTCTGCCACTGCTCTCTTTGTGCCAATTCTCTCTGCTGCTGCTCTCTCTTTCTGCCACCACGCTCTCTCTGCCGCCGCACTCTCTCCCGTTGCTCACTCTCCGCTGCTGATCTCTCTCTGCCGCTGCTTTCTCCCTGCTGCTGCTCTCTCTGCTGCTGCTCTCTCTCTGCAGTTGTTGTCTCTCTGCTGCTGCTCGCTCTCTCTGCCACCGTGCTCTCTCTGCCGCTGCGCACTCTCTGACACTGCCGTCTTTCTCTGCCACTGCTCTCTTTGTGCCAATTCTCTCTGCTGCTGCTCTCTCTTTCTGCCACCGCGCTCTCTCTGCCACCGCGCTCTCTCCCGTTGCTGCTCTCTCTCTTTGCAACTGCACTCTCTGTCACTGCTCGCTCTCTGCTACTGCTGTCTCTCCACCGCTGCTCTCCCTCCATTTGACGCTGCTCTCTCTCTGCTGCTGCTCTCTCTGCCCCTGCTCTCTCTCCTGCTGCACTCACACTGCCCCTGCTCTCTCTCTGCCCCTGTTCTCTCTGCTGCCGTTCTCTCTCTGCCCCTGCTCTGTCTCTGCCCCTGTTCTCTTTGTGCCACTCTCTCTCTGTGCTGCTCTCTCTCTGCAATCGCTGTCTCTCTGCTGCTGCTCCCTCTCTGTCGCTGGTCTCTCTGCTGCTGCTGCTGTCTGTGCTGCTCTCTCTCTGTGCTGCTCTCTCTCTGCCACTGCTCTCTTTGTTCCAATTACCTCTGCTGCTGCTCTCTCTTTCTGCCACCGCGCTCTCTCTGCCGCCGCACTCTCTCCCGTTGCTCACTCTCTGACGCTGCTCTCTCTCTTTGCAACTGCACTCTCTGTCACTGCTCTCTCTGCTACTGCTGTCTCTCCACCGCTGCTCTCCCTCTCTTTGGTGCTGCTCTCTCTCTGCTGCTGCTCTGCCACTGTTCTCTCTC
Organism: Carcharodon carcharias; assembly: GCF_017639515.1. Taxonomy (NCBI): domain Eukaryota; kingdom Metazoa; phylum Chordata; class Chondrichthyes; order Lamniformes; family Lamnidae; genus Carcharodon; species Carcharodon carcharias. The sequence continues at coordinate 78,058,123 of NC_054485.1, forward strand.
CTGCTGCACTCACACTGCCACTGCTCTCTCTGCTGCCGCTCTCTCTCTGTGCTGCTCTCTCTCTGCAATCGCTGTCTCTCTGCTGCTGCTTCTCTCTGTGCTGCTCTCTCTCTGTGCTGCTGTCTCTCTGCCACTGTTCTCTTTGTGCCAATTCTCTCTGCTGCTGCTCTCTCTTTCTGCCACCGCGCTCTCTCTGCCACCGCGCTCTCTCCCGTTGCTCACTCTCTGACGCTGCTCTCTCTCTTTGCAACTGCACTCTCTGCCACTGCTCTCTCTCTGCCACTGCTGTCTCTCTACCGCTGCTGTTCCTCTTTTTGGCGCTGCTGTCTCTCTGCTGCTGCTCTCTCTGCCCCTGCTCTCTCTCTTGCTGCACTCACACTGCTGCTGCTCTCTCTGCCGTTGCTCTCTCTGCTGCTGCTCTTTCTCTGCCCCTGTTCTCTTTGTGCCACTTCTCTCTGCTGCGGCTCTCTCCCTGCCCCTGCTCTCTCTGCAGCTGCTCTCTCACTGCCCCTGCTCTCTCTGCTGTTCCTCTCTCTCCGCCATTGCACTTCTCTGTCGCTGCTCTCTCTCTCTGCAATTGCTGTCTCTCTGCTGCTGCTCTCTCTCTGTCGCTGGTCTCTCTGCCACTGTGCTCTCTCTGACACTGCCCTCTCTCTCTGCCACTGCTCTCTTTGTGCCAATTGTCTCTGCTGCTGCACTCTCTTTCTGCCACCGCGCTCTCTCTGCCACCGCGCTCTCTCCCGTTGCTCACTCTCTGACGCTGCTTTCTCCTCTTTCCAACTGCACTCTCTGTCACTGCTCTCTCTCTGCCACTGCTGTCTCTCCACCGCTGCTCTCCCTCTATTTGGCGCTGCTATCTCTCTGCTGCTGCTCTCTCTGCCCCTGCTCTCTCTCCTGCTGCACTCACACTGCCCCTGCTCTCTCTCTGCCCCTGTTCTCTCTGCTGCCGTTCTCTCTCTGCCCCTGCTCTGTCTCTGCCCCTGTTCTCTTTGTGCCACTCTCTCTCTGTGCTGCTCTCTCTCTGCAATCGCTGTCTCTCTGCTGCTGCTCCCTCTCTGTCGCTGGTCTCTCTGCTGCTGCTGCTGTCTGTGCTGCTCTCTCTCTGTGCTGCTCTCTCTCTGCCACTGCTCTCTTTGTTCCAATTACCTCTGCTGCTGCTCTCTCTTTCTGCCACCGCGCTCTCTCTGCTGCCGCACTCTCTTCCGTTGCTCACTCTCTGACGCTGCTCTCTCTCTTTGCAACTGCACTCTCTGTCACTGCTCTCTCTGCTACTGCTGTCTCTCCACCGCTGCTCTCCCTCTCTTTGGTGCTGCTCTCTCTCTGCTGCTGCTCTGCCACTGTTCTCTCTCCTGCTGCACTCACACTGCCACTGCTCTCTCTGCTGCCGCTCTCTCTCTGTGCTGCTCTCTCTCTGCAATCGCTGTCTCTCTGCTGCTGCTTCTCTCTGTGCTGCTCTCTCTCTGTGCTGCTGTCTCTCTGCCACTGTTCTCTTTGTGCCAATTCTCTCTGCTGCTGCTCTCTCTTTCTGCCACCGCGCTCTCTCGGCCACCGCGCTCTCTCCCGTTGCTCACTCTCTGACGCTGCTCTCTCTCTTTGCAACTGCACTCTCTGCCACTGCTCTCTCTCTGCCACTGCTGTCTCTCTACCGCTGCTGTTCCTCTTTTTGGCGCTGCTGTCTCTCTGCTGCTGCTCTCTCTGCCCCTGCTCTCTCTCTTGCTGCACTCACACTGCTGCTGCTCTCTCTGCCGTTGCTCTCTCTGCTGCTGCTCTCTCTCTGCCCCTGTTCTCTTTGTGCCACTTCTCTCTGCTGCGGCTCTCTCCCTGCCCCTGCTCTCTCTGCAGCTGCTCTCTCACTGCCCCTGCTCTCTCTGCTGTTCCTCTCTCTCCGCCATTGCACTTCTCTGTCGCTGCTCTCTCTCTCTGCAATTGCTGTCTCTCTGCTGCTGCTCTCTCTCTGTCGCTGGTCTCTCTGCCACTGTGCTCTCTCTGACACTGCCCTCTCTCTCTGCCACTGCTCTCTTTGTGCCAATTGTCTCTGCTGCTGCACTCTCTTTCTGCCACCGCGCTCTCTCTGCCACCGCGCTCTCTCCCGTTGCTCACTCTCTGACGCTGCTTTCTCCTCTTTCCAACTGCACTCTCTGTCACTGCTCTCTCTCTGCCACTGCTGTCTCTCCACCGCTGCTCTCCCTCTCTTTGGCGCTGCTCTCTCTCTGCTGCTGCTCTCCCTGCCCCTGCTCTCTCTGCAGCTGCTCTCTCCCTGCCCCTGCTCTCGCTGCTGTTCCTCTCTCTCCGCCATTGCACTTCTTTGTTGCTGCTCTCTCTCTCTGCAACTGCTGTCTCTCTGCTGCTGCTCTCTCTCTGTCGCTGGTCTCTCTGCTGCTGCTCTCTCTCTGTGCTGCTCTCTCTCTGCCGCTGCTCTCTTTGTACCTCTCTCTCTGCTGCTGCTTGCTCTCTCTGCCGCTGCTCTGTCTCTCTGCCACCCTGCTTTCTCTGCCACTGCGCTCTCTCTGACACTGCCCTCTCTCTCTGCCACTGCTCTCTTTGTGCCAATTCTCTCTGCTGCTGCTCTCTCTTTCTGCCACCACGCTCTCTCTGCCGCCGCACTCTCTCCCGTTGCTCACTCTCCGCTGCTGATCTCTCTCTGCCGCTGCTTTCTCCCTGCTGCTGCTCTCTCTGCTGCTGTTGTCTCTCTGCAGCTGTTGTCTCTCTGCTGCTGCTCGCTCTGTCTGCCGCTGCTCTGTCTCTCTGCCACCGTGCTCTCTCTGCCGCTGCGCACTCTCTGACACTGCCGTCTCTCTCTGCCACTGCTCTCTTTGTGCCAATTCTCTCTGCTGCTGCTCTCTCTTTCTGCCACCGCACTCTCTCTGCCGCCACACTCTCTCCCGTTGCTCACTCTCTGACGCTGCTCTCACTCTTTGCAACTGCACTCTCTGTCACTGCTCGCTCTCTGCTAATGCTGTCTCTCCACCGCTGCTCTCCCTCTCTTTGGTGCTGCTCTCTCTCTGCTGCTGCTCTCTCTGCCCCTGTTCTCTCTCCTGCTGCACTCATACTGCCACTGCTCTCTCTGCTGCCACTCTCTCTCTGTGCTGCTCTCTCTCTGCAATCGCTGTCTCTCTGCTGCTGCTCCCTCTCTGTCGCCGGTCTCTCTGCTGCTGCTGCTCTCTGTGCTGCTCTCTCTCTGTGCTGCTCTCTCTCTGCCACTGCTCTCTTTGTGCCTCTCTCTCTGCTGCTGCTTGCTCTCTCTGCCGCTGCTCTGTCTCTCTGCCACACTGCTCTCTCTGCCACTGCGCTCTCTCTGACACTGCCCTCTCTCTCTGCCACTGCTCTCTTTGTGCCAATTCTCTCTGCTGCTGCTCTCTCTTTCTGCCACCACGCTCTCTCTGCCGCCGCACTCTCTCCCGTTGCTCACTCTCCGCTGCTGATCTCTCTCTGCCGCTGCTTTCTCCCTGCTGCTGCTCTCTCTGCTGCTGTTGTCTCTCTGCAGCTGTTGTCTCTCTGCTGCTGCTCGCTCTCTCTGCCGCTGCTCTGTCTCTCTGCCACCGTGCTCTCTCTGCCGCTGCGCACTCTCTGACACTGCCGTCTTTCTCTGCCACTGCTCTCTTTGTGCCAATTCTCTCTGCTGCTGCTCTCTCTTTCTGCCACCGCGCTCTCTCTGCCACTGCGCTCTCTCCCGTTGCTCACTCTCTGACGCTGCTCTCTCTCTTTGCAACTGCACTCTCTGTCACTGCTCGCTCTCTGCTACAGCTGTCTCTCCACCGCTGCTCTCCCTCTATTTGGCGCTGCTATCTCTCTGCTGCTGCTCTCTCTGCCCCTGCTCTCTCTCTGCCCCTGTTCTCTCTGCTGCTACTCTCTCCCTGCCCCTGCTCTCTCTGCAGCTGCTCTCTCCCTGGCCCTGCTCTCTCTGCAGCTGCTCTCTCCCTGCCCCTGCTCTCTGCTGTTCCTCTCTCTCCGCCATTGCACTTCTTTGTTGCTGCTCTCTCTCTCTGCAACTGCTGTCTCTCTGCTGCTGCTCTCTCTCTGTCGCTGGTCTCTCTGCTGCTGCTCTCTCTCTGTGCTGCTCTCTCTCTGACGCTGCTCTCTTTGTGTCTCTCTCTCTGCTGCTGCTTGCTCTCTCTGCCGCTGCTCTGTCTCTCTGCCACCCTGCTCTCTCTGCCACTGCTCTCTTTGTGCCAATTCTCTCTGCTGCTGCTCTCTCTTTCTGCCACCACGCTCTCTCTGCCGCCGCACTCTCTCCCGTTGCTCACTCTCCGCTGCTGATCTCTCTCTGTCGCTGCTTTCTCCCTGCTGCTGCTCTCTCTGCTGCTGCTCTCTCTCTGCAGCTGTTGTCTCTCTGCTGCTGCTCGCTCTCTCTGCCGCTGCTCTGTCTCTCTGCCACCGTGCTCTCTCTGCCGCTGCGCACTCTCTGACACTGCCGTCTCTCTCTGCCACTGCTCTCTTTGTGCCAATTCTCTCTGCTGCTGCTCTCTCTTTCTGCCACCGCACTCTCTCTGCCGCCACACTCTCTCCCGTTGCTCACTCTCTGACGCTGCTCTCACTCTTTGCAACTGCACTCTCTGTCACTGCTCGCTCTCTGCTACTGCTGTCTCTCCACCGCTGCTCTCCCTCTCTTTGGTGCTGCTCTCTCTCTGCTGCTGCTCTCTCTGCCCCGTTCTCTCTCCTGCTGCACTCACACTGCCACTGCTCTCTCTGCTGCCACTCTCTCTCTGTGCTGCTCTCTCTCTGCAATCGCTGTCTCTCTGCTGCTGCTCCCTCTCTGTCGCCGGTCTCTCTGCTCCTGCTGCTCTCTGTGCTGCTCTCTCTCTGCCACTGCTCTCTTTGTGCCTCTCTCTCTGCTGCTGCTTGCTCTCTCTGCCGCTGCTCTGTCTCTCTGCCACCCTGCTCTCTCTGCCACTGCGTTCTCTCTGACACTGCCCTCTCTCTCTGCCACTGCTCTCTTTGTGCCAATTCTCTCTGCTGCTGCTCTCTCTTTCTGCCACCGCACTCTCTCTGCCGCCACACTCTCTCCCGTTGCTCACTCTCTGACGCTGCTCTCACTCTTTGCAACTGCACTCTCTGTCACTGCTCGCTCTCTGCTACTGCTGTCTCTCCACCGCTGCTCTCCCTCTCTTTGGTGCTGCTCTCTCTCTGCTGCTGCTCTCTCTGCCCCTGTTCTCTCTCCTGCTGCACTCATACTGCCACTGCTCTCTCTGCTGCCACTCTCTCTCTGTGCTGCTCTCTCTCTGCAATCGCTGTCTCTCTGCTGCTGCTCCCTCTCTGTCGCCGGTCTCTCTGCTGCTGCTGCTCTCTGTGCTGCTCTCTCTCTGTGCTGCTCTCTCTCTGCCACTGCTCTCTTTGTGCCTCTCTCTCTGCTGCTGCTTGCTCTCTCTGCCGCTGCTCTGTCTCTCTGCCACACTGCTCTCTCTGCCACTGCGCTCTCTCTGACACTGCCCTCTCTCTCTGCCACTGCTCTCTTTGTGCCAATTCTCTCTGCTGCTGCTCTCTCTTTCTGCCACCACGCTCTCTCTGCCGCCGCACTCTCTCCTGTTGCTCACTCTCCGCTGCTGATCTCTCTCTGCCGCTGCTTTCTCCCTGCTGCTGCTCTCACTGCTGCTGTTGTCTCTCTGCAGCTGTTGTCTCTCTGCTGCTGCTCGCTCCCTCTGCCGCTGCTCTGTCTCTCTGCCACCGTGCTCTCTCTGCCGCTGCGCACTCTCTGACACTGCCGTCTTTCTCTGCCACTGCTCTCTTTGTGCCAATTCTCTCTGCTGCTGCTCTCTCTTTCTGCCACCGCGCTCTCTCTGCCACTGCGCTCTCTCCCGTTGCTCACTCTCTGACGCTGCTCTCTCTCTTTGCAACTGCACTCTCTGTCACTGCTCGCTCTCTGCTACAGCTGTCTCTCCACCGCTGCTCTCCCTCTATTTGGCGCTGCTATCTCTCTGCTGCTGCTCTCTCTGCCCCTGCTCTCTCTCTGCCCCTGTTCTCTCTGCTGCTGCTCTCTCCCTGCCCCTGCTCTCTCTGCAGCTGCTCTCTCCCTGGCCCTGCTCTCTCTGCAGCTGCTCTCTCCCTGCCCCTGCTCTCCGCTGTTCCTCTCTCTCCGCCATTGCACTTCTTTGTTGCTGCTCTCTCTCTCTGCAACTGCTGTCTCTCTGCTGCTGCTCTCTCTCTGTCGCTGGTCTCTCTGCTGCTGCTCTCTCTCTGTGCTGCTCTCTCTCTGACGCTGCTCTCTTTCTGTCTCTCTCTCTGCTGCTGCTTGCTCTCTCTGCCGCTGCTCTGTCTCTCTGCCACCCTGCTCTCTCTGCCACTGCGCTCTCTCTGACACTGCCCTCTCTCTGACACTGCCCTCTCTCTCTGCCACTGCTCTCTTTGTGTCAATTCTCTCTGCTGCTGCTCTCTCTTTCTGCCACCACGCTCTCTCTGCCGCCGCACTCTCTCCCGTTGCTCACTCTCCGCTGCTGATCTCTCTCTGCCGCTGCTTTCTCCCTGCTGCTGCTCTCTCTGCTGCTGCTCTCTCTCTGCAGCTGTTGTCTCTCTGCTGCTGCTCGCTCTCTCTGCCGCTGCTCTGTCTCTCTGCCACCGTGCTCTCTCTGCCGCTGCGCACTCTCTGACACTGCCGTCTTTCTCTGCCACTGCTCTCTTTGTGCCAATTCTCTCTGCTGCTGCTCTCTCTTTCTGCCACCGCGCTCTCTCTGCCACTGCGCTCTCTCCCGTTGCTCACTCTCTGACGCTGCTCTCTCTCTTTGCAACTGCACTCTCTTTAACTGCTCGCTCTCTGCTACTGCTGTCTCTCCACCGCTGCTCTCACTCTATTTCGCGCTGCTATCTCTCTGCTGCTGCTCTCTCTGCCCCTGCTCTCTCTCTGCCCCTGTTCTCTCTGCTGCTGCTCTCTCCCTGCCCCTGCTCTCTCTGCAGCTGCTCTCTCCCTGCCCCTGCTCTCTCTGCAGCTGCTCCCTCCCTGCCCCTGCTCTCTCTGCAGCTGCTCCCTCCCTGCCCCTGCTCTCTGCTGTTCCTCTCTCTCCGCCATTGCACTTCTTTGTTGCTGCTCTCTCTCTCTGCAACTGCTGTCTCTCTGCTGCTGCTCTCTCTCTGTCGCTGGTCTCTCTGCTGCTGCTCTCTCTCTGTGCTGCTCTCTCTCTGCCGCTGCTCTCTTTGTGCCTCTCTCTCTGCTGCTGCTTGCTCTCTCTGCCGCTGCTTTCTCCCTGCTGCTGCTCTCTCTGCTGCTGCTCTCTCTCTGCTGCTGTTGTCTCTCTGCTGCTGCTTGCTCTCTCTGCCGCTGCTCTGTCTCTCTGCCACCCTGCTCTCTCTGCCACTGCGCTCTCTCTGACACTGCCCTCTCTGCCACTGCTCTTTGTGTCAATTCGCTCTGCTGCTGCTCTCTATTTCTGCCACCACGCTATCTCTGCCGCCGCAATCTCTCCCGTTGCTCACTCTCCGCTGCTGATCTCTCTCTGCCGCTGCTTTCTCCCTGCTGCTGCTCTCTCTGCTGCTGCTCTCTCTCTGCAGCTGTTGTCTCTCTGCTGCTGCTCGCTCTCTCTGTCACCATGCTCTCTCTGCCGCTGCGCACTCTCTGACACTGCCGTCTTTCTCTGCCACTGCTCTCTTTGTGCCAATTCTCTCTGCTGCTGCTCTCTCTTTCTGCCACCGCGCTCTCTCTGCCACCGCGCTCTCTCCCGTTGCTGCTCTCTCTCTTTGCAACTGCACTCTCTGTCACTGCTCGCTCTCTGCTACTGCTGTCTCTCCACCGCTGCTCTCCCTCCATTTGACGCTGCTCTCTCTCTGCTGCTGCTCTCTCTGCCCCTGCTCTCTCTCCTGCTGCACTCACACTGCCCCTGCTCTCTCTCTGCCCCTGTTCTCTCTGCTGCCGTTCTCTCTCTGCCCCTGCTCTGTCTCTGCCCCTGTTCTCTTTGTGCCACTCTCTCTCTGTGCTGCTCTCTCTCTGCAATCGCTGTCTCTCTGCTGCTGCTCCCTCTCTGTCGCTGGTCCCTCTGCTGCTGCTGCTGTCTGTGCTGCTCTCTCTCTGTGCTGCTCTCTCTCTGCCACTGCTCTCTTTGTTCCAATTACTGCTGCTGCTCTCTCTTTCTGCCACCGCGCTCTCTCTGCCGCCGCACTCTCTCCCGTTGCTCACTCTCTGACGCTGCTCTCTCTCTTTGCAACTGCACTCTCTGTCACTGCTCTCTCTGCTACTGCTGTCTCTCCACCGCTGCTCTCCCTCTCTTTGGTGCTGCTCTCTCTCTGCTGCTGCTCTGCCACTGTTCTCTCTCCTGCTGCACTCACACTGCCACTGCTCTCTCTGCTGCCGCTCTCTCTCTGTGCTGCTCTCTCTCTGCAATCGCTGTCTCTCTGCTGCTGCTTCTCTCTGTGCTGCTCTCTCTCTGTGCTGCTGTCTCTCTGCCACTGTTCTCTTTGTGCCAATTCTCTCTGCTGCTGCTCTCTCTTTCTGCCACCGCGCTCTCTCTGCCACCGCGCTCTCTCCCGTTGCTCACTCTCTGACGCTGCTCTCTCTCTTTGCAACTGCACTCTCTGCCACTGCTCTCTCTCTGCCACTGCTGTCTCTCTACCGCTGCTGTTCCTCTTTTTGGCGCTGCTGTCTCTCTGCTGCTGCTCTCTCTGCCCCTGCTCTCTCTCTTGCTGCACTCACACTGCTGCTGCTCTCTCTGCCGTTGCTCTCTCTGCTGCTGCTCTCTCTCTGCCCCTGTTCTCTTTGTGCCACTTCTCTCTGCTGCGGCTCTCTCCCTGCCCCTGCTCTCTCTGCAGTTGCTCTCTCACTGCCCCTGCTCTCTCTGCTGTTCCTCTCTCTCCGCCATTGCACTTCTCTGTCGCTGCTCTCTCTCTCTGCAATTGCTGTCTCTCTGCTGCTGCTCTCTCTCTGTCGCTGGTCTCTCTGCCACTGTGCTCTCTCTGACACTGCCCTCTCTCTCTGCCACTGCTCTCTTTGTGCCAATTGTCTCTGCTGCTGCACTCTCTTTCTGCCACCGCGCTCTCTCTGCCACCGCGCTCTCTCCCGTTGCTCACTCTCTGACGCTGCTTTCTCCTCTTTCCAACTGCACTCTCTGTCACTGCTCTCTCTCTGCCACTGCTGTCTCTCCACCGCTGCTCTCCCTCTCTTTGGCGCTGCTCTCTCTCTGCTGCTGCTCTCCCTGCCCCTGCTCTCTCTGCAGCTGCTCTCTCCCTGCCCCTGCTCTCGCTGCTGTTCCTCTCTCTCCGCCATTGCACTTCTTTGTTGCTGCTCTCTCTCTCTGCAACTGCTGTCTCTCTGCTGCTGCTCTCTCTCTGTCGCTGGTCTCTCTGCTGCTGCTCTTTCTCTGTGCTGCTCTCTCTCTGCCGCTGCTCTCTTTGTACCTCTCTCTCTGCTGCTGCTTGCTCTCTCTGCCGCTGCTCTGTCTCTCTGCCACCCTGCTTTCTCTGCCACTGCGCTCTCTCTGACACTGCCCTCTCTCTCTGCCACTGCTCTCTTTGTGCCAATTCTCTCTGCTGCTGCTCTCTCTTTCTGCCACCACGCTCTCTCTGCCGCCGCACTCTCTCCCGTTGCTCACTCTCCGCTGCTGATCTCTCTCTGCCGCTGCTTTCTCCCTGCTGCTGCTCTCTCTGCTGCTGCTCTCTCTCTGCAGCTGTTGTCTCTCTGCTGCTGCTCGCTCTCTCTGCCGCTGCTCTGTCTCTCTGCCACCATGCTCTCTCTGCCGCTGCGCACTCTCTGACACTGCCGTCTCTCTCTGCCACTGCTCTCTTTGTGCCAATTCTCTCTGCTGCTGCTCTCTCTTTCTGCCACCGCGCTCTCTCTGCCGCCACACTCTCTCCCGTTGCTCACTCTCTGACGCTGCTCTCACTCGTTGCAACTGCACTCTCTGTCACTGCTCGCACTCTGCTACTGCTGTCTCTCCACCGCTGCTCTCCTGCTCTTTGGTGCTGCTCTCTCTCTGCTGCTGCTCTCTCTGCCCCTGTTCTCTCTCCTGCTGCACTCACACTGCCACTGCTCTCTCTGCTGCCACTCTCTCTCTGTGCTGCTCTCTCTGTGCAATCGCTGTCTCTCTGCTGCTGCTCCCTCTCTGTCGCCGGTCTCTCTGCTGCTGCTGCTCTCTGTGCTGCTCTCTCTCTGTGCTGCTCTCTCTCTGCCACTGCTCTCTTTGTGCCTCTCTCTCTGCTGCTGCTTGCTCTCTCTGCCGCTGCTCTGTCTCTCTGCCACCCTGCTCTCTCTGCCACTGCTCTCTTTGTGCCAATTCTCTCTGCTGCTGCTCTCTCTTTCTGCCACCACGCTCTCTCTGCCGCCGCACTCTCTCCCGTTGCTCACTCTCCGCTGCTGATCTCTCTCTGTCGCTGCTTTCTCCCTGCTGCTGCTCTCTCTGCTGCTGCTCTCTCTCTGCTGCTGCTCTCTCTCTGCAGCTGTTGTCTCTCTGCTGCTGCTCGCTCTCTCTGCCGCTGCTCTGTCTCTCTGCCACCGTGCTCTCTCTGCCGCTGCGCACTCTCTGACACTGCCGTCTCTCTCTGCCACTGCTCTCTTTGTGCCAATTCTCTCTGCTGCTGCTCTCTCTTTCTGCCACCGCACTCTCTCTGCCGCCACACTCTCTCCCGTTGCTCACTCTCTGACGCTGCTCTCACTCTTTGCAACTGCACTCTCTGTCACTGCTCGCTCTCTGCTACTGCTGTCTCTCCACCGCTGCCCTCCCTCCATTTGACGCTGCTCTCTCTCTGCTGCTGCTCTCTCTGCCCCTGCTCTCTCTCCTGCTGCACTCACACTGCCCCTGCTCTCTCTCTGCCCCTGTTCTCTCTGCTGCCGCTCTCTCTCTGCCCCTGCTCTGTCTCTGCCCCTGTTCTCTTTGTGCCACTCTCTCTCTGTGCTGCTCTCTCTCTGCAATCGCTGTCTCTCTGCTGCTGCTCCCTCTCTGTCGCTGGTCTCTCTGCTGCTGCTGCTGTCTGTGCTGCTCTCTCTCTGTGCTGCTCTCTCTCTGCCACTGCTCTCTTTGTTCCAATTACCTCTGCTGCTGCTCTCTCTTTCTGCCACCGCGCTCTCTCTGCCGCCGCACTCTCTCCCGTTGCTCACTCTCTGACGCTGCTCTCTCTCTTTGCAACTGCACTCTCTGTCACTGCTCTCTCTGCTACTGCTGTCTCTCCACCGCTGCTCTCCCTCTCTTTGGTGCTGCTCTCTCTCTGCTGCTGCTCTGCCACTGTTCTCTCTCCTGCTGCACTCACACTGCCACTGCTCTCTCTGCTGCCGCTCTCTCTCTGTGCTGCTCTCTCTCTGCAATCGCTGTCTCTCTGCTGCTGCTTCTCTCTGTGCTGCTCTCTCTCTGTGCTGCTGTCTCTCTGCCACTGTTCTCTTTGTGCCAATTCTCTCTGCTGCTGCTCTCTCTTTCTGCCACCGCGCTCTCTCTGCCACCGCGCTCTCTCCCGTTGCTCACTCTCTGACGCTGCTCTCTCTCTTTGCAACTGCACTCTCTGCCACTGCTCTCTCTCTGCCACTGCTGTCTCTCTACCGCTGCTGTTCCTCTTTTTGGCGCTGCTGTCTCTCTGCTGCTGCTCTCTCTGCCCCTGCTCTCTCTCTTGCTGCACTCACACTGCTGCTGCTCTCTCTGCCGTTGCTCTCTCTGCTGCTGCTCTCTCTCTGCCCCTGTTCTCTTTGTGCCACTTCTCTCTGCTGCGGCTCTCTCCCTGCCCCTGCTCTCTCTGCAGCTGCTCTCTCACTGCCCCTGCTCTCTCTGCTGTTCCTCTCTCTCCGCCATTGCACTTCTCTGTCGCTGCTCTCTCTCTCTCTGCAATTGCTGTCTCTCTGCTGCTGCTCTCTCTCTGTCGCTGGTCTCTCTGCCACTGTGCTCTCTCTGACACTGCCCTCTCTCTCTGCCACTGCTCTCTTTGTGCCAATTCTCTCTGCTGCTGCTCTCTCTTTCTGCCACCACGCTCTCTCTGCCGCCGCGCTCCCTCCCGTTGCTCACTCTCTGATACTGCTCTCTCTTTGCAACTGTACTCTCTGTCACTGCTCTCTCTCTGCTACTGCTGTCTCTCCACCGCTGCTCTCCCTCTCTTTGGTGCTGCTCTCTCTGCTGCTGCTGTCTCTGCCCTTGCTCTCTCTCCTGCTGCACTCACACTGCCACTGCTCTCTCTGTGCTGCTCTCTCTCTGCTGCCGCGCTCTCTCTGTGCTGCTCTCTCTCTGCAATCGCTGTCTCTCTGCTGCTGCTCCCTCTCTGTCGCTGGTCTCTCTGCTGCTGCTGCTCTCTGTGCTGCTCTCTCTCTGTGCTGCTCTCTCTGCCACTACTCTCTTTGTGCCAATTACCTCTGCTGCTGCTCTCTCTTTCTGCAACCGCGCTCTCTCTGCCACCGCGCCCTCTCCCATTACTCACTCTCTGACGCTGCTTTCTCCTCTTTGCAACTGCACTCTCTGTCACTGCTCTCTCTCTGCCACTGCTGTCTCTCCACCGCTGCTCTCCCTCTCTTTGGCGCTGCTCTCTCTCTGCTGCTGCTCTCTCTGCCCCTGCTCTCTCTCCTGCTGCACTCACACTGCCGCTGCTCTCTCTGCCGTTGCTCTCTCTGCTGCTGCTCTCTCTCTGCCCCTGCTCTCTCTCTGCCCCTGTTCTCTCTGCTGCTGCTCTCTCTCTGCCCCTGCTCTGTCTCTGCCCCTGCTCTGTCTTTGCCCCTGTTCTCTTTGTGCCACTTCTCTCTGCTGCTGCTCTCTCTCTGCAATCGCTGTCTCTCTGCTGCTGCTCCCTCTCTGTCGCTGGTCTCTCTGCTGCTGCTGCTGTCTGTGCTGCTCTCTCTCTGTGCTGCTCTTTCTCTGCCACTGCTCTCTTTGTGCCAATTACCTCTGCTGCTGCTCTCTCTTTCTGCCACCGCGCTCTCTCTGCCGCCGCTCTCTCTCCCGTTGCTCACTCTCTGACGCTGCTCTCTCTCTTTGCAACTGCACTCTCTGTCACTGCTCTCTCTGCTACTGCTGTCTCTCCACCGCTGCTCTCCCTCTCTTTGGTGCTGCTCTCTCTCTGCTGCTGCTCTGCCACTGTTCTCTCTCCTGCTGCACTCACACTGCCACTGCTCTCTCTGCTGCTGCTCTCTCTCTGTGCTGCTCTCTCTCTGCAATCGCTGTCTCTCTGCTGCTGTTTCTCTCTGTGCTGCTCTCTCTCTGTGCTGCTCTCTCTCTGCCACTGCTCTGTCTCTGCCCCTGTTCTCTTTGTGCCACTTCTCTCTGCTGCTGCTCTCTCCCTGCCTCTGCTGTCTCTGCTGTTCCTCTCTCTCCGCCATTGCACTTCTTTGTTGCTGCTCTCTCTCTCTGCAACTGCTGTCTCTCCGCTGCTGCTCTCTCTCTGTCGCTGGTCTCTCTGCTGCTGCTCTCTCTCTCTGTGCTGCTCTCTCTCTGCCACTGCTCTCTTTGTGCCTCTCTCTCTGCTGCTGCTTGCTCTCTCTGCCGCTGCTCTGTCTCTCTGCCACCCTGCTCTCTCTGCCACTGCGCTCTCTCTGACACTGCCGTCTCTCTTTGCCACTGCTCTCTTTGTGCCAATTCTCTCTGCTGCTGCTCTCTCTTTCTGCCACCACGCTCTCTCTGAACCGCACTCTCTCCCGTTGCTCACTCTCCGCTGCTGATCTTTCTCTGCCGCTGCTTTCTCCCTGCTGCTGCTCTCTCTGCTGCTGCTCTCTCTCTGCAGCTGTTGTCTCTCTGCTGCTGCTCGCTCTCTCTGCCGCTGCTCTGTCTCTCTGCCACCGTGCTCACTCTGCCGCTGTGCACTCTCTGACACTGCCGTCTCTCTCTGCCACTGCTCTCTTTGTGCCAATTCTCTCTGCTGCTGCTCTCTCTTTCTGCCACCGCGCTCTCTCTGCCGCCACACTCTCCCCCGTTGCTCACTCTCTGACGCTGCTCTCACTCTTTGCAACTGCACTCTCTGTCACTGGTCGCTCTCTGCTACTGCTGTCTCTCCACCGCTGCTCTCCCTCTCTTTGGTGCTGCTCTCTCTCTGCTGCTGCTCTCTCTGCCCCTGTTCTCTCTCCTGCTGCACTCACACTGCCACTGCTCTCTCTGCTGCCACTCTCTCTCTGTGCTGCTCTCTCTCTGCAATCGCTGTCTCTCTGCTGCTGCTCCCTCTCTGTCGCTGGTCTCTCTGCTGCTGCTGCTCTCTTTGTGCCTCTCTCTCTGCTGCTGCTTGCTCTCTCTGCTGCTGCTCTCTCTTTCTGCCACCCTGCTCTCTCTGCCACTGCGCTCTCTCTGACACTGCCCTCTCTCTCTGCCACTGCTCTCTTTGTGCCAATTCTCTCTGCTGCTGCTCTCTCTTTCTGCCACCACACTCTCTTTGCCGCCGCACTCTCTCCCGTTGCTCACTCTCCGCTGCTGATCTCTCTCTGCCTCTGCTTTCTCCCTGCTGCTGCTCTCTCTGCTGCTGCTCTCTCTCTCTGCAGCTGTTGTCTCTCTGCTGCTGCTCGCTCTCTCTGCCGCTGCTCTGTCTCTCTGCCACCGTGCTCTCTCTGCCGCTGCGCACTCTCTGACACTGCCGTCTCTCTCTGCCACTGCTCTCTTTGTGCCAATTCTCTCTGCTGCTGCTCTCTCTTTCTGCCACCGCGCTCTCTCTGCCACCGCGCTCTCTCCCGTTGCTCACTCTCTGACGCTGCTCTCTCTCTTTGCAACTGCACTCTCTGTCACTGCTCGCTCTCTGCTACTGCTGTCTCTCCACCGCTGCTCTCACTCTATTTGGCGCTGCTATCTCTCTGCTGCTGCTCTCTCTGCCCCTGCTCTCTCTCTGCCCCTGTTCTCTCTGCTGCTGCTCTCTCCCTGCCCCTGCTCTCTCTGCAGCTGCTCTCTCCCTGCCCCTGCTCTCTCTGCAGCTGCTCCCTCCCTGCCCCTGCTCTCTCTGCAGCTGCTCTCTCCCTGCCCCTGCTCTTTGCTGTTCCTCTCTCTCCGCCATTGCACTTCTTTGTTGCTGCTCTCTCTCTCTGCAACTGCTGTCTCTCTGCTGCTGCTCTCTCTCTGTCGCTGGTCTCTCTGCTGCTGCTCTCTCTCTGTGCTGCTCTCTCTCTGACGCTGCTCTCTTTGTGCCTCTCTCTCTGCTGCTGCTTGCTCTCTCTGCCGCTGCTCTGTCTCTCTGCCACCCTGCTCTCTCTGCCACTGCGCTCTCTCTGACACTGCCCTCTCTCTCTGACACTGCTCTCTTTGTGTCAATTCGCTCTGCTGCTGCTCTCTATTTCTGCCACCACGCTCTCTCTGCCGCCGCACTCTCGCCCGTTGCTCACTCTCCGCTGCTGATCTCTCTCTGCCGCTGCTTTCTCCCTGCTGCTGCTCTCTCTGCTGCTGCTCTCTCTCTGCAGCTGTTGTCTCTCTGCTGCTGCTCGCTCTCTCTGCCGCTGCTCTGTCTCTCTGCCACCGTGCTCTCTCTGCCGCTGCGCACTCTCTGACACTGCCGTCTCTCTCTGCCTCTGCTCTCTTTGTGCCAATTCTCTCTGCTGCTGCTCTCTCTTTCTGCCACCGCACTCTCTCTGCCGCCACACTCTCTCCCGTTGCTCACTCTCTGACGCTGCTCTCACTCTTTGCAACTGCACTCTCTGTCACTGCTCGCTCTCTGCTACAGCTGTCTCTCCACCGCTGCTCTCCCTCTCTTTGGTTCTGCTCTCTCTCTGCTGCTGCTCTCTCTGCCCCTGTTCTCTCTCCTGCTGCACTCACACTGCCACTGCACTCTCTGCTGCCACTCTCTCTCTGTGCTGCTCTCTCTCTGCAATCGCTGTCTCTCTGCTGCTGCTCCCTCTCTGTCGCTGGTCTCTCTGCTGCTGCTGCTTTCTGTGCTGCTCTCTCTCTGTGCTGCTCTCTCTCTGCCACTGCTCTCTTTGTGCCTCTCTCTCTGCTGCTGCTTGCTCTCTCTGCCGCTGCTCTGTCTCTCTGCCACCCTGCTCTCTCTGCCACTGCGCTCTCTCTGACACTGCCCTCTCTCTCTGCCACTGCTCTCTTTGTGCCAATTCTCTCTGCTGCTGCTCTCTCTTTCTGCCACCACGCTCTCTCTGCCGCCGCACTCTCTCCCGTTGCTCACTCTCCGCTGCTGATCTCTCTCTGCCGCTGCTTTCTCCCTGCTGCTGCTCTCTCTGCTGCTGCTCTCTCTCTGCAGCTGTTGTCTCTCTGCTGCTGCTCGCTCTCTCTGCCACCGTGCTCTCTCTGCCGCTGCGCACTCTCTGACACTGCCGTCTTTCTCTGCCACTGCTCTCTTTGTGCCAATTCTCTCTGCTGCTGCTCTCTCTTTCTGCCACCGCGCTCTCTCTGCCACTGCGCTCTCTCTGACACTGCTCTCTTTGTGCCTCTCTCTCTGCAGCTGTTGTCTCTCTGCTGCTGCTCACTCTCTCTGCCGCTGCTCTGTCTCTCTGCCACCCTGCTCTCTCTGCCACTGCGCTCTCTCTGACACTGCCGTCTTTCTCTGCCACTGCTCTCTTTGTGCCAATTCTCTCTGCTGCTGCTCTCTCTTTCTGCCACCACGCTCTCTCTGCCGCCGCACTCTCTCCCGTTGCTCACTCTCCGCTGCTGATCTCTCTCTGCCGCTGCTTTCTCCCTGCTGCTGCTCTCTCTGCTGCTGTTGTCTCTCTGCAGCTGTTGTCTCTCTGCTGCTGCTCGCTCTCTCTGCCGCTGCTCTGTCTCTCTGCCACCGTGCTCTCTCTGCCGCTGCGCACTCTCTGACACTGCCGTCTTTCTCTGCCACTGCTCTCTTTGTGCCAATTCTCTCTGCTGCTGCTCTCTCTTTCTGCCACCGCGCTCTCTCTGCCACTGCGCTCTCTCCCGTTGCTCACTCTCTGCTGCTGCTCTCTCTCTGTCGCTGGTCTCTCTGCTGCTGCTCTCTCTCTGTGCTGCTCTCTCTCTGACGCTGCTCTCTTTGTGCCTCTCTCTCTGCTGCTGCTTGCTCTCTCTGCCGCTGCTCTGTCTCTCTGCCACCCTGCTCTCTCTGCCACTGCGCTTTCTCTGACACTGCCCTCTCTCTCTGCCACTGCTCTCTTTGTGTCAATTCTCTCTGATGCTGCTCTCTCTTTCTGCCACCACGCTCTCTCTGCCGCCGCACTCTCGCCCGTTGCTCACTCTCCGCTGCTGATCTTTCTCTGCCGCTGCTTTCTCCCTGCTGCTGCTCTCTCTGCTGCTGCTCTCTCTCTGCAGCTGTTGTCTCTCTGCTGCTGCTCGCTCTCTCTGCCGCTGCTCTGTCTCTCTGCCACCGTGCTCTCTCTGCCGCTGTGCACTCTCTGACACTGCCGTCTCTCTCTGCCACTGCTCTCTTTGTGCCAATTCTCTCTGCTGCTGCTCTCTCTTTCTGCCACCGCGCTCTCTCTGCCGCCACACTCTCTCCCGTTGCTCACTCTCTGACGCTGCTCTCACTCTTTGCAACTGCACTCTCTGTCACTGGTCGCTCTCTGCTACTGCTGTCTCTCCACCGCTGCTCTCCCTCTCTTTGGTGCTGCTCTCTCTCTGCTGCTGCTCTCTCTGCCCCTGTTCTCTCTCCTGCTGCACTCACACTGCCACTGCTCTCTCTGCTGCCACTCTCTCTCTGTGCTGCTCTCTCTCTGCAATCGCTGTCTCTCTGCTGCTGCTCCCTCTCTGTCGCTGGTCTCTCTGCTGCTGCTGCTCTCTGTGCTGCTCTCTCTCTGTGCTGCTCTCTCTCTGCCACTGCTCTCTTTGTGCCTCTCTCTCTGCTGCTGCTTGCTCTCTCTGCTGCTGCTCTCTCTTTCTGCCACCCTGCTCTCTCTGCCACTGCGCTCTCTCTGACACTGCTCTCTTTGTGCCTCTCTCTCTGCAGCTGTTGTCTCTCTGCTGCTGCTCACTCTCTCTGCCGCTGCTCTGTCTCTCTGCCACCCTGCTCTCTCTGCCACTGCGCTCTCTCTGACACTGCCGTCTTTCTCTGCCACTGCTCTCTTTGTGCCAATTCTCTCTGCTGCTGCTCTCTCTTTCTGCCACCACGCTCTCTCTGCCGCCGCACTCTCTCCCTTTGCTCACTCTCCGCTGCTGATCTCTCTCTGCCGCTGCTTTCTCCCTGCTGCTGCTCTCTCTGCTGCTGCTCTCTCTCTGCAGCTGTTGTCTCTCTGCTGCTGCTCGCTCTCTCTGCCGCTGCTCTGTCTCTCTGCCACCGTGCTCTCTCTGCCGCTGCGCACTCTCTGACACTGCCGTCTTTCTCTGCCACTGCTCTCTTTGTGCCAATTCTCTCTGCTGCTGCTCTCTCTTTCTGCCACCGCGCTCTCTCTGCCACTGCGCTCTCTCCCGTTGCTCACTCTCTGACGCTGCTCTCTCTCTTTGCAACTGCACTCTCTGTCACTGCTCGCTCTCTGCTACTGCTGTCTCTCCACCGCTGCTCTCCCTCTATTTGGCGCTGCTATCTCTCTGCTGCTGCTCTCTCTGCCTCTGCTCTCTCTCTGCCCCTGTTCTCTCTGCTGCTACTCTCTCCCTGCCACTGCTCTCTCTGCAGCTGCTCTCTCCCTGCCCGGGCTCTCTCTGCAGCTGCTCTCTCCCTGCCCGGGCTCTCTCTGCAGCTGCTCTCTCCCTGCCCCTGCTCTCTGCTGTTCCTCTCTCTCCGCCATTGCACTTCTTTGTTGCTGCTCTCTCTCTCTGCAACTGCTGTCTCTCTGCTGCTGCACTCTCTCTGTCGCTGGTCTCTCTGCTGCTGCTCTCTCTCTGTGCTGCTCTCTCTCTGACGCTGCTCTCTTTGTGTCTCTCTCTCTGCTGCTGCTTGCTCTCTCTGCCGCTGCTCTGTCTCTCTGCCACCCTGCTCTCTCTGCCACTGCGCTCTCTCTGACACTGCCCTCTCTCTCTGCCACTGCTCTCTTTGTGTCAATTCTCTCTGCTGCTGCTCTCTCTTTCTGCCACCACGCTCTCTCTGCCGCCGCACTCTCTCCCGTTGCTCACTCTCCGCTGCTGATCTCTCTCTGCCGCTGCTTTCTCCCTGCTGCTGCTCTCTCTGCTGCTGCTCTCTCTCTGCAGCTGTTGTCTCTCTGCTGCTGCTCGCTCTCTCTGCCGCTGCTCTGTCTCTCTGCCACCGTGCTCTCTCTGCCGCTGCGCACTCTCTGACACTGCCGTCTTTCTCTGCCACTGCTCTCTTTGTGCCAATTCTCTCTGCTGCTGCTCTCTCTTTCTGCCACCGCGCTCTCTCTGCCACTGCGCTCTCTCCCGTTGCTCACTCTCTGACGCTGCTCTCTCTCTTTGCAACTGCACTCTCTTTAACTGCTCGCTCTCTGCTACTGCTGTCTCTCCACCGCTGCTCTCCCTCTATTTGGCGCTGCTATCTCTCTGCTGCTGCTCTCTCTGCCCCTGCTCTCTCTCTGCCCCTGTTCTCTCTGCTGCTGCTCTCTCCCTGCCCCTGCTCTCTCTGCAGCTGCTCTCTCCCTGCCCCTGCTCTCTCTGCAGCTGCTCTCTCCCTGCCCCTGCTCTCTGCTGTTCCTCTCTCTCCGCCATTGCACTTCTTTGTTGCTGCTCTCTCTTTCTGCAACTGCAGTCTCTCTGCTGCTGCTCTCTCTCTGTCGCTGGTCTCTCTGCTGCTGCTCTCTCTCTGTGCTGCTCTCTCTCTGACGCTGCTCTCTTTGTGCCTCTCTCTCTGCTGCTGCTTGCTCTCTCTGCCGCTGCTCTGTCTCTCTGCCACCCTGCTCTCTCTGCCACTGCGCTCTCTCTGACACTGCCCTCTCTCTCTGCCACTGCTCTCTTTGTGTCAATTCTCTCTGATGCTGCTCTCTCTTTCTGCCACCACGCTCTCTCTGCCGCCGCACTCTCGCCCGTTGCTCACTCTCCGCTGCTGATCTCTCTCTGCCGCTGCTTTCTCCCTGCTGCTGCTCTCTCTGCTGCTGCTCTCTCTCTGCAGCTGTTGTCTCTCTGCTGCTGCTCGCTCTCTCTGCCGCTGCTCTGTCTCTCTGCCACCGTGCTCTCTCTGCCGCTGCGCACTCTCTGACACTGCCGTCACTCTCTGCCACTGCTCTCTTTGTGCCAGTTCTCTCTGCTGCTGCTCTCTCTTTCTGCCACCGCACTCTATCTGCCGCCACACTCTCTCCCGTTGCTCACACTCTGACGCTGCTCTCACTCTTTGCAACTGCACTCTCTGTCACTGCTCGCTCTCTGCTACTGCTGTCTCTCCACCGCTGCTCTCCCTCTCTTTGGTTCTGCTCTCTCTCTGCTGCTGCTCTCTCTGCCCCTGTTCTCTCTCCTGCTGCACTCACACTGCCACTGCACTCTCTGCTGCCACTCTCTCTCTGTGCTGCTCTCTCTCTGCAATCGCTGTCTCTCTGCTGCTGCTGCTCTCTGTGCTGCTCCCTCTCTGTGCTGCTCTCTCTCTGCCACTGCTCTCTTTGTGCCTCTCTCTCTGCTGCTGCTTGCACTCTCTGCCGCTGCTCTGTCTCTCTGCCACCCTGCTCTCTCTGACACTGCGCTCTCTCTGACACTGCCCTCTCTCTCTGCCACTGCTCTCTTTGTGCCAATTCTCTCTGCTGCTGCTCTCTCTTTTTGCCACCACGCTCTCTCTGCCGCAGCACTCTCTCCCGTTGCTCACTCTCCGCTGCTGATCTCTCTCTGCCGCTGCTTTCTCCCTGCTGCTCTCTCTGCTGCTGCTCTCTCTCTGCAGCTGTTGTCTCTCTGCTGCTGCTCGCTCTCTCTGCCACCGTGCTCTCTCTGCCGCTGCGCACTCTCTGACACTGCCGTCTTTCTCTGCCACTGCTCTCTTTGTGCCAATTACCTCTGCTGCTGCTCTCTCTTTCTGCCACCGCGCTCTCTCTGCCACCGCGCTCTCTCCCGTTGCTCACTCTCTGATGCTGCTCTCTCTCTTTGCAACTGCACTCTCTGTCACTGCTCGCTCTCTGCTACTGCTGTCTCTCCACCGCTGCCCTCCCTCCATTTGACGCTGCTCTCTCTCTGCTGCTGCTCTCTCTGCCCCTGCTCTCTCTCCTGCTGCACTCACACTGCCCCTGCTCTCTCTCTGCCCCTGTTCTCTCTGCTGCCGCTCTCTCTCTGCCCCTGCTCTGTCTCTGCCCCTGTTCTCTTTGTGCCACTCTCTCTCTGCAATCGCTGTCTCTCTGCTGCTGCTCCCTCTCTGTCGCTGGTCTCTCTGCTGCTGCTGCTGTCTGTGCTGCTCTCTCTCTGTGCTGCTCTCTCTCTGCCACTGCTCTCTTTGTTCCAATTACCTCTGCTGCTGCTCTCTCTTTCTGCCACCGCGCTCTCTCTGCCGCCGCACTCTCTCCCGTTGCTCACTCTCTGACGCTGCTCTCTCTCTTTGCAACTGCACTCTCTGTCACTGCTCTCTCTGCTACTGCTGTCTCTCCACCGCTGCTCTCCCTCTCTTTGGTGCTGCTCTCTCTCTGCTGCTGCTCTGCCACTGTTCTCTCTCCTGCTGCACTCACACTGCCACTGCTCTCTCTGCTGCCGCTCTTTCTCTGTGCTGCTCTCTCTCTGCAATCGCTGTCTCTCTGCTGCTGCTTCTCTCTGTGCTGCTCTCTCTCTGTGCTGCTGTCTCTCTGCCACTGTTCTCTTTGTGCCAATTCTCTCTGCTGCTGCTCTCTCTTTCTGCCACCGCGCTCTCTCTGCCACCGCGCTCTCTCCCGTTGCTCACTCTCTGACGCTGCTCTCTCTCTTTGCAACTGCACTCTCTGCCACTGCTCTCTCTCTGCCACTGCTGTCTCTCTACCGCTGCTGTTCCTCTTTTTGGCGCTGCTGTCTCTCTGCTGCTGCTCTCTCTGCCCCTGCTCTCTCTCTTGCTGCACTCACACTGCTGCTGCTCTCTCTGCCGTTGCTCTCTCTGCTGCTGCTCTCTCTCTGCCCCTGTTCTCTTTGTGCCACTTCTCTCTGCTGCGGCTCTCTCCCTGCCCCTGCTCTCTCTGCAGCTGCTCTCTCACTGCCCCGCTCTCTCTGCTGTTCCTCTCTCTCCGCCATTGCACTTCTCTGTCGCTGCTCTCTCTCTCTCTGCAATTGCTGTCTCTCTGCTGCTGCTCTCTCTCTGTCGCTGGTCTCTCTGCCACTGTGCTCTCTCTGACACTGCCCTCTCTCTCTGCCACTGCTCTCTTTGTGCCAATTCTCTCTGCTGCTGCTCTCTCTTTCTGCCACCACGCTCTCTCTGCCGCCGCGCTCCCTCCCGTTGCTCACTCTCTGATACTGCTCTCTCTTTGCAACTGTACTCTCTGTCACTGCTCTCTCTCTGCTACTGCTGTCTCTCCACCGCTGCTCTCCCTCTCTTTGGTGCTGCTCTCTCTGCTGCTGCTGTCTCTGCCCTTGCTCTCTCTCCTGCTGCACTCACACTGCCACTGCTCTCTCTGTGCTGCTCTCTCTCTGCTGCCGCGCTCTCTCTGTGCTGCTCTCTCTCTGCAATCGCTGTCTCTCTGCTGCTGCTCCCTCTCTGTCGCTGGTCTCTCTGCTGCTGCTGCTCTCTGTGCTGCTCTCTCTCTGTGCTGCTCTCTCTCTGCCACTGCTCTATTTGTGCCAATTACCTCTGCTGCTGCTCTCTCTTTCAGCCACCGCGCTCTCTCTGCCGCCGCTCTCTCTCCCGTTGCTCACTCTCTGACGCTGCTCTCTCTCTTTGCAACTGCACTCTCTGTCACTGCTCTCTCTGCTACTGCTGTCTCTCCACCGCTGCTCTCCCTCTCTTTGGTGCTGCTCTCTCTCTGCTGCTGCTCTGCCACTGTTCTCTCTCCTGCTGCACTCACACTGCCACTGCTCTCTCTGCTGCTGCTCTCTCTCTGTGCTGCTCTCTCTCTGCAATCGCTGTCTCTCTGCTGCTGCTTCTCTCTGTGCTGCTCTCTCTCTGCCACTGCTCTGTCTCTGCCCCTGTTCTCTTTGTGCCACTTCTCTCTGCTGCTGCTCTCTCCCTGCCTCTGCTGTCTCTGCTGTTCCTCTCTCTCCGCCATTGCACTTCTTTGTTGCTGCTCTCTCTCTCTGCAACTGCTGTCTCTCCGCTGCTGCTCTCTCTCTGTCGCTGGTCTCTCTGCTGCTGCTCTCTCTCTCTGTGCTGCTCTCTCTCTGCCGCTGCTCTCTTTGTGCCAATTCTCTCTGCTGCTGCTCTCTCTTTCTGCCACCACGCTCTCTCTGAACCGCACTCTCTCCCGTTGCTCACTCTCCGCTGCTGATCTTTCTCTGCCGCTGCTTTCTCCCTGCTGCTGCTCTCTCTGCTGCTGCTCTCTCTCTGCAGCTGTTGTCTCTCTGCTGCTGCTCGCTCTCTCTGCCGCTGCTCTGTCTCTCTGCCACCGTGCTCACTCTGCCGCTGTGCACTCTCTGACACTGCCGTCTCTCTCTGCCACTGCTCTCTTTGTGCCAATTCTCTCTGCTGCTGCTCTCTCTTTCTGCCACCGCGCTCTCTCTGCCGCCACACTCTCTCCCGTTGCTCACTCTCTGACGCTGCTCTCACTCTTTGCAACTGCACTCTCTGTCACTGGTCGCTCTCTGCTACTGCTGTCTCTCCACCGCTGCTCTCCCTCTCTTTGGTGCTGCTCTCTCTCTGCTGCTGCTCTCTCTGCCCCTGTTCTCTCTCCTGCTGCACTCACACTGCCACTGCTCTCTCTGCTGCCACTCTCTCTCTGTGCTGCTCTCTCTCTGCAATCGCTGTCTCTCTGCTGCTGCTCCCTCTCTGTCGCTGGTCTCTCTGCTGCTGCTGCTCTCTTTGTGCCTCTCTCTCTGCTGCTGCTTGCTCTCTCTGCTGCTGCTCTCTCTTTCTGCCACCCTGCTCTCTCTGCCACTGCGCTCTCTCTGACACTGCCCTCTCTCTCTGCCACTGCTCTCTTTGTGCCAATTCTCTCTGCTGCTGCTCTCTCTTTCTGCCACCACACTCTCTTTGCCGCCGCACTCTCTCCCGTTGCTCACTCTCCGCTGCTGATCTCTCTCTGCCTCTGCTTTCTCCCTGCTGCTGCTCTCTCTGCTGCTGCTCTCTCTCTCTGCAGCTGTTGTCTCTCTGCTGCTGCTCGCTCTCTCTGCCGCTGCTCTGTCTCTCTGCCACCGTGCTCTCTCTGCCGCTGCGTTCTCTCTGACACTGCCGTCTCTCTCTGCCACTGCTCTCTTTGTGCCAATTCTCTCTGCTGCTGCTCTCTCTTTCTGCCACCGCGCCCTCTCTGCCACCGCGCTCTCTCCCGTTGCTCACTCTCTGACGCTGCTCTCTCTCTTTGCAACTGCACTCTCTGTCACTGCTCGCTCTCTGCTACTGCTGTCTCTCCACCGCTGCTCTCTCTCTATTTGGCGCTGCTCTCTCTCTGCTGCTGCTCTCTCTTCCCCTGCTCTCTCTGCTGCTGCACTCACACTGCCGCTGCTCTCTCTGCCGTTGCTGTCTCTGCTACTGCTCTCTCTCTGCCCCTGCTCTCTCTCTGCCCCTGTTCTCTCTGCTGCCGCTCTCTCTCTGCCCCTGCTCTGTCTCTGCCCCTGTTCTCTTTGTGCCACTCTCTCTCTGTGCTGCTCGCTCTCTGCTACTGCTGTCTCTCCACCGCTGCTCTTCCTCTATTTGGCGCTGCTCTCTCTCTGCTGCTGCTCTCTCTGCCCCTGCTCTCTTTGTGCCAATTACCTCTGCTGCTGCTCTCTCTTTCTGCCACCGCGCGCTCTCTGCTGCCGCACTCTCTCCCGTTGCTCACTCTCTGACGCTGCTCTCTCTCTTTGCAACTGCACTCTCTGTCACTGCTCTCTCTGCTACTTCTGTCTCTCCATCGCTGCTCTCCCTCTCTTTGGTGCTGCTCTCTCTCTGCTGCTGCTCTGCCACTGTTCTCTCTCCTGCTGCACTCACACTGCCACTGCTCTCTCTGCTGCCGCTCTCTCTGTGTCGCTGGTCTCTCTGCTGCTGCTCTCTCTCTGTGCTGCTCTCTCTCTGCCGCTGCTCTCTTTGTACCTCTCTCTCTGCTGCTGCTTGCTCTCTCTGCCGTTGCTCTGTCTCTCTGCCACCCTGCTCTCTCTGCCACTGCGCCCTCTCTGACACTGCCCTCTCTCTCTGCCACTGCTCTCTTTGTGCCAATTCTCTCTGCTGCTGCTCTCTCTTTCTGCCACCACGCTCTCTCTGCCGCCGCACTCTCTCCCGTTGCTCACTCTCCGCTGCTGATCTCTCTCTGCCGCTGCTCTCTCTCTGTGCTGCTCTCTCTCTGCCACTGCTCTCTTTGTTCCAATTACCTCTGCTGCTGCTCTCTCTTTCTGCCACCGCGCTCTCTCTGCCGCCGCACTCTCTCCCGTTGCTCACTCTCTGACGCTGCTCTCTCTCTTTGCAACTGCACTCTCTGTCACTGCTCTCTCTGCTACTGCTGTCTCTCCACCTTTGCTCTCCCTCTCTTTGGTGCTGCTCTCTCTCTGCTGCTGCTCTGCCACTGTTCTCTCTCCTGCTGCACTCACACTGCCACTGCTCTCTCTGCTGCCGCTCTCTCTCTGTGCTGCTCTCTCTCTGCAATCGCTGTCTCTCTGCTGCTGCTTCTCTCTGTGCTGCTCTCTCTCTGTGCTGCTGTCTCTCTGCCACTGTTCTCTTTGTGCCAATTCTCTCTGCTGCTGCTCTCTCTTTCTGCCACCACGCTCTCCCTGCCACCGCGCTCTCTCCCGTTGCTCACTCTCTGACGCTGCTCTCTCTCTTTGCAACTGCACTCTCTGTCACTGCTCTCTCTCTGCCACTGCTGTCTCTCTACCGCTGCTGTTCCTCTTTTTGGCGCTGCTGTCTCTCTGCTGCTGCTCTCTCTGCCCCTGCTCTCTCTCTTGCTGCACTCACACTGCTGCTGCTCTCTCTGCCGTTGCTCTCTCTGCTGCTGCTCTCTCTCTGCCCCTGTTCTCTTTGTGCCACTTCTCTCTGCTGCGGCTCTCTCCCTGCCCCTGCTCTCTCTGCAGCTGCTTTCTCACTGCCCCTGCTCTCTCTGCTGTTCCTCTCTCTCCGCCATTGCACTTCTCTGTCGCTGCTCTCTCTCTCTGCAATTGCTGTCTCTCTGCTGCTGCTCTCTCTCTGTCGCTGGTCTCTCTGCCACTGTGCTCTCTCTGACACTGCCCTCTCTCTCTGCCACTGCTCTCTTTGTGCCAATTCTCTCTGCTGCTGCTCTCTCTTTCTGCCACCACGCTCTTTCTGCCGCCGCGCTCCCTCCCGTTGCTCACTCTCTGATACTGCTCTCTCTTTGCAACTGTACTCTCTGTCACTGCTCTCTCTCTGCTACTGCTGTCTCTCCACCGCTGCTCTCCCTCTCTTTGGTGCTGCTCTCTCTGCTGCTGCTGTCTCTGCCCTTGCTCTCTGTCCTGCTGCACTCACACTGCCACTGCTCTCTCTGTGCTGCTCTCTCTCTGCTGCCGCTCTCTCTCTGTGCTGCTCTCTCTCTGCAATCGCTGTCTCTCTGCTGCTGCTCCCTCTCTGTCGCTGGACTCTCTGCTGCTGCTGCTCTCTGTGCTGCTCTCTCTCTGTGCTGCTCTCTCTGCCACTACTCCCTTTGTGCCAATTACCTCTGCTGCTGCTCTCTCTTTCTGCAACCGCGCTCTCTCTGCCACCGCGCTCTCTCCCGTTACTCACTCTCTGACGCTGCTTTCTCCTCTTTGCAACTGCACTCTCTGTCACTGCTCTCTCTCTGCCACTGCTGTCTCTCCACCGCTGCTCTCCCTCTCTTTGGCGTTGCTCTCTCTCTGCTGCTGCTCTCCCTGCCCCTGCTCTCTCTGCAGCTGCTCTCTCCCTGCCCCTGCTCTCTCTGCTGTTCCTCTCTCTCCGCCATTGCACTTCTTTGTTGCTGCTCTCTCTCTCTGCAACTGCTGTCTCTCCGCTGCTGCTCTCTCTCTGTCGCTGGTCTCTCTGCCGCTGCTCTGTCTCTCTGCCACCCTGCTCTCTCTGCCACTGCGCTCTCTCTGACACTGCCCTCTCTCTCTGCCACTGCTCTCTTTGTGCCAATTCTCTCTGCTGCTGCTCTCTCTTTCTGCCACCACGCTCTCTCTGCCGCCGCACTCTCTCCCGTTGCTCACTCTCCGCTGCTGATCTCTCTCTGCCGCTGCTTTCTCCCTGCTGCTGCTCTCTCTGCGCAGCTGTTGTCTCTCTGCTGCTGCTCGCTCTCTCTGCCGCTGCTCTGTCTCTCTGCCACCGTGCTCTCTCTGCCGCTGCGCACTCTCTGACACTGCCGTCTCTCTCTGCCACTGCTCTCTTTGTGCCAATTCTCTCTGCTGCTGCTCTCTCCTTCTGCCATCGCGCTCTCTCTGCCGCCACACTCTCTCCCGTTGCTCACTCTCTGACGCTGCTCTCACTCTTTGCAACTGCACTCTCTGTCACTGCTCGCTCTCTGCTACTGCTGTCTCTCCACCGCTGCTCTCCCTCTCTTTGGTGCTGCTCTCTCTGCCCTTGTTCTCTCTAGCTGCACTCACACTGCCACTGCTCTCTCTGCTGCCACTCTCTCTCTGTGCTGCTCTCTCTCTGCAATCGCTGTCTCTCTGCTGCTGCTCCCTCTCTGTCGCTGGTCTCTCTGCTGCTGCTGCTCTCTGTGCTGCTCTCTCTCTGTGCTGCTCTCTCTCTGCCACTGCTCTCGTTGTGCCTCTCTCTCTGCTGCCGCTCTCTCTCTGTGCTGCTCTTGCTCTGCCTCTGCTCTCTCTCTGCTGCCGCCCACTCTCTGTGCTGCTCTCTCTCTGCAATTGCTGTCTCTCTGCTGCTACTCTCTCTCTGTGCAGCTCTCTCTCTGCTACTGCTCTCTCTGCCCTTGTTCTCTCTCCTGCTGCACTCACACTTCCACTGCTCTCTCTGCTGCCACTCTCTCTCTGTGCAGCTCTCTCTCTGCAATCGCTGTCTCTCTGCTGCTGCTCCCTCTCTGTCGCTGGTCTCTCTGCTGCTGCTGCTGTCTGTGCTGCTCTCTCTCTGTGCTGCACTCACACTGCCACTGCTCTCTCTGTGCTGCTCTCTCTCTGCTGCCGCTCTCTCTCTGTGCTGCTCTTGCTCTGCCTCTGCTCTCTCTCTGCTGCCGCCCACTCTCTGTGCTGCTCTCTCTCTGCAATTGCTGTCTCTCTGATGCTGCTCTCTCTCTGTGCAGCTCTCTCTCTGCAACTGCTCTCTCTCTGCCGCTGCTCTCTCTCTGCAATTGCTGTCTCTCTGCTGCTGCTCTCTCTCTGTGCTGCTCTCTCTCTGCAATCGCTGTCTCTCTGCTGCAGCTCCCTCTCTGTCGCTGGTCTCTCTGCTGCTGCTGCTCTCTGTGCTGCTCTCTCTCTGTGCTGCTTTCTCTGCCACTGCTCTCTTTGTGCCAATTACCTCTGATGCTGCTCTCTCTTTCTGCCACCGCGCTCTCTCTGCCACCGCGCTCTCTCCCGTTGCTCACTCTCTGACGCTGCTTTCTCCTCTTTGCAACTGCACTCTCTGTCACTGCTATCTCTCTGCCACTGCTGTCTCTCCACCGCTGCTCTCCCTCTATTTGGCGCTGCTCTCTCTCTGCTGCTGCTGTCTCTGCCGTTGCTCTCTCTGCTGCTGCTCTCTCTCTGCCCCAGCTCTGTCTGCAGCTGCTCTCTCCCTGCCCCTGCTCTCTTTGCAGCTGCTCTCTCCCTGCCCCTGCTCTCTCTGCTGTTCCTCTCTCTCTGCCATTGCACTTCTTTGTTGCTACTCTCTCTCTCTGCAACTGCTGTCTCTCTGCTGCTGCTCTCTCTCTGTCGCTGGTCTCTCTGCTGCTGCTCTCTGTGCTGCTCTCTCTCTGTGCTGCTCTATCTCTGCCACTGCTCTGTCTCTGCCCCTGTTCTCTTTGTGCCACTTCTCTCTGCTGCTGCTCTCTCCCTGCCCCTGCTCTCTCTGCAGCTGCTCTCTCCCTGCCCCTGCTCTCTCTGCTGTTCCTCTCTCTCCGCCATTGCACTTCTTTGTTGCTGCTCTCTCTGCAACTGCTGTCTCTCTGCTGCTGCTCTCTCTCTGTCGCTGGTCTCTCTGCTGCTGCTCTCTCTCTCTGTGCTGCTCTCTCTCTGCCGCTGCTCTCTTTGTGCCTCTCTCTCTGCTGCTGCTTGCTCTCTCTGCCGCTGCTCTGTCTCTCTGCCACCCTGCTCTCTCTGCCACTGCGCTCTCTCTGACCTGCCAATTCTCTCTGAAGCTGCTCTCTCTTTCTGCCACCGCGCTCTCTCTGCCGCCGCACTCTCTCCCGTTGCTCACTCTCTGACGCTACTCTCTCTCTTTGCAACTGCACTCTCTGTCACTGCTCGCTCTCTGCTACTGCTGTCTCTCCACCGCTGCTCTCCCTCTCTTTCGTGCTGCTCTCTCTCTGCTGCTGCTCTCTCTGCCCCTGTTCTCTCTCCTGCTGCACTCACACTGCCACTGCTCTCTCTGCTGCCACTCTCTCTCTGTGCTGCTCTCTCTCTGCAATCGCTGTCTCTCTGCTGCTGCTCCCTCTCTGTCGCTGGTCTCTCTGCTGCTGCTGCTCTCTGTGCTGCTCTCTCTCTGTGCTGGTCTCTCTCTGCCACTGCTCTCTTTGTGCCTCTCTCTCTGCTGCTCTTGCTCTCTCTGCCGCTGCTCTGTCTCTCTGCCACCCTGCTCTCTCTGCCACTGCGCTCTCTCTGACACTGCCCTCTCTCTCTGCCACTGCTCTCTTTGTGCCAATTCTCTCTGCTGCTGCTCTCTCTTTCTGCCACCACGCTCTCTGTGCCGCCGCACTCTCTCCCGTTGCTCACTCTCCGCTGCTGATCTCTCTCTGCCGCTGCTTTCTCCCTGCTGCTGCTCTCTCTGCTGCTGCTCTCTCTCTGCAGCTGTTGTCTCTCTGCTGCTGCTCGCTCTCTCTGCCGCTGCTCTGTCTCTCTGCCACCGTGCTCTCTCTGCCGCTGCGCACTCTCTGACACTGCCGTCTTTCTCTGCCACTGCTCTCTTTGTGCCAATTCTCTCTGCTGCTGCTCTCTCCTTCTGCCACCGCGCTCTCTCTGCCGCCACACTCTCTCCCGTTGCTCACTCTCTGACACTGCTCTCACTCTTTGCAACTGCACTCTCTGTCACTGGTCGCTCTCTGCTACTGCTCTCTCTCTGCCCCTGTTCTCTCTGCTGCCGCTCTCTCTCTGCCCCTGCTCTGTCTCTGCCCCTGTTCTCTTTGTGCCACTCTCTCTCTGTGCTGCTCGCTCTCTGCTACTGCTGTCTCTCCACCGCTGCTCTTCCTCTATTTGGCGCTGCTCTCTCTCTGCTGCTGCTCTCTCTGCCCCTGCTCTCTCCTGCTGCACTCACACTGCCGCTGCTCTCTCTGCCGTTGCTCTCTCTGCTGCTGCTCTCTCTCTGCCCTGCTCTCTCTCTGCCCCTGTTCTCTCTGCTGCTGCTCTCTCCCTGCCCCTGCTCTCTCTGCAGCTGCTCTCTCCCTGCCCCTGCTCTCTCTGCTGTTCCTCTCTCTCCGCCATTGCACTTCTTTGTTGCTGCTCTCTCTCTCTGCAACTGCTGTCTCTCTGCTGCTGCTCTCTCTCTGTCGCTGGTCTCTCTGCTGCTGCTCTCTCTCTGTGCTGCTCTCTCTCTGCCGCTGCTCTCTTTGTGCCTCTCTCTCTGCTGCTGCTTGCTCTCTCTGCCGCTGCTTTCTCCCTGCTGCTGCTCTCTCTGCTGCTGCTCTCTCTCTGCTGCTGTTGTCTCTCTGCTGCTGCTCGCTCTCTCTGCCGCTGCTCTGTCTCTCTGCCACCGTGCTCTCTCTGCCGCTGCGCACTCTCTGACACTGCCGTCTCTCTCTGCCACTGCTCTCTTTGTGCCAATTCTCTCTGCTGCTGCTCTCTCTTTCTGCCACCGCGCTCTCTCTGCCGCCACACTCTCTCCCGTTGCTCACTCTCTGACGCTGCTCTCACTCTTTGCAACTGCACTCTCTGTCACTGCTCGCTCTCTGCTACTGCTGACTCTCCACCGCTGCTCTCCCTCTCTTTGGTGCTGCTCTCTCTCTGCTGCTGCTCTCTCTGCCCCTGTTCTCTCTCCTGCTGCACTCACACTGCCACTGCTCTCTCTGCTGCCACTCTATCTCTGTGCTGCTCTCTCTCTGCAATCGCTGTCTCTCTGCTGCTGCTCCCTCTCTGTCGCTGGTCTCTCTGCTGCTGCTCTCTGTGCTGCTCTCTCTCTGTGCTGCTGTCTCTCTGCCACTGCTCTCTTTGTGCCTCTCTCTCTGCTGCTGCTTGCTCTCTCTGCCGCTGCTCTGTCTTTCTGCCACCCTGCTCTCTCTGCCACAGTGCTACCTCTGACACTGCCCTCTCTCTCTGCCACTGCTCTCTTTGTGCCAATTCTCTCTGCTGCTGCTCTCTCTTTCTGCCACCGCGCTCTCTCTGCCACCGCGCTCTCTCCCGTTGCTCACTCTCTGATGCTGCTCTCTCTCTTTGCAACTGCACTCTCTGTCACTGCTCGCTCTCTGCTACTGCTGTCTCTCCACCGCTGCTCTCCCTCTATTTGGCGCTGCTCTCTCTCTGCTGCTGCTCTCTTTGCCCCTGCTCTCTCTCCTGCTGCACTCACACTGCCGCTGCTCTCTCTGCCGTTGCTCTCTCTGCTGCTGCTCTCTCTCTGCCCCTGCTCTCTCTCTGCCCCTGTTCTCTCTGCTGCCGCTCTCTCTCTGCCCCTGCTCTGTCTCTGCCCCTGTTCTCTTTGTGCCACTCTCTCTCTGTGCTGCTCTCTCTCTGCAATCGCTGTCTCTCTGCTGCTGCTCCCTCTCTGTCGCTGGTCTCTGCTGCTGCTGCTGCTGTGTGTGCTGCTCTCTCTCTGTGCTGCTCTCTCTCTGCCACTGCTCTCTTTGTTCCAATTACCTCTGCTGCTGCTCTCTCTTTCTGCCACTGCGCTCTCTCTGCCGCCGCACTCTCTCCCGTTGCTCACTCTCTGACGCTGCTCTCTCTCTTTGCAACTGCACTCTCTGTCACTGCTCTCTCTGCTACTGCTGTCTCTCCACTGCTGCTCTCCCTCTCTTTGGTGCTGCTCTCTCTCTGCTGCTGCTCTGCCACTGTTCTCTCTCCTGCTGCACTCACACTGCCACTGCTCTCTCTGCTGCCGCTCTCTCTCTGTGCTGCTCTCTCTCTGCAATCGCTGTCTCTCTGCTGCTGCTTCTCTCTGTGCTGCTCTCTCTCTGCCACTGCTCTCTTTGTGCCAATTCTCTCTGCTGCTGCTCTCTCTTTCTGCCACCGCGCTCTCTCTGCCACCGCGCTCTCTCACGTTGCTCACTCTCTGACGCTGCTCTCTCTGCCCCTGCTCTCTCTCTTGCTGCACTCACACTGCTGCTGCTCTCTCTGCCGTTGCTCTCTCTGCTGCTGCTCGTCTCTGCCCCTGTTCTCTTTGTGCCACTTCTCTCTGCAGCTGCTCTCTCCCTGCCCCTGCTCTCTCTGCTGTTCCTCTCTCTCCGCCATTGCACTTCTCTGTCGCTGCTCTCTCTCTCTGCAATTGCTGTCTCTCTGCTGCTGCTCTCTCTCTTTCGCTGGTCTCTCTGCTGCTGCTTCTCTCTGTGCTGCTCTCTCTCTGTGCTGCTCTCTCTCTGCCACTGCTCTCTTTGTGCCAATTCTCTCTGCTGCTGCTCTCTCTTTCTGCCACCACGCTCTCTCTGCCGCCGCGCTCCCTCCCGTTGCTCACTCTCTGATACTGCTCTCTCTCTTTGCAACTGTACTCTCTGTCACTGCTCTCTCTCTGCTACTGCTGTCTCTCCACCGCTGCTCTCCCTCTCTTTGGTGCTGCTCTCTCTGCTGCTGCTGTCTCTGCCCTTGCTCTCTCTCCTGCTGCACTCACACTGCCACTGCTCTCTCTGTGCTGCTCTCACTCTGTGCTGCTCTCACTCTGTGCTGCTCTCACTCTGTGCTGCTCTCACTCTGCCGCTGCTCTCACTCTGCCGCTGCTCTCTTTGTGCCTCTAATTCTGCTGCTGCTCACTCTCTCTGCTGCTGCTCTCTCTCTGTGCTGCTCTCTCTCTGCCGCTGCTCTTGCTCTGCTTTTGCTCTCTCTCTCTGCTGTTGCTCTCTCTCTGCCGTTGTTCTCTCTGCTTTTGCTCTCTCTGCTTTTGCACTCTCTGCTTTTGCTCTCTCTCTGCCACTGATCTCTCTCTCCGCCGCTGCTCCCACTCCCTGCCGCTGTTCTCTCTGCCGCTGCTCTTTCTCTGCACTTGTTGTCTCTCTGCTGCTGCTCTTTCTGTCGCTGGTCTCTCTGCTGCTGCTGCTCTCTGTGCTGCTCTCTCTCTGTGCTGCTCTCTCTGCCACTGCTCTCTTTGTGCCAATTACCTCTGCTGCTGCTCTCTCTTTCTGCCACCGCGCTCTCTCTGCCACCGCGCTCTCTCCCGTTGCTCACTCTCTGACGCTGCTTTCTCCTCTTTGCAACTGCACTCTCTGTCACTGCTCTCTCTCTGCCACCGCCGTCTCTCCACCGCTGCTCTCCCTCTATTTGGCGCTGCTCTCTCTCTGCTGCTGCTCTCTCTGCCCCTGCTCTCTCTCCTGCTGCACTCACACTGCCGCTGCTCTCTCTGCCGTTGCTCTCTCTGCTGCTGCTCTCTCTCTGCCCCTGCTCTCTCTCTGCCCCTGTTCTCTCTGCTGCCGCTCTCTCTCTGCCCCTGCTCTGTCTCTGCCCCTGTTCTCTTTGTGCCACTCTCTCTCTGTGCTGCTCTCTCTCTGTAGTCGCTGTCTCTCTGCTGCTGCTCCCTCTCTGTCGCTGGTCTCTCTGCTGCTGCTGCTGTCTGTGCTGCTCTCTCTCTCTGTGCTGCTCTCTCTCTGCCACTGCTCTCTTTGTGCCAATTACCTCTGCTGCTGCTCTCTCTTTCTGCCACCGCGCTCTCTCTGCCGCCGCACTCTCTCCCGTTGCTCACTCTCTGACGCTGCTCTCTCTGCTACTGCTGTCTCTCCACCGCTGCTCTCCCCCTCTTTGGTGCTGCTCTCTCTCTGCTGCTGCTCTGCCACTGTTCTCTCTCCTGCTGCACTCACACTGCCACTGCTCTCTCTGCTGCCGCTCTCTCTCTGTGCTGCTCACTCTCTGCAATCGCTGTCTCTCTGCTGCTGCTTATCTCTGTGCTGCTCTCTCTCTGTGCTGCTCTATCTCTGCCACTGCTCTGTCTCTGCCCCTGTTCTCTTTGTGCCACTTCTCTCTGCTGCTGCTCTCTCCCTGCCCCTGCTCTCTCTGCAGCTGCTCTCTCCCTGCCCCTGCTCTCTCTGCTGTTCCTCTCTCTCCGCCATTGCACTTCTTTGTTGCTGCTCTCTCTGCAACTGCTGTCTCTCTGCTGCTGCTCTCTCTCTGTCGCTGGTCTCTCTGCTGCTGCTCTCTCTCTCTGTGCTGCTCTCTCTCTGCCGCTGCTCTCTTTGTGCCTCTCTCTCTGCTGCTGCTTGCTCTCTCTGCCGCTGCTCTGTCTCTCTGCCACCTTGCTCTCTCTGCCACTGCGCTCTCTCTGACACTGCCCTCTCTCTCTGCCACTGCTCTCTTTGTGCCAATTCTCTCTGCTGCTGCTCTCTCTTTCTGCCACCACGCTCTCTCTGCCGCCGCACTCTCTCCCGTTGCTCACTCTCCGCTGCTGATCTCTCTCTGCCGCTGCTTTCTCCCTGCTGCTGCTCTCTCTGCTGCTGCTCTCTCTCTGCAGCTGTTGTCTCTCTGCTGCTGCTCGCTCTCTCTGCCGCTGCTCTGTCTCTCTGCCACCGTGCTCTCTCTGCCGCTGCGCACTCTCTGACACTGCCGTCTTTCTCTGCCACTGCTCTCTTTGTGCCAATTCTCTCTGCTGCTGCTCTCTCCTTCTGCCACCGCGCTCTCTCTGCCGCCACACTCTCTCCCGTTGCTCACTCTCTGACACTGCTCTCACTCTTTGCAACTGCACTCTCTGTCACTGGTCGCTCTATGCTACTGCTCTCTCTCTGCCCCTGTTCTCTCTGCTGCCGCTCTCTCTCTGCCCCTGCTCTGTCTCTGCCCCTGTTCTCTTTGTGCCACTCTCTCTCTGTGCTGCTCGCGCTCTGCTACTGCTGTCTCTCCACCGCTGCTCTCCCTCTATTTGGCGCTGCTCTCTCTCTGCTGCTGCTCTCTCTGCCCCTGCTCTCTCCTGCTGCACTCACACTGCCGCTGCTCTCTCTGCCGTTGCTCTCTCTGCTGCTGCTCTCTCTCTGCCCCTGCTCTTTCTCTGCCTCTGTTCACTCTGCTGCTGCTCTCTCCCTGCCCCTGCTCTCTCTGCAGCTGCTCTCTCCCTGCCCCTGCTCTCTCTGCAGCTGCTCTCTCCCTGCCCCTGCTCTCTCTGCTGTTCCTCTCTCTCCGCCATTGCACTTCTTTGTTGCTGCTCTCTCTCTCTGCAACTGCTGTCTCTCTGCTGCTGCTCTCTCTCTGTCGCTGGTCTCTCTGCTGCTGCTCTCTCTCTGTGCTGCTCTCTCTCTGCCGCTGCTCTCTTTGTGCCTCTCTCTCTGCTGCTGCTTGCTCTCTCTGCCGCTGCTTTCTCCCTGCTGCTGCTCTCTCTGCTGCTGCGCTCTCTCTGCAGCTGTTGTCTCTCTGCTGCTGCTCGCTCTCTCTGCCGCTGCTCTGTCTCTCTGCCACCGTGCTCTCTCTGCCGCTGCGCACTCTCTGACACTGCCGTCTCTCTCTGCCACTGCTCTCTTTGTGCCAATTCTCTCTGCTGCTGCTCTCTCTTTCTGCCACCGCGCTCTCTCTGCCGCCACACTCTCTCCCGTTGCTCACTCTCTGACGCTGCTCTCACTCTTTGCAACTGCACTCTCTGTCACTGCTCGCTCTCTGCTACTGCTGTCTCTCCACCGCTGCTCTCCCTCTATTTGGCGCTGCTCTCTCTCTGCTGCTGCTCTCTTTGCCCCTGCTCTCTCTCCTGCTGCACTCACACTGCCGCTGCTCTCTCTGCCGTTGCTCTCTCTGCTGCTGCTCTCTCTCTGCCCCTGCTCTCTCTCTGCCCCTGTTCTCTCTGCTGCCGCTCTCTCTCTGCCCCTGCTCTGTCTCTGCCCCTGTTCTCTTTGTGCCACTCTCTCTCTGTGCTGCTCTCTCTCTGCAATCGCTGTCTCTCTGCTGCTGCTCCCTCTCTGTCGCTGGTCTCTGCTGCTGCTGCTGTCTGTGCTGCTCTCTCTCTGTGCTGCTCTCTCTCTGCCACTGCTCTCTTTGTTGCAATTACCTCTGCTGCTGCTCTCTCTTTCTGCCACTGCGCTCTCTCTGCCGCCGCACTCTCTCCCGTTGCTCACTCTCTGACGCTGCTCTCTCTCTTTGCAACTGCACTCTCTGTCACTGCTCTCTCTGCTACTGCTGTCTCTCCACTGCTGCTCTCCCTCTCTTTGGTGCTGCTCTCTCTCTGCTGCTGCTCTGCCACTGTTCTCTCTCCTGCTGCACTCACACTGCCACTGCTCTCTCTGCTGCCACTCTCTCTCTGTGCTGCTCTCTCTCTGCAATTGCTGTCTCTCTGCTGCTGCTTCTCTCTGTGCTGCTCTCTCTTTCTGCCACTGCGCTCTCTCTGCCACCGCGCTCTCTCACGTTGCTCACTCTCTGACGCTGCTCTCTCTCTTTGAAACTGCACTCTCTGCCACTGCTCTCTCTCTGCCACTGCTGTCTCTCTACCGCTGCTGTCCCTCTTTTTGGTGCTGCTGTCTCTCTGCTGCTGCTCTCTCTGCCCCTGCTCTCTCTCTTGCTGCACTCACACTGCTGCTGCTCTCTCTGCCGTTGCTCTCTCTGCTGCTGCTCGTCTATGCCCCTGTTCTCTTTGTGCCACTTCTCTCTGCAGCTGCTCTCTCCCTGCCCCTGCTCTCTCTGCTGTTCCTCTCTCTCCGCCATTGCACTTCTCTGTCGCTGCTCTCTCTCTCTGCAATTGCTGTCTCTCTGCTGCTGCTCTCTCTCTTTCGCTGGTCTCTCTGCTGCTGCTTCTCTCTGTGCTGCTCTCTCTCTGTGCTGCTCTCTCTCTGCCACTGCTCTCTTTGTGCCAATTCTCTCTGCTGCTGCTCTCTCTGCCACCACGCTCCCTCCCGTTGCTCACTCTCTGATACTGCTCTCTCTCTTTGCAACTGTACTCTCTGTCACTGCTCTCTCTCTGCTACTGCTGTCTCTCCACCGCTGCTCTCCCTCTCTTTGGTGCTGCTCTCTCTGCTGCTGCTGTCTCTGCCCTTGCTCTCTCTCCTGCTGCACTCACACTGCCACTGCTCTTTCTGTGCTGCTCTCTCTCTGCTGCCGCTCTCTCTCTGTGCTGCTCTTGCTCTGCCTCTGCTCTCTCTCTGCTGCCGCCCACTCTCTGTGCTGCTCTCTCTCTGCAATTGCTGTCTCTCTGCTGCTGCTCTCTCTCTGTGCTGCTCTCTCTCTGCTACTGCTCTCTCTCTCTGCCGCTGCTCTGTCTCTGCAATTGCTGTCTCTCTGCTGCTGCTCTCTCTCTGTGCTGCTCTCTCTCTGCCGCCGCTCTCTCTGCCGTTGTTCTCTCTGCTTTTGCTCTCTCTGCTTTTGCTCTCTATTTCTGCCGCTCATCTCTCTCTGCACTTGTTGTCTCTCTGCTGCTGCTCTTTCTCTGTCGCTG
Source organism: Carcharodon carcharias (assembly GCF_017639515.1). Lineage (NCBI taxonomy): Eukaryota > Metazoa > Chordata > Chondrichthyes > Lamniformes > Lamnidae > Carcharodon > Carcharodon carcharias. The sequence continues at coordinate 78,095,317 of NC_054485.1, forward strand.
GTCTCCCTGCCGCTACTCTCTCGCTGCCGCTGCTCTCTCTCTGTTGCTGCTCTTGCTCTGCAGCTGCTCTCTCTGCTTTTGCTGTCTCTCTGCTGCTGGTCTCTCTCTGTCGCTGGTCTCTCTGCTGCTGCTCTCTCTCTGTGCTGCTCTCTCTCTGTGCTGCTCTCTCTCTGTGCTGCTCTCTCTCTGTGCTGCTCTCTCTCTGTGCTGCTCTCTCTCTGTGCTGCTCTCTCTCTGTGCTGCTCTCACTCTGTGCTGCTCTCACTCTGCCGCTGCTCTCTTTGTGCCTCTAATTCTGCTGCTGCTCACTCTCTCTGCTGCTGCTCTCTCTCTGTGCTGCTCTCTCTCTGCCGCTGCTCTTGCTCTGCTTTTGCTCTCTCTCTCTCTGCTGTTGCTCTCTCTCTGCCGTTGTTCTCTCTGCTTTTGCTCTCTCTGCTTTTGCACTCTCTGCTTTTGCTCTCTCTCTGCCACTGATCTCTCTCTCCGCCGCTGCTCCCACTCCCTGCCGCTGTTCTCTCTGCCGCTGCTCTTTCTCTGCACTTGTTGTCTCTCTGCTGCTGCTCTTTCTGTCGCTGGTCTCTCTGCTGCTGCTGCTCTCTGTGCTGCTCTCTCTCTGTGCTGCTCTCTCTGCCACTGCTCTCTTTGTGCCAATTACCTCTGCTGCTGCTCTCTCTTTCTGCCACCGCGCTCTCTCTGCCACCGCGCTCTCTCCCGTTGCTCACTCTCTGACGCTGCTTTCTCCTCTTTGCAACTGCACTCTCTGTCACTGCTCTCTCTCTGCCACCGCCGTCTCTCCACCGCTGCTCTCCCTCTATTTGGCGCTGCTCTCTCTCTGCTGCTGCTCACTCTGCCCCTGCTCTCTCTCCTGCTGCACTCACACTGCCGCTGCTCTCTCTGCCGTTGCTCTCTCTGCTGCTGCTCTCTCTCTGCCCCTGCTCTCTCTCTGCCCCTGTTCTCTCTGCTGCCGCTCTCTCTCTGCCCCTGCTCTGTCTCTGCCCCTGTTCTCTTTGTGCCACTCTCTCTCTGTGCTGCTCTCTCTCTGCAATCGCTGTCTCTCTGCTGCTGCTCCCTCTCTGTCGCTGGTCTCTCTGCTGCTGCTGCTGTCTGTGCTGCTCTCTCTCTGTGCTGCTCTCTCTCTGCCACTGCTCTCTTTGTGCCAATTACCTCTGCTGCTGCTCTCTCTTTCTGCCACCGCGCTCTCTCTGCCGCCGCACTCTCTCCCGTTGCTCACTCTCTGACGCTGCTCTCTCTCTTTGCAACTGCACTCTCTGTCACTGCTCTCTCTGCTACTGCTGTCTCTCCACCGCTGCTCTCCCTCTCTTTGGTGCTGCTCTCTCTCTGCTGCTGCTCTGCCACTGTTCTCTCTCCTGCTGCACTCACACTGCCACTGCTCTCTCTGCTGCCGCTCTCTCTCTGTGCTGCTCTCTCTCTGCAATCGCTGTCTCTCTGCTGCTGCTTCTCTCTGTGCTGCTCTCTCTCTGTGCTGCTCTCTCTCTGCCACTGCTCTCTTTGTGCCAATTCTCTCTGCTGCTGCTCTCTCTTTCTGCCACCGTGCTCTCTCTGCCACCGCGCTCTCTCCAGTTGCTCACTCTCTGACGCTGCTCTCTCTCTTTGCAATTGCACTCTCTGCCACTGCTCTCTCTCTGCCACTGCTGTCTCTCTACCGCTGCTGTCCCTCTTTTTGGCGCTGCTCTCTCTCTGCTGCTGCTCTCTCTGCCCCTGCTCTCTCTCCTGCTGCACTCACACTGCCGCTGCTTTCTCTGCCATTGCTCTCTCTGCTGCTGCTCTCTCTCTGCCCCTGCTTTCTCTCTGCCCCGGTTCTCTCTGCTGCCGCTCTCTCTCTGCCCCTGCTCTGTCTCTGCCCCTGTTCGCTTTGTGCCACTCTCTCTCTGTGCTGCTCTCTCTCTGTAGTCGCTGTCTCTCTGCTGCTGCTCCCTTCTGTCGCTGGTCTCTCTGCTGCTGCTGCTGTCTGTGCTGCTCTCTCTCTGTGCTGCTCTCTCTCTGCCACTGCTCTCTTTGTGCCAATTACCTCTGCTGCTGCTCTCTCTTTCTGCCACCGCGCTCTCTCTGCCGCCGCACTCTCTCCCGTTGCTCACTCTCTGACGCTGCTCTCTCTCTTTGCAACTGCACTCTCTGTCACTGCTCTCTCTGCTACTGCTGTCTCTCCACCGCTGCTCTCCCCCTCTTTGGTGCTGCTCTCTCTCTGCTGCTGCTCTGCCACTGTTCTCTCTCCTGCTGCACTCACACTGCCACTGCTCTCTCTGCTGCCGCTCTCTCTCTGTGCTGCTCACTCTCTGCAATCGCTGTCTCTCTGCTGCTGCTTATCTCTGTGCTGCTCTCTCTCTGTGCTGCTCTATCTCTGCCACTGCTCTGTCTCTGCCCCTGTTCTCTTTGTGCCACTTCTCTCTGCTGCTGCTCTCTCCCTGCCCCTGCTCTCTCTGCAGCTGCTCTCTCCCTGCCCCTGCTCTCTCTGCTGTTGCTCTCTCTCCGCCATTGCACTTCTTTGTTGCTGCTCTCTCTGCAACTGCTGTCTCTCTGCTGCTGCTCTCTCTCTGTCGCTGGTCTCTCTGCTGCTGCTCTCTCTCTCTGTGCTGCTCTCTCTCTGCCGCTGCTCTGTCTCTCTGCCACCCTGCTCTCTCTGCCACTGCGCTCTCTCTGACCTGCCCTCTCTCTCTGCCACTGCACTCTTTGTGCCAATTCTCTCTGCTGCTGCTCTCTTTCTGCCACCACGCTCTCTCTGCCGCCGCACTCTCTCCCGTTGCTCACTCTCCACTGCTGATCTCTCTCTGCCGCTGCTTTCTCCCTGCTGCTGCTCTCTCTGCTGCTGCTCTCTCTCTGCAGCTGTTGTCTTTCTGCTGCTGCTCGCTCTCTCTGCCGCTGCTCTGTCTCTCTGCCACCGTGCTCTCTCTGCCGCTGCGCACTCTCTGACACTGCTGTCTCTCTCTGCCACTGCTCTCTTTGTGCCAATTCTCTCTGCTGCTGCTCTCTCTTTCTGCTACCGCGCTCTCTCTGCCGCCACACTCTCTCCCGTTGCTCACTCTCTGACGCTGCTCTCACTCTTTGCAACTGCACTCTCTGTCACTGCTCGCTCTCTGCTACTGCTGTCTCTCCACCGCTGCTCTCCCTCTCTTTGGTGCTGCTCTCTCTCTGCTGCTGCTCTCTCTGCCCCTGTTCTCTCTCCTGCTGCAGTCACACTGCCACTGCTCTCTCTGCTGCCACTCTCTCTCTGTGCTGCTCTCTCTCTGCAATCGCTGTCTCTCTGCTGCTGCTCCCTCTCTGTCGCTGGTCTCTCTGCTGCTGCTGCTCTCTGTGCTGCTCTCTCTCTGTGCTGCTCTCTCTCTGCCACTGCTCTCTTTGTGCCTCTCTCTCTGCTGCTCTTGCTCTCTCTGCCGCTGCTCTGTCTCTCTGCCACCCTGCTCTCTCTGCCACTGCGCTCTCTCTGACACTGCCCTCTCTCTCTGCCACTGCTCTCTTTGTGCCAATTCTCTCTGCTGCTGCTCTCTCTTTCTGCCACCACGCTCTCTCTGCCGCCGCACTCTCTCCCGTTGCTCACTCTCCGCTGCTGATCTCTCTCTGCCGCTGCTTTCTCCCTGCTGCTGCTCTCTCTGCTGCTGCTCTCTCTCTGCAGCTGTTGTCTCTCTGCTGCTGCTCGCTCTCTCTGCCGCTGCTCTGTCTCTCTGCCACCGTGCTCTCTCTGCCGCTGCGCACTCTCTGACACTGCCGTCTTTCTCTGCCACTGCTCTCTTTGTGCCAATTCTCTCTGCTGCTGCTCTCTCCTTCTGCCACCGCGCTCTCTCTGCCGCCACACTCTCTCCCGTTGCTCACTCTCTGACACTGCTCTCACTCTTTGCAACTGCACTCTCTGTCACTGGTCGCTCTCTGCTACTGCTCTCTCTCTGCCCCTGTTCTCTCTGCTGCCGCTCTCTCTCTGCCCCTGCTCTGTCTCTGCCCCTGTTCTCTTTGTGCCACTCTCTCTCTGTGCTGCTCGCTCTCTGCTACTGCTGTCTCTCCACCGTTGCTCTCCCTCTATTTGGCGCTGCTCTCTCTCTGCTGCTGCTCTCTCTGCCCCTGCTCTCTCCTGCTGCACTCACACTGCCGCTGCTCTCTCTGCCGTTGCTCTCTCTGCTGCTGCTCTCTCTCTGCCCCTGCTCTCTCTCTGCCCCTGTTCTCTCTGCTGCTGCTCTCTCCCTGCCCCTGCTCTCTCTGCAGCTGCTCTCTCCCTGCCCCTGCTCTCTCTGCAGCTGCTCTCTCCCTGCCCCTGCTCTCTCTGCTGTTCCTCTCTCTCCGCCATTGCACTTCTTTGTTGCTGCTCTCTCTCTCTGCAACTGCTGTCTCTCTGCTGCTGCTCTCTCTCTGTCGCTGGTCTCTCTGCTGCTGCTCTCTCTCTGTGCTGCTCTCTCTCTGCCGCTGCTCTCTTTGTGCCTCTCTCTCTGCTGCTGCTTGCTCTCTCTGCCGCTGCTTTCTCCCTGCTGCTGCTCTCTCTGCTGCTGCTCTCTCTCTGCAGCTGTTGTCTCTCTGCTGCTGCTCGCTCTCTCTGCCGCTGCTCTGTCTCTCTGCCACCGTGCTCTCTCTGCCGCTGCGCACTCTCTGACACTGCCGTCTCTCTCTGCCACTGCTCTCTTTGTGCCAATTCTCTCTGCTGCTGCTCTCTTTCTGCCACCGCGCTCTCTCTGCCGCCACACTCTCTCCCGTTGCTCACTCTCTGACGCTGCTCTCACTCTTTGCAACTGCACTCTCTGTCACTGATCGCTCTCTGCTACTGCTGTCTCTCCACCGCTGCTCTCCCTCTATTTGGCGCTGCTCTCTCTCTGCTGCTGCTCTCTTTGCCCCTGCTCTCTCTCCTGCTGCACTCACACTGCCGCTGCTCTCTCTGCCGTTGCTCTCTCTGCTGCTGCTCTCTCTCTGCCCCTGCTCTCTCTCTGCCCCTGTTCTCTCTGCTGCCGCTCTCTCTCTGCCCCTGCTCTGTCTCTGCCCCTGTTCTCTTTGTGCCACTCTCTCTCTGTGCTGCTCTCTCTCTGCAATCGCTGTCTCTCTGCTGCTGCTCCCTCTCTGTCGCTGGTCTCTGCTGCTGCTGCTGCTGTCTGTGCTGCTCTCTCTCTGTGCTGCTCTCTCTCTGCCACTGCTCTCTTTGTTCCAATTACCTCTGCTGCTGCTCTCTCTTTCTGCCACTGCGCTCTCTCTGCCGCCGCACTCTCTCCCGTTGCTCACTCTCTGACGCTGCTCTCTCTCTTTGCAACTGCACTCTCTGTCACTGCTCTCTCTGCTACTGCTGTCTCTCCACTGCTGCTCTCCCTCTCTTTGGTGCTGCTCTCTCTCTGCTGCTGCTCTGCCACTGTTCTCTCTCCTGCTGCACTCACACTGCCACTGCTCTCTCTGCTGCCGCTCTCTCTCTGTGCTGCTCTCTCTCTGCAATTGCTGTCTCTCTGCTGCTGCTTCTCTCTGTGCTGCTCTCTCTCTGCCACTGCTCTCTTTGTGCCAATTCTCTCTGCTGCTGCTCTCTCTTTCTGCCACCGCGCTCACTCTGCCACCGCGCTCTCTCACGTTGCTCACTCTCTGACGCTGCTCTCTCTCTTTGCAACTGCACTCTCTGCCACTGCTCTCTCTCTGCCACTGCTGTCTCTCTACCGCTGCTGTCCCTCTTTTTGGTGCTGCTGTCTCTCTGCTGCTGCTCTTGCTCTGCTTTTGCTCTCTCTCTCTGCTGTTGCTCTCTCTTTGCCGTTGTTCTCTCTGCTTTTGCTCTCTCTGCTTTTGCACTCTCTGCTTTTGCTCTCTCTCTGCCACTGATCTCTCTCTCCGCCGCTGCTCCCACTCCCTGCCGCTATTCTCTCTGCCGCTGCTCTTTCTCTGCACTTGTTGTCTCTCTGCTGCTGCTCTTTCTGTCGCTGGTCTCTCTGCTGCTGCTGCTCTCTGTGCTGCTCTCTCTCTGTGCTGCTCTCTCTGCCACTGCTCTCTTTGTGCCAATTACCTCTGCTGCTGCTCTCTCTTTCTGCCGCCGCGCTCTCTCTGCCACCGCGCTCTCTCCCGTTGCTCACTCTCTGACGCTGCTTTCTCCTCTTTGCAACTGCACTCTCTGTCACTGCTCTCTCTCTGCCACCGCCGTCTCTCCACCGCTGCTCTCCCTCTATTTGGCGCTGCTCTCTCTCTGCTGCTGCTCTCTCTGCCCCTGCTCTCTCTCCTGCTGCACTCACACTGCCGCTGCTCTCTCTGCCGTTGCTCTCTCTGCCGTTGCTCTCTCTCTGCCCCTGTTCTCTCTGCTGCCGCTCTCTCTCTGCCCCTGCTCTGTCTCTGCCCCTGCTCTGTCTCTGCCCCTGTTCTCTTTGTGCCACTCTCTCTCTGTGCTGCTCTCTCTCTGCAATCGCTGTCTCTCTGCTGCTGCTCCCTCTCTGTCGCTGGTCTCTCTGCTGCTGCTGCTGTCTGTGCTGCTCTCTCTCTGTGCTGCTCTCTCTCTGCCACTGCTCTCTTTGTGCCAATTACCTCTGCTGCTGCTCTCTCTTTCTGCCACCGCGCTCTCTCTGCCGCCGCACTCTCTCCCGTTGCTCACTCTCTGACGCTGCTCTCTCTCTTTGCAACTGCACTCTCTGTCACTGCTCTCTCTGCTACTGCTGTCTCTCCACCGCTGCTCTCCCTCTCTTTGGTGCTGCTCTCTCTCTGCTGCTGCTCTGCCACTGTTCTCTCTCCTGCTGCACTCACACTGCCACTGCTCTCTCTGCTGCCGCTCTCTCTCTGTGCTGCTCTCTCTCTGCAATCGCTGTCTCTCTGCTGCTGCTTCTCTCTGTGCTGCTCTCTCTCTGTGCTGCTCTCTCTCTGCCACTGCTCTCTTTGAGCCAATTCTCTCTGCTGCTGCTCTCTCTTTCTGCCACCGTGCTCTCTCTGCCGCTGCGCACTCTCTGACACTGCTGTCTCTCTCTGCCACTGCTCTCTTTGTGCCAATTCTCTCTGCTGCTGCTCTCTCTTTCTGCTACTGCGCTCTCTCTGCCGCCACACTCTCTCCCGTTGCTCACTCTCTGACGCTGCTCTCACTCTTTGCAACTGCACTCTCTGTCACTGCTCGCTCTCTGCTACTGCTGTCTCTCCACCGCTGCTCTCCCTCTCTTTGGTGCTGCTCTCTCTCTGCTGCTGCTCTCTCTGCCCCTGTTCTCTCTCCTGCTGCACTCACACTGCCACTGCTCTCTCTGCTGCCACTCTCTCTCTGTGCTGCTCTCTCTCTGCAATCGCTGTCTCTCTGCTGCTGCTCCCTCTCTGTCGCTGGTCTCTCTGCTGCTGCTGCTCTCTGTGCTGCTCTCTCTCTGTGCTGCTCTCTCTCTGCCACTGCTCTCTTTGTGCCTCTCTCTCTGCTGCTCTTGCTCTCTCTGCCGCTGCTCTGTCTCTCTGCCACCCTGCTCTCTCTGCCACTGCGCTTTCTCTGACACTGCCCTCTCTCTCTGCCACTGCTCTCTTTGTGCCAATTCTCTCTGCTGCTGCTCTCTCTTTCTGCCACCACGCTCTCTCTGCCGCCGCACTCTCTCCCGTTGCTCACTCTCCGCTGCTGATCTCTCTCTGCCGCTGCTTTCTCCCTGCTGCTGCTCTCTCTGCTGCTGCTCTCTCTCTGCAGCTGTTGTCTCTCTGCTGCTGCTCGCTCTCTCTGCCGCTGCTCTGTCTCTCTGCCACCGTGCTCTCTCTGCCGCTGCGCACTCTCTGACACTGCCGTCTTTCTCTGCCACTGCTCTCTTTGTGCCAATTCTCTCTGCTGCTGCTCTCTCCTTCTGCCACCGCGCTCTCTCTGCCGCCACACTCTCTCCCGTTGCTCACTCTCTGACACTGCTCTCACTCTTTGCAACTGCACTCTCTGTCACTGGTCGCTCTCTGCTACTGCTCTCTCTCTGCCCCTGTTCTCTCTGCTGCCGCTCTCTCTCTGCCCCTGCTCTGTCTCTGCCCCTGTTCTCTTTGTGCCACTCTCTCTCTGTGCTGCTCGCTCTCTGCTACTGCTGTCTCTCCACCGCTGCTCTCCCTCTATTTGGCGCTGCTTTCTCTCTGCTGCTGCTCTCTCTGCCCCTGCTCTCTCCTGCTGCACTCACACTGCCGCTGCTCTCTCTGCCGCTGCTCTCTCTGCCGTTGCTCTCTCTGCTGCTGCTCTCTCTCTGCCCCTGCTCTCTCTCTGCCCCTGTTCTCTCTGCTGCTGCTCTCTCCCTGCCCCTGCTCTCTCTGCAGCTGCTCTCTCCCTGCCCCTGCTCTCTCTGCAGCTGCTCTCTCCCTGCCCCTGCTCTCTCTGCTGTTCCTCTCTCTCCGCCATTGCACTTCTTTGTTGCTGCTCTCTCTCTCTGCAACTGCTGTCTCTCTGCTGCTGCTCTCTCTCTGTCGCTGGTCTCTCTGCTGCTGCTCTCTCTCTGTGCTGCTCTCTCTCTGCCGCTGCTCTCTTTGTGCCTCTCTCTCTGCTGCTGCTTGCTCTCTCTGCCGCTGCTTTCTCCCTGCTGCTGCTCTCTCTGCTGCTGCTCTCTCTCTGCAGCTGTTGTCTCTCTGCTGCTGCTCGCTCTCTCTGCCGCTGCTCTGTCTCTCTGCCACCGTGCTCTCTCTGCCGCTGCGCACTCTCTGACACTGCCGTCTCTCTCTGCCACTGCTCTCTTTGTGCCAATTCTCTCTGCTGCTGCTCTCTCTTTCTGCCACCGCGCTCTCTCTGCCGCCACACTCTCTCCCGTTGCTCACTCTCTGACGCTGCTCTCACTCTTTGCAACTGCACTCTCTGTCACTGCTCGCTCTCTGCTACTGCTGTCTCTCCACCGCTGCTCTCCCTCTATTTGGCGCTGCTCTCTCTCTGCTGCTGCTCTCTTTGCCCCTGCTCTCTCTCCTGCTGCACTCACACTGCCGCTGCTCTCTCTGCCGTTGCTCTCTCTGCTGCTGCTCTCTCTCTGCCCCTGCTCTCTCTCTGCCCCTGTTCTCTCTGCTGCCGCTCTCTCTCTGCCCCTGCTCTGTCTCTGCCCCTGTTCTCTTTGTGCCACTCTCTCTCTGTGCTGCTCTCTCTCTGCAATCGCTGTCTCTCTGCTGCTGCTCCCTCTCTGTCGCTGGTCTCTGCTGCTGCTGCTGCTGTCTGTGCTGCTCTCTCTCTGTGCTGCTCTCTCTCTGTGCTGCTCTCTCTCTGCCACTGCTCTCTTTGTTCCAATTACCTCTGCTGCTGCTCTCTCTTTCTGCCACTGCGCTCTCTCTGCCGCCGCACTCTCTCCCGTTGCTCACTCTCTGACGCTGCTCTCTCTCTTTGCAACTGCACTCTCTGTCACTGCTCTCTCTGCTACTGCTGTCTCTCCACTGCTGCTCTCCCTCTCTTTGGTGCTGCTCTCTCTCTGCTGCTGCTCTGCCACTGTTCTCTCTCCTGCTGCACTCACACTGCCACTGCTCTCTCTGCTGCCGCTCTCTCTCTGTGCTGCTCTCTCTCTGCAATTGCTGTCTCTCTGCTGCTGCTTCTCTCTGTGCTGCTCTCTCTCTGCCACTGCTCTCTTTGTGCCAATTCTCTCTGCTGCTGCTCTCTCCTTCTGCCACTGCGCTCTCTCTGCCACCGCGCTCTCTCACGTTGCTCACTCTCTGACGCTGCTCTCTCTCTTTGCAACTGCACTCTCTGCCACTGCTCTCTCTCTGCCACTGCTGTCTCTCTACCGCTGCTGTCCCTCTTTTTGGTGCTGCTGTCTCTCTGCTGCTGCTCTCTCTGCCCCTGCTCTCTCTCTTGCTGCACTCACACTGCTGCTGCTCTCTCTGCCGTTGCTCTCTCTGCTGCTGCTCGTCTCTGCCCCTGTTCTCTTTGTGCCACTTCTCTCTGCAGCTGCTCTCTCCCTGCCCCTGCTCTCTCTGCTGTTCCTCTCTCTCCGCCATCGCACTTCTCTGTCGCTGCTCTCTCTCTCTGCAATTGCTGTCTCTCTGCTGCTGCTCTCTCTCTTTCGCTGGTCTCTCTGCTGCTGCTTCTCTCTGTGCTGCTCTCTCTCTGTGCTGCTCTCTCTCTGCCACTGCTCTCTTTGTGCCAATTCTCTCTGCTGCTGCTCTCTCTTTCTGCCACCACGCTCTCTCTGCCGCCGCGCTCCCTCCCGTTGCTCACTCTCTGATACTGCTCTCTCTCTTTGCAACTGTACTCTCTGTCACTGCTCTCTCTCTGCTACTGCTGTCTCTCCACCGCTGCTCTCCCTCTCTTTGGTGCTGCTCTCTCTGCTGCTGCTGTCTCTGCCCTTGCTCTCTCTCCTGCTGCACTCACACTGCCACTGCTCTCTCTGTGCTGCTCTCTCTCTGCTGCCGCTCTCTCTCTGTGCTGCTCTTGCTCTGCCTCTGCTCTCTCTCTGCTGCCGCCCACTCTCTGTGCTGCTCTCTCTCTGCAATTGCTGTCTCTCTGCTGCTGCTCTCTCTCTGTGCTGCTCTCTCTCTGCTACTGCTCTCTCTCTCTGCCGCTGCTCTGTCTCTGCAATTGCTGTCTCTCTGCTGCTGCTCTCTCTCTGTGCTGCTCTCTCTCTGCCGCCGCTCTCTCTGCCGTTGTTCTCTCTGCTTTTGCTCTCTCTGCTTTTGCTCTCTATTTCTGCCGCTCATCTCTCTCTGCACTTGTTGTCTCTCTGCTGCTGCTCTTTCTCTGTCGCTGGTCTCCCTGCCGCTACTCTCTCGCTGCCGCTGCTCTCTCTCTTTTGCTGCTCTTGCTCTGCAGCTGCTCTCTCTGCTTTTGCTGTCTCTCTGCTGCTGCTCTCTCTCTGTCGCTGGTCTCTCTGCTGCTGCTCTCTCTCTGTGCTGCTCTCTCTCTGTGCTGCTCTCTCTCTGTGCTGCTCTCTCTCTGTGCTGCTCTCTCTCTGTGCTGCTCTCTCTCTGTGCTGCTCTCTCTCTGTGCTGCTCTCACTCTGTGCTGCTCTCACTCTGTGCTGCTCTCACTCTGCCGCTGCTCTCTTTGTGCCTCTAATTCTGCTGCTGCTCACTCTCTCTGCTGCTCTCTCTCTCTGTGCTGCTCTCTCTCTGCCGCTGCTCTTGCTCTGCTTTTGCTCTCTCTCTCTGCTGTTGCTCTCTCTCTGCCGTTGTTCTCTCTGCCCCGCTCTCTCTGTCCCTGCTCTCTTTGTGCCACTTCTCTCTGCTGCTGCTCTCTCCCTGCCCCTGCTCTCTCTGCAGCTGCTCTCTCCCTGCCCCTGCTCTCTCTGCAGCTGCTCTCTCCCTGCCCCTGCTCTCTCTGCTGTTCCTCTCTCTCTGCCATTGCACTTCTCTGTCACTGCTCTCTGTCTGCAATTGCTGTCTCTCTGCTGCTGCTCTCTCTCTGTTGCTGGTCTCTTTCTGCAATTGCTGTCTCTCTGCTGCTGCTCTCTCTCTGTCGCTGGTCTCTCTGTCCTGCTCTCTCTCTGTGCTGCTCGCTCTCTGCTGCTGCTCCCTCTCTGTCGCTGCTCTCTCTGCTGCTGCTCTCTCTGCTGCTGCTCTCTCTGCTGCTGCTCTCTCTGCTGCTGCTCTCTCTGCTGCTGCTCTCTTTGTGCCACTTCTCTCTGCCGTTGCTCCCTCTCTTTGGCACTGCTCTCTCTGTCATTGCTCTCTCTCTGCCACTGCTCGCTCTGCCACTGCTCTCTCTTCCATTGCTCTCTCTCTCTACCGCTGCTCTCTCTCTCTCTACTGCTGCTGTCTCTGCCGCTGCTCTCTCTCTGCCCCTGTTCTCTCTCTGCCCCTGTTCTCTCTCCGTTACTGCTCTCTCTCCGTCACTGCTCTCTCTCTGCCACTGCTCTCCAACTCTGCCACTGCCCTCTCTGCCGCCACTCTCTCTCTCTGCCACCACTCTCTCTCTCTCTGCCATTGATCTCCCTCTGCTGCTGCTCTCTCTCTCCCGTTGCTCTCTCTGCCACAGCTCTCTCTCACTGCCATTGCTCTCTCTCTGCTGCTGCTCTCTCCTCTCTCCCTCTGCCACTGCATACTCTGTGTTGCTCTCTCTCTGACGTTACTCAATCTCTGCCGTTGCTCTGTCACTGCTTTCTTTGCCGCTGCTCTCTTCTCTGTCACTGCTTTCTTTGCCGCTGCTCTCTTCCCTGCCGCTGCTCTCTTTGTGCCATTGCTCAATCTTTGCCACTGCTCTTCTCTCCGATCTCTCTACCCCTGCCATCTCCGCCGCGGCTGCTCTCTCTGCCGTTGCTATGTCTCTGTCACTGCTTTCTTTGCCGCTGCTCTCTCTCTGCCACTGCTCTCTCTCTCTGCCACTGCTCTCTTTGTGCCTTTTCTCTCTGCCGCTGCTCTCTTTGCCACTGCTCCCTCCCAAGCCACTGCTGTCTCTCTGCCGTTGCTTTCTTTGTTACGCCGCTCTCTCTGCCACTGCCCTCTCTCTGCCGCTGCCCTCTCTCTGCTGCTGCTCGCTCTCTGCCGCTGCTCTCTCTCTGCCGCTGCTCTCTTTGTGCCACTTCTCCCTGCTGCTGCTCTCTCTCTCTGCCGCCGCTCTCTCTCTGCCATTGCTCTCTGTCGCTGCTCTCTCTCTGCAATTGCTGTATCTCTGCTGCTGCTCTCTCCCTTTAGCACTGCTCTCTCTCTCTCTCTGCTGCTACTCTCTCTGCCGCTGCACTGTCTGCCGCTGCTCTCTCTCTCTGCCGCTCTCTCTCTGCCACTGCTCTCTCTGCCCCTGCTCGCTTTGTGCCACTTCTCTCTGCTGCTGCTCTCTCTCTGCCCCTGCTCTCTCTCTCTGCCACTGCTCTCTCTGCCATTGCTCTCTCAGTCGCTGCTCTCTCTTTGCAAATGCTGTATCTCTGCCGCTGCTCTCTCTGTCGTTGCTCTCTCTGTGCTGCTCTCTCTCTGCTGCTGCTGTCTCTCTGTCACAACTCTCTCCCACTGCTCTCTTTACTGCTGCACTCTCTGTCGCTGCTCTCTTTGCCGCTGCTCTCTCCTAGCCGCTGCTCTCTCTGTCATTGCTCTCTCCCTGCTGCTGCTCTCTCTGCCGCTGCTCTCTCTGCCGTTGCTCTCTCTCTGTTGCTCTCTCTATCTCCCACTTCTCTCTGTCGTTGCTCTCTCTCTGCCGCTGCTGTCTGCCGTTGCACTCTATGCTTTTGCTCTCTCCGCCGCTGCTCTCGATCGCTGCTCTTGCTCTGCCACTGCCCTCTCTCTGCCAGTGCTCTTTCTCTCTGCCGCTGCTCATTCTCCGCCACTGCTCTCTCTCCGCCGCTGCTCTCTGTGTCGTTGCTCTCTCTCTGCTGCTGCTCTCTGTCTGTCACTGCTTTCTTTGCGCTACTCTCTCTCTTTGTTGCTGATCTCTCTGCCGCTCCTCTCTCCCTGCCACTGCTCTCTTTCTTCTGCTTCTCTCTCTCTGCTGGTGCCCACTTTCTTGTGAATCTGCATGTCTGTGATTTGCAGAGAGCAACTGCTGCTGTTTACCTCTGCCCCTATCCGTGATGAAATCTAGGCCAGTGTAAGTGCAGTGATAAGTTTCAGGACGTTCCAGAAACACATAGATCACATTTTGAACTTAAATACCTGTGTCAATGTCACTCTAATTGATTGATTAATATACGTTAATATGTTCATAATAAAATACACCAACCATTCTATCCCAATCACACATTCAGCCATACCCAGCACAAAGGAAGATGGTTGTAGTTGTTGGAGGTCAATCATCCCAGTCCCAGGACACAGGAGTTCCTCAGGGTAGTGTCCTCAGCCCAACCATCTTCATCTGCTTCATCAATGACTCTCCTTCCATCATAAGGTCAGAAGTGGGGATGTTCGCTGATAATTGCACAATGTTCAGCATCATTCACAACTCCTCAGATATTGAAGCAGTCCATGCCCATATGCATCAACATTCAGGCTTGGGGTGACATCTGGCAAGTAACCTTCATGCAACACAAGTGCCAGGGAATGAACATCTCCAATAAGAGAGAATCTAACCATTGCCCTTTGACATTCAATGTCATTAACATCACCTAATCTCCCACTATCAACATCCTGAGGGTTACCATTGACCAGAAACTGAACTAGACTCACCATGTACACACTGTGGCTACAACAGCAGATCAGAGGTTAGGAATTGTGTGGCAAGTGACTCACCTCCTAACTCCCCAAAGCCTGTCCACAATCTACAAGTGGACTCACTGAGGATAGTGCACTTCAATATCAAGCCCTACTGCTCCCTGAGCCGTGACAAATATGAAAAGTTTGATCAAGCCACCTAATTGTTTAATTTAGGTTAACAGAATCTGAGCACCAGGTTTGTAAACTTAACAAATAAATATTGAACAAATTGCCTTTAACCAGAGGCAAAAGAAAGAAATATGAACTGTTAATTTCTAATACTGTAACATAAACACTACTCCTTCTCAAATCCCTATACACACACTAATACAAGACAAATAAGACACACAAAAATATGGATTTTAAGGCTGGGATAAAACAGTTCAATAGCACCAATTCCAGAGTACAAGACTCAATGGGTTGATTTTGATTGATGTCTTCCAAATTCCTTTCAATTCTTTGTTGATGACATGAGGTGGTCTTCCCAGATCTTTCAGTCTTTAGTTCACTGGTTAAGCACTTGCTTTTCAATGTCTCTAATGGTGATTTTCCCCTTTTCCTCTTGACAGGGGTTTTTCAGAGATAGAGCAGATTTTAGAGATATGAGGAACGAAGAAAACAGCTAGCTATTATTGTAGAATTACATACAGGAGAAAGAAATTTTAGACCTTTTCTCTTTTCAGGCTAAGAGCTTTTATGCTGCACTGCTCTCACACAATCCCTGGTCACCTGGTCAAGAGCCAATTAAAATGTTGTTGCCAGGCAGTTCCCTGTTAGACCGGACTCTTCCTCAGCACCATCCTGTCTTTCATGGCACACTCTGTTCCAGGACAGCAACATTGTATATCTCCTGTTCCAGTAGAAATGTCTTTCAAACTGCAGCCATTGTAATTTTAATCCACAGTCCAACAGAAATAAAAAGATATGTTCTTTACACAAGGTAAAAGTAAGGAATGTGATGGAATACTCTCCACTTGTCTAGATGAGTGCAGCTCCAACAACATTCAATAAGTTTGACACCATCCAAGACAAAGCTTTATTGGCACCCCATCCACAAACATTCACTCACTCCACCACTGATGCACCATCTACAAGATGCACAGCAGGAACTTACTAAGGTTCCTTAGTCAGCATCTTCCAAACCGACAACCGCTCCCACCTCAAAGGACAAAGGTGCCAGATACATGAGAACACCACCACCTGAAAGTTCCCCTCCAAAATACACGCCATCCTGACTTGGAAATATATCACCGTTCCTTCACTGTTGCTGTGTCAAAATCCTGGAACTCCCTCGCTAACAGCACTGTGGGTATACTTACACAGCATGGGCTGCAGCAATTCAAGGCGGCAAATTGCCATCACCTTCCCAAGGGTAATTAGGTATGGGCAATAAATGCTGACCTACCCAGCAAAGCCCACATCCCATGAATGAATAAGGAAAAGTTGAGACCTGAACGATGTTCATTTTTTTTAGAATCCAAAAACCCAGGTATTTACTAAAAGAATTAAGTCACAAGATTCACAGTTTAAAACAAATAATGTTACTGCACAAAAATCAAAGAACCTGAATACTAATAACTACACTCTCTTTTAAAATGTCAATTATGTTAAAAAGATTAAAAGTACAAAGAACACATCTACTTATATTCTGAACCCAATTTCTTAACTCAATTTTCCTTCAACACTCATTTGACTTACACCCCCAATAACTCAAGTCAGGTACTTATCAGAAATTGGAAGGCTAACTACTTAGTCTGAGGACTAAACATTCATGTAAGTTCATCAGAGTTCTTAGGCCTTTCTTCTAGTAAGCTTTTTCCTTTAAATCTCGTCCAGCTGTCCCACAGTCGTAGACTCCCAGGCCAACACTGGTGTCGCTAGCATCTTAAGCGTAGCCACCTGTTACAAATATATCTTAAACTGTCTGAATTTGACAGAGATATGACCATCAGGCAAAGACTCGACACCACATCAGTAAATAGTATCAAAGTTTATTGATTATAAGCAAATTCTAGAAACTTTATCAACTAACAGCGGCAAAATATAGGTGGAGTATACTTATCAATGAAACTCCAACAACTCCACGCTTTCAAATGGGTGATCAATCCAAGAGAAGTGGACAACAGATTTAATTCCTCGCACCAACAGAGAAACCATCAATGCCTCTGAGAAGCACTACACCTTCCTGGGGTTTCTACTGGCAGGGAGTCCCAGTACTAGCTACTCACCTGCCCTGAGGTTTATTGAAAACAACCCTTGTGCTGATAGGTTACTCAACTATCCCCGAAGATCTAAACTGGTTCTTCCACACTTGATGTACACAAAGATGGTTCCTGCAATCCCTTTATTATACTCAAGAGATGTTGTCATCTCACTTTAGCCAAGTTGTTGGAAATGGCTAATTGGTTTATAATTTGCCAATAATGTGATGAGTTAACCCTATTAGTTCTAGCTAATTACACTTATTCCCTTGGTGAGCTTCACTTCACTCGGGACTTCAAAGTTTGTTTGCCTACCTTGCTTCGGGCAGCACTCACAGTCATCAGTGCCAGGCTTCACAGCCAACACCACATCATGTTTATGGAGGTCTCTACTTACCGGACCAGCCACAAAGTGGAGGTGGCTTTTCAAAGACTACAGGGCTAGGGCTTGCTTGGGAAAGGGGGAGAAATGGCCTGAGGTGAGGAAAGAGACTGCAGGGCGAGGGTTGTACTGGGGAAGGGGGGCATGCCAGGGTGAGTGGGGTGGGGGGGCACATTTGATTTGTGCAAGTGGCCTCAAGATGGTGAGGGCTGAGGAGGCAGTCTCCAGAAGAGGAGAGGCCAGATCGAGATGTGAGGTTGTGTGTGAGAGAATGAGTGGTGATGTGCCTTGAGCTGGCAATGAGTGAGATGCCAGCGAACGTGTGATGAGTTTGTGAGTGTGTGAGTTTAGAGTGATGAGATGGTTTTCTTACCCTGGTGGCACGGATGAGATCATTCATCCATTTTCTACACTGGATGGCCGACCTCTTGTGTTCAGTGTTAGCACTGACCATTTCTGCCTCCCCAAGCCAGAGTGGTGAGACTGATGGGCCTCCTGCAGCCAGAGCAGGGGTAGAGGACAGCTTGGTGGGCCTCCACAGTGTCCAGAAGGCATCCCAGGGATGCATCACTGAATCAGGGGGCTGCACTTTTCTTGGCTTTTGGGGCCATGTCTTCACCGTAGCAATCCTGGGCCGCAAGCATTGAGAATTGTGCACACAGCTGCAGTTTAAGCATGGTGCCCGGCGTGAGGAAGCGGTAAGGTAACAGTATTGCAGGCAAATCAGAAGCCATCTGCCTGTAAGACTGGGTGTTTCCTGTGGCTGCATAATTAATGAGGCGGGAAGGGAACGATACAGCATGAGAACCTGCTATTGCAGTTGGTGGGTAAAACATCTTTTTTCACGCTTAGTGCAAACCTGGGACGATTCCGCCACTGGCTCTTAAAGGGACCATCTCCCCAACATAAAAGGTAGGTCTTTCCCCAAAAGCACATGGGCCATCACACACGCTGGAATGAAAGCGGAAAATTGGCAGTTTGGAACCAGTTTACTGAAGCACTGTCAATTTCATCAGCTTTAGCCCCTCAGCATTTGCTCCCACACCCACGCGCTTCTCCATGTTAAAATTTCTCCCATAGTTCTAGAAAACTGGCCTGAATATGCTCAAGTAATTCACTGAATTTGGGACCCCAAACTTGCCAATTGTAAGCACCCTTGCATTAAACTTCTATGATGCCCAAATCTATACACCCCACTATTTTATCATTGCTTTTAGATCTGCACACAACTATCACCAAAATCATACATCCCTTTTATTCCTCACTACCTACAGTGTTTCTACTGCCTGTTCACCCCTACCGATATCCCCTCTCCCTATTTTTTTTTCATTCTTTCATGGGATGTGGGCGTTGCTGGCAAGGCCAGCATTTGTTGCCCATCCCTAACTGCCCCTTGAACTGAGTGGCTTGCTAGGCCATTTCAGAGGGTAGTTAAGAGTCAACCACATTGCTGTGGGTCTGGAGTCACATATAGGCCAGGCCAGGCAAGGATGGCAGATTTCCTTCTCTATCAGGGATTTGTGAACCAGCTGGTTTTTTACAATTGATGGTAGTTGTCATGGACATGAGATTAGTGACAGAATTATTAATTGATTTTAAACTCTACTAGCTGTTGTGGTGGGATTTGAACCCATGTCCCCATGGCATTGGCCTAGGCCTCTGAATTACTCGTCCAATGACATTATTACTATGCCATTACCTCCCCCAATACAGTCCCTTAGCAATATTACTCCTCCTCCGCCTTTTCCAATTGCCCCATCCTTTCTAAAGACCTTATACCTTCTTGTTTTCCTCTTTGTCTTGCATATAGCCTTGTCTCAGTGACATTCACTTCTCAAAACTGAAGCCAAAGCAAAAAGGCATGCATGCAGGATGTAGATATTAAAGAATAAAGTGGCAACAGGGAATTTGAAGAGATTAGGAAAGAAGTCAAAAAATTATTAGGAAAACAAGGAGGAACTATGAAGTTAAATTGGACCATTACTGCATGGGGTGTTGGGGGGATGGGTATGTGAGTGGAGTCCAGGATCCTGGTATCTCCTCTCCTTACCCTGGAGCTGGTAGATGAGACTTCTTCAATCTCACTCTAGTTTCTGTTTCAGAACCTGAAATTCAGCCTGTCTGACTTTGATCCCCCTGGTATCTGGTGACTGTTTATCTCTTCAATTGGGTATTTTACTGGTTCTGCAGTTTGTGAGAGAAAGGATCAAATTTCAAGTTAAACAGAAAAATGGAGTCTCGATAGACTTCTTGTTTATTTTGTTTTTTCTAGTCTCTATAAACCGCAGCAGTTTTGCCCTCAAAATTTTTATTCCGAGTCCCTGATTGGAACAGGGACAGTGGATTCCTAGAATGTTGCTGATCATTTTCTCCATCTTCTTGTGTGTTTTTCCTGGGTCTCTCCTGGTAAGTACAGAATTCAGCCTTCCATTCTCACTCTCCATGTCACCCTTATGTCTCTAGCTCAGGATCTGGGCAATAAATCTCCTGGGATTTTACTGGGAGTGGGAGTTTCAGTGTCTGTAGGGAATGTTTGTCACAATATTATAGACAGAGGAGGACACATTCTCAGTCTCCCTCAGTCTCCATTTTTCTCACTCTCCTTCTGGCTCTTTCTCTCACTCTGTCCCTTTGCCATTGTCCCTATTGCTTTATACTTCACTATATTTCTGTCCCTGTATGGGAGGAATGTTAAGTTAAAAGATGTGCTGGTTTGGATCAGTGAGAAGGCTCAAATCTCAGATATCAATTTCCAGATACAAACCCAATGACAATCCATCTATTTCCAGCTTTAACTTAGATTGTAAGATGGGAGGGTGACCAACCTGTTCCAAAGAAGGTGGATAGGAGCTTTAAATGTAACAATGAGGCTGAGAGACTCCAACTTCACTTCAGGACCTAGATGAAGGGAGCACTCAGTAGTCTGCTCACATACCTCAGCCACACTGTGTTAACTTATACATTATAACATTTGTGCACTTGTAGTTGATCCTTGCCTTGTTGATGGTCTGGAACAACAAAGCTGAAAAAAGAAATCTTTGTATTAAGAGCTTCCACCTCGCTAAGGAAGCTTCAGGCCAATCTACATTCAGAAACCTGCTCTAAAAACTCTGCCCACAGTTTCACAGCTGTAACAAATTGCACCACCCAACCTGAGACAATACACAATGTTCGAAAACAATCAATAGTGTTTGAAATAAAACAACCCAAAACATTCTAAAAAAAAGGAGTCTACTCACCCTATCTCCCAACCTAACTGAAACTTTAAAAATTCCAGTATCTGGATCCAGTTCCACATCTTTGCCAAAAGCTAATCAGTTCTTCCTTGGGCTATAAACTTTCTATGAACAAAGTTTTGTTGAGGTCCGTCCATTAGTTTTTGAGAGATATTGTTTATAGACAAACAGAGGAGGAGACGGGAATTCTCTCTGATCCGAGAGGAGGGGACAGGAATTCTCTCTGATCCAAGAGGCGGGGAACGGGGATTCTATCTGATCCAAGAGGGGGGATGGGGATTCTCTCTGATCAGAGAGGGGGAACGGGGATTCTCTCTGATCTGAGAGGGGGGGGATGGGGTTCACTCTGATCCGAGAAGGGGGATGGGGATTCTCTCTGATCCGAGAGGGGGGGACGGGGTTCACTCTAATCCGAGAGGCGGGGACGGGGTTCACTCTAATCCGAGAGGGGGGATGGGGATTCTCACTGATCCGAGAGGGGGGAATGGGGTTCGCTCTGATCCGAGAGGGGGGGACGGGAATTCTCTCTGATCCGAGATGGGGGAGGGGGCCATGGGAATTCTCTCTGATCCTAGAGAGGGGGGGACGGGAATTCTCTCTAATCCAAGAGGGGGGGATGGGGTTCACTCTGATCCGAGAGGGGGGGACGGGGTTCACTCTGATCCGAGACGGGGGGGACGGGGTTCACTCTGATCCAAGAGGGGGGGGACGGGGTTCACTCTGATCTGAGAGGGGGGATGGGAATTCTCTCTGAGCCGAGACGGCGGGGGGGGGAATGGGAATTCTCTCTGACCCTAGAGAGAGGGGACAGGAATTCTGTCTAATCCGAGAGGTGAGGATGGGGTTCACTCTGATCTGAGAGGGGGGGATGGGAATTCTCTCTGATCCGAGACGGGGTTGGTGGGAATTCTCTCTAATCCGAGAGGGGGGGACGGGGTTTTCTGCACAGACACATGGTTTATGAACGATGTATCCACACCCCCGGAAGGAAACAGCCAACTTGCACTTGCACCATGAAAGCCTGCCCCTCAGCCATAACACCCTGTGGGCAGACTAAGATGCTTAACAGTGGGCATCACCCCTCAGTGGGTGGACAACACACCCTCAGGAGCTGCCTATTAATCTGATTGGCCAGCAGCTCCTGAGTGCAGGAAGAAGGTTGAAGACTATCATGGCTGTCCAGGATAGGTAAGTCCCAGTGTTTTAGGGCGCAGATGATCACTGAGCCCATGGGAGATGAGCGGGTGTTGGGGGACTGGGTTCTGTCCATCAGGCAGTGTGAATGGAAAGGGAGAGTGTCATCTTGGGCGTGCCCCCAATAATCACAGGGCAACCCCCTTCCTTCCCACCTTTTCTCTTGAAGAAAATTACAAAGGCCCTACCCACTCCCACCCTACTGCGCACATGAAATATATTTTGGCATGGGTAGTGTGTTATTCAGGTCATTAGGCTTGTTAACAAGCCTAAATAACCCTTAATTATTTATTTTTGGCAGGCAGGCTGCTGATTTTGGCATTATGTGGTGTAAGCTTTGGGGTGGGCTGGAAGGAGGTGGACTGGGCACCTGACCTATTTTACGTGCCCCTCGGAGGGGACACATCAAATCCAGCCCATAGAAACAAATACACATACATTTCACACACATACATAAACAAATGTACACACTGTACATAGACATACATACACAAACAAATATACACACACATACACAAACAAATACATACGCAGCTCATAAAAATACACAAATACACACGCAGCTCCCACAAATAACACACACACACACACAAATGCACATACAGCTCACGCAAATACACACACAAACAAATATACACACATACACACACAAATGCACACACAGCTCACACAACTACATGCACACGCAAATACACACGCATCTCACACAAATACACACACACAAATGCACACGCAGCTCTTCACCTTCCACTCACTAATCATCAGCTCAAATCTCTGCTGCCTGTACCCTGTGCTGCACTCACTCACCAGCTCTCTCCATTTCCTGGCTGGGTGACAGGAAGCAAAGAGTAGTGCTTAATGGATGTTTTTCGTGCAAGAGGACAGAGTGGTGTTCCCAAGAGGTCAGTATTGGGACTCTGGCTTTTCCTGATATATATTAATGACCTAGACCTTGTTGTGTAGGGAACGATTTCAAAATTTGCGAATGATACAAAACTTGACGCATTGTAAACTGTGGGGAGGACAGTCTAGAACTTTGAAAGGGCATAGGCAAGTTGGTGGAAAAGGCAGACAGGTGGAAGATGAAGTTTAATGCAGAGAAGTGTGAGGTGGTTCATTTTGGTTGGAAGAACATGGAGAGACAATATAAAATAAAGGGCACCACTCTAAAGGGAGTGGAGGAGCAGAGGGACCTGGGTGTAAATGTGCATTGATCAGTGAAGGTGGCAGGACAGGTGAAGAGACCAGTTAATAAAGCCTACAGCATCCTAGTCTTTATCAATAGGGCCACAGAGTACAAGAGCAGGGAGGTTATGTTGAATTTGTATAAGTCACTAGTTTGACCTCAACTGGAGTATTGTGTCCACTTCTGGGCACACACTTTAGGAAGGATAAGAAGGCATTGGAGAGAGTGCAGAAAAGATTCACAAGAATGGCTCCAGGGACGAGGAACTTCAGCTACATAGATAGATTGGAGAAGTTGGGACTTTTCTCCTTGGAGACGAGAAATCTGAGAAGATTTGATAGAGGTGTTCAAAACCATTAGGGATCTGGACCGAGTGGATAGGGAGAAATTGTTCCCACTTGTGAAAAGGTTCAAGAACCAATGGGCACATATTTAAAATAATTAGCAAAAGAAGCAAAAGCGATATGAAGGGAAACTTTTTTATGCAGTAAGTTGTTAGGATTTGGAATGCACTGCCTGAGAGTGTGTTGGAGGCAGGTTCAACTGAAGCATTCAAAAGGAATTAGAATGTTATCTGAAAAGGAAGAATGTGCAGGGTTATGAGGAGATTTGCGCAGGGGAACGGTACTAGGTGATTGCTCATTCGGAGAGCCAGTGCATTCACAATGGGCCAAAGGCCTCCTTCTGTTTTGTAACAATTCTGTGATTCTGTAACCTGCTCCAGCTCTACAATCTGCCGCCTTTGACCTTTGGTGTCTCGTGCTTTCCCTTCCCTTTGCCATTCTACCTCTCTTACCTCCTTTAAGGTGTTCCTTAAAACCCACCTCTTTGACCAAGCTTTCAGTCACTGCTAAAACCTCCTCTTTTATCTGATATCCGTGAGGGGCCTTGGGACATCCATTTATGATGCTATGTAAACACAAGATGTTCTTAACTTGCAGCTCAATCATGCCTGATAATTGGCTGAGTATAAATGAAGATAGATCAATGGACTTTGTGAAAACATTCTCCTTGGCAGCAGCTCCCTGTGTGTCTTATTACAGGAGACATTTAATTCTGGGGGTTTCTGCCTGTTGGAGGGAACATGGACATACAAGCTCTGGGTTGACCCTTTCAGCCAGGAATGCTGTATGACTGCCATTCTGATTGCCCAATCCAAGATACCCATGTGTGGCAATGGGCAGAGTGAGGGGGCAATGGTCTGTTGAGCACATCAAGATACAGGAAATTAAAATCCAGGCTTAAAGACATAACAATGGCTGCACTTCAAGCTGGTTCACTGTATTTGAAACAAACTGAAATGAGTTGAAGTACCTGATGGGGGACATTCTGATGGAAGGTTTTTACACAAAATCTTAACCCACCTATTGTGTGCTGTGTGTTTCTGGCACTTGATATCTTTCTTTTGAACTCTAGTCACATTCTGCTCCAAGTTTAATTCGTTAAGACCCACTATTCAGAATTGACTAAGCTTCTTCAAGAAAATACTTCCCTGTCAGTTAACACTCAACATTGCTACTTTTAACAATGGATAAATCACATAATCCCTCAATCTCACAGTGAGCTGGCCAAAGGTATATCAGAAGCATTGAGCAGCAGTGTCATTGTTACACCCATGCTCTTTGATTGATCAGGAAACCTTCAAGGGGAATATTATTGTCAGTCTTCCTGCTGTCTGTGGGTCTATCAAGAGAAAATTCTGCCCCACAAGTCACTTCATTCAAATTTGAGTATACATCCATTATTCCTACTTTCTCTCTTCTACTACCAACCAATCTCCAAACCAAATCAATAATTTGAATACAATTCCATGAACTTAAATTTTAATTAACAGTCTCCTTTGTGGAAACTTACTAAATATATTCTGGGAGTTCATAAAACCTATGCACATAGATACTCCCCTGTCTCCCATTTCATAGAGGCATAGAGTAATTTACAGCACAGGGAGAAGCCATTGAGCTGATGTTGGCTCCCCTGGAGCAGTCCAGTCAGTTCTGTTCTCCTGATCTATCCCTGTAACCCTAAAAGTTTATTTCCTTAGGTGCCTATCCAATTTACTTTTGAAATCATTGATTGTTCTGATTCTACCCCACTCATTGGCAGTGAGTTCCAGGTCATTATCAGCAGCTGCATAAATGTCCTTCCTCACATTCCCTGGCATCTCTTACCCAAAACCTTAAATCTAGACCTTCTACCATCAGCTAATGGGAAGAGTTTCCCTTGCCTATCTTACCTAAACCTGTCATAATCTTGTACAGCTCTCATTCCCTCAATCTCAAAAATTGCTGGAAAAACTCAGCAGATCTGACGGCATCTGTGGAAAGAAAAACAGAGGTAACGTTTCAATTCTGTATGACTCTTCTTCAGAACTACAAAGAAGTAAAAATGTGGTGAAATATATACTGTTTAAGGGGGGTGGGATAGGTGAAGCTGGATAGAAGGCCAGCGATAGGTGGAGGCAAAGGGGAGATTGCGAAAGATGTCACAAACAAAAGGTTGAAGCGGTGTTGATGGTGGTGATACTGGCTAAAGGAGGTGCTAATGGTGACATTAAGAGTAGAAAGCAGGATGAGCAAGTGACAGATGGCTCCTAGTCGGGGTGGGGGGGGGGGGGTGGCGGGGGGCGGGGGGGTGGTGGGTGACAATGTGGAAGAAAAGATCGAAATAGGCTAAAAGGTGGGGATAAAACAACATATGGAAATAAATTTTAAAAATAATAATAATAGAAATAGGTAGGAAAAAACATATATAAAAATTAAAAAATAAATATTTGAAAAAAGGGGTGAGGATGGAGGAGAGAGTTCATGATCTAAAATTGTTGAACTCAAAGTCTGGAAGGCTGTAAAGCGCCTAGTCGGAAGATGAGGTGCTGTTCTTCCAGTTTGCGTTGAGCTTCACTGGAACAATGCAGCAGGCCAAGGACGGACATGTGGGCATGAGAGCAGGATGGCGTATTGAAATGGCAAGCGACAGGAAGGTCTGGGTCATGCTTGCGGACAGACTGAAGGTGTTCCGCAAAGTGGTCACCCAGTCTGCCTTTGGTCTCTCCAATGTAGAGGAGACTGCTTGTGGCTCACCAGCCATTTTCACCACTGTGTGTTTACATACATACATTGTAATCCTGTGTTTGTATTCCTTAAAGTACTTCTCAGTCTTCTCCTATCTAATATGGTACTACTTCCTTCCCTTGCACTGGCCAACGCTCCCACGTTATGCACCTTATTCCTCTTTTCTGCTTCTATATGTTAGTGACCAGCCCCCTGCCACACTAATGAACCTTTCCACAGACATCGGTCCCAGTCCAGTTGGGGTGCAACCATCTTCTTTGAATAGCTGTTATTTCATTTGCCACAAAATAAAAACCTAGGCGCTCTACGTAATGGCTCCAGTCTTCCATGGACGAGTCATAAAGGTGGATTCTGCAGAAAAGTGGCTGGTGAGTATACTTTTCATTCTTTCCTAAAGAACTAGTGTACTCACATTTACAAGACGAGCTGTAGCATCGGAGCTATTTATCCTCCTCATCAAATGTAATAAACTTGATGGACCAGACAAGTTTCTTACTTGAAGCAGAAAACTTTATTGTAGAGCTCCTTTAGAAGCTACATGTTTGAACCAGGCCCACGACTAGAAAGCTCCACCACCCCCCCCCACCGACCCAAGATTACCAGCACTTAGGGCTGATTTGTCAGTACAATCACGTGACCCCCAAAGGCAGTAGGAAGAGTTATACCTACAATCACGAGTGTCACACTAGAATTCTACCTCTCACTAGATATTCTATAGGTGTCACGATGGAATTCTATCTCTTTCAGTATATGTTCTATAGGTGAGACAATAGAATTCTATCTTTCACTGTAAATGCTCTATAGGTTTCACACTGGAATTCCATCTCTCATGGTATATGTTCTATAGGTGTCACACTGGAAGTCTGTCTCTCTCAGTATACGTTCTGTAGGTGTCACATTGGAATTCTGTCTCTCAATATATGTTCTATAGGTGTCACACTGGAATTTTGTCTCTCTCACTATATGTTCTATGGGTGTCACATTGGAATTCTATCTCTTTCAGCATATGCTCTATAGGTGTCACACTGGAATTCTATCTTTCGCAATAAATGTTCTATAGGTTTCACACTGGAATTCCATCTCTCACGGTATATATTCTATAGGTGTCACACCGGAATTCTGTCTCTCTCAGTACATGGTCTATAGATGTCACACAGGAATTTAATCTCTCTCAATATATGTTCTGTAGGTGTCACATTGGAATTTTGTCTCTCTCAGTAAATGTTCTATAGGTATCACACTGGAGTCCTACCTCTCCTAGTATATGTTCTATTGGTATCACACTGGAGTCCTACCTCTCTCGATATCTGCTCAATAGGTGTCACACTGGAATTTAATCTCTCTCAGTATATGTTCTATAGGTGTCACAATGTCTAATTCTGATTATATTTCTTTTCAAGCTGTCACCCTGTGGGACTTGGAGACTCTTCAAAAGAATGTGAATGTACAATCTAATCATGAAACTCAGTTTAAGATCCATACATCAGACACCATTGGCGAAAAAACATCAGCTTTGGACATCGATGGATCATTGAAAGCAAGCTCTATCACTCGATTGATGAAGTTTGATGGATCTGCAAAATATCTCAATAGCTCAAGAAGATCAAATCAACAGGCCTGAGTGACCCTTCAGTACCGAACAACAGCTAAATTTAAGGAACTATCAATGAACCACTTAGAGCAGCAGAATATAACCCACTCACACGTATTTGATCACCTTCTCACATGGTTACAGCAGTGCTGTACGGGGCTCAGGCTTTCTTTATGTTTGATCAAGAGGCTACTTCAACAGAGACTCTACAGGATATTCAGGATAACATGGGGGGATGATTAAAGTTATTCCTGTGATTGCAGTTCAGGGTCATGGCCTCCCTAAAAATGACAGGTGAACAAAAATCAAATGTCCAGAAATTCAGCTGCACCTTTTATGGGGATTTCTCACTGGAATACAATTCCACCACACTCTAAGGTACAATCAAAATCTACAGAACCCTCCCAAAGTTACTGGGACTTGATGGAGAGCATGCAGTGCCTATGAGTGTCTGGCTCTACCCACTCAACAAGTTGGACTCCAAAGCTGCTCAGCTGGTTCGAGACATAAGTATCGGACTGGTCAATCGCTCCCAGTCTGTGCTGGAGTAGCTCAATGAGACAGTGATGAGATGCAATGATATGATCGGAGACAGTGTCACTGTTCAATTTCCAGAGATTGGGAACAGGATAATGAAATTCTGAGAGATGTGTCTGGGGTACAAACTGGTTTTCCAGAAGAATTTAGCCAGTGTGTTAGCATCTATCCAAGGAGGTGGGAAGGAGGAAGGGTTACTGGTGGATATTCTGAATAACAAGGAACAGTCACCTTTTAGAGGTCAATATCTAATCACATGGTTGGAATGCATGGAAAAAGAAATAGCAGTGGTGAGATCTTAACTTGATTATAATGAAAGGCATCCAAATAATTTCATCAAATAATATGCTAAATGAAGAATTACTGGATCCAAACTATCAATAGGTTGTCTGTTTCATGTTTATATTATTACATTGGGAAGAGTAGTATCTCTCTGCTCTTTCAGGATACCTGAATAAGCTCAACATTTCACACATGAAAAACCCACCACAGACCCAAGACATGAAGGAAAAAAAGAGTAAACCATGGTTTAACATAACATCAGTGTGCAAACATATACGGAAGCAGGCCAGACTCTGCAGGCTTTGCAAACGCCAACAAAGATCACAAGAAAACTAAGTTTATCATTGCTTCTGTATCTTCCCAGGCCTAAAAAGGAGTAAATATTTATCTGTGTGAAGATGGGACTAACATAATTAGTGAATATCACCTCCCATCAAAGCCTGGTCGGCCTGTGCCTTCCAAGGTAACACATGAAAGCATAACACTGGTCTTACAGCCACCAAGTTATGATGCTGGAGAGGTAGTGAGGTTCAGGGTGGTTTATAAAACTGTGCAACAGGAGGAGTGGACATCTGAGGAGACACCAGTAAAATAAGAGGTATTCACAGTATTTAATTTACAGCCAAACACCCAAAATGATTTCCGATGTGGAACAGTATATAAGATAAGAGTGAGCGTGCCAAATGATAAGTGTGACACTGTTTGCACATCTCCTTCTCCAAATCCAAGCATGTCTGAAGATCATATAGGTAACTTGATAATGATAGTAATATAATAACCATATCAGAGGGGGAAATTAAGCATTTTTGGAGTAGAAATTCTGGTTGCTGGTGTGGAACAGCCATGTGAGGTCTGGTTTTGCTGGAGGGAGCCATTTTATTAGATTTGCACTAAGCACAAGGACAGGCAAGAAGGAAAGGGTGGTTGGTAGCTTTGTTAGTACACAATGAGATAAGTACGAAAGCAAGAAATAATCTTGGATCGGAAGATGTAGAATCCATATGGGTGGAAATAAGAAATAACAAGGGGAAGAAGACACTGGTGGGAATTGTCTATAGGCCCCCCTAACAGTAGCTATACAGTCAGACAGAAAATAAATCAGAAGATCATGAGGGCATGTGAAAAGGGCAGTACATTAATCATGGGCACTTTAATTTTCAGGTAGATTGGAAAAACCAAATTGGTAGAGGAAGGCATCAGCAAGAATTCATAGAGTGTGTTCGAGACAGTTTCCTAGATCAATATGTTGCGGATCCAATCAGGGATCAAGCTATTTTGGATCTGGTAATGTGTAATGAGGCAGGTTTAATAAATGATCTCAGAGTAAAAGATCCCCTAGGAAACTATGATCATAACATGGTAGAATTTAGCATTCAGTTTGAGAGTGAGAAACTTGGGTCAGAAACAACTGTGCTAAACTCAAATAATGATAATTACAAAGGAACGAGGGCAGAGTTGGCTGGAGTGGACTGGGATAGGATTTTAACAGAAAATACGGTTGATGAACAATGGCAGAAATTTAAGAAAATAGTTCATGACTCTCAATAAAGATATATCCCAGTGAGAAAGAAGGATTGTAAGAGGGGGATAAACCAACCATGGTTAACCAAGGAAGTTAAGGATAATATCAAAGTGAAAGAAAAAGCATACAATGTGGCAAAGATT
Organism: Carcharodon carcharias; assembly: GCF_017639515.1. Classification (NCBI taxonomy): domain Eukaryota; kingdom Metazoa; phylum Chordata; class Chondrichthyes; order Lamniformes; family Lamnidae; genus Carcharodon; species Carcharodon carcharias. Next base: position 78,124,609 of record NC_054485.1, read on the forward strand.
AGTGGTAAGCCAGAGAATTGGGAACATTTTAAAAACCAACAACAGATGACCAATAAAAAGTAATAAAGAGGGAGAAAATAAACTTTAAAGGTAAACTAGCAAGTAATATAAAATTGGACAGTAAGAGCTTCTTTAAATATATATATAAAAAGGAAGAGAGAGGCCAGTGAACATAGGCCCCTTAGAGAATGAGGCTGGGGAAATAATAATGAGGAAACAGGAAATGGCAGGGGAGTTGAATAAATACTTTGCATCAGTCTTCATGGTAGAAGAGACTAATAGTATTCCAAAAATACTAAATAATCAAGGGCCAAAAGTGAAGGAGGAAATAAGTACAATAAATATCATTAGGAAAAAGTACTAGAGAAACTAATGGGGCTAGAGGCAGATAAGTCACCTGGATCTGATGGGTTGCATCCTAGGATATTAAAGGAAGTAGCTACAGAGATAGTGGATGTACTGGTAATAATCTTCCAAGAATCCTTAGATTCTGGAAAAGTCACAGAGGGTTGGAATACTACCCTGATTCAAAAAGAGAGACAAAAAACAGGTAACTATAGGCCAGTTAGCTTAACATCTGTCATCAGGAAATTCTGGAGTCTATTATAAAGGATGTAATAGCAGAACATTTAGAAATACATAATCTAATCAAGCAGAGTCAGCATGGTTTCATGAAGAGGAAATCATGCCTGACAAATTTATTAGAATTCTTTGAGGATGTAAAAAGCTGGATAGATAAAGGAGAACCAGTAGATGTAATAGATTTGGATTTCCAAAAGGAGTTTGATAAGGTACCACACATAAGGCTACTTGATAAGATAAAGCACATGGTGTTGGGGGTTATATATTAGCATGGATAGAGGATTGGCTAACTAACAGAAGACAGAGGGCAGGATTTTACATTCCTGCTGTTGTCAATGGGATTTATAACGGCTCGCCGCACTTTACGGCCCTGTCCCCACCAAAACGGGATTGTAAAATTCTGCCCAGAGGGTTGGGATAAGGGGGGCATTTTCAGGATGATAACCTGTGGAGTGCCACAAGGATCAGTGCTGGGGCCACAATTATTTACAATATATATTAATGACTTGGATGAGGGAAGTGAATGTACTATCGCCAAGTTTGCAGATGACACAAAAATAGATGGAGGGCAAGTGGTGAGGATGACACTGAGTCTACAGAGGGATATAGACAGCTTAAGTGAATGGGCAAAAACTTGACAGATGGAATATAAATGTGGGTAAAAATGTGAGGTCGTGCACTTTGGCAGCAAGAATAGAGGAGCTGAATATTATCTAAATGGAGAAAGACTGCAGAAAGCTGCAGCACAGGGGGATTTGGGGGTCCTCATGCATGAATCGCAAAAAGCTAGCATACAAGTTCAGCAGGTAATAGGTAATGCAAATTGAATGTTAGCCTTTATATCAAAGGGAATAGAGTATAAAAATAGGGAAGTCTTGCTAAAACTATAAAAGGCAGTTAGACCACACCTAGAGTATTGTGAACAGTTTTGGTCCCCTTATCTAAGGAAAGCTATACTGGCATTGGAGGCAGCCCAGAGAAGGTTCACTGGGTTGATCCCAGATAAGGAGGGATTTTCTTTTGAGGAGAGGTTGAGTTGATTGGGCCTGTACTCATTGGAGTTTAGATGAATGAGAGGCAACCTTACTGAAACACATAAGATTCTTAGGGGGTTTGACAGGGTAGATGCTGAGAGGTCATTTTCCCTTGTGGGATAATCTAGGACCAGTAGGCATAATCTCAGAGTAAGGGCTCACCAATTTAAGACAGAGATTAGGAGGAATTTCTTCTCTCAGAGGGTAGTCAATCTGTGGAATTCTTTACCGCAGAGGGCTGTAGAGGCTGGGTCATTAAATATATTCAAGGCTGAGATAGACAGATTTTTAATCAGTAAGGGAATCAAGGGTTCTGGGGAAAAGACAGGAAAGTGGAGTTGAGGATTATCAGATCAGCCATGATCTCATTGAATGGTGGAGTAGACTCGATGGGCCGAATGACCTATTTCTCTCCTACTTCTTTTGGCCTCATGATCACAATGAGGAATAACATTAGTTTTGGAACAATTATACATTTGAGGACTGTGGGTCTATACTCGATGGAGTTTAGAAGGATGAGGGGGGATCTGATTGAAACTTAGAGAATACTGAAAGGCCTGGATAGAGTGGACATGGGGAAGATGTTTCCATTAGTAGGAGAGACTAGGACCCGAGGGCACAACCTCAGGGTAAAGGGAAGACCTTTTAGAACAAAGATGAGGAGAAACTTCTTTAGCCAGAGAGTGGTGAATCTATGGAATTCATTGCCACAGATGGCTGTGGAGGCCAGATCATTGAGTGTATTTAAGACTGAGATAGATAGGTTCTTGATTGGTAAGGGGATCAAAGGTTACGGGGAGAAGGCGGGAGAATAGGATTGAGAAACTTATCAGCCATGATTGAATGATGGAGCAGACTCGATGGGCCGAATGGCCTAATTTCTGCTCCTATGTCTTATGGTATAAAATGGCCAATATCAATCACTTGACAGTAGTACAGATTACCTGACTTTTCTTTGCATTAAAGTTCAGTGGAAGGAGAAAATCAAGAAAGGTGTATGCTGGCTGCTTTATTCTAATACCAGAGTTTAAATGACCCCCAATCATTCACCAACCTTCTAAACTAGCCCAAAGAATGAGAAAGCATCACTATAACGTGTGGGATTATGTTGTGTATGATTTCCTGACTTTCTAGCACAGGTGAGAGGGAAAAGTGAACTTTTTTTTGAGGCAGTTTAAAACTGTGCATTGTCTGTCCATTGGAGTTGGTAGTAGAGATGATAAAGGGACAGAGGGTTTTAGTGGGGATGTTTTGGTGGCTTTTGTCAGGCTTGGGTTTTTGTGTGTTTTAGAACAAGCTTGGAATGTTTGTTAAAATGAAAACAGATAAATATTATCTTCAAAGTCACTGAAATAATTGAAACATTTACAAGATTTCAGAAGACGATTTAAAATTCATATACCCACTGTGCTTCGAGATTGAAATGCGCCTGGAGCCTGTGGGAGTCGCAGTGTAAAGTTGATGATGGGGCTGTCCTGAAAGCACCACAATGTGATAAGTTTGATGAAACAAAAGATTGGAGGTGAGATATGCTGGCATTGGATTTAAACAACCAACATCTGCCATTGCGCAATCACTCATGCTGTACTATTCTTATTGGAGCCCGGCCTCTGAGTGTGTACATATGCAAACATTATCAGCATCAGCTCGATGACAGAGGTTGGGCTGATCTTGGTTCTGGACTGGAGGCAGCGTAGGTCTTATTCTTTGGAAGATAGTTGATATTATCACTATCTAATCAATCAAGTACAATCAATTTGGTGGGATGTTCAGTTGAACAGCGTTTAAGATGGAAGGTAACACACTAGTTAAACAGCAAAGACATATGACAGGTAGATTCAACATGGTTTTGTGAAAAATAAATCAAGTTTAACCAACTTATTGGAGGTTTTTGGAAGAAGTAGCTGGTGCTGTGGATAAAGGGGAATCAGTGGATGTACTGTACTTAGATTTTCAGAAGGCATTTGATAAGGTGCCTCATCAAAGGTTATTGGAGAAAATTAAAGCTCATGGTGTAGGGGATAACATATTGGCATGGAGAGAAGATTGGCTAGCTAACAGGAAACAGAGAGAAGGCACAAATGGTTCATTTTCTGGTTTGCAGAATATGACGAGCGGTGTGCCACAGGAATCAATGCTAGGACCTCAACTCTTTATAATTTATATTAATGACTTGGATGAAGGGACTGATGGCATGGTTGCTAAATTTCCTGATGAGGCAAAGATAGATAGGAAAGTAATTTGTGAAGAGGTCATAAGGAGGCTACAAAAGGATTAGATAGGTTAGGTGAGTAGGCACAGATCTGGCAGATGAAGTATGTGGGAAAACGTGTGGTTGTCCATTTTGGCAGGATCAATAAAAAAAAAGCTTATTATCTAAATTGTGAGAGATTGCAGAGCTCTAAGATGCAGAGGGATCTGGGTGTCCTAGTGCATGAATCACAAAAGGTTAGTATGTAAGTGCAGCAAGTAATTAGCAAAGCTAATAGAATGTTATCGTTCATTGCAAGTGGAATTGAATACAAGATTGGGGAGGTTATGCTTCAATTATACAAGGCATTGGTGAGATCAACATCTGGAGTACTGTGTACAGCAGGGGTGGGGAACCTTCCTCTTATCAAGGGCTATTCACACATAGACAAAATTGGTCACAGGCCACACACACATAAAACCAACTTAATTTCCTTTTTTTTAAAAAGAGAAAACAGAAACGTTCAGCTCACCCAGTGCTTTGATGCAATGGCTGAGTTTGCTTTTCCTTAATGAGCCTTATGTCTGCTGGCACAGCTTCTGTGTCTCAATCACAGCACTCCTGAAATTCAGCTTAACTTTTTGTTTGTTTTCCTTTCCAATTCTCTCTCTCTGTCTCCCTATCTCTCCTTTCCAATTTTGCCTGTATGTGTCTCTCTCTTCTTTCCCACTCTGTCTGTCTCTCTTCCTTTCCTTTCCCACTCTGTCTCACCCCCAAACCAGCCCAGGGCAGTGTCTCAACCACCCAAGGCACTGGTCAGCTCCCAGTCCAAGGCCGCACCTGGGCCCGGAGGCCCCTGTCCTGGGACACCAATGCAGCTGGGGAGGGGGTGGGGCAAGTTGCCGATGGAGCCAGGTGTCCTGCTCCCTCTCTCCCCCGCCCCAGCTTACTGACACTTCACCACCCAAAAGGCAGCAGGCAGCTCCCTGTCCCTCCCCTGCACTCCTGCTCTTGAATTTCAGGCCTCACTCTCTCCCCTGGTGACTGCGGCCAAGGCTCAATCATCAGAATATGATGGTGGCTGGCCCAGGGTGCAGCACACGGAGGGGTGGGGGTGGAGGGAGGGGGCAGGTGCAGGGCCAGATTCTCAAACCCCACCACAGGCTAGATGAGAAAGTGTAACAGGCCAGATCCAGCCCCCGGCAGGGGTTCCCCAACCCTGGAGTACAATATTGGACTTATTATTTAAGGAACGATGTAAATGCATTAGAAACAGTTAGAGACGGTTTACTAGATTAATACCTGGAATGGACAGGTTGTCTTTTGAGGAAAGGCTAGATCGACTAGGCTTGTAACTGCTGGAGTTTAGAAGAGTAAGAGGCGACTTGATTGAAATGTATAAGGTTATAGGAGACTTGATGGATGGATGTGGAAAGAATGTTTCCTCTTGTGGGAGAATCTAGAACTCAAGGTCACTGTTTCAAAATAAAGAGTCACCCATTTAGGACAGAGATGAGGAAAACCTTTTTCTCCCAGAGGGTTGTGAGACTTTGGGATTCTCTTTCTCAAAAGGTGGTTGAGGCAGAGTCCTTGAATATCTTAAAGATAGAGGCAGATACATTCTTGATAAGGAAGGGGGTGAAAGGTTATCAGGGGTAGGCAGGAAGGTGTAGTTGAGGAGAAAATCAGATCAGCCATGATCTTATTGAATGGCAGAGCAGACTCAAGGAGCTGAGAAGTCTGTGCGTATGACCATGACAAGCAGTAAATGCCTGTCCAGACCAGGCAGTCTGGATGGCTTACTTGAACAGTTCTTCCTTTTTCCCTTCTTCCACTTCCCTTCTTAATTCCCCAAAGTATTCTCAACTTCTCAAATCCCTCAGGAATGTTTGACTGGAGCCTTCCTGGAGAGTTGCCCTGAACTCTCCTAAACTTTATACCCTTTTTCAGTAGTGGATATCTGGACTGATTATTGACAAGGCTTATTCACATTACATTATTTTGAAATATCCTATAAAATGTCAAGTTCTTTGTCTAGTGCTTTGTTTAATAACATTCACCTGCCATTAGCTTGCTGAGCCTTCAAGTTTGCCTTCTGGGCTTGCTCAGTCACTCTTACCTCATCTCTTCCTTATTGAATCTTAAGCTGTTTTTCCAGTTTTTCATCCTTCCAGGAACATACCATCTCCAGCATTACACTACCTCCCAGAAGTTTCATTATTTGTATCTATTCTCAGTTATTTTTGTTTAATATTATTCATAAGACCTGTTAACAAGTTGTGCATAATGGTCATTCAGTTCAGCTGTTCTTGTTCCTTATTAGGTTATTAGGCTTTTAAACTATGGTGTTATTCAGCAAAATAAGTCCTGTTTTACTTCCACACACTAATGAACGCATAAACTTCAGCAAGCTTCTTAATTATGCAAAGCTAAATGAAAAATCTAACAAAGCTTTGTAGTTTGGATGTTTTAAATATTTACCAGTTGCTCTCCCATTATTGCAAGAGGACTTGACTATCCATGGACCCCTTTTCGAGCCAGCCATCATTGCCTTCCAGAAAGTAAAAACAGTAGAAACTGGGAAATAAGAATACTGGTCCAAACTGCTCTTGTATACCTTAAAATGGAACACCAGTAAAACTGAGAAATAAGAATACTGGTCCGAACTGTTTTTACTTGAAGCTTAAGCAATTTCCAGTGAAGACAAGCCTTCCTTATCTATTTACGTATGTACCAGGCATATAGCCAATTTTGTAACAACACCTGCACACCATGGAAGACACAGCCAACTATGACTGAGTAAAACTGCATCTAGCAGACTTAGGAACAGTGCTATCAAGTGGCACTTGCTTAGCGATAACCTGCTCACTGATGCCCAGTTTGGGTTCCACCGGGGTCACTCAGCTTCTAACCTCATTACAGCCTTGGTTCAAACATGGATAAAGGAGCTGAATTCCGGAGGTTAGGTGAGAGTGACTGCCCTCGGCATCAAGGAGCCCTAGCAAAACTGGAATCAATGGGCATCAGGGGGAAAACTCACCATGGGTTGGAGTCATACCTAGCACAAAGAAAGATGGTTGTGGTTGCTGAAGGTCAATCATTTACTCCCAGGACATCACTGCAGGAGTTTCTCAGGGTAGTGTTCTAGGCCCAACCATCTTCAGCTGCTTCAACAAAGACCAACCATCTATCATAAGGTCAGAAGTCACAATGTTTGCTGAAGCAGTCCATGTCCAAATGCAGCAAGACATGGGAAATATTCAGGCTTGGGCTGTCAAGTGGCAAGTAACATTCGTGCCACACAAGTGCCAGGCAATGACCATCTCCAACAAGAGAGAATCTACCCATTGCCCCTTGACGTTCAATGGCATTACTATCACTGAATCCCCCACTATCAACAACCTGAGGATATTGACCACAAATTGAACTGGACTAGCCATATAAATACTGTGGCTATAAGAACAGCTCAGAGACTAGGAATCCTGTGATGAGTGATTCATCTCCTGACTCCACAAAGCCTGTCCACCATCTACAAGGCAAAAGTCAAGAGTGGGATGGAATACTCTCCACTTGCCTGGATGAGTGCAGCTCCAACACCACTCAAGAAGCTTGACGCCATCCAGGACAAAGCAACCCACTTGATTGGCACCACATTCGCAAACATTCACTCCCTCCACCACTGACACACAGTAGCAGCAGTGTGTACCATCTACAAGATGCACTGCAGCAATTCACCAAGGCTCCTTAGGCAGCATCTTCCAAACCCATGACCGCTACCACTTAGAAGGACAAGGGCAACACATGGGAACACCACCACCTGGAAGTTCCCCTCGAAGCCACTGAACATCCTGACTTGGAAATGTATCGCCATTTCTTCACTGTCTGTAGTAATTATAGTTTTTGGAAATGTAGGACTGTAGCTTTAAAAATAGGCCTGTGCTGTAAGATCACATGATCTGTGTAAACCAACATGTTAGCAGCACAGGGAGCCGCTACAGAGAGAGAGAGAGAGTACTTCTTTAATTATGGAGTTGGAAGCACACGCGTAGTTGCTACTGTGGCTTTATAAATAAAACCAAATATTTCCACTTAAGAAAGTTTACCTGAAGACCAACTCTATAACACTGCCACTGAGTCAAAAATCTAGAACTCCCTTCCTAACAGCACTGTGGGTGTACCTACACCACAGGGACTGCAGAAGTTCAAGAAGGCAGTTCACCACCACCTTCTAAAGGGCAATTAGGAATGGACAATAAATGCTGGTCTAGCTAGTGATGCCCACACCCCATAAATAGATTTTTAAAAGTCTAATACAAAGGGCCAGTCTCAAAGATGGCCACGCCAATTAATCACAGCTGCGTGAGTTTGCATAACAGTAAACATGGCAGAGAAACATGAGACCCTAAGGTTCTAAAAGAGATATCAGATGCACTAGCTGGTTTTCCCAGATTCCCTGGACTCTGAAAAGGAGCCAGCACACTGGAAGTTGGCAAAAGTAATTCTGATATTCTAGAAAGGAGGGATGAAGAAAACAAAGAACAGGCCAGTTAGCCTGACATTAGTCATCGGGAAAATGATATGAGGAGAAACCTTTTTATGCAGCGAGTGATTAGGATCTGGAATACAATGCCTGGCTATGTGGTGGAGGTAGATAACATATTGGCTTTTGAAAGAGAACTGAATGAGCTCCTGATAAGAAAAATACATTTCAGTGCTATGGAGAAAGGACGGGGGAGTGGAACTAGATGAGGGCCAGCACAGTCTTGCCCGACCAAATGGCCTCCTCCTGTGCAGTAGTTATTCTAAGATTCTATACTATCCCCATTCCTTGCTGAGCACAGCTTTTCAGGAGAGAATTGTGGAGGATAACATCCTTTATTCTTGCCCATTTGATGAATAAGCTTCTTGGAGAATGAATTAAATTCTCTTACATTTTTCTCTTTGGTTGCACTCCAGACAATGCATCACATAAAAGAGAACATAATTTCCAAAGCACGCAGTTCAGTGGGGTAAGGGTGAAGGTTGACATGATATTGTTCAGATACATAGGGAGAGATTTTAAGCTAATTTGCCAAGCAGAAAGCTCGGGATTGATTCCACTGACTTTAATGGGGAATAATAGCAGACAGGGTATAAAGACAATATTCGATCCCATCCCAGCACTCCCCCAATATAAACCTATTTACACCTTGAAAACAGCAGGCACATAAATGCTAACAGCCACAGTCGTCTTAACAGTCACAGGCAATACTCTAATTGCCTTGTTTTGAGGTTATAGTTGTGGCTGCAGCAGTTTTAGATTTTAGTCACAGCCTCTTTAGTAAAGTGAAATGTTTCAGGCATTGTTCTTCGGCCCTCCTGCCCCTCCTCCTCCCTCTTCTCGCAGTCTGTCCTGCTCTGTGAGGTCGATCTTCATTCTCCCGGTAAATTCCCAAAGCAATCCCTGCCAGGTCACTCATGTCTAGAAGCAATATGTTTCAGCACATCCTAATCCAGGGATCACCAAATTGAATTTCTTCAAATTTTTACAGAATTTTTAAAACTCCATGATGTATTCCTCTTTGGAATGACCATCTGTTTTCTGAAATCTATCAAAGTCAGACAGTTCATTCAACAGACCATTATTCTTGGATCATTCAGACCAAATCTCTAATAGAAGATCCAAGCCTTCATCAGTATCCAACTAACAGGTGTCCAGCTCACAAAATACTTTATTTCTGATTTTACTTCCTGTAGTAAGTCAACACCATAACCCCTACCTTATTTCATCTTTGGTAGGTCGGGACTATATCCACTCCTTCCACTGGTCATATTGTCTAAACTCTGAGAACATTGGGCAGAAAGCATACTCCAACAATTTGCCACTCAAATTTTAGGCTTATGTCTGAATTTTTCTTTCTTAGTTTCCAACCTTCGCCTTCAGGCAATTTTCCTAGTTTATTCTTTCATGGGATGCGAATGTCATGGCAAAGCCAGCATTTTTTGCCCATCCCTAGAAGGTGCTGCCATGTTATATTGCAGAAAGCCAGGTGATGAAGGATAAAACTGGAACCAATCTTTGCACATTTTTAGCACTGATTTACAGAGATAGTGCTCAAAAACATGCATCTCCTAATCAAAAACGCAGTTTCAGTCTGTTCCTATTTGCCGTGGCTCACATGAATCACCGGGTAATGCGCAGCATTTGCCTATATACAAGTAATGCCTGAGCTCTGGAATACCCGCTCTAAACCTCTCCAATTCTCGAATTCTGTCTCCTCCTTTAAGGTGCTCCTTATAACTTACCTCTTTGACTAGAAACATAGAACATAGCAAAATAGAAGCAGGAGTAGGTCATTCAGCCCTTTGAGCCAGCCATTTAATATGATCATGGCTGATCCTCTATCTCAGTGCCATACTCCCTCTCTCTCCCAATACCCCGTGACGCCTTTAGAATCCGGAAATCTACCTATTTCCTTCTTAAATATATTCTGTGACTTGGCCTCTTTAGCCCTCTGTGGTAACAAATTCCATAGGTTCACCACCCTCTGAGCGAAGAAGTTTATCCTCATCTCAGTCCTAAATGGCCTACCCCATATCCTGAGATTGTGACCCCTTGTTCTAGACCCCAGAGCCAGAGGAAACAACATCCCTGCATCCAGTCTATCCATCTCTGTCAGAATTTTATACATTTCAATGTGATCCCCTCTCATTCTTCTAAACTCCAGTGAATACAGGCCTAATCAGCCCAATCTTTTGGTGACCTGGCATAATATTTCCTTATGTGACTCACTGTCAAATTCAGTTTGATAATGCTCCTCTTACATGCTTTGGGATGTTTTACTATTTCAAGGTGCTATACAAATGCAAGTTGTTGTTAACTTCATAAACTTACCTTACTCCTGCCAGAAAACATTTCAATTCCTTTTAAGAACCCTTTCCATTCTTCAAAATGGAAAGAAGGTGCGAATCTTGGAGAAGAGGCTTACAGGAAACTAAGAGAATGGATTCCAAAGTGTAAGGACACAGCAGCAACATTACTACAAATAATTGCAATCAAACTGGATGAAATTAAACACACATCCTCTACCACTTGTGTTGTTGGCTCCTCAGTGGCGATTGTAGGTGGCCTATCTGTTCTTGGAGCACTTGCGATGATTGTATTAACAGACAGTATTTCCAAACCACTCAGAGTTGCAGCTGCAGCTGGAACTGCTGCAGCACTCAGTGGTTCTGCCACATCTGGCACAGCACAGTTAGTCAATAGTTATCAATCAAGTATTCAGATGAGTGAAGCAAAGCAGGCCATTGAAGCTGATGCACCGCAGTGCTGAAGAAATATACCAGCTAATGGAGAGACTGGAAGAAATTTCCAAGGATATTGTGATCTCCTTCATGTCCTTCACAAAGTTATCAAAATATACCTTGGATGAGGTTGTTTCCTGCTTTGTTCTGGTGGGTGCTGCTATGAGTATGGGACTGAAATTTGAGCCTGGAGACTTCCTTCTCAGGCGGAAACAGAAGGACCTGAAAAATATACCAACCTCGCCGGAAATTAATGCAATGTTGAAGCTGTTCCCTACAGTGATGGAGAATTTGATGGTCATTGGGAAATAAGCAATTGGAATGTTAAGTGGAATAACAAAAGTCAAGGTTAAACTATAACAACACAAGAAATGTCCTGCATGGGGTTCACATCTCCTTTCTAAGTTAACCTCATTCGTCACCATGTTTATAGAGGAAGCAACAACTGGGAGGCCACAGTTTATCCCAGTCTCAGCTCACTCATTGGGCAAAATCTTCTATTGCTCCGGGAGTGGAAAGCAAGTCAGACGAGGGATCTTAATTGTGCAGGAGGCCAAAAATCAGCTTCCCGATGGTGGGATGAAGCTACCCTTTTGAATTCTTGGAGGTTTAACAGCGGCTCGAGATTCCCAATGTCAAGCGTGGGAAGCCCTTTCACATGCATCAGAATGTCATGCATGCTCATTAAAAGGCAATCTTGCCAGAATTAATTTGAGCTTTTCAAATTAAGTTCTGTACAAGGGATGAATACGTGCATTCAGATTCACGAGTGCATATAAGTGGCATGCAGCAGGCAAGGTAGTGTACTTGCTGGAGTTGGAGTGAGTAACTGCTGCGTATCCCTCTTTGGAAGGGGCTGATCCATGACAGGCCATGATTGAGATCAGGTGACAGCAGGCAAAAGCTGTCGGGGAAGAGTTGCCCGAGGCAGGGAGGGAAGCTGTCTGAGGCAGGGAGGGAGGGAAGGAGAGAACCTGTCTGAAGCAGGGGGGCAGGAAGAGAGGGAGGGAAGCTGTCTGAGGCAGGGAGGGAGGATGAGAGGCAGTCCGAGATGGGGAGGGAGTGAGGCATGGAGGGATGCAGGCAAGGGTGCATGAAGGTGCAGAGGAGGGAAGGGACGAGCGTTATAGGAGTGGTGATCATATTGTTGGGTGGGGAGGGCTTTTTGGGCAAGGCTGGTAGGTTAGTAATGGTCCTAAAGGGTAGGGTCAGCGCTGTCTATTGTGGGGGCCTGGGGGTTGATCTGAGGGCACTGGGCAGTAGAGGGAACAGTCACAGTGAGGGGGAGCACTGGATGTGGTGGGATAGCAGGCCCAGTGTCTTGGTCGGATAGCAGATGGTCTCAAGGTGCGGTGGTCACCTACAGCGCAGGTGGCATGGATAACGGGGGGGGGGCGGGGTCAGGGTCAAGATGGGCATGGAGATGGTAATGGGTGTATGCCCAGAAGGGCAAGAAGGTATGTGGAGGGTGATAGTTATAAAGTCAAGGGAAATGGTTGGGAGGAGGGGGCGTGGAGGAGATAGAATGTACAATGGTAATAGTGGGGATAGAGTGGCTATACTCAGTGGGTCAAAGGTGATCAGTCACCAGGGGAGGGTAGAAGGCAGTGGATCAGGTTTCACTAGTTACTTACCCCATATTTTGCAGCTGTTCCTGAAAACTCAGTCACTTAAAAAGTGTGATTCCTCAGAGTGAGAAGGTGGTCGTTTTAGGTGAGTGGGGTTATTGGTGAGCACAATTGGCCAACTAAAGAGATGCCCTAATAATCATGAAGTTCAGGAATGCTCTCATCTCTATGGCCACCCTCAGAACACAGTAAAATTGCTGCCTGACCCATGGATCTCAAGGCACCGAGACCCCAGCAAAGTCAGGAGAAGGAGGAGAGGCTACACTGAAGGACCAAGTCAGCTGCACTGGCCAAGAGAGGGAGGAAGGGAGGGAGTTAACAGCCCTCCATTCACTTGTAGGGGACAGATGGAGAATTTTTTTTATTATTCGTTCACAGGATGTGGGCATCATTTGCTCAGCCAGCATTTATTGCCCATGTTCAGAGGACATTGAAGCATCAACCACATTGCTGTGGGTCTGGAGCCACATATAGGCTAAACAAGGTAAGGACGGCAGGTTTCCTTCCCTAAAGGACATTATTGAACCAGATGGATTTGTATGACAATTGACAATGGTTTCATGGTCATCATCAGACTTTTAGGCCAGAAGTTTCCTGTTGGCGATTTGGGGGCGGGGTCTGCTCGCCGACAGGGAAATAGCGTGGAATGATGTTGGGAGGAACTCCCGACGTCATCCCGGTCCCTTTAAATTTTCAGGAAGGCGGGCGGACAGCGAAATCAGCTGTCCGCCCGCCGATCTGTCAATGGCCAATTGCGGCCATTGACAGGGTAATTCAAGTAATTTAAGGCCCTGCTGATCCAACCTTAAGGCTGGCGGACAGGCCAGGAGCCCCAGCGGGCTTCTCAAAATACATGAAACCTCATCCATTGGCGGGATGAGGTTTCATGTTCCTTTTTAAAAACTTTAATAAATGTAATGTGATATTTAATAACATGTCCCATCTCGTGTGACATTGTCACATGAGGGGGACATGTTAATAATATTTTTATTTTTCTATTTTTTAACTTTTGTACACTGTCAGTAATCTCCCTGAGGCAGCACTTTGACTCAGGGAGCAGTGTGCTACACCCTTTAACAACTGGGGATTCCCTCCCCACCCCGCATAGGGAGCACTTAGCGCTTCCTGTCGGGCAGGCCGCTGGGTGGGCCTTAATTGACCCACCCACTCAAAATGGCGGCGGGCCCCTTTTCGGTGGCAGGGGTCAGTTGTCCACCCGCCGCGGAGCCGGTGGGGCCCGCACGCCCACCAAGGGCAAAATTCAGCTCTTAATTCCAGATTAAAATCTGCCGTAGTGGGATTCGAACCCGGGTACCCAGAGCATTACCCGGAGTCTCTGGAATATTAGTCCACTACACCACCATCTCCCCAGCTACTGAACCCTACAGGGCAGGGAGGTGAACCATACAGGATACTGAACCACGCAGGGCACTTCGATGTTGGAAGACCGTAGGTCCAGAATGATAGTGGGGAGAATAAGGGTCATACTAGGAAGGTCATTCCCAAAGTCCTGAGACTCGAGGGTAACTGTGGGAAGCTCAAGGATGATAGAGGAAGTACCAATGGACGGCAGGTTGAGGTTTCCGGTAGGTGTACCACTGTGCTAGGGGGAAAGCTCAAGGGTCCCTGATAGGTGGCTGTGGCTCATAAGGGGGTGAGTGGAACTTATCTAAGAGCAAGGCAAGGGTGTTGCATTGAGGCTTGAGGGTGATGGTGGGAAACTCAATAGTGATTGAGGGAAGATGCATGACTATGGCTCCCCTTTCCAGGGTCACTGCTGTAGTGTCCCTGCACATGGCTGTATCTACCTATCAATAAGAAGCGCCTTGGGCAGTGATCCTCCAAGAATGGATTGATCACGGTGGGGTGGGTGGAGGCCAGCGTGTGCCCCATTGTAAGTATAGGGCTTCCCATTGGATAGCTTTCCTCTCACTCTCTCTCCCTGCCTCAGAACAGGAGGGAGGGCTTCAAAGAATATGCTGACTAGACCATCCCCTGCAATTTGCTCACAGGCCCTCAGGGAGACATGATGATAGGTCAAGTTAACCCAGCACTTCTGATAACTATGTTGCAGCCACGGAGGAACTGGTGGAGTCAGGCAGAGCAATGGCCAGAACATCAACAGGGTGCAGCAGCAGAGGATCAAGCAGCGCAGGACCCTGGCAACCAGAGGTCTGTGTGACAGCGAGCATTGGCACGCAATTGAATAAAAACAAAAAAACTGCGGATGCTGGAAATCCAAAACAAAAACAAAAACAGAATTACCTGGAAAAACTCAGCAGGTCTGGCAGCATCGGCGGAGAAGAAAAGAGTTGACGTTTTGAGTGCTCATGACCCTGTCGAAGGGTCATGAGGACTCGAAACGTCAACTCTTTTCTTCTCCGCCGATGCTGCCAGACCTGCTGAGTTTTTCCAGGTAATTCTGTTTTTGTTTTTGTCATGCAATTGAATATACTGCTGACGGTGCAGCTACCGGTAGATGTTTGAGAGTTATACTACAGGTGGTGAAGCTACCTGTAGGTGTCTAAGAGGCAGATGTCTGAGAGGCATATCGCAGATGGTGCAACTACTGGTAGGTGTTTGAGAGTTATACTGCGGGCAGTGCAGCTACCTGTAGTTGTCTGGGAATTATACTGCAGGCAGTGCAGCTACCTGTAGGTGTCTGAGAGGCAATGGCAGAAGTGGCTGATGATGTCATGGGATTCTATCACTCACGTATGCCAGCTCCTCCAGGAAAACTTGTGTCCGCAAGGAATGGGAGGCAGTCCAATGCCAGTAGTGTTGAAAATGACGACGGCACTGAACTTCTTCAAATGTGGCTCTTTCCAGGGCTCCAGAGGGCACATTTGTGAAATATCCCAGTCTGCATCAGGGAGGTCACCAATGCCTTGTTCATAAAAGCTAATTATTTTCTAAACATTTACTACTGATCCCGAGAGCCAAGCAGCCTGAGCTGTGGGGTTTGCTTCCATTGCTGGTTTTCCACAGGTGCACACATGTGGCACTGAAAGATCAGCATTCACAGACTGACAGGGCTTTCACTCTCTGAATGTTGCGTGTGCGTGTGTGTGTGCATGTATGCATGTGCATGTGTGTGTGTGCGGGTGTGTGTGTGTGCAGTGTGTCTGTGTGTGGTGTGTGTGCGCGTGTGTGCGGTGTGTGCGTGTGGTCTGTGTGTGTGTGCGGTGTGTATGTGTGTGCGGTGTGTGTGTGTGTGTGCGTTGTGTGTGTGTGTGTGCGTTGTGTGTGTGTGTGTGCGGTGTGTGTCTGTGTGTGTGTGTGCGGTGTGTGTGTGTGTGTGCGGTGTGTGTGCGCGGTGTATGTGTATGTGTGTGGTGTGTGTGTGTGTGCGTGCGGTGTGTGTGTCTGTGTGTGTGTGTGCGGTGTGTGTGTGTTCGGTGTGTGTGTGTGTGTGCAGTGTGTGTGTGTGTGTGCGGTGTGCGGTGTGCGTGTGTGTGTGTGTGCGGTGTGTGTGTGTGTGCGGTGTGTGTGTGTGCAGTGTGTGTGTGTGTGCAGTGTGTGTGTGTGCGGTGTGTGTGTGTGTGTGTGTGTGTGTGTGTGTGTGTGCGGTGTGTGTGTGTGTGTGTGTGCGGTGTGGCATGTGTGTGTCTGTGTGTGTGTATGTGTGTGTCTGTGTGTGTGGTGAGTGTGTGTGTGTGTATGTGTGTGTCTGTGTGTGCGGTGTGTGTGTGTGTTCGGTGTGTGTGTGTGTGTGTGTGTGCGGTGTGTGTGTGTGTGTGTGTGCAGTGTGTGTTTGTGTGTGCGGTGTGCGGTGTGTGTGTGTGCGGTGTGTGTGTGTGTTTGTATGGCATGTGTGTGTGTGTGTGTGTGTGTGTGTGCGGTGTGGCATGTGTGTGTCTGTGTGTGTGTATGTGTGTGTCTGTGTGTGTGGTGAGTGTGTGTGTGTATGTGTCTGTGTGTGCGGTGTGTGTGTGTGTGGGTGTGGCATGTGTGTGTGTGTGTGTGTGTGTGTGTGTGTGTGTGTGTGTGCGCGCACACAAACGCTACCCAGGGAGGTCTCACAATTCGTACATCCGCACCAACTCGCAGGTGCCACAAGTGTTTCCTCCATCTTGTTGACTGCAGCAGTTGGCTCCTTGGTGATATAGGATACCGAGGAACCCACAAACTACAGCAGAGGAGAGGTATAATTCTGCCCATGCCTCAACAAGGGCGACAATAGAGCCGACTATGGACTGCTGAAGATGATGTTCTGCAGGACTCACCAGAAAGTGTGTCCAGGATTATTGTAGCCTGCTGCACCCTGCACAACTCACTCGGCAAAGGGGGGAGGAATCTTCAGAGGGGGACATGGAGGAGCCAGATGTCTCCTCTGACAAGAAGGAAGAGGAAGACGCTGCTGCTGTTCGGGGAGTGGACTGTGTGGATGCAGCGGCAGATACCAGGGCGATGGTG
This sequence comes from Carcharodon carcharias, assembly GCF_017639515.1. Lineage (NCBI taxonomy): Eukaryota > Metazoa > Chordata > Chondrichthyes > Lamniformes > Lamnidae > Carcharodon > Carcharodon carcharias. The sequence goes on from NC_054485.1 coordinate 78,141,744, forward strand.
CAATGTGGCAGACAGGCCCATGACGGTTTCACTGTCACCAGATTCCAGGCCAAATGAAGCACCGTAGCACCTCTCCGCCACCATAAGCTATCAAGCTCTGGCAGCTGGGAGCCCGGGGTTCCCTCGTGGGTGTGGACATTTTCATTCCATTACGGTGTCCTTTTGTTCTGGTGGCTGCATTGAATTTTATGTCTTTCGCCTTAACACTGCAGGCATTGCGGTCCTGTGTATGGGCCTCTTTGAAATAACGCTGTTCCGTCAAAATTGCAGTGTCGGTGTCATCAGCAACGCAACACTATCTGCGTAACACAGCACATTCCTGTGATCTTGGGCACCTGGAAGGAAAACATTTGCAGGCCCATGGCACAAGTAATCCCATAGACATGCTACATTGGAAGCCACTTGTAATTTGGCAGGGATATACTCATGTCTCACCTGCACATTCTCCAAATGGGGGCAATGCCTTGCTATGAACTCTGTCATGTGAACACCAGCAAGACATGCAGTGACTGGGCTGCAGACGCTGCTCAGACAGCAGCCCCAGAGGCATGATAATTGGCGAACACTGCCAATGGGCTGCTAGACGCATTGCAAGCCCCTGAGTTCACAAGGTTTAATCCTGCACATCAGGATACTCAGAGGTGCCACTACTGATGATGTGATTCCATAATTGTTGTAGGTCAAATTCATCCATAACTGATTGGGAACAAGGTACAATGCCCTTGAATGAATGCAATCATTGCAGAAACTCGCAACAAAATGAAATTACAACAAACATGCTCAAAGTGCAATGAAACATATATTTACAAGTGTGATAAAAACAAAAAACTGCGGATGCTGGAAATCCAAAACAAAAAACAGAATTACCTGGAAAAACTCAGCAGGTCTGGCAGCATCGGCGGAGAAGAAGAGTTGATGTTTCGAGTCCTCATGACCCTTCAACAGAACTGAGTAATATTAGGAGAGGGGTGAAATAAAAGCTGGTTTAAGGTTGGGGGGGGCGGGGGGGGGGGGGGGGGGGGTTAGCGGGAGAGAAGTTGGGGTGGGAGGGGTGATAGGAGACAAGGTGTGTCCTGCCATCTTTTCTTAATTAGCACATTCGTTTAGATAATATCACCACCTTCAACACCTCTTTGTTCTTTTGTCTGTGACATCTTTTGATTATCTGCTCCTATCACTGCTTGCTTGTCCCTACAACCACACCCCCCCTCCCCACTTCTCTCCCCCGAACCCCCTCCCCCCACCTTAAACCAGCTTATATTTCACCCCTCTCCTAATATTACTCAGTTCTGTTGAAGGGTCATGAGGACTCGAAACGTCAACTCTTTTCTTCTCCGCCGATGCTGCCAGACCTGCTGAGTTTTTCCAGATAATTCTGTTTTTATTTAAAGTGTGTTTCATCTATACAGTGATTAAACACCTCTGCCACCTTTGTTCCTTTAGAATTTCTTAGTTTTTATTTTCCTATTACCAAGTCTGGGTGCAGCCCTGACATTTGCAACTGAAGTGGAGGCAGCCTGCTGACTACAATGCCCTGTTGTCTGTGATGACTTTGGCAGGCATCTTCTGGTGGCCCGAGGCCTAGAAGGCCCCAGCCTGATAAAGGTCTCCTGCTCAGGTACAGACGCGCCCTCTTCGGCCTGACCTGCTGGAGGTGATGGAGTCACGATATTATGTACTTGATTTTCCAGACAGGTTTCTCATAAGAAACAGTGAACTTTATTTACAGGGCTTCACAGCAGTTACATGCTTCCATCAACGAGACACGAACCCCACTCCTAAGGTTCCCCCTGCTTCGAGCTGATTGGTTCACACTGTCACATGATACTACACAGTACAATAAGTCCTAAAGCTACAGACACTTCAGTCCTTAAAACTACAGTTATTACACTCGGGCAGAGGGGAGTTGGAATGGCAGGGCACCCTTGGTATGTACTGGAATAAAGCCGTCAGGGTGCCTGGCTGATGATCCTTCTCCCTATGGGTGCGTGATGGCACCTCCCTGACTCCTTACGGAGATGGGGCACCTGGAGGGAGGTCAAGGTGCCTCATCCACCTCTCGCCGAGCCTTTGCTGCACTGCACACATGGCTAGAGTGACGGAGCGCAGCTCTGATGTAAATCCAGCAGCCACTGTGTGTTCTGATAGAACTGGGTCTCCAAGGCAGTCGCCATCCTTTCCACGGAGGCAGCCAAGCACTCACATGCTGGAGTCACGACAGCAGGCAGGACTTGGACTGCCTCCTCCACCTTTTGCTCAAGGCTGGCCATGTTCTCTGACAACTCTGCCTGCTGTTCCCCTGCACATGGTCCTCCTACACTGTCAATCACCCACCTCCCAGGACTGACTACCAATACAGCAGCTCCAGTTTGACTGCCAAAGTTGGAAAGCTGCCTTTAGAGCAGCTCACCTCTACTAAGAAACTGAGGCCCAAAGTCCAATTTCAGATGAGTCTTGGGCCTCAGCTTCCAATGTACGCTTGAATTTCCACCCCAACTATTTCTACAGGTTTTATATGGGACTATATATAATCTACAGCACAGAAACATATCAATCTGCCCAACTAGTCTGTGCCAATTTTTATGTTCTATACGAGCCCCGCTTCTACCTTACCTCATCTCAACATAATCCCACTGTTCTTTTCTGTCCATGTACTTATTCAGCTTCCTGCTTAGGGTGCAACTCCTCTAAAATTCTCACTCAGATAATGGTTTTGGTCTTACAGCAATTCATGAACAATCATGTAGATGCCTTAACAGCAGAATCATTACATGGGCAGCATCAACAAACATCAATTGCTGCTTTTTAAATAATGGTGATAATTCAGATAATTAATCTGTACATAGCTTTCGTTTGTAGTTATCATATTTTTAACCATGGTTTGTTTCAGACAGTGCCTGTGAATGTTGGTATTCTTTCAGCACAGTTACCTGTTGCTTACCAATCAAGCATGTGGGCTTTCCATTCATGTCTGCAAAAAAATGCAAAATCAATTTCATAATTTATGTGAATATTTTGGCAATCTCCTAATCGATGCTATGAATGGGTTACAAACTATAGTTTAAGTGGGAAAGTACAAAAGTCACAGTGAAGACTAATTCAGAGTTTGAATACAATTATTTTTGCTTTAGACAAAGTTCAATTTGTGTTTGCAACAAAAACAAGGACAGACGGTGGTGGCAATTGCTTTTCTGAAGTGAATTGGAAGTAGGGGTTCGGCTGAGGCTAGATAACTACTTCACTTCTAAATTAAGTCATTAAATGGTTAGACACATCGCTCTGCTGAAATAAAAACATATCAATGGCCCTCCAAGAGATATGGATTTGTATCATTAAAATTCTAGGCATGAGGATAGTCTCATTCTCCAACTCCATCGTTAAGCTGCTCCCCTTAGTCTGACTCTATGCCATTGGCAAGGCCATAATAATTCTATAGTTGTAGCAAAATCAGCAATAAAGCAGCCTTTCACTCCAAACTACAGAATGCAACTTCAGCATATGTGTATTAATTATTTATTGAGATTTTTGTTTCCATCAGTCTCTCTCTCTGAGTTTTGTTTTACAAAGTGAGCTTATTGGCTCCTTCTCCAAACCGTCACTCTAGCCATGGGTGCAGTGCAGCAAAGGCTCGGCGAGAGGTGGATGAGGCACCTTGACCTCCCTCCAGGTGCCCATCTCCTTAAGGAGTCAGGGAGGTGCCATCATGCACCCATAGGGAGAAGGATCAATTAGAGAAAGCTTATTAGGTCCAAGTTCTATAACAAAAGCAAAATACTGTGGATGCTGGAAATCTGAAACAAAAACATAAAATGCTGGAAAAACTCAGCAGGTCTAGCAGTACCTGTGGAGAGAGAAACAGGGTTAATGCTTCGAGTCCATATGGCCTTTCTTCAGAGCTCTGAAGAGGGGTCATACGGACTCAAAACATTAACTCTACTTCTTTCTCCACAGATGCTACTAGGCCTGCTGAGTTTTTTCCAGCATTTTCTGTTTAGGTCCAAGTTCTGCCTGGTCTGGATGGTCTCAATTTACAAACTCACCTTTTCTTTACCTTAATTCTCCAAATCAAACAAAGAGGGAAAGTGTAGCATACCGCCTCTCTGACATCCTGTAAAATACCCCGTCATTTTACTATACCGTCTGATTTAGACCTTTATCAACTACTCCTGACTTTGTAAGCAGACAGTGCAGGATTAATGTATGAAAAGCCAATCCATTCAGTCTGTTATATTTTTAAAAAAGATATTCAATCCACCTTGCTATTATTCCAAACATTTAGAAATTAAAGAATACACGGAGGAATGGCATGTTCTTTAACCCACAGTTACAGATATAGCACAAATGCTAATCTGTCAGCCATGGTTATAGCAGTCTCACTTCCCAACCAGAAACTCATTTGTTTAAAACCCACTCCAGAGACTTTAGCAAATAATCTTGGCTGACACACAGGTGCAGATTTGAGTGAGTGAACATGGTTATTTGACCAATATTTATCTTTTAACCACCACCACTAAAAAAATAGACTGTTCATTATTCCTTTGCTGTTTGTGAGAGCTTGCTGTGTACAACTTGACTGCTGCATTTCCTACATTACAACAGTAACTATACTTCAGAAGCATTCATTGTCTGCAAAGTGCTTTGGAATGTCCTGAAATTGTGACAGGTGCTATGGAAATGCAAGTCTTTCTTTCTGTTATATGAACTTCACTTCTATTTGTGTAGACTTTGCTTGGAGGACTTGGGATAGCAATTAACGTAACTACCTTAGTCCATGCTGCCTTTGAACTAGCAAAGGGGGCTAAGTCAGAAGCTGGAGGATCCCTGAGGGATGCAGCTCAAAGAATCAAGGAAAATATAGTGGATATCAACAAAAGCTTGGAAGAAATTGAGTAAGTTTGAAGGTCCTGATCCTGGATCAGTAATGGGGAGCTACAATCAGAGCTTGTGATTGTATCTATTAAATTTAGAATCACAGAATGCCCCTTGTATTTAACATGATACGTTGTTAAACTAAACAGTAGGACAAAAAAGTAGGATATCCATGATTGGTTAAACTAAAAGGAAATTAAAGCTAATTTGTTTTATTGGTCTATTTAAGCAAGTTCCAAATTCTATGCTACCTGTTTATAACAGTTCTTATTTTTAAAGCATAAACATTTCAGCCCCAAGTATCACATGTTTGGTGGCGCGGATCTTCCATTTTTTATTGATATCTGCTAACCCATAGAATTATCTGGGATCAGACTATGCGGGCAATGTGGGTAGGTGTATCAACCAATATTAGTGCAGCAGGAGCATCTGTTGGCAGAGGGGGGAGGGGGCAAGGGAAGGGAAATTAATGAATCTGAATCCTACGCGTTGTATCCCAGGTAGTGACTATCAGACTGTGGGTTTGAGTGCACACTGTATATCCCAGAATATGGCCCCAGTGTTTAGTCAGTGTATCCGTGAGTATAAGGGTAAAAGGGTATCCATTGGATATAATAGGAGTCAAAGGGTAAGAGGTAATGTCAGAGTGTGAAAAGAGATATCGACACCTGTTAAATTAAACCAGGAGTGATGAAAATTAAGAGTATATTAAATTGTCTAAAAACAATGCACAAGTATCGGCAACAAAATGGGGGAATTGAAAGCAGCAATTAAATTTTTTTAATCCATTCATGAGATGTGGGCTAGTGAAGCATTTATTGCCCATCCCCAACAGCCCTGCATTTATGAGACAACCACACTGCTGTGGGTCTGGAGTCACATGTAGGCCAGACCCAGTAAGGACAGCAGATTTCATTCCCTAAAGGACGTTAGTGAACCAGTTGGGTTTTTCTGACAATCGACAATGGTTTAATAAGAGGAAATTAATACAATTGGGTTAATTGAAAGATGGCTGCATGTGGGACAGGGTTGGTGGTTAAATATTGCTGTCTATAATGTGTTTAGAAATGGTAGGGGAGCTGGAAGGGCTGTAGGGTAGCAGTGCTGATCAAAAATAATCAATAGCAGTGACAAGAAAGGACATGACTGTCAGAGGTGGATCATAATCCATATTGATGGAGATAAAGGACAGGAAGGGTCACAGTGTTAGGGTATGCACTGGAGAGCACCAAATATTGGAAAGGAGGGGATGAAGGAATATACAAATATATAAATCTATGAATTGAATAAAAGTCACTGAATCATTAACATGGGATTTTACCCCAAATTAAGAGTGGAAGTGGGGACAAAGTTCATCTTTTTTTCCTTTCTAATGAAAGAAGCCCAAAAAGGGCTGAGGCATTGTTTGGTCTAGTAATGGGAAATGAAGCAGAGCAGGGAGAACACCCAAGCAGCAGTGATCACAATATCATTAAGTTTCTGATAATCAGTGACCAAACTAATCGATTGGATAAATGTCCAACACTGAGGGTATGAGCTACCCGAAGAGAAATACTGACAGGTTTAAAGTTATAACAACAGTGGGCATCATTTAACAAAGATTGATAGCATTCAGGAAAAAATATATTCCATTAAAATTTAGAGCAAATGAGCCAAGAATGGCATGATATAGATAAATAAAACGTTGAAGATAAAATTGAATTTAAACAAAAAAAGTCATATGAAGTGCAGAAATAAGAAAGGAGAGATGGCTCAAGCAAATATTATAAACTCAGGAAAGAGGTTAAAAAAAAGACAATTATGAAGACAAAGGTGAAGTGTGATTTGTGATTATCAAAGTATATAAATAAGTAAAGTATTATATAGCCATATAAGTACCAACAGTGGATTACATTTAGGAATAGGGTCACTAAGGAATGAGAAAGAAAATCCCATAGGAAATGATGATGAATTAGCAGCTTTTGAGGGAAGTTTTGACTTAGCTTGCCAGACAGAAAACCCATGGGATTGAGTGAAGTCTGGATTTATGTCTGCTTAATATTGTTCTTGATTAACTTCACTGGAGAGCAATATCATCCAGGGTGGAAAACTAGCATGGCATCCAATCCTATCAGATTCCTGATGAACGGGATAGGTCTCAGCTTTCCCTGAAAAGGCTAAAAAACAGGAAATGATAACAGGAGAATGATAAAAGATCTGTTTTTCTCTCCACAGATGCTGCTTGACCTGCTTAGTGTTTCCAGCATTTTCTCTTTTTATTTCAGATTTTCAATGTCTGCAGTATTTTGTTTTTTTAACAGGAGGCTAGTGTGAGCTGGATTCAGTGTCCAATGAGCAGAATGGACAATCAATCATTGTTCATCTAACAGAAACAGGATAATACGGCAGTTAAGATAGAACAAAGGAGGTACCAGACTAACTAACTAAATATTGGGACAAAATTCATGTCGTGATGAATTGCACTCATGGATACCAAAGGAAACCAGGAAGGAGATAGCAGAGTCAGCAATATCCGTATGTAACACTTCACTAGAAAAAAGGAATAGTGCCAGAAAAGACCCTATTGACTATTTTCAAAGCTGAAATGCAATTGCCTGATCAGCCTACCTTCAGGATTGGGATGCGGATTACACCTTGGGTTAGGATGGAACAGGTTCAGAGGCAAATTGATATTTGAGACTTGAAAAGGAAAAGCCCAAAAGATCAGTCAGTGTAGTTCTGATAACAGAAATTTAACTGGAAATGCTTGTCAAACGAATTGAATGTGTTGAACAACAGGAGGTGTGATCATGGATCCCTCTCAGTCCGATGTTTGTTGAAATACTGAGCCATGCAGATCACCAAAGTTCCAGGTCATTTGTGTTTAGATGTCAGCCAGGAGGTTCTGAAATAAAAACAGAAAATGCTGCAAATGCTCAGATGTTCCAGCAGTCTTGGTGGAGAGCAACCTATCTATTTTTCTCTCCACAGATGCTGCTTGACCTGCTTAGTGTTTCCAGCATTTTCTCTTTTTATTTCAGCTTTCCAATGTCTGCAGTATTTTGTTTTTTAACAGGAGGCTAGTGTGAGCTGGATTCAGTGTCCAACGAGCAGAATGGACAATCAACCATTGTTCATCTAACAGAAACAGGCTGGGACACCACAACTGCTTACTGATTTACACACCATGAACCTGTTTGCAGAACTCCCAGCCTTGCTGTTCACTGCACATGTGTGGGTGGTGGGTGAGAGCAACTTTGGGTCTATCAGTGAGGAACTCTGTCACACTGTCCAGGCTCATTTTCAGTAAGGGTCACTTGTAGAGCAGTGAAAGGAATCCCAGCTCCAGTTCAATGGCCCCCCGGGTATGAGCAAGCAAATTTACTCTTGGAAATATTAGGGGAGGGATTTGGAGATTAAGATTACACAAGAAGACAAACCAAGGTCTAAACTGGTCTGTCTTTTCTATAGGAAACAACTAGAAAAAATACAAACTGAGGGTTTGCCTAGATATGAAGCTCGCAAAAAATATTTAGAAGCTCCTTACTGGTCAGGAGAAGTAGAGTGGCAACATTTAAACATGGTCGAAGACCATCACAGCAGGTTGGACAAATGCCATCCTGGTCATAATCTGAGACATCCAGCTCAGTATCATCCTCGGTAAGTGTCTACTTGCCCTGTGGTTCTGCTGTTATCATTTTCAGCTCCTCGATATCCATTTTTTGTTTCTTTACTTGTCCCATTACCCCCTTCCTTTTCCTTGCACCATCATTCCTGTTTCCACTCATTCTCCACCTCATCACAGACCTCCAATTTTAATCATTCCTCCCATTTCTCTCTCTCTGTTACATCTCTAACTTTTTCCAGTTCTGATGAAAGATCATCTACCTGATATGTTAACTCTGTATCTCTTCACAGATGCTGCCTGACCTGCCAAGTGTTTCCAGCTTTTGTTTTTTTATTTTATTATTATATGACATAGCCCAGAGGTTCACAATTTTTGATTTGCCAAAGCCCCCTTTGGAGATTCATGTCCGGTTCAAGCCCATCTGTCCATCCATTTTTAAGAAACAGTAGTTTGTAATCCCCAAGAAGTTGACAGAGTTCAATCCCTATGGTTTCAAACACTGGGGGAATTTCAAACTGCTCTCCTGCTTTCAATAAGATGAGGATTGTGGGTTTCTAACAACCTACTGCTTCAAGGGTCTCTATTTACATGCAGCTACCTGGATATGCCACAGGATTGTCTTTAACTGATGCAGCCTCACCAAGCCAGAGGAGGTGCATTACAATATAATCTCAGTGCACTGTGGAATCGATTTCTAGAAGTAGACATTGGACCAAACAGCGCCGCTTGTGGTACAGGGTAAAAGATCACCATTGCATCAGGAGCAGGCCTGTTGCAAATGATGGCTGTCAAAATCACCTATTCCTCCACTTGAAATGTTATCACAGCACTTTCTGGTTTTAAACACTAGAAGTACACATCTCCCTAATTGAACCCATATAAACTGGGGGTCACAGCTGTAAACTCTGCTTTCTAATATTGAAGGGAGAGGTAGCAATGTGCTGGTGTGATTTCATTTCTTTTACTATGTGGCAGAATTATTTTAAATTAGGATGAGGGAGGTTTGGAGGAGGAATTTCGGTGCATCTGCTTTTGAAAGTGAGATGAACCTTTGGAAAGTGAAGCTTGGTGTGGTCAACCGTGTCAAATGCTGCAGACAAGTTGAGAAGGATGAGAAGGGATAAGTTCCTCACTGTCACTGTCACATAGGATACCATTTGTGACCTTGATGATCAAGGACCCTTTCAGTTCTGTGGGAGGGGTGGCTACCTGATTGGAAAGATTGAATCTTGAAGTTGCAGAATAGGTAGGCACGGATTTGGGATGTGACAACATATCCAAGGAATGGAAAAGGAACATGCTGAAAATATTCAGCAGTTCAGGCAGCAGCTGTGGGGCGAGTAACAGATGTTCCAGATGGTGACCATACTCAGAACTGCAATATTAGGAAGAAACAAGCAGAAATATATAGTGATAGAACAAGATGAGATAAGGTGGGAGGAGGCTTGTGTAGAACATAAACATCGAAACAGACCAATTGGGAAGAGTGATTGGCACCACATTCACAAACACTCACTCCCTCCACCACTGATGCACGGTAGCAGCAGTGTGTATCATCTACAAGATGTACTGCAGGAACTCGCCTTGGCTCCTTAGACATCCTTCCAAAGTTAATCTAGAGAGACAAGGGCAGCAGATAGATGGGCACATCACCTCATGGAAATTCCTCTCCAAGTCACTTACCATCCTGACTTGGAAATATATCACTGTTCCTTCACTGTCGCTGGGTGAAAATCCTGAAACTCCCTTTCTAACAGCACAGTGGGTGTACCTACAGCACATGGACTGCAGCGGTTCAAGAAGGCAGCTCACCACCACCTTCTCAAGAGCAACTAGGGATGTGCAATAAATGCTGGCCCAGCCAGCAAAGCCCACATCCCGTGAATTAATTTTTTAAAAAAGGCAAAAAGGATAATTGTGAATTAGGTGGTGATAATGGGACAAGTAAAGGAACAAAAGAAAGTTCCAGAGGAGGTGTAAAAGGCAACAGCAAATCTGCAGAGTGGGAGAGAGGAGTGAAAATGTGGCAAAGCGGAAATTGTTGCCGTAACCTGAGTATATAGAGGAAGAAAGACAGGTGGACCCCAGGGTTGTGGACCACAACCCCTGGCCATGTATTAATAGGGGATCTTCAGCCCAAGTATCAGCCCATGCCCCTCCACTCCCATTGGAGCAGTCATGCTCCAATACCAGCTGTCTTAGAGAAAATGGCAGCAGTGATTATGATCTAAAGTTTGTGAACTCAATAGAAAAGCAAAACGCTGCAGGTGCTGGAAATCTGAAATAAAAACTGAAAATGCTGGTAACACTCAGCAGGCCTGACAGCATCTGTGGAGAGAGAAGGGTTAACATTTCATCAGAACTAACCATTCATCAGAACAGATTGAATTTTTAAGCTGAGTTCGGAAGGTTGTAAAGTGCTTAACAGAAAGAAGAGGTGCTGGTCCTCAAGTCTGCTGAGCTTCATTGGAACATTGCAGGAGGCTGAGGACAGAAAGGTCAGAGTGGGAGCAAGGTGAAGAGTTAACATGAGAGATGATTGAAAGCCCGGTGCCACTATTGCTGACTCAATGCAGGTGTTCCACAAAGTGATCACCCAGTCAGGGTCTGGATTCCAGAATATAGAGGAGACCACGTTGTGAACAGCAAATGCAGTGGACTAAATTGAGAGAAGTAAAAGTAAATCACTGTTTCAACTGGAAAGTGTCTTTAATTGGGGCCTTGGACAGTGAGGGGAGAGGAGGTGAAAGGTCAGCTTCTCCTCACTTACACGGGAAAGTGCAGTAGGAGAAGGAGGTGATCCGGGGCGATTGAGGAATGGACCAAGGTTTCGCGGAGGGAACAGTTCCTTCAGAATGCTGAAAGGGAAAGGGAGTGGAAGATATGTTTGGTTGTGGCATCATGTGGCGGTCACAAAAATAGAGGATGTTGATCCATTTAATGTGGAGGCTGGTGGGAAGGTGAAGACAAAGGGTTCCTATAATGCTCTGTGAGGGAAGGAAAGGGTGAGGGAGGGTAACAGAAAAATCCCAATGGTTGAGTCTCCTGCTGGAGTCCAGTAGAACAGTGTAACACTGATGGCAGAGGAATCCAGGAACTGGGAAATCTAATCTCAACAAAGTTCCACCAGTTGAAAGGAGCACATTGAAAACAAAGACAAGCTAGGTCAGGCACAGACAGTGAACTCTTCACACTTACATTCTGTCACTGATCACCATTACTGATTCACCCTAATAGCACAATTGTAAATCTCTACACAGGTAACTTTATGCTTTTAGGGTCGCTGTGGTTTTAGTGGGTTGCTCCTGAGTCGGAAGTCCAGGGGTTCAAGCTTCTTCCATCATTTGTCTACAAAAATCAAGGTTGACACTCCAGTGCAGTATTAACAGAGAACAGAGTATCCAGAATCCCATGACACTATTTTAAAGAACAGCAGGGGGGTTATCCCTGGTCTTTTGGTCATAGTTTATCTCCCAATCAATACTACAAAATAAGATAATCTGGTCATTATCAGATTGTTGTTTGTGTCATCTTGCTGTGTGCAAATTAACTACTAGGTTTCCTATGTGACAATGCTGAAGAAGTGATTTATCCTCATCCTGTGGTTGTGAAAGGCATTATCAAATGCAATTCTTCTTCTCTTTCAGCTTTTCAAGGATCAATATTACTGACTCACCCTGATAACATGGCACCCAATCTCTACACAGGTAACTTTACACTTGTCAAACTCGTCAAACATCCTAACTCTGAAGGCTAAGTGAAGCCTTATCTGTAACGTGTCAAATAAAGTGTACAATTCTAAATAGGTTGTAGGAGCAGAGAGATCTGGGGTTACATGATGTGAATACAAAACTGTCCTTCTAACTCCTCAAAAATGATTTATTTGACGGCAGATTCCCACTACCGTGCTAGATCAGAAAATCACCCCCACTGTTATTTGTCCACCAAATAAGGGACAAAGCCTATTGAAACATCACATCACTCTGGACAAATGATATACAGTTCATCCTGTACTATTGTTGACATGGAAGCTTAAAGAATGAGTGAAGAAGAAGCTACTTACCACATCCTGTGCTTCTAGCCAATCCATTCACACACACCCTGCACTGTGCTCCAGCATGAATATAAATTGGGAAGTGTAGCTGTTCATCACACACTTTCCAATCAGAGAACTCTACCTTGTAATGAAGTATGAGGTATCTACTCAAACAATTCTTAACAAGGCTCTTCCCCTAAACACCCTTCCTCATGTGTTGCTACTAGACTTCCTCTTAGGCCTTTAGTAAAGCAACAACTTAGAATGGAACTGGATTACTCATTTCTTTAAGCTTTCTAGTCAAAATTCTCCCCTTAAGTCTCCTTTGGAGCAGATTGGGCATGGTCCCATGGGATCTAACTGCAAGGTGCATTGGGTTCAAAGGGTTGAATGGCCTACTCATGTAAGGTAATTGGCGAAAGAAGCAATGTTGATATGAGGAAAAATATTTTCAGGCAGTGTGTGTTTAGGATCTGGAATGCACTACCTGAGAGTGTGGAAAAGGCAGATTCAAATATTGTATTCAGAAGGGAATTGGATCATTATCTGAAAAGGAAAAAAATTCAGGGCTATGGGGAAAAAGGCAGAGGAGTGGGACTAGGTCAGCTTGCTCTTACAGACAGCCAGTATGGATACAATGGGCTGAATGGCCTCCTTCTGTGCTGTAATTATTCCATGATTTTATATCTACATTCCATTAAGTAAAAGCACTGTGGGGAAAATAATCCATTTGCAGCTAACTGAAGATGGTAAGGATAGTAATAAATTAAAGGAGAGGTTTATAACATTGCCAAGAAGAAGATTGGAAGAGTTTTAGTTAGATGACACCCAAAAAATTGATAAAGTGGGAGGGATATTACAACAGGTACTACACTTCAAAAAGTACTTCATTGTGTGAAGGGTGCTTTGAGGTGTTCTGAAGTTTTGAAAGGTGCTACTTAAATTGAAATCTTTCTTTCCGAATTTGAGAACAAGCTAGCCAGAAATATAAAAAAATAGATTGTAAGAGCTTCCACTAGTATGTATTTTTTTTTAGATATATAAAGGGTAAGAGAGAGGCAAAAGTGAATAATGGGCCGCTGGAAAATGACGCTGGAGAAGTAAGAGTGGAGGAACTGAATAGGTACTTTGCGTCAGTCTTCATGGTGGAAGACACAAGTAACATCCACAAAGTTCAAGAGAGTCGGGGGGCAGAGTTGAGTATGGTGGCCATTACCAAGGAGAAGTTGCTAGGAAAACTGAAAGGTCTGAAGGTGGATAAATCACCTGGACCAGATGGATTACACCCCAGAGTTCTGAAGGAGATAGCTGAAGAGATAGTGGTGATCTTTCAGGTATCACTCGAGTCAGGGAGGGTCCCAGAAGACTGAAAAATCACTAATGTAACCCCCCTATTTAAGAAGGGAGTGGGGCAAAAGACGGAAAATTACAGGCCAATTAGCCTGACCTCGGTCGTTGGTAGGATTTTAGAGTCCATTATTAAGGATGAGATTTCAGAATACTTGGAAGTGCATGGTAAAATAGGGCAAAGTCAGCATGGTTTCATCAAGGGGAGGTCATGCCTGACAAATCTGTTAGAATTCTTTGAGGAGGTAACGAGTAGTTTAGACAAAGGAGAGCCAATGGATGTTATCTACTTGGACTTCCAAAAGGCCTTTGACAAGGTGCCGCACAGGAGGCTGCTCAGTAAGATAAGAGCCCATGGTGTTAGAGGCAAGGTACTAGCATGAATAGAAGATTGGCTGTCTGGCAGGAGGCAGAGAGTGGGGATAAGGGGGTCCTTCTCAGGATGACGGCCAGTGACTAGTGGAGTTCCGCAGGGGTCATTGTTGGGACCACAACTTTTCAATTTATACATTAATGATCTAGATGAAGGAACTGAGGGCATCCTGGCTAAGTTTGCAGATGATACAAAGATAGGTGGAGGGACAGGTAGTATTGAGGAGGCGGGGAGGCTGCAGAAGGATTTGGACAGGTTAGGAGAATGGGCAAAGAAGTGGCAGATGGAATACAACGTGGGGAAGTGTGAGGTCATGCACTTTGGTAGGAAGAATAGAGGCATATACTATTTTCTAAATGGGGAGAGAATTCAGGAATCTGGAGTGCAAAGGGATTTGGGAGTCCTAGTCCAGGATCCTCTTAAAGTTAACTTGCAAGTTGAGTCCATAGTTAGGAAGGCAAATGCAATGTTGGCATTTATTTCGAGAGGACTAGAATATAAAAGCAGGGATGTGCTGCTGAGGCTTTATAAGGCTCTGGTCAGACCACATTTAAAATATTGTGAGCAATTTTGGGCCCCGTATCTCAGGAAGGATGTGCTGGCCCTGGTGTGGGTCCAGAGGAGGTTCACAAGAACGATCCCAGGAATGAAAGGCTTAACATATGAGGAACATTTGAGGACTCTGGGTCTATACTCAATGGCGTTTAGAAGGATGAGGGGGGATCTGATTGAAACTTACAGAATACTGAAAGGCCTGGATAGACGTGGGGAAGATGTTTCCATTAGTAGGAGAGACTAGGACCTGAGGGCGCAGCCTCAGAGTAAAGGGAAGACTTTTTAGAACAGAGATGAGGAGAAACTTCTTTAGGCAGAGAGTGGTGGATCTAAGCCAGGTCATTGAGTGTATTTAAGACTGAGATAGATATGTTCTTGATTGGTAAGGGAATCAAAGGTTACGGGGAGAAGGCGGGAGAATGGGGTTGAGAAACTTATCAGCCATGATTGAATGGCGGAGCAGACTCGATGGGCCGAATGGCCTAATCTCCGCTCCTATGTCTTATCTTATGGTCTAAAAAGGAAGAGAGTAGTGCAAGTAAATGTGCATTACTGAGACAGGAGAAATTATGATGGGGAGTAAGCAAATTGCAGAAACATGAAACCAATAATTACATCTATCTTCACAGTGGAAGACACAAAAAACATTATCAGAAATAGTATGGAAACAAGGATTTAGTGACAGTGAGTAAATTAAGTTAATATTTAATATTAATAATGAAAAAAGTACTGGAGAAATTAATGGGACTGAAAGGCAATAAATCTCCAGGACTTGATGGCCTACATTCTAAAAGAAGAAGCTGCAGAGACAGAAGATAAGCTGCATGTGATTTTCCAAAATTCCCGAGATTCTAGAATGATCCCAGCTTATTGGAAGTTAGCAAATTTAACACCATAATTCAAGACAGGAGGGAAAGAGAAAACAGAGAACTACAAGCCAACATTACAAGCTAACCTAACATTAGTCATCAGCAAAGTGTTGGAACCTATTATGAAGGAAGACTTAACAATGCACTTAAAAAAATCATAGCATAATCAGACAAAGTCAATGTGGTTTTATGAAGGAAAAATCATGGTTAATAGATATTAGAGATTTTTGAAGATGGAATTTGCCGGGTAAATAAAGAGGTAACCAATGGATGTAGTATACTTGAATTTTTAGAAGACATTTGATAAGGTGCAACATGAAAGGTTGCTGCAAAAGATAAGGACTCATGGGTTTGGGGGGCAATCTATTAGCACAGAAATTAATAATATTCAAGATTAAAGTGCAAACTTTAAGCACTTGCAGCTGCTATTCACAATAATCACTTATCATGGAGGAATGAGTCCAAACTAGTCTTTTACCTCAAGTTGGTTTATTCTTAAGACAGCTCTTCAGTGTAAGAGACTTCCTAGCCCTGTACCTATTTATACTATTTTGATGGGAGAACCAATGCACATCACCTGTTTTAACAATGTAATTGCTACACAATGTAATTGCCAGTCAACAAGAAGATTGCCAAGGTCCGGCTTGGCCTAAGTGGCCAAGTGGTTATGGTACTGGGTTTGTAACCCTAAGATCAAGAGTTCAAATCTCACAATGGCAAACTATGAAACAATGTAACTTCATCTGAAACAGATGGAAACAGGTTTACTCAAAAAAAAAGTATCAAGAGTTCAAATCTCACAATGGCAAACTATGAAACAATGTAACTTCATCTGAAACAGATGGAAACAGGTTTACTCAAAAGAGTATCAAAACGTTCAAATCTCACGATTGGCCTAAATAGCCAAGTGGTTATGGTACTGGGTTTACAACCCCCAGCTCAAGAGTTCAAATCTCACAATGGCAAACTATGAAACAATGTAACTTCATCTGAACAGGAACAGATAGAAATGTGTTTGTACTGAAAAGAGTTACATCTCAGCACAAAACAAATCACATTTCCTGGTGTAACCACAGGAGTCAGTGCCAATCTTCATTCCAGGAACAGGGACTTTCCATTCCATGTTCACAAGATATTGGTGTGACAGCAAAGGCTGACCTTCATTGCCTGTTCAAAATTCCCCTTGAATCATATCATACAGAACAGAATGAGATTTTCAGCCCATCAAGTCTGTGTTGACTCTTTCAAAGAACAATCCAGTTAGTCTCACTCCTTCCATATTCTCGGGGGTCACGGAGGGCACCTCCCTTGAGGTGGTGTCCGACTCCAGGGCACTTAATACCCCCGAGGTACCTTCTGGCTCGTTGGGGGACTGCAGATTTGAAATTTTTAAAGATGTTAATGGGTCATTGGGTGGCGGCGAAAAGGAGGGCCTTCCCGCTCCCTCCCGAACATTGACACCGGGCGTCCTATGTTTAGGTCAGGAGCTTGTCCTCAGCTCCCCGGACGACCCGGTGCCGGGAGGAGAGCGGGCATCAGAACTGCCGCTGCCCTCTGGCCCAAAAAGTTTAGAGGAGACCAGAGAGGACTCCTCTGGCCTTGATCCTGGGGGTGGGATCGAGGCACAGATAGAGCCAGCTGGCAGCTCTGAATCAGCCCCTGTACTCAATGCGGGGGAGGGGTCGGAAGCTGGAGGCGACGACCCGGAGGATGATGGGGTGTCGGTGGTGAGCGCTGGGGATTACGCGGAGTCGCTCTCAAGCGAGGCGGTGGATCCCCGGTGCCCTCCACTGACTTCCCCCTCATCCCCCCAAGGGAACTCCGGGACTTTTTGTCGGGGCACCGCGGTCGCCGAGACAGGGTTCAGTTGGCCTTGGACCGGTGGCATTCGTTTCCGCTGGTGTTCTGGTCCACTCGCGAGGCTCTCAAGTCTCCCGAGTTGGATAGGAACGCGCGGCGGAGGATCCAAATGTTTCTCGCTGGGCTCCTGAAGGAGAGGAAGGACTAAAAAGTCCTCTTCTTCTTTTTAATTACTTAAGGTGAAGGTTTGATGTACCTTTGACAATGAAGACGACTATAGCCAGCCTAAACATCCACGGCAGCAGGGGCGCACAGCGCAGGTTCCAGAACTTCTCGGTCCTCAGGGACGGGAAGTATGCATTGTGCTTCCTGTAAGAAACCCATACCGTTCCGGGAGATGAAGCCACGTGGCTCCTGGAGTGGCGAGGGGGGGTCTACATGAGTCACTTAGCCTCCAATTCGGGCGGGGTGGCTATCTTGTTGGCCCCGCATTTTAAGCCGGAGATCTTGGGGGTCAAGGAGCCGGTGCCAGGCCGGTTGCTGCACCTGACTGTGCGTCTGGGGGGGGGCGTTGCTTCACTTTGTGAATGTGTACGCTCCCCTGGGCACGCAGCAGCAAGCGAGCTTCTTTGAAGAAGTGTCCACTCATCTCGGCTCCATCGACCTGGCGAGTGCGTCGTCCTCGGGGGGGATTTCAATTGCACCCTTGGGGTCCGGGACCGTCACGGTACCCCGCACTGCACGCGAGGTGTGAGTAAGTTGCGGGACCTGGTCAGGTCCTTCAACTTAGTGGACGTCTGGCGAAATCTCCATCCTGACTCCAGCGTGTTCACCTTTGTGTCACCTGGAGTCGGAGCGTCCAGACTCGACCGCCTTTACGTTTCAAAGGCATACGTGTCCTGCGTTCCGACTGCTTCTATACAGCAGGTTCCGTGCACGGACCACCGTCTGGTGTGGGCGGAGCTCACTTCGTTCTGCGCTCGGACGGGGTCCGCGTACTGGCATTTTAATAACCTGTTGTTGGAAGACCAGCGGTTCCTGGACTCGTTCCGTCGCTTCTGGGCCGGCTGGAGAAGGAAGCAGGGAGGCTTCCCCTCCTTGAGGCTATGGTGGGACGTGGGCAAGACTCATGTCCGAGTTTTCTGTCAAGAGTACGCGAAGGGGTCGACAAAGAGACGCAAATCCAGGGTCGAGGAGTTGGAGAAGGAGGTGCTCGACCTGGAGGCACGTCTCCGTCAGCTCGATGCGGACCCGGCCCTGCGGTCGGTGTACGATGAGAAGAAGGGCGCGCTGCGGGACCTGCAACTGGTCGGGTCTCGGGGCGCGTTCGTGAGGTCGCGGATCTGTTTCCTTAAGGAGGTGGACCGTGGCTCCCCCTTCTTCTACTCGCTGGAAAAAAGGCACAGGGACCGTAAGCAGCTCCTTACGCTGCTGGCCGACGACGGATCCCTTGTCTCGGATCCGGAGGGCAACAGGGCCATCGCCCGAGATTACTACACTGCCCTGTTCTCTCCGGATCCGTCCAGTGAGGAAGCTTGCAGAGTTTTGTGGGAGGACCTGCCGCAGGTCGGCCCGGAGTGCACCGGAAAGCTCGACTCCCCTATAAGTCTGGGGGAGCTGACCGGCGCACTCGACGGTCTTTCTAGGGGCAAAACCCCGGGACTAGACGGGCTGACCGTGGAGTTCTTCAGGGCGTTCTGGGACGTCTTGGGGAGCGACTTCGCGGGGGTCCTGGGGGAGAGCATTGCTACCGGGGAGATGCCCCTTTCGTGGCGCAGGGCCGTGATTGCCCTGCTGCCGAAGAAGGGGGATCTCCGCCTTCTTAAAAACTGGCGCCCGGTCTCCCTCCTCAGCACGGACTACAAAATCTTCGCCTGAGCCATTTCTTCTTGGCTCGGCACAGGTGCTGGACCACATGATCCACCCTGACCAGTCCTACACCGTCCCGGACCGAACCACTTATGATAACATCCATCTGATCCGGGACATCATCCACCATTCCCAGAGGGCTGGTCTGTCGAGCGCCTTCCTGTCTCTTGATCAGGAGAAGGCGTTCGACAGGGTTGATCACGAATACTTACTCGGAACTCTGCGAGCTTTCGGGTTCGGGACACATTTTGTCACCCGGATCCGACTTCTGTACACCACCGCGGAGTGGCTAGTGAAGGTTAACGGGTCCCTGACGGCGCCCCTTCGCTTTGGGAGAGGGGTACGTCAGGGCTGCCCCCTGTCTGGCCAGTTGTATTCTATTTGCGTGGAGCCTTTCCTGCGCCTCTTGCAGAGAAGGTTGT
Organism: Carcharodon carcharias; assembly: GCF_017639515.1. NCBI lineage: Eukaryota > Metazoa > Chordata > Chondrichthyes > Lamniformes > Lamnidae > Carcharodon > Carcharodon carcharias. Next base: position 78,161,491 of record NC_054485.1, read on the forward strand.
CGGGATTGGTTCTGCGCGGGCTGGGCATCGGGGTGGTCCTTTCGGCTTACGCTGATGACGTGCTCCTTATGTTTAGTGACCCGGCTGACCTGCGGAGGATGCGCGAGTGCCAGGAGGTCTACTCTGCCGCTTCTTCTGCCAGGATCAACTGGGGTAAATGTTCTGGACTCCTGGTCGGTCAGTGGCAGATGGATCCCCTACCCGAGGAGTTCAGGCCTTTCACCTGGAGCAGGACCAGCCTCCTCTACCTGGGGGTCCATCTCTGCCCTGCTGAGGAATCCTGGCCGGCGAACTGGCAGGAACTGGAGACGAAAGTCACCGCTCGCCTGCGGCGCTGGACAGGACTGCTCCGAGTGCTATCTTACCGAGGTCGAGTTCTGGTCATAAACCAGCTGATCGCCGCCATGTTATGGTATCGGCTGGTCACTTTGACCCCTCCCCCAGACTTTGTCACAAGAATCCAGAGATTGTTAGTCGACTTCTTCTGGGACAAAAGATTGCACTGGGTCACTGCCGAGGTTCTGAGTCTCCCGCTTAGGGAGGGTGGTCAGGCACTAGTGTGCCTACACACACAGGTGGCGACTTTCCGCCTTCAGAACCTGCAGCGATACCTCTACGTCGAGCCTCCTCCTAGATGGTGTGCCCTGACGACGTATTTCTTCCGTCAGGTGCACGGCCTGAATTATGACGTGCAGCTCCTGTTTATAGAACAGCTGGGCCTCAGTGGCTCCTTGCAGGAGTTGCCCGTCTTTTACCAGGACCTGATCAAAGTCTGGAAAGTGGTCGCCTCGCGACGCAGCTCTCCCCCGTCAGGAGTAGCGGCTATCGTCAGAGAGCCGCTGCTCAGGAATCCGCCCCTCCGTCCTTTTCAGTGGTTGGCGGAGAGGAGGGCTGTGGCCGCAGGGGTGACCAGGATCGGGGACATGCTGGGTGGCGGAGGACTGGGCTGGAGGCTCCCGCAGGAGTTGGCGCGACGCGCGTCTGTGAGTGTCCAGGTCACAGCCGATGCCATCCAAGACCTGAGAACGGTCCCGACGTTATTTTGGGTCTTGAGGTGGCCCAGGTGCGCGGTGGTCTTCCGTCTGAATGTTCCCCTGTTCGGACGGAATTCCACATTGGCCCCAAGCCCCGAACCCTCCCTCGGGTGCTGGTGCCCCGCAATATGAGCCGCCTCGGGGACATGCCCTCTGTGCCTTTTGGCACGGCAAAGAGGGGCTTTTTGTACGGACTGCTGCTGCACACCTTCCATTTTCTCGCCCTTGTCCGTCGACCGGACACGCCCTGGTGTGCCTTGTTGCCGTCCGGCGGCGGAGGCCCCCGATGGGAGGCCCTCTACAGAGGTGTCCTCCCCCTTTCTATCGGGGACCTGGGTTGGAGGGTGTTGCATGCAGCAGTCCCTTATAATAAGAGGATGCATAGGTTCACGGACTCTCAGGACACGTGCCCTTTTTGCGGTCTTGTGGAGTCCGTGGACCATGTATACATAGGTTGTTGTAGGCTGCACTCCCTTTTTAGTTATTTGAAAAACCTTTTATTGATGTTTTGTTTGCACTTCAGCCCCACGCTCCTGATCTATGGGCACCCGGTGGGGAAGGGGGTCGGGAAGGAGGAGGACCTCCTCGTGAACCTGCTCCTGGGCCTGGCCAAGTTGGCCATTAACAGGTCCAGGCAGCGGGCGATCGACGGGGGAGTCCCGCCGGATTGTTTGTCCCTCTTCCGTGGCTACGTTCGCTGCCGGATGTCCCTGGAGAAGGAGCACGTGGTGTCTGCTGGCACTCTCGAGGCCTACCGTGCTCGGTGAGCACCGCGGGGACTGGGGTGTTTTGTTGACCCCTTTAATCACATTTTGATTTAAAGTTTGTAAGTTTCCTTTAAACTTTGTTCTTGGTTTTACAGCTGACCTGAATTAGGGGCTGTGCCTGATTTATCCCAATTTTGTTGATTTGGTTTTCATTTAAAAGATTATCAAGAGTTCAAATCTCACAATGGCAAACTATGAAACAATGAGCTAAAACAACCCATTCCCCCCTCCGCCCCCAAAAATAAAACTCAAAACAATGTAATTACTGAGACATTGACAGTATCTTCCTTCAGGCTCAGGTGGTGCCAGAAGCCTGTATCTGTTGAAGAGGCTAAAGGACAGAAAATAGAGAGTAAGAATAAACAGGACCTTTTCAAGTTGGCAGGCTGTTGCGAGTGGAGTGTCACAGGGATTGTTTCTATTTACCATCTATATTAATGATTTAGAAGGACAAAGGACAAAGTATACTGTATCTAAGTTTGCTGATGATTCAATTCTAGGTGGGAAGGTAAGCTGTGAGGAGGACACAGATTGTGCAATGGGATATGGATGAGTTAGATGAGTGGGCAAGAAAGCAGCAGCTGGAAATGTAAGATTATTCATTTTGGTTGGAAGAATAGAGAAACAGGTTTTTGTTAAATGGTGAGGAATTATTGAATGTTGATGTTCAGAGGGTTTTGGGTGTTCCCATGCACAAAACACAGTAAATTAATATACAGTTAAATGAAGCAATTGGGGGAACAAATGATATGTTGGCCTTTATCACAACAGGGTCAGGGTACAAGAGTAAAGAAGTCTTGCTGCAATTGTACAGAGCTTTAGTGAGAACACATCTAACTACTCTGGGTAAGCCACTGGATAAATTAATTGACTGCCAGCATGGGTTTTCATCAGCCGAATATCAGCAGGGAAGGGGCCGGAAAATGTGGTGAGCCTTTGTAAACTCCATTGAATTCGGTGGGACCATAAAATCCTGCTGTCATAAAATTCCGCCCAGCATGTGGGCAGGATTAACATCATCTCCAGAGAATTGAAAAATACAGGCTAATGAACACCTTCGAAAACTGGCTGAGTGAATTTAAGTGGTTGCTTAGTTCAAAAAGAACTGCAAATGGGTCACAATTACAAAACCTGAATTATTTTCATCACATGATTTTTCTTTCTTTAAGCAGACTGCTGTAAGACCAAAACAAAAAATCAAAATTACCTGGAAAAACTCAGCAGGTCTGGCAGCATCGGTGGGTGGGGATGGAGGAGGGAGTTTAAGATCTAAAATTGTTGAACTCAATATTCAGTCCGGAAGGCTGTAAAGTGCCTAGTCGGAAGATAAGGTGCTGTTCCTCCAGTTTGCGTTGAGCTTCACTGGAACAATGCAGCAAGCCAAGGACAGACATGTGAGCAAGAAAGCAGGGTGGAGTGTTAAAATGGCAAGCGACAGGGAGGTGTGGGTGATGCTTGAGGACAGACCGAAGGTGATCTGCAAAGCGGTCACCCAGTCTGCGTTTGGTCTCTCCAATGTAGAGGAAACCGCATTGGGAGCAACGAACACAGTAGACTAAGTTGAAGGAAATGCAAGTGAAATGCTGCTTCACTTGAAAGGAGTGTTTGGGCCCTTGGACAGTGAGGAGAAAGGAAGTGAAGGGGCAGGTGTTGCATATTTTGCGTATGCATGGGGAGATGCCGTAGGAGGGGGTTGAGGAGTTGGGGTTGATAGAGGAGTGGACCAGGATGTCCCGGAGGGAACGATCCCTATGGAATGCTGCCGGGGGGGTGAAGGGAAGATGTGTTTGGTGGTGGCATCATGCTGGAGTTGGCAGAAATGGCGGATGATGATCCTTTGAATGCGGAGGCTGTTGGGGTGATAAGTGAGGACAAGTGGGACCCTATCATGTTTCTGGGAGGGAGGAGAAGGCGTGAGGGCGGATGCGTGGGAGATGGGCCGGACACGGTTGAGGGCCCTGTCAACGACCGTGGGTGGAAAACCTAGGTTAGGGAAGAAGAAGGACATGTCAGAGGAACTGTTTCTCTTCTGCTATAAGACCAACCTTGTAATGTGTAGCAACACTGTACTGGGGTAAGCTAGTTGATGATGTTGAATTTTCAAAACCTCTGATCTCCTATAACAAAATGAAAGGAGCCAATACTAAGGAGTTAGAACCAAATGTAAGAGATGTTTTCTTCTTTCATTTAACATAATATGTAACACTAAAGAAAAGGCCATCTCCTGGATGTTGGGCACATTGCAACAAGATGGCCTTTGAATTAATCCAACTATTGTAAATTTAATACATAGCATGATAAATTGTTTGTTTATCTCTGTTCACAAAGCTAGTTCAGTTTTTACCCACCTCCATTCAGTGACAATACCATGGCATTTGTTGTATTTACTCTCCTTAGACAGATCAGGAATCACAGACAACCGTGCTCCAAAGCTTAAGGGCAGAATTTTGTCCTTGATGGGTTGGCAGGCCCCACCGACTCGGCAGCTGGCAGGCAGCCGATTGCCGCTGCCGAAACGGGCCGCGCCGCTTTTTTGCGTGGGCAGGCCAAATAAGGCCCGCCCAGCGGGTTAGCGATTCCCGTGTACAACGGGAAAATCGTTGCGGAGGCGGGCGTGTTCAGACCGCAGGTTCCAGTGGGGAACCGTCAGTCTGTATAGGTTGAGGCAGTTCACCATGGCCACTGACAGAGAGCAACATGCTGCTTTCAGGGACCAGGAGGAGGAGGAGGTGGGGGGCAGGCTCGGTTCTCAGATGCCTGCCTTGCTGTCCTCCTCCAAAAGGTGTCCAACCATCGGGATGTCTTGTTTCTGGAGGATGGGGGAGGAGGGCCTCGCACATCACCAGGCAGGCGTAGCAGGAGGTGGCGGAGGCTGTTAGCTCTCAAGATGCTGTGCGGTGCACAGGATCCCAGTGCCACAAGCGCTTCAATGATTTGCTGCGCTCTGGAAGGGTGAATACCATGTCGGCCTTGGCCAATTTACCCAGCAGGTAGCCTTAGCCTTTGAGGCCCTCCGCCCCGCCCTAACTCAATGTCGTTACTGGATTTGGCATTTGGCATATGCTAGGTGGACAAACAGATTGTGGCCATGCTTACATCAGCCTTAGTGGTTGAGGAGAAGATGGGTTCTCCCCGCAGCATTTGTTGGTGTTTGTCGCATTTGAGTAGTCTGCGGGCAACCTGTAGGGGAGGCAGCTAGACACATACTCAGAACTCCAACATATGTCTTATTGATGGTGATGACATGGTGGAAGGGGAGCCTCAAGATGTCGTGGCCAAGAGCCATCAGCTGGCCTCGGCACCACACCTAGTTGCGTCTCCTTGCCATGGGCGCTAAGACCTGTGTGCTAATCAAAGTGATGGACGCTGAATGTGTCCAAGGTGGCCATCGGGGGCGGGGGTTGGGAGCAGCCGTACTATCTTCTGGGGACTGATCGCCAGTAGTGTGGACAGGAGCCGCTGGAGGCCTCAGATGGGCCACTGTGGTTGGGGGCTGCGTGCATGTGCAGAGTACATGAGTGATCAGCCCTAATAAATCCTCTTCTCTGTTCTGCAGGCAAAAACCGAACACAATCTCAGGGAGTGTCAGCGGACTGATGGTGGGCACGCCGTGCTCCAGCACCTCACCACTTATGAGGAGCAGGCCATGGAGCTGGGGAGGAGGCAGTTGGCCAGGTCGGCAGGTGTCGGCGAGGCTGGGGTGCAGCGGCCAGGTGGTTGAGGTCCACAGTCCCATCCACTCTTGTCTCCCCACCATCCAAACCACTGATGATTGCAGCAATCATTAATGCTGCAACACTGCTCATTCACAGACTGAGACACTCAGACACGTGGGTCATACACAAAGGTACCTCATCCCTTGAGGATGCGCGTCTCCACCACCTTCCAAAGTCGCCTTATCCCATTTGTGACCACTATCCCCATGGCCTAACATGCCATGGCATCGCTGCTGCACAGCCAAAGATGTTTTGCATCTTAGGAGGGCTGGTACCTTCACCCACCCTTTCAGTCAGTGCATCCCACATTACTCTGTCCAAAAGGTCCTCAGCACCTCACCTGTCAACCTCACGGCACTCAAATTAAATAAATGCCACCCCCGTTACTCATCCCTGCACCAAGGGGAAATTTTGCCTTCTGCCCACCCGTTCTATACCCCTCATAACGGTATGAAGGCCAATAATGTGACCTGATAATCTCCTGTGCTCCACGGCAAATGTTGCAAGTGTTTGCAATGTTTCCTCATCACCCCAACTCTCCAGGCCAGCATTCATCCAGGCCAGGAACCTCTGCACTCTCCCCACTCCAATGCCACAAAATATTCCATGTGGCATTCCATAGGCCATCTGAGCAGCCTGTCTGTATGCGTGTGTAATGTTTGGTCTTCCTCTTGACTATTTTCCACCCCACCAATGTTCATCCCCTTAGGGTCTTGAAGAGTGAGTGACTTATGAGGCTGGGGGGAAAGGGATGAAAGGTGTTACTGACTGAACGCTAATTGATGCACTGTCCTTGTTGTTAATTTCAGCATCACCACCACTTGGCCACGGCCAACAAGACTGTAGCACCCCCTCCACACCTGAGGGCCAAGACATGCAACTTGCGGCACATCATTTCAGTCAGCCAGGCACCAGCGCAGCCACAAACACTTGGGTGGGGAATGTAACATTGGCTAGTGTCCTGGGTCACAGTGGAGAGGGCACTTCACAATCACTGGAGGAGATGGCAGGGACAGAGAGTGCCGATGGCGCCAGCAGCCGGAGGGCTGTAGGGGACCAGACACATGCTGAGTCCGGCAGTGATGATGTGCCTCTGGAGATGTCACCAATGCAGCAGCTGCAGGACAGGCGGCAGGATTCGCGGGAGCATCTGGCAGGGTTGCATAAGGGTGTGCTTCAGTTGCTCTCTGTGGTGGAGGAGTCCAGGTAAGTGAAGGCATGAACCTCAGGACAGAGTTTCAGGCTTCCTCCACTGAGAGATTAGCGACTCTCGTGGAGAAGGGCTTCGATCGGATTGAGAGTCTTCTGATTGGGTTACGCTCTGACCTGCAAGCCCTCACAGCAGTAATGGCCACAGGTGGTCATTCCCAATGTGGGAGATGTTGTGGACACCAAGTGTCGGCGCTTGGTGCCCATGCATCTGCGGTGAGCAGGGATGTCCAATGTGACCTCACGTTGGCACAGCAGCTACCTGTCGTCGCTGCGAGCTCCTCTCAGGGCACTCCGGATGAGGGCAGCAGCTCCTCCGCCCCTCTGCCAGTCAACATTGCATCCGTGGAGGCTGTGACAACTGGGGAGGCGCCAGTTCTGGAACTGGCCACTCCCTCTCAGGCGGAGCCATCACAGGTTCCACAGGCCAGAGGACGCCCGCCAAGGTCATCGAGGCCAACAGGACAGCAGAGTCAGCAGGCTGTCTCACAAGCCACTCCGAGCCATGGGGCGGCACCTAGACGTAGCACCCGGAAACGAAAGCATAAGGCACCTTAAGCACTCCATGGGTTTGTCACTGGTGATTTTGTGTTGGCCTTAGATTAGGGAACAAATAGTTATGTTTGTAAGAGAGACATTTTTGTTTGATGTTGGACTGAATAAAGTCCAGTTTTCTGACCATGGCTGATGGTGTTTCCTTTGTGCTGCATTTGTATGTTTCACAGACGTATCATGAGTGTTTGAGTGGACATTGATGTTTCTGTACTAAGCCCTTAGTTGCAATTGAACAGGTGGAAGATGTGGCATCTAAGTGCCACGTGTGGAAGTGCCAGGCAATGCTGCTCCTGCTGATCCATGTGTGTGGAGCTAGCTGAAGGTTCTTTGGATTAAATTGTCCCGGGTGTCCCTGTGTCCTTGGTGCAGTAGCGGGTCAGCGTGCTGCCCCTCATCATTGTCCTGTGCTTCCTCACCCTCTGAGACACTGCTGGATTCATCATGTGCAGCCTCATCCACTGTGTCAAGGTCTTTATCGTCAACCAGCGCAAGATTGTGCAGAGCGCAGCATGCTACCACTATCAGGGAGACACGATCTGGGGGGTACTGGAGTGTGCCCCCTGATCGGTGCAGGCAATGGAAGCTCATCTTGAGAAGACCAATGGCGCTCTCCACCACAGTCCTTGTGGTGCCCTGGCTCCTATTGTAGCGCTGCTCAGCTTCTGTTCTTGGATGTCGGAGAGGCGTCATGAGCCACCTACGCAGGGGACAGCCCTTGTCACCCAGCAGCCAACCATCCAGCCGAGCCGGAGCACTGAAGAGCCCCAGCACCTGGGAGTGTCTGAGAATGCAGGCGTCATGGGAGCTGTCTGGGTACCTTGCACAGACTTGTAAAATCAGCATCCTGTGATCACACACTATCAGCACGTTCATGGAGTGGAAGCCCTTCCTGTTGATGAAGGCACCAAGCTCACCCGCTGGCACCTTGATAGCCACATGTGTACAGTCTATTTCACCCTGGACACGGGAGAAGCCAGCAATGGCCGCAAAGCCTCTGGCTCGCTGTGCCTGACTTGCCTGGTCACAGTGGAAGTGGATAAAGATCAATGCCCATCTGAACAGACTGTCTGTAACCTGTTTGACACAAGTGTGGACAGCTGATTGGGAGACACTGCAAAGATCACCCACCTGGAAGGAGCCAGAGGCATACAAGTGGAGGGCAACTGTGAGCTTCAGAGCAGCTGGCATGGGGTGTCCAGCCACACTGTTAGGAGAGATCTCAGGGCCAAACATCTGACAGATATAGTTGACTGTCTCCCTTGAGAGTTGGAGACTCCTTCGGCACTGCAGCTCAGTCATCTTGAGATAGCTGCTTCACCGCCTGTATACCCTGGCAGCAGGAGAGTGGCATCTTCTGCGGCCCCTTCCACCTTGGACAACCTCTTGGGCCTGCGCCCCTTGTGCCTGCACCTGGCCTCCCAAAGGTGGCTCCCCTGGAGGCTGATTGCCCAGTCCTGGCCTCCTCCTTATTCTATCCCTCCCTTCCTCCTCAGGGGAGCTGTCTCCAGTGGAGAGGTCAGAACCCATACCCAGGCTAAATGGAGGCCTCCGGAAAGCTGCAGGCCCGATAAAGATTACTGTCTGCAGACTGCTGAGCTGAAGCTTCAAAGTGCACAGAAAGCTCTTGGAAATCGATCTAAACTACTACCGATCACACAGGCAAGTTTAAAACACTTTCTGCATTAAAAACACCATGAAAAACATGAACAACCCCTCTGAGTCCACATATCCCACCAATGCATGAGTTTTGATTTAAAAAAATCACCTACCCGCCTGCCCATTGGGCCTGTGCGCCAAAGTTCGCATGGGTCTCTCAAAATCCTGGTCGATGGGCAAGTTAAGGGCCTTAACAAGGCCTTTAAGTAATGGCGGATGCAGGTCACGCTGCAGAGCGCGCCCACCCAACTAAATATCACAATGCCGCGCGCTGACATCGGGACGCTCGCACGACGTCAGCACGGGACATTTTAAGCGCTGAGTTGCGGGCTCCGCCACCCGCACATCAGCCAAAAAATTCTGCCCTAAACTTTCCAACGAAACCGTACCTCATTAAGGAATGCTTGCTGGAATGCAAAGTTAATCAGTATGCAGAACCTTAGTAAAACTTTATGTTTCAATACTTTGATAAGAAATTGAATGACCATTATGAACAGCCTCAAACATAAATAACTGATAACATGCCAATATGAGCAAGGAAACCCCAAAGGTAAAAACAAAAAACTGCGGATGCTGGAAATCCAAAACAAAAACAGAATTACCTGGTAAAACTCAGCAGGTCTGGCAGCATCGGCGGAGAAGAAAAGAGTTGACGTTTCGAGTCCTCATGACCCTTCGACAGAACTAGGTGAGTCCCAGGAAGGGTTGAAATATAAGCTGGTTTAAGGGGCGGGGGGGGCGGTGGGTGGGTTGAATATTGAATTCAACAACTTTAGGTCTTGACCTCCCTCCTCCATCCCCAGCCCCTTTCTGTTTCTTCCCCCTTCCTTTTGTTTTTTTTCCAATAAATTATATGGATTTTTCTTTTTCCCTCCTATTTCCATTATTTTTAAATATTTTTAAATCTTTTATGCTCCCCCCACCCCCACTAGAGCTATACCTTGAGTGCCCTACCATCCATTCTTAATTAGCACATTCGTTTAGATAATATCACCAACTTCGACACCTCTGTGTTCTTTTGTTCTGCCGTCTGTGACATCTTTTGATGATCTACTTCTATCACTGCTTTTGCCTACAACCACACCACGCCCCTCCACTTGTCTCCCTCTCCCCACCACCCCCCCACCACCCCCACGCTCCCACCACCACCACCCCCCCCCCCCCCCCCCCCCCCCCCCCCCCACCACCCCCACCTCCACCTTTAAACCAGCTTATATTTCAACCCTTCCTGGGATTCACCTAGTTCTGTTGAAGGGTCATGAGGACTTGAAATTTCAACTCTTTTCTTCTCTGCCGATGCTGCCAGACCTGCTGAGTTTTTCCAAGGAAACCCCAAAAGTTAGTTTACAAATTAGACTTGGGATGCTTCAGGGAGTTGCAAAAACAACCACAGGGAACAGAAGAGAGATAATCATGGCTGGAACATATTTGAAGGAATGTCAATTCAGCTGACTTAAGTGGTGCACATAGAATGTTTAAGGTATTAAGTTTACCAGCAAGCTGCAACAAACTGACGCAAGCTAACATTGAATGATGATGATTGGGGTTGACTTCTCTTGAGCTGCAAAGTGTTAACTCTACAGGCCGCTTATTTGTCTGTTTCTGTACTTTCTGGTATCAGATTAACTCCATTTTTTAAATGTACCAAGCAACAGCTTCCTTGGAGTCAGTGATTTGAGAGGCTCGGATTGTTTAATTATCTTGGTGGTCCTGGAATGTGTGATCAGAGAAAGAAGTTGCTTTTGTGTGTTTGATAACCATCTGAAGACATCTGTAACTCTGAGGATGATAGGAATTGACTGAAGGAAGTTGAAGAAAGATGGAAAACATCAAGGTAGACTTTAACTCTATGGGTTAAATAAAGAACTCTGCATACCATTGGACATTATAATCTAAGGTCGTTTTGATAGGATGTAAGGCCCCTGTCAATGGAACATTCATGCCCAGCTTGGATAAAAAGTATAAAGATTGTTAAAACACCTGAAATCAGTAAGAAGGCAACCTGGTCCTGAAAGGGGTAAAATCTATGTGAGGTGATCACTTGTGGCGATTGTACAATCAATGCTGCAGTCAAAAGGAGAAGGCCTGACTAGACCTACAATCTAAAATTGTAAATTTCATTCACACCCTATATGCTGAGCCCTCATCATTAGCATTTCAAATACCTGCTGTACACCTAACTCTTTGATAATTTGAACCCCTCAGTTTATCCATCTATAATTTAATTAAATCAGCCACGCACGCACGCACGCACGCACACACACGCACACACACACACACACACACACACGCCTACTTTACAATAAACCACAATAATATAATGAAAAATGTAATAGTTTTGTGACAGTATTCCCTGGAGTTTAGAAGAATGGCAGAGATTTCGTTGAAAGGTACAAAATTCTTAGAGGGATTAATAGGGTATCACGGAATCTTTACAGTGCAGAAGGAGGTCATTTGGCCCATTGAGTCTGCACTGGCTCTCTGAAAGAGCATTCTACGTAGAACCACTCCCCATCCTTATCCCCATAATCTTACACATTCTGACTTTTCAGGTAGCAATTCAATTCCCCTTTGAATATCTCAATAAACCTGCCCCCACCACCTTCTCAGGAAGTTCATTCCAGACTCCAACCACCCTAGAGGGTGAAAAATGTTTTCCCTCACCTCACTTTTGCCAATTATTTTGAATCTGTGCCCTCTAGTTCTTGAAGGTCTCTTGAATGGGTACAGTTTCTCACTATTAACCCTGTCCACACCCCTCAGGATCTTGAATACCTCTTTCAAGTCTTCTCTCGGCCTTCTTTTCTCCAAGGAAAACAATCCCAACCTCTCCAATCTATCCTCATAGCAACAGTTCTTTACTCCTGGAATCAGCGAAGGTTCACTAGGCTGATACCAGGGACAGCAGGACTGTTGTATGAGGAGAGATTGGTTTGACTGGGCCTGTATTCACTCGAGTTTAGAAGAATGAGAGGGGATCTGATTGAAACATATAAAATTCTAACAGGGCTAGACAGACTAGATGCAATGAAGATGTTTCCCCTGGTTGGGGAATCTAGAACCAGGGGCCACAGTCTCAGGATATGGGGCAGGCCATTTAAGCCTGAGATGAGAAAAATTTCTTCACTGAAAGTTTGGTCAACCTGTGGAATTCTCCACCACAGAAGGCTGTGGAGGCTGGGACACTGAGTATATTCAAGAAAGAAATTTATAATTTTTGGATATTAGGGGCATCAAGCGATATGGAAAGAAAGCGGGAATATGGCATTGAGATAGAGGATCAGCCATGATCATATTGAATGGCAGAGCAGGCTTGAAGAGCTGAATGGCCTTCTCATGCTCCTAATTTCTATGTTTCCATGTTTCTTGTGAATCTTCTCTGTACTCTCTCCAATGCCTTCACACCCTTCATCAAATATGGTGCCTAGAGCTGGACGCAGTACTCCAGATGAGGCCCAACTAGTGTCTTTTACAAGTTCAGTCTGACTTCCTTACTCTTGTACTCAATGCCCCTATGAGGGTAGATGCTGTGGGGCTGTTTTTTTTTTCTGGCTGGGACTCTGCAACACAGGGTCACCATCTCAGAATAAGGAGTTAGCCATTTAGGACTGAATGGAGGAGAAATTTCTTCACCCAAAGCATTCTCTATCCCAATGGGTTGTGGATGCTCAGTCAATAATAGTTACATTGATAAATTGTGGGGCGTTAGGGGGATCTGGGATATGGGGCAGGAAAGTGGGTTAAAGTAAGTTAGTCATAATCATATTGAATGGTGGAGCAGGCTTGATGGACCATATGATCTACTCTGGCTCCTATTGCTTTCAGCACATTATCCTAGAAAGATGGAACAGGCTTCTGTGTCCCTGGGAACAGTAGCCTCTTACTGGAACTTCATGCCAAATAATAACTATACATCAATCTGCACCCAAAATAAATTTAACTAGGTAGTCTGGCCAGCAATCTGTATTGGTGACTTTAGAAAGCCCTGTACAGACTTTAAGCTCGGCTGGTCCAGACCATGTTCCATGGTTTGCATTCATATTGATGCACTTGGCAAATATATAGTGAGACATGCATGGAAATTGTGTGTTTTTGAGTCATACGGAACAGTAAGGTTCAGCTTCTCTCGGTCATGTTAGCCTCGTGTTGTTGGTAACACTCTCAGTTCTGAATCAGAAAGGCTCAAACCCAACTCTATCAATTTATCATATAATCCAGCTGACATTTCAATGGAATAATCAGGCAGAGCTGTATGTTTGGGGTGTCATTTCAGATGAAAGATGAAGGTAGAACAATCCTGTGGTGCTATTTGAAAAGAACAAGAGAGTTTCACTGTTATCATGGCCAATATTTATCGCTCATACAATGTCACGTCAAAAAAAATGATTATCTGATTATTTATTTCATTGTGGGATCTTGCTGTGTTCAAACTGGTTGCCACCTTTCTCTGTATTACAGCAGTGATTACACTTTGAATGTAGTTAATTGTGGAGTACATTAGGATAGTCTGAGGTCATGACAGGAACTATAGAAACACAAGTTTTTCTTTCTCCCTTAATCTGTGCTGGTTAGTTGGTCCAGCCAGGATGTTCAGTGTTGTGGGATTTGAGAACACTAGGCAGGGAAAATGGAGGAAAAGCTAGTAAGAGTTTTCACTCTGTAAAGATCCCACACTGGACAAAGTACTCGTGTGGTTATGGAGTAAGAGCAGCATGCAATGTGGTAAAAACAAAAAAACTGCGGATGCTGAAAATCCAAAACAAAAACAGAATTACCTGGAAAACCTCAGCAGGTCTGGCAGCATCGGCGGAGAAGAAAAGAGTTGACGTTTCGAGTCCTCATGACCCTTCAACAGAACTGGGTCTGATGCCCCAGTGGATGGATAACCAGCTGATAATCATTGTGGAACAAGCTCCATTGAGAGCTCAGCTCCTTCGGCAGACAGGAGTCAATAGGAGAAAATTCATGGCTTTCTAAATTCTTTTTCCGAAAGATCACACTCTATGAAACCATACTTAATATAGAGAATGTCAGGAGTATAAAGCATAGATGCAACCTGACCATCGCCCAACAAATCAATGCTTCCACTATCTCTGCAACCATTTCCTTTAAGATCCTAGAATGCAGGCCTTGTCAGACTTTAATCCCATTAGTTTTCCCGTTACATTTTCTCTAGTGAGAGTGATTGTTTCAAGTTCCTCCCTCCTTTTTGCCTTTTGATTTTCAACTATTCTTGGGATGCTTTGTTTGGTGTCTTCTACTGTGAAGACAGATACAAAATACTTGTTCCTTGTTACCCAGTATTAATTCCCCAGCCTCATACTGCAAGGGACCAATGCTCACTTTAGCTGCTCTTTTCCTTTTTATATAATTGCGGCTTTTCCTGCTAGTTTTCTCTCATACTCAATTTTGATTTATTCATTTACGGAATGGCTAGGCCAGCATTTAGTGCCCATCCCCAATTCCCCATGAGAAGGTGGTGGTGAGCTACCTTCTTAAACCAATGCAGTCCATGTGGTGTAGTTACACCCACAGTGCTGTAAAGGAGGGAGTTCCAGTATTTTGACCCAGCAACAGTGAAGGAACGGCCCCATCTTTATTTTTTTAGTCATCCTTTTGCTGGTTTCTAAAACTTTCCCAAGCGTCTGCCCTGCCGCTAACATTGTACGCCTTGTATTTTTCAATTTGATACCACCCTTAACTTCTTTAGTTAGCCACAGATGGTGCATCCCTCATCCTTCTGATAGCTTCTTTCTTCCTTAGTGAGGAGTATATCTTCATTGAGAGTGCCCATTAATCAAAACCCATTTCTCCCACAGCAGGATCTCTGATCTTATTTACCCAATGCTAATTTGCTTGTGGCTCAGGTAATATTCCAGAGATTATCACCTTTGTTGTTCTGCTGTTTAAGTTAGCCTCTAGCTTCTCATAGTCCCTTAACAGAATTTCTTTCTCAGTCCTACCTATGTCATTGGTACCTGGACCACAACTGGATCTTTCCCCTCCCACTCCTCATCCTCACCAATCTACCTGCCGCAGAAGCACCTGTCTATGACGTATTGGTAGGAGTAACCACGTCTCAGACTTTGTGGAAACAAAGTCCCGTCTTCCCATTGAGGGTACCCTCCATTGTGTTGTGTAGCAGTACCACGGTGCTAAATGGGACAGATTTTAAACAGATCTAGCAAGTCAAAACTGGGTATCCATGAGGTGCAGCGGGCCATCAGCAGCAGCAGAATTGTACTCGAACACAATCTGTAACCTCATGGCCTGGCATATCCCCCACTCTACCATTACCATCAAGCCAGGGGATCAACCCTGGTTGAATGAAGAGTATAGGAGGGCTTGCCAGGAGCAGCACCTGGCATACCTGAAAACGAGGTGAAGCTGCAACACAGAACTACTATGCCAAACAGTGGAGCTAAGTGATCCTACAACCAACGGATCAGGTCCAAGCTCTGCAGTCCTGCAACATCCAGTTGTAAATGGTGGAGGACAATTAAACAACTCACTGGAGAAGGAGACTCCACAAATATCCCCATCCTCAATAATGGGGGAGCCCACTACATCAGTGCCAAAAGATAAGGCTAAAATATTTGCAACAGTCTTCAGCCATAAGTGCCGAGTAGATGATCCATCTTGGCCTTCTCCGGAGGTCCCCAGCATCACAGATTCCAGTCTTCAGCCAATTCAATTCACTCCACATGATATCAAGAAAAGGCTGAAGGCACTGGATACAGCAAAGGCTATGAGTCCTGAGAACATTTTGGTATACTTGTGCTGTGCCCCTAGCTAAGCTGTTCCAGTAGAGCTACAACACTGTCATCTACCCAACAATGTAGAAAATTGTCCAGGTATGTCCTGTTGACAAAAAAGCAGGACAAATCTAATCTGGCCAATTTCCAACATCAATCCACTCTCAAACATCAGAAAAATGCTGGAAGGTCTTGTTGACAGTGCTATGAAGAACCTACTCAACAATAACCTGCTCACTGATGCTCAATTTGGGTTCTGCTAGAGCCTCTCAGCTCCAGACCTCAATAAAGCCTTGGCCCAAAAATGGACAAAAGGGCTAAGGTTAAGAGGTGAGGCAGGAGTGTCTGCCTTTGACATCAAGGTAACATTTGACCAAGTGTAGAATCAAGGAGCCTGAGCAAAACTGGAGTCAATGGAAATCAGGGGGGAAACTCTCCACTGGTTGGAGTCATACCCAGCACAAAGGAAGATGGTTGTGCTTGATGGAGGTCAATTATCTCAGTCCCAGGACATCACTGCAGGAATTCATTCGGGTAGGTCCTAGGCTCAACCATATTTAGCTGCTTCAATGACCTTCCTTCCATCATAAGGTCAGAAGTTGGGATGTTCATTGATGATTGCACAGTGTTTAGCATCATTTGCAATTTCTTGAATATTGGGGCAGTCTATTCCACATGCAGCATGACCTGGACAACATTCAGGCTTGAGCTGATAAGTGGTAAGTAATATTTGTGCCACACAAGTGCCAGGCAACGATCATCTCTAACATAAGGAAATATAACTAGGCTGGATTGGTGACTCTGGTGGACCTCCTGTGGCCAGAACAGAGGTAGAGGACATCGCAGCAGCCTTCCACTGCATTCAGTAGGTGCCCCAAAGAAGTGTCACTAAATTTGGGGGCTGCCGTCTTCATTGCTTTCGGGGCCATCTGTCACCTGGAGCATTCTTGGTCTGAAGACATGAAGTAGGCATTCGCTCAGGTGCACTTTAAATATGGTGTCCGAAGGAAGGAGGTGCTGAGGTTACAGTGTGGCAGGCTAATCCGAGCTGTGAATGCATTATTAATGAGGTGAAATCCACCAGGAAGGGGGTGATACGGCGTGAAAACCCACCATTGTGATCAACAGGTAAACGGACTTTTTTCCCACCCACTACTGCACTTTGTGGCAATCTGGGACAATTCCACCCTATATAATACTTCTTTAAATACTAGTCATTGCCTGGGTACCGTCAAATTTTCATGTGTTTTCCCAATCCACCATGGCCAACTTGTCCCTCATACCTTCATTAGTTCCTTTGTTCAGGTTTAAGACCCTTGTTTCAGAATGAAATATATCGCATTCAATCTTAATGTGAAATTCTACATATTATGGTCACTATTACCCAGCAGCTCCTTTACAGCATCTTTATAAGTTAGTCCTATCTCATGTTAGGAAATAGAGATAGTTTAAGTAAATTATACCTGTATTTGCGGGTTTTAGGAATGAGCTTTGGCTTTAGTGTATAAGTTTGTATTTCTGTATCTATGTGTTAAGAAAGGTCAAATTGAGTTTTATTTTCACTTTAAGAGGTACTTGCATTTCTAATGAGAGCTTTACGGTTGTTGCAGCTAAGTTAAGCAAACAAGAGTAGAAAACACAGTACTGTTGCCTAGCAAAAGGAGTTAAGAGAGGCAGGTTCCTCCCACAGAAACACACAGAAAGAACTAGAAAAGCAGTTTTGAGTTCAGTCTTTGAAGATAGCTGTCAAGCAGAAGCAACCCAGAAGGGACAGATAGCCAGTCCCAAGCTAAAGTTGGTTGAAAGTAGCTGCCAGGAGAGACTGGAGCAAAAGGGACAGATAGCAAGACCCAAGCTAAAGAAAAGACCCCAAAATTCAGGAGAGAAGCAGGGGAAAGTCCCAAGTAGGCCTTCTAGTCAAAGGAAGGACCGGAAGCTGGAACAGGTCCTGTTAATGAAGTTAAGTGTGAGGGGCAGTGAGAAAGGCTCCAAGCTTCAGGTTTAAAGAGACAAAAGCTGCAGAAAATAGACTTAAAGCAAGAACAGCTTGCAAGAGGCAAGAAGGTCCAAAGAGATGGCTGAAGGTCTGGAACTCTTTTGCTATGGGTATGTGAAGTAGTGGTGTACTGTTTACTGCTGAGTCGGTGAGAGAGTGTGCATGGAAGAAAGCTTGAATGCATGTGGTGATCCAGGGAAGAGGAACGTTGGAAGGAGAGTTCAAAACCCTGGAGGTTAACACTTGCAGAAGGCATCTGAGAGAAAGCATTGGTTTGGGAGAAGTTTCCAAAGTGAGTTTTTGGAGAGTAGAGATTGGTAACCCTCATGTGAAAGACGGAGTTCAGTGAGACCAGTTTGCTTATGGTGGGACAAGCATCTGGGGGAGTTGATGAGAGATCCATAGTACCTGATTGAGGTAGCATCTATCACTTAGTTTCAGAGTATGGTGTGTCTGACCACAGGGTGCCCATTGGTACATGGGCTGTGTACTTATTGAGAACATTAGAGTATAAGATAGCTTTGTAACTTGTGTTATCCTTACAAATCTGTATATATCTGTAAAGGTATAGTTGTGAATGAAGGAATATTGTAACATAGTTCATCTTGTTTAGTAAATATTTTATGTTTTTGTTAAAAGTTCATTAGCTGATTCTGGTGACTCTGTTCAGTAGCCCCTCTTCAGGTATCTAAACAAACAAATAAAAGTTAGTATCTATCAAACTGGGTTCCACCCTAGGACCAGGCTTGCCCAGGGGTAACCTCAGCTGGGATCATAACACTCATTATGTAATACTAAATCTAATATAGCCCACTAAATCCACTATAGTGCTGCTCCAGAAAACCATCTCGTACACACTCCAGGAATTTATCCTCCATAGCATTAGTGCTAATTTGGTTTGCCCAGTCTATATGTAAATTGAAGTCATCCATTACTACCGTATCACCCACATGACATGCATCTCTAATTCCCTGATTTATATACCATGTCCAACATTGCCACTACCGTTTGGTGACCTGTAAACAACTCCCACCAATGTCTGCTGCCCCTAGCTGTTTCTGAGCTCCACACAAACCACTTTTACTTCTTGATCCTTCAATTTAGGATCCTCTCTTACTAATGTTCTGAATTCATCCCTTATTAAGAGTGCTACCCCACCTTATTTTCCATTTTGCCTATCCTTCCTAAATAATGAATATCCTTGGATATTCATTTTCTAATCTTAGTCACCCTATAGCCTCTGTCTCTGCAATGGTAATTAAATCAAACCCATATACCTTAGTTTGTGCCTTCAAATCATCAATGTTGTTGCGAATGCTGCATGCATTTGGATAGAGTGCATTTAATTCGGCTTTTTTAACATTATTCCACATACTATTTAATGCTTGCCTTTGTTTCATCTGTCTTCTAAATTTGCTTACTACCTTTCTACTTCTTGTTAGAAGTTTTGTTTCCCTCCAGTGACCTCCCGCTAAGGTTCCCATCCCATTGCCAATCTAGCTTAAACCCTCCCCAACATTGAGTTCAGTTTTTCCTGGGAGTCTGGGTTGAGATCTGCTTTGATGTTGAAGCAACTGATTTCACCTCCCCTCCTCTGGAGTTCAGCTCATGTGCCCAATGCCTGTACCAAAGCTGTGAAGAAGTCTGGAGATACATCTGGTGAAAATTGAACTGAGTGCTGGTGACTGGGGATCACTCAGTGTCGCTGTTAGTGATACCATCACTTTACTGATGTACAAGAGGAGGCTGACAGGTACTAATCCACTGGGTTAGGTTTATCCAATTCTGGTGTAAGAGGTTTTACCTGTGCAATCTTCCACATTAACAAATAGTTCACAATGTCATGGCTGCACAGAAATAGCCTTTCACCTCAGGATTATTCTTGAAGTGTAGGTAAATGCAGCCGACAATTTGTGCATGATGAGATCCCATAAATAGCAATGAGATAATGACCAGGTCAACTCTTAATTATGTTGGTTGAGGGATAAATATTGCCTGCAACACCAGAGAGGAGTCCCCTGCTTTACTTCAAATAATGTCCTTAGATAATTTAAATCCACTTGTTTCATCTAAAAGACAGCACCTCTGACAGAACAGCTCTCCCTCAATACTGACCTTACAACAGTGCAGCAACCCCTCAGTACTGCCCTTTTGTAATTAGCACCCCCTCAGTACTGTCCCTCCAACAGTGCTTTGTTCCTTTTGTACTGCCCACTGACAGTGCAGCACCCCCTCAGTCCTGACTCTCTAACAGTGCAGTACTCCCTCAATATTGATCCTCCAACAGTACAGTTTCCCCCAATACCAAACCTCCAACAGTCCAGTATCTCCCCATATTGATTCTTTGACAATGCAGCACTTCCTCAGTACAGTCCCTCCAACAGTGCAGCTTCCCTTCAATGCTGACTGTCTGACAGTGTAGCACTCCCTCAGTACTGCACTGGAGTGCCAGCCTAGATTTTGTGCTCAAGTCTCTGAGTTGGACGACTTTCTGACTCAGAGATCAGAACAATATGACTAAGCCCCAGCTCAGTCAGTGTCAGTGGAGGGAGGCGGGGTGGGGGGGGGGGGGTGGAAGGCGGGAAGGGGGGAGGAATGGTGGGAGGGAGATCACAGATTCTACCTATCTATTGACATTCTTGAAGAATATGGGTGAAAATAGTAAGTCAGCCATGTACTTTACAAAAAAAATATTTTTTAAGGTTATGTCTGTGGTGTTTTTAATTCTATCCACATGTATTGTTTCTAACTAAGAAAGGATAAATTTGGGGGCTGCAACTGTGGTCCCTGCTCAGCATCAATATTATCACATCAACTTCATGCATCCTCAGAGAGACTTACTCTTGTTCCATAGCAAGTTGGTTGATTTCAGTCCGGGGTGTCGCCGAGAATCCCAAGGGGAATAAATATATCAGCCCAGGATTCCTGCTCCTAATCACCATTCAGTGACTATTGCTATAGTGGATACTTGTAGCTGTAGCAAGAGGTCAAGATTGTTTTGAGTGCCCAGCGAACTCAATTAGTTTGCAGAGCTGTGGAGAAAGATTGGGACATTGAGATTAATTGGATAAATCTTCCAAAGGACTAGCACAGTCGGCGGCATCCTTCTGTCCACATTTCTAAGGAATTTGGAGGTGACATGACATGCCCCGCCTCTAGTGTTCACTGGTCTCTGCTGGGTCCTTATTGGTCAGTCTCTCTATTTAAAAACTCATGGTTCATTCCAGTTTTCAGTTTGTCGCTAAACGGATTGCCTGGGAATGTCTCTGCTCCAAAGCCTGAGTTATGCACCCAGAGCAAGGGAGGCCCGGGCCGGTAAAGAGCTGAGTTATACACCCGGAGTGACAGGATGGACTGCAGTCAGTGGGTGTTCGGGGAGAGTAGCTCCGGGAGTGTGAGGATGTTGTGGATCTGGCGTACAACTGAAATCAAAGTGAAAGCCTGCAGTGTCCTCCATTGTAAAGTCTGCAGTTATCAGAGGCCAGTGCGAGGACATCACTGCTGCTTGTTCAGTGTAATTCCCTTAAACATCTCTCCCTGTTTCGGTAATAACCCTTTGGGCTTTTTCTGATCTTTCCCGCGCTCAGCTCCCAACAAACCCCCTTCAGTAATTTTGTAATTGACTTTACTGTTCAATAAATTTTCGCACCAAATCTCTGCCCATTTGTAGGAAATCTTATTTGTGAGGCATGCAGGAAGCATTTGCCTTCTCATGTCCCGATACATTTGTAATGTTTACGGAAATTTTTCAACCTGTTCTGGGTTGACTGTTAGTTGAACTTTTGATGTTACTTTGTAACTGGGGTTCTGATAACAAATCATTAATTGAGTTGACAAGAGACAGGCAGGTATTTATACGTTTAGGTGGGATTACTTAGAATATTAAAGCATATTTTAAAAATGGTCTTATCTCCCTCTGTTCAATTTTATTTTGTGCTTGAAACCGTGAGAGGTAGAACGATTTTCACTCTCCTTCCAGCCAGTGAAGTGAGCTGAGGCTCCGGATTAACTTTATTCATGCAGCCTGGAGCTGGTGCCAGTCATTATCAGAGGCTATGTTATGTAAGACACAGAGAATTGAGTGAATCTCACTGGATTTGAATTTGTTCAAATACTAAAGAAACAAAGTTGATAGTTTACAAAGATAATATAGTACAGATGCTGGAAATCTGAAACAAAAACAGAAAACGCAGGAAATATTCAAATGTGGCAGCATCTGTGTCCCTCCAACAGAACTGGGGGGTGGTGGAGAGTTCAAGATGTAACAGGTTTTAAGCAGTGACATGATAAGGGTGGAGGAGAGGGACGGGAAGGAACAAACAAAGGGAAGGTCTGTAATAGGTTGGAAGGCTGGAGAGATTAAATAAGGATGCCAATGCCTGGTGGTGTTGGATGTTGTATCATTTGGTAGGTCTCGTTTAAGATATTCTTGGGTAGTTCAACAGTAAGTATTTATTGACTAATAGTAACAATACATATATGTACGGTATAATGTCTAATCTAGGAGCTGTCTGCATGCTTGCTTCTACACAGCTCTGTCTAGTACAAGACTGACCTCTAGGTGCAGGTCATGTGTTCCTATACATCATAGTATGGATGGTACTGTACTCAGTCTCATGTTGACCCTTTCTGTGCTGGGCCCTTATACTACAGTGGACTCTGACATTATTTGAGTATGACCAAGCTGTAAGTTACTTCATTGTCTTCTGTGGCTACTCTTATGATTGAAGAGTGCAATACAAAATTGGCATGGACATCCACAGAACTAGCAGTTGTTGGTGTTTGGAGGAACTTTTGCAGCTGCACCACGTCTGGCCTTCCTCTGGGCAAGTTGGATGTTGCAAGTTTGGCATAGATGATTCTCAAAGCATATCGAACCAAACTTCAGTGATTTCCTCTACATGGATTGGTCAGCTGCAGTATTTTCCTGACAGGTGATCTACAATGCAGCAGCTTGTAACAGTTTTATTTTATTTTAGTGTGTCCTCATATCATTTGTACTGACCACTGTTAATGTTGTTTGCCCTAAGACGGTTCCATTGAAAGATCTGCTTGGGGATTCTGTAGCCATCCACATTGGAGACATGG
This sequence comes from Carcharodon carcharias, assembly GCF_017639515.1. NCBI lineage: Eukaryota > Metazoa > Chordata > Chondrichthyes > Lamniformes > Lamnidae > Carcharodon > Carcharodon carcharias. The sequence goes on from NC_054485.1 coordinate 78,184,267, forward strand.
CCTGCCCAATCAAGCTGAATGTCTCTAGTGGTTTCTTTAAACATTGCAACAAAGGGATTGACAACTGGGCATCTGCAACACATCTTTGTTTTGCACTGCTGGTTGCCACAAACATATCAGATATCTCTCCCCAGGAGCAAACACGTCCAACCATGCAGTAGGCACATGATTTTGACAAACTTATTGGGCATCCTAGCTTGGAGAGCAAGTGCGATCAATCATGTCAACTCTCTCTGTCAAAAGCTTCAGTTAGGACTGTGAACAGCGTATAGATCTTGATGTTGCTGTCTGTGCTTTTTTTTTTATCATGCAGCAAACACCATATTGATTGTCCCATGGTTAGCCCTAAAAACACTGATTCCAGGAGCCATCGTCTATGATTCTGTCTAGTAGGCAGTTTAATAGGATCCCCTGCAATTGAAAGAAGACTTGGTGATCATACTTTTTGATTGCCTTTATCATCTCTTCAATGCAAAGAGGAAGAGAGAGGCTTTCTTTCCTTCTTGGGCAACAGCTCAATTTGATACACAGAATCTGCTGAGATTTGGGAGTCTCTGAGGAGCTCAGTGAAATTCTCTCACCACCTTTCCATTCCAGCTGCCTTGTTAGTGATTAGTTCATTTCTATCAGCTGTTAGGCAATTAGTATTTGTTTGTAACCCTCCCCTTTCCATGTCTCTGTAACCTCTTCCAAATTTACAATCTTCCAGGCACTTGGAATTCCTCCAGCTCTGGCCTCTCACACCCTACCATTGGTGGAAATGGCTTCAGCTGCCTAGAACGTAAACTTTTACATTCCCTCCCTGAAGCTCTCCACTTCACTCTGCTCCTTTAACATCAATGAATTTGACCAAGCAAGTCACCCCTTACAGTGATTCCTCCCTGGACTCTTTCAAGTCTTGTCTGATTAACCCCTAGTGAAACCCTGGTTGTTGTATTACAATATAAATATAATAATATGTTATAATCCAGATAGCCAGGTGGTGAAGCATAGAACTGAAGTCTAATCTTTATATACTTAGAAGCCTTTATTTACAGAGACACACGTTACATATCATGCACCTAACTACAATACCATGAACCACATTTTCAGCCTGCACCTATATACAAATAAAATTATTTGCAGAGCTACATATTGCAGATACAAACCTCCTAACTGGTCCTATGTAATATATATAAAATGAATATCCCCAGTTAATACCCAACACCTGAATTCAACTAAACACCCAGTTGATGCACAATTAACAGCCCCCGTAATAACACCAGAGTCCAGTGAGATCAGGCATTAATATTTATAAACTATTACATTTTACAGTTTTATAACTCGTTTCTCAGCCCGGGCTCCTTAAATTAAAACTAGCACCAACACAGTAACGTAACCCCTAGTTTCCATTCTAATCCTCTTGTTCCTGCCAAATGCAATGTCTTCACCCAGTGTCATCTTTGTCCACTTCCAGTGTGCCTCTCTGTCAGTGTGTCCCTGTAGTTAAGTTTCTATCTCACTCGCGTTCTGCAATTGACATGTGTTACGGCGTTAATACACCAATCAGAAATTGAGATCCCCTGCTTCAGCTGTTACCATGTGTAATTCAAGATTGCTCTGAATGAACCTCGAGTTTGTTTTACTTGAGAAAGAATTGCAGTGAGGTGAAGATCTTTTAAGTAGAGATTTTTTGGAAGTGAAGAGATATTTGTTTACTTGTATTGAACTAAACAGTTTCTGTGAATGGTTTTACTGTGTCCAGTGCCCCCCTGCTCTCCTCCATGTCGATTCCATATTCCCAACTGAGATTACTGCATTCGTTGTTTGATTTAACAGGATTTACCCGAAGGCTATTTTTGTGTTGCAACACTAGGGGGAGCACTTCCTGCACATGCGCGGTGTCGGGCCCAGATTTACGCCGCGACGGAGAAATGCCCGGAAAGGAAAGTCCCGCTCCCTGAGCACAGCGCTTCCAATTTTCACAGGGCAGAATTGGGGGGCGGGCCACATTTCTCGCATGTGTAGTTTAAGGAGGCAGCTGGCCAAATCATCAGCTGCCTCCACTGAAGTGGGACTTTGGTAGACCAGGAGGGTGGAACCTGAAGTGTGCAGAGTAGACTTGGTAAGAGCAGGTCTGAACTTTGTGGATTCCTTTGAATAGCCAGCCAGATTACCCCTTTGGAGAGGTAAGGTACCCCTTTGGATCTGGTTCTGGGACATCTTTTGGGGGAAGTTACCCTTGGTGGGAGGTCAGGAGCCATTTGAGGTAGATCAGATACTCTTTGGAAATGTTAAAATTAGGCAAAAATTGTGAAAAATGTGCATAAACCCATTACTGTCAAGTTCATTGGAACAGTCAAAAGGCCTGTCAAAATCACAGGGTGCCTTCCATTCCAGTTTGATTGACAGCAACAAGTCACCCGACTTTGAATTCTAATACAACACAACAGAACACAGGGTTCTGAAGAAGAGTCATACGGAAACGTTAACTCTGTCTTTCTGTCCACAGACACTGTCAGATCTCCTGAGTTTTTTCCAGCAATTTTTGTTTTTGTTTCAGATTTCCAGCATCCACAGTATTTTGATTTTATCTATGAATGCTAATGCTTGTTGTTATAAGGGATTGTGCACTTGTATGAAATGTTTGTTGTTATAAGGCGTTATTTAGTTGAAGGAATGTAAATGGGTTTTTTATGAATTTTTTTTTCAAAATGATGAAGTCTGTGATAGACACAGAACTTTATTTTATTTCTGCATGGGTCCTGTGATCTACCCATGCTAGGTACTAGGTGTGTTGGTATGGAATGGGTAATGCAAAGGGCAGTGGGTGGGGGCATGAGTTGGCATTAAGTTGACTTAAGAGCAAAAAAGGGCCATAGGGGCTATAAAGGGCCAGTGGGTTGGGTGAAGGGGCGCTAGTTGGCATTGGGACATAAGTGGCCAAAGTGGTGGGAGGCATACTCTTGGCATGAGGAGCCATAGGGGCTGGTTGGGAGGAATAAAGTGGCATGGGAAGTGTCTTTGTGGTCGGGGACAAAGGGTGATGGATGGAGGGATGTTTTATATTTGATTTTTTTTTCACTTTTGGACACAGTGCTGGAGCCGCGAGGCAGCTCTTCCACCCAGCACACCTCCACATCACTGGTTTGATACCAGCAGTAGCAGGATGAGGTCCTTAAGTGGTCACTTTAGGACCAAAATTGGCAGAGGAGTGGGAAGGTTGACCTTCATAATCTCCATAATTCTGGCAAAGGCCAGAATGCGGTGGGATTCTGCCACCAAATTACATGCCCTTCCTGTCTTCAAGCTCACCACCAGCAAGAGGACAAGATTCTGCCCAGAATGGCAACTGCTGCATTAAAACAAGTTGGCTTAGCGCAGACTAACAATGCTGTAAAGTCTTTACCAATTGCAAATTCTTGTATCCACCTTCCCCATCATTTTATCAACCGTTCACTGAATCATCGAAGTATGTTTTACAGAGGGGATGCTGAAGAAATATAATCAAGAAATCTCATTAAATGAGAGAACTCGGACTGTGGCGAATTGATTGTAAGGTTTTTTGGTTAAAAAAATCAATTAAAATAAAGTTTTTGAATAAAATATTTAAGAAGAAATTTATTACCTCATGTGATTAAACGCCTGACTATCATCCGACTGAGCTACCTGGGCTGTGAAGGAATCCCTGCACAAAGACTTAACAAGCTGGTGGAAAAGTAGCATTTAAATCAAATCTTTTTTTTATTTTCATGGTGTGGCTTATTATGGATTGTGGTAAGTTAATTGGTATTCTTTGTCGGGGGGGTCTCTATCGTAATTCTGATATTAAAAATTCCATTCTGCCACTGGTGTGAGGAACAGTTGCGCATGCACTGACGGTCGCAATGTGGGTTGAGTGCGTATGCACAATTGTTCCTGCCACACTTCTGGTCGGTGGCAGGAGTTGGTGTTTATCAGAAATAAAAACAGAAAATGCCGGAAACACTCAGCAGATCAGGCAGCATCTATGGAGAAAGAAACCAGGTTAATGATTCAGGTCGATGACCTGTCATCAGTATTCCTCAAAATCCTTCCTCAGGACATTCAATCTATTGGGATAAAGATCCTGGTGGAATCTCAGCAAATATTCCAGTAATCACCCCCTTTTTTTGCTTTTTTCTCGTTGACCCTCTCCTGAAGGTGCTGCCGACAGCTACGCAAGAAACTCAGTCACTGAAATCAGTCCGTACAAATCACAATCCCACAAAGTTTGAAAATGTCTACATCTCTGATTTTGCTCCTTTTACCCAATGGACGGTCTCTCTTTCATCAGGTGTTCCCAATCCCTGCTTCCCCTCGAATTGGGTCAAACCTTGAGTTAAGGGTCACAGATTTTATTTGTCTCTTGATCCTGACAAAATCTTAGTGGGTGTGTAATTGTTTACTGCCAGCCTGGCTCATCTTCAAAACCTATAATTAATGTCACATGCTGGGTCTACCAACAAACAGATTTCCTCTGCACTGTCCCATCAAACACTCCCAGGGCAGATAAAGCAGGAGGTTAGAAACAGAGTAAAGCTCCCTCTACACTGTCCCATCAAACACTCCCAGGGCAGGTACAGCACGGGGTTAGATACAGGGTAAAGCTCCCTGTACACTATCCCATCAAACACTCCCAGAGCAAGTACAGCACAGGGTTAGATACAGAGTAAAGCTCCCTCTACACTCTCCCCATCGAACACTTCCAGGATAGGTACAACACGGGGTTAGATACAGAGTAAAGCTCCCTCTACACTGTCCCCATCAAACACTCCCAGGTACAACATGGGGTTAGATACAGAGTGAAGCTGCCTCTACACTGTCCCCATCAAACACTCCCAGGACAGGTACAGCACGGGGTTAGATACAGAGTAAAGCTACGCTACGTTGTCTAAAATTGGAAGATTACCCCGACTGCACAAGTCTGATGCCTTTTTCACAAACCAGAAATCATGGCCCAGATATTTATCTTGCGCACTCAAGAAAGAATTTCACCCATTGGGAGTTTCTGTTGGAAATTAGGATGTGCTTTGCACAGTTCATTAGCTGTTAAATGTTGATGGAAAATCATGGCCAACTTGTGTCAAAAATTCTGATAGGTAGTTCTAGCAGGCAAATGTCGTATTGTTGTGCATTTCAGCTAATAATCTAGGCCCCTTTAATCTGTTTGAGTTGAGGTTGTCACTAACACTTATTGACAATAATGTTTTTATGTTGTGAGGGTTGCATTAAGGGTGTTCACACAATTTTAATAGGGCATTGCAGCCAATAGACTGAACAAGTCTTCAGCCTATTAGACTGGTTTGGAGCTGAATCCCCATCCAAGAGATGAACGACTGGTGTCAGTCTAACCCACTCCATCCCGAGTACATCGAACAATTAATCATCCAACAATTAGCTGAGAAATTACAAGACATGATTCCACCCCCCCCCCCCCCCCCCCCCCCCATCTCCAGCACCACCTGTAAGAGTAATGGTTTGGGAGATTCTGAATGGGTTATTTAATTTAAATGGATGTATCATTTTGATTCTCATCATTGGAAGTGTGCAAATGCTATTGAATCAGCTTCATCTGACCAAGTACCAGACTTGGGACCGTGAATATGTAGAAATCTGTCTCTGGGAGAAGTACAGAATGGACACTAGGTAATGAGCAGCTGGTTTTACACACTATCACATCTCCTTTTCCATTGAGCTTTATGCATCAGTGAGCGAGGGATGAAATGGACAAACCATTGCCTGTTTTTTGCAACAGCTGAAGACCAATCTTTAAGCCAGCGAATGCTGAGAGTGGTAGTTACCTGGACACTGTAGAATCATCTCAGTATGCAGTGTCTTCCTGCAGCTTGTTTATACTGAATTGCATTGATACATAACTGCTCGAACTCTTCTTACAAATTACAGGTGCCCTTGTTTGAGAGCAGTAATATATCAGGAACAGTAGCATAATGATTATATTACTGGATCAGTAATGCAGAGCCTTGGACTAATCCACTGTAAAACATGAATTCAAATCTCACCATGGCAGAAAGTGCATACAAATTCAATTAATTAATAAATCTGTAATAAAAAGTATCAGAGACAATGAAACTATACGATTCTCATAAAAAATTAATCTAGTTCACTAACATTTTTTAGGGAAAGGAAGTTTGCCATCCTTACCTGGCCTGGCCTACATTACTACAGATCCACAGCAATGTGGTTGGCTCTTTACTGCCCCCTGAAACAGCTGAGTAAGTGTTGGATCCAGTGCCCTTAGGTTTGTTAGGGCTTAAGGATCCGGGTTGCACGCTTGTATCAGGGTGACCGAGTTGGTACAAAGACAGAGAACATCAGGAGATGGTTGTTAGAATAAACACATGCTGTTTATTTACAAACTAAACTCAGCATCTACGCTTGTGTGCTCTCAATGTAAAACTCTGTTTTCACTCATCAGTGACTACCTCTAGACTCCTGACACAGAGACGTAGCCTATGCTACTCTGCTATTGGGTATTGAGATCATGTGAACTTCCATTACAATACTTGTCTTAAAGATGTATTACATATCACATTACTACAGCAAGCCATTGCGCTATATCAAACTACAGCAGAAAAGTCCAATAAGATTGAAACTGAACACACCACCCGGCATCAACATAGGCACCAGAAATGATAAAGGCACACCCAGCCCAGTAAATCTTCCTTACTAATATCTAGGACTTGTGCCAAAGTTGGCAGAGCTGTCACACAAGCAATAGCCTGACATAGTTATACACAGCAAATCATACCTTACAGATAATGTCCCAGACAGCCCCATCACCCTCCCTGGGTATGTCCTGTCTCACCGACTGGGCAGACCTAACAGAGGTGGTGGCACAGTTGGGAGGGAGTGATCCTGCGAGTCCTCAACATTGAATCTGAACTTTATGGAATCAGTCATAAGTCATCTGACAGTATTGGTAATGTCATGAAAATATAATTTTCACAATGTTGCTTGGATTTATTGTAAAGTAGGAATAGTGGGGTCTGGAGTGTGTGTGGGGGGCACTTAACTAAATTAAAGACAACTAATCTGAAGGCTTTGTGTCAGAAGAAAAGCTAGGTTTGAAATGCTAAGTAAGTAAACATGGTTGAAGATTTAGAATGTGAGGGTAAATGGAAAATTTGCATTTTGATATAAACCAGAGTAGTCGTGAATTTCAAAGAGAGGATGAAATGTTACGCTTAGCTAGAAGAAGCCAGACAGTGTGTTTATTTTTCACAAAGCTTACTGATAAAATTGGTACTATGAAAGATTTTTATTATTGGAAAGGTAAAGTCCAAAGACACATTGGCACGATGGGATTTACATTAAAAAGGGAGAAACATGTATAAAGGAGATGAGGTTGTTTGTAAGGGGAAGGCATTTTAAGATCTAACAAGTAAGAAAAGCCTTCAGCCACTGGGCCCCAAATTGCTGTCTGCAAGAACTGAAGTTAAGAAAACTCACTTTGAACATCCCTGTCCAGGGTATTGTGTGTTGCTTTGCCTGGGTCTGTTAAAATCTATTTTATTTTTACTGTTGCTTTAATGGAGGTGTAACTGGGAGTCAGATTAATTAGGGGAGCAAGGAGTTATCATAGTAGTAATCTGTAGACCTAAGTATGTACTTAAAATTGTTATTAATTATTATTTAAAATTATTAAATTTATTTATTTTATTAATAAATGTTTAATTTAGTTTTGTAAAAACTCTCTAAGACTCGGTGGACTTATTACTACTGAATTCAAGGCACGCATGTCAAAATAAATATACAAATTGCAAAACAGTTGTGGCAGTTGTTTCCATTTTCCCTTTGGGCTTTGAGCAGCTTAGCATTTACCATGGAACAGCTTGGTTAAGGGTGCAGCTAGTTCTGGGGCACAAATCTTCAGGACTATAGCCGGGATGTTGTCAGGGTCCATTATCTTTGGAGTATCCAGTGCCTTCAGCCATATCTTTACTGATGATCGAGTGTAGACTGATGGTAATTGACTGGGTTGGATTTGTCCTGCTTTTTGTGGGCAGGACATACCTGGGTAATTTTCCACATATATGAGTAGATGCCAGTGTTGTAGCTGTACTGCAATAATACGTGGAGTGAATTGCATTGGCTGAAGACTGGTACTCATGATGCTGGGGACCTCAGGAGGAGGCCAAGATGCACTCAGCACTTCTGGCTGAAGATGGCTGCAAATGCTTCAGTTTTGTCTTATGTGCTGGGCTCCCTCATCATTGTAGATGGGGATTTTTCTGGAGCCTCCTCCTCCTCCAGTTAGTTGTTTAATTGTTCACCATCATTCACGACTAGATGTGGCAGGACTGCAGAGCTTACATATGATTCTAAGGAAGATCGCTTAGCTCTATCTATTGCATGCAAGTAGTCCATCTGCTGTGCCATAGCATAAGAGTGACCACTGGACAGTCCTTTTGAGATAAAGTTTCATCTTCACACAGAGGATACCCTACATCATGCTGTGGTGTGCCATCACCATGTTAAGTGCGATAGATTCTGAAGAGATCTAGCAGCTCAAAAGAGGCACTTCTCAAAAGAAGCATTATAGGCTATCAAGCAGAAGAATTGTATTAAACCACCATCTGTAAACTCAAAGCTGGGCATTTCACTTACTCTACCATTACTAATAAGCCAAGGGATCAACCCTGAATCAATGAAGAGTGCAGGAAGGCATGCCAGGAGCAGCACCAGGCATACCTAAAAATGAAGTGTCAACCTGGTGAAGCTACAACACAGGACTACTTGCGTGCAATAGATAGAGCTAAGCGATCTTGATTAGAAGCAAATGTAAGTTCTGCAGTCCTGTCACATCCAGTCGTGAATGGTGGTGAACAATTAAACAACTGGAGGAGGAGGCTCCAGAAAAATCCCCACCAACATTGATGAGGGAGCCCAGCACATCAGTGCAAAACATAACACAAGCATTTGCAGCCATCTTCAACCAGAAGTGCTGAGTGCATGATCCATCTTGGTATCCTCCTGAGGTCCCCAGCATCACGAATACCAGTCTTCAGCCAATGCAATTCATTCCACGTGATATCAAGAAACAGCTCAAGGCACTGGATGCTGCAAAGATAATGGGCCCTGACAACATCCTGGCTATAGTACTGAAGACTTGTGCTCCAGAACTAGCACCCCTAGCCAAGCTATTCCAGTACAGCTACAACACTGGCATCTACCCATATATGTGGAAAATTACCCAGGTATGTCCTGCCCACAAAAAGCAGGACAAATCCAACCCAGCCAATTACCGCCACATCAGTCTACTCTCGATCATCAGTAAAGTAATGGAAAGTCTTATGGACAGTGCTATCATGTAATACTTGCTAAACAATAACCTGCTCAGCGATGCTCAGTTTGGGTTGTGTCAGGGCCACTCAGCTCCTGACCGCATTGCAGCCTTAGTCCAAATATGGACAATAGAGTTGACCTCAAGAGCTGCGGTGAGAGTGACTGCCATTGACATCAAGGTAACCTTTGACCGAGTGTAATATCAATAAGACTTAGCAAAATTGAAGTCAATGGAATTCAGAGGGAAAACTCTCCACTGGTTGGAGTCATTACTAGCAGATGGTTGTAGTTATTGGAGTTCAATCATTTCAGCCCTTCGACATCTCTGCAGGAGTTCCTCAGGGTAGTGTCTTCAGCCCAGCCATCTTCAGTTGCTTCATCAATGATCTTACTTCCTTCATAAGGTCAGAAGTGGGGATGTTTGCTGATGATTGCACAGTGTTCAACACCATTTGCGACTCCTCAGATACTGAAGCAGTCCATGTCCAATCGCAGCAAGACCTGGACAACACTAGGCTTGGGCTGAGGAATGGCAAGTAACATCCTTGTCACAGAAGTGCCAGGAAATGAGCATCTCCAATAGGAGAGAATCTACCCATCTCTCCTTGACTTTCAATGGCATTACAATCACTGAATCATCATCCTGGGGGGCCAAAACCTAGCTGCTTGTTTATGAACTGTCAGCATGTCTCATTCCCCCTACACTCGTGTGCTCGCTGACCTCCATTGGCTTCCATGCCAAGCAACATCTTGATTTTAAAATCCTCGTTTCCAAGTCCCTCCATGGCCTCACCCCTTCTTATTTCTGCAATCTCCTCCAGCCCTACAACCCTCTGGGATACCTGCATTCATCTAATTTTGCCCTCTTGAGTATTCCCAATTTTAAATGATCTACCATTGGTGGCCATGTTTTTGGTTGCCTCAGCCGCAAACTCAGGAAGTCCCTCCCTAAACCCTCTCCACCTTACTTTCCACCTTTAAACTTTTTAAAACCTACCTCTTTGACCAAGCTTTTCTACTCTAATACTACTTTACATGGCTTGGTGTCTAATTTTGATTTATCATGCTCTTGCAAAGCACTGTGGGACATTATATTATGTTGAAAATTTTATATAAGTGCATGTTCTTGTTGTTACTGTTGTCCACCACCTTAAACATTCACTCCCTCCTCCTATGGCACGTAGTGGCAGCAATGCCTACCATATACAAGATGCACATTAGCAACTCGGCAATGCTCCTTCAATAGTACCTTCCAAAGCCGTGACTTCCTCCACTTTGAAAGATGAGATCAACAGGTGTAGCAAACACCACCATTTACAAGCTTCCCTCCAAGCTGCACACCATGCATCCTGACTGGAAACGAGATCACCATTCCTTTGTTGTTCCTGGGTAAATATCCTGAAGCTCAGTTTGAGTACTCTTCTGGTGGTGAAATGCCCGTTGTATTCTAAAGGGTTAAATTTTTGGAAAATGAGGATAAGAGTGAGTTAGCAAGTGTGCAGTCTAAATACAACATGGACCCCACATATTGAGTGTTATTTATGATCTTGTAAAAAAATCAGCATTAACTGTGCACAGATTATTACTGGAATAGTTCTAATAAATTCCAGCAGATGGCAGGAGTTAACCACTCAATATCCAGTGCATTAATCTCACAATTCATCGTAAAATAATTTCTCAGCTCTCTGAGCACAATAATTTGCGCTCTATACAGTTCAAGTTAATCAATTGACACGCATTCATTATTTATGACCATCACACCTGTGGCATTGTGTTAGTTTGTGCTGTAGTTTACTTTGTTTCTGTAAGTTTGGGTTACTTAAGATGTGTGTGTTGGGTTGTGTGTGTTGGCTGTGTGCCCTTCTGTCTTTGTATTTGTTTATGTATGCCTAAATTGTGTATGTGTGTGGATGTTAGTTCTTGTGTGTATCTTAGTGTGTTAATGTTGTTACACATGTAAAGTTTTATACGATTGTTATGTTTTGGGACTGTGGGGGGAATCAGCCCAGATTTGCACTAAGTGCAGTAGCGGGCAGGAAAAACGACATTTTACCCGCCAGTTACAAAGGCGGCTTCTCACGCCCTATCATCCCAAACCCACCGCCTTCTAACACGCCGCTTCAATGGCTGGCGCGCTGACATTCACCCACCCACCATCATGTTGTGACCTCAGCAGCACCAGCTCCACAGGTTGAGGAGGGTGCCACTGCCACACAGCAGGACCCCAAAAGCAGGCCGGGGCCCTCCAGTACTTGGCCCTCCAGAGGATACCTTTCAAGGTCATCACATACAGGGTGTAGCAGTCAGCAGGCTGCCTCCACCTCCACTGTGGATGTCTGGGGAGCACCAAGACATAGTGACAGGGTTAGGAAGGTTAAGAAGATGTAGTTGCACAGCCTGGACATGGGTGTTATGTACAAGTAATTAATGTTCATCATTGTAAATAAACTCCCAAGAATGTCTCCCTGCCTATGGCTCCTTGTTCTGATGAAGTGTTCGTGTCACTCAGATGCGAAACCTTTCTGCACAAGATAAAGTCAGGTGTCTCGTTCTAGGGTCTCTTCCCTGTGCTTTGTGTAGCCTTCAGACCAAATTGATGGTCCAGCCTCACAACCTCTGGACATATTACTGATACATTTACCTCGATGGTGCTTGTTATTGCTGCCAGAATGTAGTGGGCAGGTGTCACAGATTTCCCTCATTCTCTCTATGTGCTCCCAGCACCGTGCGCAGACCTACAGGATGTATTTGTGGTAGCTGCGCATTCAGCAAATGGAAGCCCTTGTGGTTAATGTAGTTGCCGCGTATTATGACGGAGATCTGAGTGATACGTGAGTCCAGTCGATCGCACTCTGCACCTGTGGGAAACCCGAGATCTGGGAAAATCCAATCGCCCTTGCATCCTGGCTGTCCTGGTCCCAGGCGATATGCCCTCGCAAAGATGGCATCTGTGACCTCACGGATCCATTTGTGAGTAGAGGCTTGTGATATCCCACATCTGTCACCTATGAAGCCCTGAAAGGAGCCACTTGTGTAAAGGTTGAGCACCAATGTCGCTTTGACGGCCACTGGCCTCCATGTCCCTGTGACGTCAAATCCTGCAGCAAGCTGCAGATGTGACCAACCAGTTCCCTAGACACGTGCAGTCTTCAGCGACACTGGTTCTCGATCATCTGCAGGAATGAAAGGCGCTGTCTATAGACCCTGGGTCTAGCTAGGCGCCAACCAGCAATGGCTTGCTGTGGCTCTCTGGCTGCATGTGTAGGAGCCCCATCTGAATCTTCTTCCTGAGGGTGCTGCTCCTCTATCTCTGCAGCCAGGTGCCTTAGTTGCTCTCTGTAAGCCATGAGGCATACAGCTAGTTCATCAGGCTCCATGATCTTGATGTACTCACCTTTCAGGATGAATGAGAGAGACATGTAGGTTAGCTTGGGTACCAAGAACTTCTCTTGGTTAAGTCTGAAGGACCCTTAACGCATCCCAGAGAGTGCTGACCACCACTTGAATGGCCAGTGTGTAGTGCGCTGCATGGCTGCCCGAAACCTCACCCTCCTCTATCTGACCAATTGGCTGCAGCCTTGCCCATTGGACTATATGCTGTGCTCTCAGTTCAGGTGTAGGCATTCTCCTAACCCATGCTGCAAGTCTGCCCTGTTAACTTGAACCATAGGGGAGACCGGTCCAAACTTGAATGATGACATTGCAAGGGGCTGTGAGCATCTCCAGCAGTGACTGCTCCATGGCCAGCTTTAGCAAGGAGATCGTACAATGTGCACAGTCATCCAACTGTTCTGCAGTCCATTAAAACGCACATTAGTTTGCAGTCTGTGCCCAAGGGATGAAAAGCTCTGGAGCACTTGGTGGCACTTTTATGCCTTGGCATTGCTTGAGTAGACAGGTAAGCTAGAGGCCTGGCTCCACACATGTCAATGTGGCTCCACCTGAACTGTGTCAGCTGCAGAGGAATGGTCACTTTTTCTCTAATGCGTGGTCACTTCCCTCACGCTCCCACCCCCTCCACGTGCTTGTGCGCTACTTCAACCACAGGGCAGCCCTTACACTCCTCCCCACCCCAAGTTGTATCAACCACAGGGCAGCTCTTCCCCCACCCCCCCACCAACGCACTTCAGCCTTGAAGTCCAACAGGTGACCCTCGCAAGCTCTGCACAACATTACTGTGCACTCACCTCTGGGTTCCCCTCAAAGTACAGCCCACCAAGCGCATGCCTTATATGCTGTTGTGAAACATTCCAGCATGCAATCATGCTGACATGGGGGGACGATCCAGCAGGGGGAATGATTCCAATGGGCTGGCCTCATAATGATACGCAGATGTATTATAATGTGGCCCGCCATTGGCGGGCTGAGCGGACAATTGTAAACTAGGGGAGGCGGTGGCATAGTGGTATTATCACTGGACTAGTATTCCAGAGACCCAGGGTAAAGTTCTGGGGACCTGGGTTCAAATCCCACCACAGCAGATGGTGAAATTTGAATTCAATAAAAAATATCTGGAATTAAAAGGTCTGATGGTGACCATAAAATCATTGCTGATTGTTGTAAAAACCCATCTGGTTCACTAATGCCCTTTAGGGAAGGAAATCTGCCACCCTTAACTGATCTGGCCTACATGTAACTTCAGACTCACAGCAATATGGTTGACTCTTAAATGCTCTCTGAACATGATGCCCACATCCCATGAACGAATAAATTATCTGGTTTCATGATGTCATGAGACTGATTTCTGGCCTTCTCGCCATATTGACCACTCATGCCAGCGAGCACACCCGACGCCAGCAGGCACAGAAAATTCTGCCCTGTGTTTTTAACTTAGGGGGAGTGAAGGCAGTCATGTGACCTATTCTGAACTCTGCGGACAGCAAACTTAGGTGGGGAGGCTCGGATTATTTTACTGGGGAGAAGGTGCAACGTATTTATGCCTGTAGACAATGGCAAAGGCATCTGTGCTAATAGTGGATAAACTATTAGTTTGCAAAGTTGCAGAAAATTGTTGAGAATGTCAAGTTTTATAAACAACTATACTTTAATTGTCTGTGTGATTTCAAATAGAGTAACATTGGGAGTTTAGAGGATGATTAATTAACATTTCTACATGGATACCAGGCCCATGTGATTCACATTGCCATGGGGATGAATTTTGAGATGGGGAGAGTCCTTAGGAAGCCATTGTGTGCTTGGGGTACAAGGTTCTCTAAAAATAATTTCAAAGACAGGTCAGACAGTCCACCAGAATCTGAGAGAGGGCATATAGAGGCAGCAAGTCACTCTGATTCACCATGCAGAAATATGGTGGTGCCTGCAAATCGAATTGAAAAGATCAAATTCATGATGAGTTAAAACAAGGCTGGAAGATTCACCTAACTTGGGCTAGAGGTAGAATCTCCAGGAAAACTCTCACCATAAAAGACAGTTCTAAAGTTGAATTCGCCAGGCTGTAGAAGGAAAAGAACAGAAGTAAACCCTCGAGAGCTAAGAATCCCTTTGGACTAGTTCTGGGAGAATTGAGGAAACTGTGGAGGAATAAAAGGCAGAAGACAATGAGACTGTTGTAGCGGTGAGAAATACATAGCAGGTGAATGTATTCAGATTGGCCAATTTGTTTCCCTACACTAGACTTGATGCTCAGCTTCTCCATCTATCCATGAACACAAGCACATAGAAGAAGATGGGTGATCTTTACAAAGGAGATGTTTTAGGTACAGGCTAGGTACATTCTAACAAGGGCAAAAGGTAAAGGAACGAAACTCAGAGCACCGTGGATGATCAATGAGATAGAGAATATGAAGAAATAAAAAAAGGTGCATGATGGATGTCAGGTGATTTCTTCAAGCAAGAACCAAACCTAATACAATAATTTTCAAGGGGAAGTGAAGAGGAAAATAAGACTGGCAAAGAGAGAGTATGAGAAAGGAACAGCAGTTGGCATAAAAGGAACCCAGGATATCCTATAACACGTTATTAACTTTCTGCACTATCTGCACCTTCTTTAGTCTTCACCGTTACCATTAACACTCCCTTTGCCTTGTGTCCATGACATCTTTGTAATCTCTCCTCAGCTCCCACCTATTGTTGACCTTCTATCCTGCTTTACTTGCTCCACCCCAGCCCCTTAAACAGTATGAATTCCATCTCATTTCTACTTCTCTTCAGCTCTGAAAAGGAGTCATATGGACTCGAAACATTAACTCTGTTTCCCTCTCCACAGATGCTGTCAGACCTGCTGAGTTTTACCAGCATTTTCTGTTTTTATTCCAAAAAGATCTTCCACTGGCATATGAACAGTAAGCAGCTAGTAAGAAATGGGATGAGCCTATTAGGGACAAAGAGGGTGATATATGTTTACAGGTACAGGGCAAGGCTATAATACTGAATAAGTTCTTTATATTGGTGTTTATTAAGGAAAAGGATGCTGACAAAATATTGGTAGAAGCAGAGATAGTAGAGGTGATAGATGGGGTGAAGATTGATAGGCAGGATGTACTAGAAAGGCTAACTTAGAGTAGATAAGATTAACAGTCTGGGTGGATTGCATCCCAGGTTGGTAAAGTAAGTGGGAGTGGAGATAACGGAAGGGCTTGCCATAATTTTCTAAGCTTTCCTTGATACGGGTGAGGTACCAGAGGGTTGGAGAGTGGCAAATGTGACTCCCTTATTTAAGAAGGACATTCCTACTAAGTATAGATTGGTCAGTTTAACATGTGGGTAAAGAAACAATAGCCAGGGAAAAAAATCAAAAATCCACTTGGAGAGGTTTGGGTTAATAAATGAGAGCCAGTATGAATTCGTAAATGGTAGATTACGCTTGACTAATTTTTTGATGAAGTAACAGAAAAAGTCGATGAAGGGAATGCCGATGTTGCTTTCGTGGATTTTAATAAGAAACTGTTTGACAAAATACCACATAAAAGGCTTGTTAATAAAACTGAGGCTTATGAAATAGAAGGTTCAGTGTCAGCTTGGATAAAAAAAAATGGCTGAAGGAAAGAAAAGTGAGTCATGGTAAATGGTTGCTTTTCAGACTGAAGGATTGTTGACAATGTTGTTCCCCAAAGGTCAGTGCTAGGATACTTTCTTTTGCTATATATAAACAACTTTGATATTGGAATACAGAGTAGATTTTTCAAAATTTGTTGTTGATACCAAACTTAGAGGTGTGACAAACAGTGAGGGTGATACCAATCTACTGCAACAGAACATTGGCTAGCAGAATGGGCAGATGGAACTTAATACAGAGAAATGTAAGTGGTTCCATTCTCTCTCCCCTTGTCCAGTCCCTTCCCACCTACATCTGTGATTCCTCTGACACCCTGCATCATATCAACAATTTGCATTTCCCTGGCCCCAACCGCTCCTCTTCACCATGGATGTCCAATCCCTCTATACCTCCATCCCCCACAGGGATAGTCTGATCACTTTCCGTTTCTTCCTTGAACAGAGGCCCAAACAATCCCCATCCACCACTACTCTCCTCCATCTGACTGAACTTGTTCTCACACTGAACAATTTCTCCTTTAACTCCTCTCACTTCCTCCAAATAAAAGGTGTGGCTATGGGTACCCGCATGGGCCCCAGTTATGCCTGTCTCTTTATGGGGTATGTGGAACATTCCTTGTTCCAGTCCTACTCCGGCCCCCTCCCACGACTCTTTCTCCAGTACATCGATGATTGCTTCAGTGCTGCTTCATGCTCTCATCTGGACCTGGAAAAATTTATTAATTTTGCTTCCAATTTCCACCCCTCCATCATTTTCAGATGGTCCATCTCTGACACGTCCCTTTCCTTCCTTGACCTCTCTGTCTCAATTTCTGGTGATAGACTGTCCACCAATATTCATTACAAGGCTACCGACTCCCACAGCTACCTCGACTACAGCTCCTCACACCCCGCTTCCTGTAAGGACTCCATCCCATTCTCTCAGTTCCTTCGCCTCCGTCACATCTGTTATGATGATGCCACTTTCAAAAACAGTTCCTCTGATATGTCCTCCTTCTTCCTTAACCGAGGTTTTCCACCCACGATGGTTGACAGGGCCCTCAACCGTGTCTGGCCCATCTCCCGCGCATCCGCCCTCACACCTTCCTCTCCCTCCCAGAACCATGATAGGGTCGCCCTTGTCCTCACTTATCACCCCACCAGCCTCCGCATTCAAAGGATCATCCTCCGACATTTCCACCAACTCCAGCATGATGCCACCACCAAACACATCTTCCCTTCACCCCCCCGGTGGCATTCCACAGGGATCATTCCCACCAGGACACCCTGGTCCACTCCTCCATCACCCCCTACACCACAATCCCCTGCCGCAGCACGTTCCCATTCAACCGCAGAAGGTGCAACACCTGCCCCTTCACTTCCCCTCTCCTCAATGTCCAAGGGCCCAAACACTCCTTTCACGTGCAGCAGCATTTCACTTGCACTTCCCCCAATTTAGTCTACTGTATTCGCTGCTCCCAATGCGGTTTCCTTTACATTGGAGACACCAAACGCAGACTGGGTGACCGCTTTGTGGAACACCTTCGGTCCGTCCGTAAGCATGACCTAGACCTCCCTGTCACTTGCCATTTCAACACTCCACCCTGCTCTCATGCCCACATGTCTGTCCTTGGCCTGCTGCATTGTTTCAGTGAAGCTCAACGCAAACTGGAGGAATAGCACCTCATCTTCTGACTAGGCACTTTACAGCCTTCTGGACTGAATATTGAGTTCAACAATTTTAGCTCATGAACTCTGTCCTCCATCCCCACCCTCTTTCCGATCCCCGTTTTTTCCAATAATTTATATTGCTTTTTCTTTTCCCACCTATTTCCATTATTTCTAAATGTATTTCCATCCATTGTTTTATCTTTGCCTTTTAGCCTATTTAGCACAGGAAGCACATAGCACTTCCTGCCGAACGTCACGTTGGGAAAGCCTTAATTGACCCGCCCATGTAAAATGGTGGTGCGGCCCACTTTGCTGGCGTGGATTGGCTCCCCACCCGCCAGAGATTGGGTCAAGCCCGCCCAACCGACAGGCAGAAACTTCTGCCCCATAAATAGATATGAGTACAAAAACAGGGAAGTTTATGCTGAAACTTTATAATGATTTAGTTAGGTTACAACTAGAGTATTGCATCCATTTCTGTTCACCACATTTTAGGAGGATGTGAGCATCCTTGAGAGGGTGCAGAGGAGATTTACCATGGGTGAGGGATTCTAGCTATAAAGTTAGGTGGGGAAGCTAGGTTTGTTCTTCTCGGAGCTTGAGAGAAGATTTGATAGAGGTCAAGATTATGACAGGTTTAATTAAGGTAGACAAAGATACTTTTTCCCATTACCTAATGATACAAGGACTAGAGGACACAGATTTAAAGGTTTAGGCAGGATATATGGGGAGGGGATATGAGGATGACTTTTTTTACACAGCAAGTGGTAATGACCTAAAACTCACTGCCTAAGAGGGTAGTGGAAACAGAGTTATCAATTATTCCAAAAGAAAATTGGATAGGCACTTGAGGGAAATAAACTTTCAGGTTTACAAGTAGAGAGTGGGGGAATAGAACTGACTGGTCAGCTCTATAGAGAGCTAGTATGGACTAGAGGGCTGAATGGTCTCCTTCTCTGCCTTAATGACTCCATGGGCAGAATTCTCCCATCTGGGATTAAATCCCATGGCAGGGGTAGGGACAGGGAATGCCTCCCGATGTAATTAATTATGCATCCAGGGGTTTTGCGATGACTTTCATGGCGGGGATGGGCTGAATGGTGCACTCCCTGGTGCCAAATTTATAAGGGGTTGAGTATCACTAATCCACCATTGAAGAAAGAAGATGAACCTCCAGGAACACTCCGAGGCTGGAAAATGGACCTCGTCGAAGACACTGGAGCTGGAAGATCCACCTGATAGATGCTCCCCCAACCCACTGCTATGATGTTCCCTGGTCTAAGGTCAGTGGAGGCCTCCATCCTGAACTCCGGAGGCAGCCCCAGGCCTTCTTCAGGTAAGTCCCGACTTTTGCATGCCACGTTAGTCCAGGTGTGTTCTGGACCGGCATATTTTTCTGCTGGCGTCATGGAGAATCAGGAATGGGGGGGCGGGGGGAGAGATTCCGGTCGAGCCTTCATCTTCATCCCATTAGCTGGATGCAAATTGGTTTCACACCAGCCTCCAGCGGGATTCCAGCTCCGCCATGGCGGGCAGCATTGGAAGATCCTGCTGTAATTTCAGGCCGGCGTGAGACCAATTTTTGGGACCCCGCCCGCCATTGATCCTGCCGGCGGGGGCATGGGAGAATTCCATTGTATTGCCCTGGGAGTAGGTGACTTTGCCCCTCAAGCCTGTAAGACCATGGCTGATCTGTGACCTAACTCCATATACCTGCCTTTACCCCATATCCCTTAATGCAAAACTCAATGCCAGATTTCAAACTAACAATTGATCGAGCATTAATTACCATTTATGGAAGAGAGTCCCAAGCTTCATTAATCCTTGTGTGTGCAAATGTTTCCTAATTTCATCCCTGAAAGGTCTAGCTCTGAAAGGGAGGGACACATTTCAACTTGTATCCTGAAAGCTGTGTCACATTCACAACTCCAAGGTGAGGAGCCTGAATATAACCGTGTTCCATCAAGTGGAGGCGCTAGACACAAGGAGGGAAAGACACGTGTGCAAGAGTTCAGTTCAAGGCAGTGTAGGGTAAGGGAAAATGCAAACTAGCCTTGCATGAGGCTTCAGTAATTCTCATTTACAGCTGTCATTTCAAGTCCCCAAACACTCTTTTGTAGCAGTCTTCCAGATGATTCAGCAGCTGTTGCTGTGCACAAACCACACAATCTGTCCTGGGTATGATTGACTCTAACTAGATCAATGCTTCATTTAGAAGGATAGTTACTTCAATTTGTGGGCGTTGCTTCTGACTCCTAATTGGGCTTTAGGACTTTGTAGGCATAGCTCTTGTGCATAGCTAAGATGAAGCATCGAACTTGCCTTAAGGAGCTCAAGCACCACAGTGAATCTATAAATCACTGACTCGGCCTGCTTTCATAAAAATTTCCATCTTGTTCTGATGTGTAACTGCAACCAATAAGGTTTTATTAGGTGACAGGCAGCACAGCCCAAAACAGCCACTAATATAACTCAAGTGTGATCATCAAGAAGAATAAATGTTAGCATACTTACACTCTATTGGATCTATCCAAACCCAGGACACAGAGCCCCAATGAGATACACATGGCTGTATTCTAACTTCTGTAAACTTGAGGTTATCCAAAACTCTGTTACCCGAGTCCTAACTTGCTCCAAGTCCTGTTTACCTATCACCCCTGTTCTTGCTGACCTACATTGGCTCCTGGTCAAGTAACATCTTGACTTTAACATTCTCGTCCTTGTTTTCAAGTCCCTCCGTGGCCTTGCCCCTCATCATCTCTGTAATTTCTTCCAGCCCCATAACGCACTTGAGATATCTGTGCTTCTCTAATTCTGGCCTCTTGTACATTCCCAATTATAATCGCTCCACCATTGGGAGATGTGCCTTCAGTTGCTTAGGTCCCAAGCTCTGAAACCTCCTCTCAACACCTCTCTGCCTTGTCTCCTTATGTGGCTTGAGTTCACACTGGGTTTTATAATGATCATATGAAGCTCTTTGGGATGTTTCATTATGTTGAAGGCACTGTATAACTACAAGTTGTTCTTTTCTGTACAGCAGCAACAGAGACCCTTTCCACACTGGCCCACAAAGTGGTCGCTGCAGAGAGATTTGCCTTGTTCCTCATTATCAGCCATCAGATAAATGGAGCTGAGGTGGAAAGGTCTACCCACACATCCCCAGAACAGTCCAATTGCTGTGTACATGAAATGGCTTGGCTCATTCACCAGCTCACATGCCAGTGTGAAGCAGACCTACTTTGTGCTCACAGACGTTTGGGATCAGGCTGTCCCTTTGCCCTTTATTTTGGCTTAGATTTGGAAAATGTGATGTCTTCTGTTCAGTTTTTCAATATTGTAACCAATTTGCAGAGCACCAAGACCAGATTGTCTGGTTCAAAGCCCGTGAATAGTGATGATGAACAATAAAACTGCAGGTAACTTCATTGCTGTTGAGATTAATAGACACCATGGGTTCCAGCAAGGTGTTGGATTACTTCATATCTAGAGTCTGACAATATTTATTTTCTGTCCCTTCTAGCTGGTCTGATGACTGAAGCAGATCTCTTTCAATTAATGAGGTGGCCAGAGAACCTTTACAATAATCTTTAAAACAATACTTGAATGGTGCCTTTAACATAGTGAAACTTTCTAAGGAGTTTATTGGGGTAAGGGAGCAGGGGTGGGGAGACACAAGCAAAAAGAGTGGGAGACAGGTATCGAGCAGCAAGAGGATCATTATGAACAGTCACAGGGGTCAGGGAACTTGGTTTTAAAGGTGAGAAAGATGTGGCGAAGTATAGAACCAAAATTCCAGAATACAGACACCATGGCCTGGTTAAAGGTGTTGCCTTTGGTACTTGGTGGGAAAGAAAAGAGGAAGAGATAAAGCCAAGTTCAGATTCTGACAAGCTGGATTCTCCCAATGGTTTATCCTTGATCCCCTACTGCAACCACATGCTGCCCCTTAGTGACTGTCTGAAGACATATACACTGACGACACCCAACATCTCTGTCCCACCTCTCTCGACCCCTCTGATATTCAGTTTTGGATAAACTGCAATTTCTTCCGGTTAGCAAGATCAGTCACAAACTCCATGCTCCTGGCCAGATGCCATAAACTTCAGCTCATCCAAAATTCTGCTACCCATCTCTTCTCCTACTCGTCTCTTCTCCACACTCACCACTGTTCTCCTCAATGACCTTCATTGGGTCTTCGTCCCCCAATTCCCTATTCCTGTGAGCTCTTCCAGCCATACATGCCCAGGATGTTCACCTTGTGCATTCCTCGCTTTCTCATCTCACTAGCAGCTGATTTCAGCCTTTAGGCCCTACATTCTGGAATTTGCTCTCTAAACCTTTCCACTTCCACAAGGGCCATTCTTAAAATTCACCTGTTTGAGCCTTTTCCCACCCCTCCTAAAGTCTCCATCTTGCACCCAGTGTCCTGTCTTGTCTGATCCTGCCTCTGTGAAATATTTTGGCATGCTTTACTACATTGAAGGTGCTATATAAATGAAAATTGTTGTGAAGACAACAGGTTAAGAGGAAAAATCAGAATCTCTTGTCCGGAAAGCTGCTTACTGAGGATGGAAGAAAATCAATCCACCCGAGGTATATAAAATAGCAAGTGACAGAAGGTGAGTCCAGAATACTACCATAGATCGTGGCTTATAACTCAACCTGGCATGTAAGAGGAACTCATTTTTCCGGCACCAAAATCATGCTTTTGCATTTACTCTGTGTATAGGTCGACCCTTTTTTCGGGTACAAAATGTTATACTCACATTAGTTGACCTCAATTTTTCACCCCCGAAAATACATGTTTTACATGTAACTTGGCTCATGGGATCAAGCAGATGACATAGCCGTTTTGTGATGAGAATGTGTGGGGGTTTAAGACAGGTCCACACATAGCAGACCATGCATGGCGTGGTGAGTGATGAATAGAAATGGGTTGCTCCAGAAAAGCGGATGAAATATGAAGCTGCTTTTGAGCTAAAGGTTGTAACATTTACAAACTCATCAAATAACTAGGCTACGGCGAAGGAATTTAGTGTTGGTGAGAAACTGCTGTGAGAATGGAGGAAGAATGAATCTGCCCTGAAGAAGATGTCCAAGACCAAACGCCCCATCAGAACAGGGACCAGCCACTGGCCTGATCTTGAGAAGCATGTAATGGAATGGATCCTCAAAAGTTGTCTGAATGGTTACATCATCATCAGAAACGCTACATGTATATATGTACTTAAGTGGGCCAAATCAAACCCTGAGTCCAGCAAAGATTTCAGACTAACCACTAGTTGCGGTAGCCTCTTTATGGAATGAAACAGTATAGTATTGCAGCAGAAGGCCAAGATTTCTCAGAGACAACCAAAAGAGCTTGATGCCAAAATTACCAGTTTCCAGTGAATCATCATCAGATGGCGGCAAAAACACAAGTACCCATTAAGTCACATCAGCAATATGAGTGAAATGCCTATGAATTTCAATGAGCCAGCAGCTAAACTGTGGGGTGGAAAAGTTCTTGTTAAAATGACAGGACATGAGAAGACAAGATTCACATGGTGCCCACCTGCATGGCTGATGGAATGAAATTAAAGCCTATGGTAATTTTCAAGTGCAAAACCATGCTGAACATCAAGTTCTCTGCAGGAGTTTTTGTGCATGTCCATGATAACAGTTGGATGGATGAGAATAGAGAGAAGTTATGGATTGAAAATGTGTGGAATAGGCATCCCGGCGGCCTACATAAAGAATGCAGCAAATAACCGATGACATCAAGAGAGAGGTGCCTGTGAAGGAATAACACCCATGTTGTAGTTACACTGGGGGGTCTAACATCCCTTGAATACATGCATCATCAAGCCATTCAAGGATCATGTCCATACAGAACGGTATAGGTGGATTGTTGACAGAGAAAAAAACCTTCACAAAGAGTGCTGCCCTGCTTGGTTTCATTGTTAAATTATGGGATGCTATTATTGCAACAAGTGTCAACGATCATTCAAAAAATGCGGAGTGCCCAATTCAATGGATGAAGAGGAAGATGATTTGTTGTGGAGGGATGATTCTGAAAATTAAAGCACCACATTTGATTCAGATCCTTACGATATTGCCGAAGTGACAAACTTAATTCAATGCATTCTTTCTGTTGGATGTCAAAGACAATCAATTTGGTGGTTTTAAGATACTTTGATTGTAGTTAAAGATATCTACAATTAATTCATTCAATAAGCCATGCCATATTAATTGAATATGAATTACTATAGTTTTTTTTTTCACACTTCAAAATGGTGACCACCCACACCCAAACCAGCAATTTACTTTTTATACTCGGCCTATAAGTCAACCTCTGTTTTTGGAAAGATATTTGGAGGCTTCAAAATTGGACTTATACACCACAATCTATGGTACTGCAAAGTGCACTAAGGACCGAGGATAAAAATGGAGAATGAGAGACACAACAGGAAAAAGATTCTTTTCTCAGTGATAAATGAAACAATTTCCCAAGATAATGAAGGCAAAACAGAGCAAGTAGATCATGGTGGAGCTAATTTACTAGATATTTTAGCCTCTTGAGCATCCGAATTTTAACCACTCCATCATTGGTGGCCACACCTTCAGCTACAGTACCTAATCCCTAAACTCTGGATTAACCTTCCTACACCTCTCCACTTCACTTTCCTCCACAGTTTATTGAAGAAATTAATTATAACCACAATAAAAGCAGTTTAAAACCACCAAATTCATTGTCTTCAGCATTCAACGCAAGTTCATCGAATTCATTAAGTTACTTTGGTTTTAGCATCATCGTAAGGATCTGGATCAAATGTGATGCTTTAAGTTTTCAGAATCATCACTCTACAAAAAAAAATCATCTTCCTCTGCATCCATCAAATCGGATATTCCACATTTTTTGAATAATCTGATGACACTTGTTGCACTAATAGTATCCCACGATTTGATTATGAAACGACACAGAACATCACAGTGGGGCAGGGCTAGCAACCCTGATTCAATGAAGGTGCAGGAGGGCATACCAGCAGCAGCACCAGGCAGACCTAACAATGAGATGTTAACTAGGTGAAGCTCTCACACAGGATTACTTGCATACTAAACAGCATAAGAAGCAAGTGATAGAGCTAAGCGATTCCACAACCAACGGATCAAATCTAAGCTCTACAGTCGTGCCATATCCAGCCGTGAATGGTGGTGGAAAATTAAGCAACTCACTGGAGGAGGAGGCTCCACAAATATCCCCATCCTCAATGTTGGGGGAGCCCAGCACATCAGTACAAAAGATACAGCTGAAGCATTTACTACAATCTCCAGCCAGAAGGCTGAGTGGATGATCCATCTCTGCCTCCTTCAGAGGTCCCAAGCATCACAGGTGCCAGTCTTTAGCCAATTCAATTCACTCCGCCTGATATCAAGAAATGGCTGAAGGCACTGCAAATTGTAAAGGCTATGGGCTCTGACAATATTCTGGCAATAGTACTGAAGACTTGTGCTCCAGAACTTGCCACACCCCTAGCCAAGCTGTTCCAGTACAGCCACAACACTGACATCTACCCAGCTATGTGGAAAATTGCCCAGGTATGTCCTGTGCACAAAAAGCAGAACAAATCCAACCTGGTCAATTACCGCCCCATCAGTGTACTCTCCATCATCAGTAAAATGACGGAACAGGTCATCAACAATATTTTCAAGTGACACTTACTTAGCAATAACCTGCTCACTGATGCTCAGTTTGGGTTCCACCAGGGCGACTCATCTCCTGACCTCATTACAGCCTTGGTTCAAACATTGACAAAAGAGCTAAGCTCCCAAGGTGAAATGAGAGTGATTGCCCTTGACATCATGGCAGCATTTGACTAAGTATGGTATCAAGGAGCGCCAGCAAAATCGGAGTCAACGAGAATCAGAGGAAAACTCTCTGCTGGTTGGAATCATACCTAGCACAAAGGAAGATGGCTGTGGTTGTTGGAAGTCAGTCATCTCAGCTCCAGCAATGCCTCAGGGTAGTGTCCTAGGCCCAACCATCTTCAGCTGCTTCATTAATGACCTTCCCTCCATCATAAGGTCAGAACAGGGGATGTTCACTGATGTTCACACAATGTTCAACACCATTTGCAACTCCTCAGATACTGAAACAGTCCCATGTCCATATGCAGGAAGACCTGGACAACGTATTGTGCACTGCACAAGTGACAGGCAATGACCACTTCCAACAAGAGAGAATCTAACCATCACCCCATCCTTGATGCTCAATGGCATTACCATCACTGAATCCCCCATCTTGGGGGTTACCATTGACCAGAAATTGAACTGGACTAGCCATATTAATATTGTGGCTACAAGATTAGCTCAGAAGCTAGGAATCCTGCGGCAAGTAACTCACTTCCTGACTCCCCAAAGCCTGCACATCAACTACAAGGCACAAGTCAGGAGTGTGATGGAATACTCTCCACTTGCCTGGGATGAGTACAGCTCCAACAACACTCAAGAAGCTTGACACCATCCAGGACAAAGTAATCTACTTGATTGGCACCCCATCCACAAACATTCATTCCCTCCACCACCGATACACAGTAGCAGTGTGTACTATCCACAAGATGCACTGCAGAAACTCACCAAGGCTCCTTAGGCAGCACCTTCCAAACCCACGACCACTACCATCTAGAAGGACATGGGCAGCAGGTACATGGGAACACCACTACTTGGAAGTTCCCCTCCAAGCCACTCACCATCCTGGAACTATATCACCGTTCCTTCACTGCCGCTGGGTCAAAATCCTGGAACTCCCTTCCTAACAGCACTGTGGGTGTACCTACACCATGAGGGGGCAAAAAAGTGGAGTGCAGCTGAAGATCAGTCATGACAGTGCTGAATGGTGGATGTTGTGCTGTATGGTCTATTCCTGTTCCTATTTCTTATGTTGTTGTTGTAGATAAACAAGAATGTTCTCAAGGACTCCATCCCATTCCCTCAGTTCCTTCGCCTCCGTTGCATCTGTTCTGATGATGCCATTTTCAAAAACAGTTCCTCTGGCATGTCTTCCTTCCTCCTTAACTAAGGTTTTCCACCCACGGTGGTTGACAGAGCCCTCAACCGTGTCCGGTCCATCTCCCACACATCCGCCCTAATACCTTCCTCTCCCTCCCAGATCCATAATAGGGTTCCCCTTGTCCTCACTTATCACCCCACCAGCGTCCGCATTCAAAGGATCATCCTCCGCCATTTCCGCCAATTCCAGCATGATGCCACCACCAAACACATCTTCCCTTCACCACTCCCCCTCCCGGCAGCATTCCACAGGGATCATTCCCACCAGGGCACCCTGGTCCACTCCTCTATCACTCCCTACACCTCAACTCCCTCCCGCGGCACCTTCCCATGCAACCACAGAAGGTGCAGCACCTGCCCCTTTACTTCCCCTCTCCTCACCGTCCAAGGGCCCAAACACTCCTTTCAAGTGAAGCAACATTTCCCTCAATTTAGTCTACTGCATTCACTGCTCCCAATACAGTTTCCTCTACATTGGAGAGACCAAACGCAGACTGGGTGACCGCTTTGCAGAACACCTTCGGTCTGTCCATAAGCATGACCCAGACCTCCCTGTCGCTTGCCATTTCAACACTCCACCCTGCTCTAATGCCCACATGTCCATCCTTGGCCTGTTGCATTGTTCCAGTGAAGCTCAACGCAAACTGGAGGAACAGCATCTCATCTTCCAACTAGGCACTTTACAGCCTTCCAGACTGAATATTGAGTTCAACAATTTTAGATCATGAACTCTCTCCTCCATCCCCACCCCCTTTCCGATCCCCGTTTTCCAATAATTTATATAAATTTTTCTTTTCCCACCTATTTTCATTATTTTTAAATGTATTTCCATCCATTGTTTTATCTCTACCTTTTAGCCTATTTCGATCCCTTCCCCCCACCCCACCCTCACTAGGGCTATCTTTACCTTGCTGTCCTGCTTTCTACCCTTAATATCACCTTCAACACCTTTGTTCTTTTGTCTATGACATCTTTTGGTTATCTCCATCTATCACTGGCCCTCTATCCAGCTCTACCTGTCCCACCCCACCCCAAAAACCAGCTTATATTTCACCTCTTTTCTATAGTTGTTGAAGAGTCATACAGACTCGAAGCGTTAACTGTGTTCCTCTCCGCAGATGCTGTCAGACCTGCTGAGTTTTTCCAGGTATTTTTGTTTTGGATTTCCAGCATCCGCAGTTTTTTGCTTTTATTTATATTAGAATGTTCTCTTGTTCTCCACATTGGACCCCCTGTGGTCAGTGATCCGTCAACCTTTCCAGTTTATTCTTGCTGCAAATCAACTGGTCAGGTTTCTGAGGATTGATATAGTGCAGGACTGTTCCTCAAGATTCAGAACCATGTCAAGACAATAATGCTTTAAGAAGGCATAAAGATTACTCTAATTATACTGCTGCAGCAAGCAGCCACAAAACAGCCAGTTGAGTGGTTTCTGATGGATGCTGCTATACTACACCACCGGTTTACAGGCACTTTCATTTCACAAACCAGTTTCCTATCATCAGCTTAGAACTCAATCTCTGCCATTGCAATGGTCCAAAGATCACCTTTCAGGCGTACAGACTGTCCAGGCTCAATTCCTGATGTGTGCCAAGTTAGTGAATGAGTCGTGATTGCACTCACTGCCCAGTCAGATGGACAGGGAAGTGACACTATTGCTCAGAAAGGAAAATAGGAGCATTTAGAAATTGTAACTATTCTTCCCAAATTCTCTGAGAATATTTGAATTGTACATTTAAAAAGATTCTACTCAATTTTACATTAGTTCAGAACAATTTTAACCCTATAAAATTGGATCAATGTGATTTATTATATTTCAGCGTCTCAAAACAGTTATTCTGAAGTGCAATAAAAACAGAAAATACTGGAAATACTCAGGTCAGGCAGCATCCTCGCAAAGAGAAACAGATTGGTCATTGACATGAAATGCTAATTCATCAGAACTGAGAAAAATTAGAAATGCAACAGGTTTTAAGCAAGGGAAAGGGGGAGGGTTGGTAAAAGGAAGATCTGTGATAGGGTGGAAGGCATTGAGAGATTAAATGACAAAAAGATTGGTGGTGCAAGGCAAAAGGACAAGAAACAAAAATCTGTCTGGAGGAGTTGAAAATGGCAATAGCAGAACCAGCACTTGCTGTCTGAGGAAATGACAACAGCAATTATGACCCGAAATTGTTGAAGTCATTATTGAGTACAGAGGCTGTAAAGTGATTAATCGAAAGATGAGGTGCAGTTCCTCGAGCTTCAATGGAAGTATAGGAGACCGAAGGCAGGGAATTCAGAGTGCGGGTGGAGCAGAGAATTCAAATGGCAAGCTCAAGCTGACGCTTGGGTACTGAACAGAGCTGTTCATCAAACCGATCAACCATTCTGAATTTGTCTCCCCAATGTAGGGGAGAGAATATTGTGAATACAATATGCTATATTGGAAGTATAAGTAAAATCACTGTTTTGAAATGCAGCTGATTGCTGAATATATTCAGATTTTGCTGTTTTTTATATTATATATAATAAAGAAAGTGCTGTATACAAAGGGAGAAATTAGCTCCAGAAGGGGTGGACGAAAAGCGCTGCTGATTTATACCTCAAAGCTGAAAGAAAAGACTGATCACCGTGGAAATCTGCATAACCTGGCTGCAGACAGGTTGAATTATAAAGGACCGTGTCACACTTCCTGGTCAACACAAAAGGATGATTCATTGCTGTGGCAATCTGCACAACAGAGCCAATTGTACCTGTGCTGGCTCAATGAAAGAACTATCCAATTTGTCCCACTGCCCAGTTCCTTCTCTATGTAAATACTTCGTTTTCTTGTATTTATCTAATTGCCTTTTGAAAGTTGTTAATGGATGGTCAAAATAAATTCACAAAAGTAGCAAATTCCAGATTACAACAATTTGCTCTTTTAAAAAAATCCACTCCCCACCCTTCTACTGCTTTTGCCGGTTATTTTAAATCCATACCCTTTGGTTGCTGACCCTCCTGCCATTTATTTACTCTTTCAAAAGCTTCATAATTTTGAACACCTCTTTCATATCTTAAGTCTTCTGCGCTCTGCTGAAACCCTCATGAATGCCTTTGTTACCTCTAGACTCAACTATTCCAATGTACTCCTGGTTGGTTCCCACATTCTACCCTCTGAGCTTTGGATGACCTCAAGTTACAATCGGGGTGATTAGTCAGAGATCCAGGAGGTAACAGAGGACAGGCAGGAGAGGGGCAAAAAAATAGCTAAATCAGCGTAAGGGAAGAAGCTGATTGTTGAGTAGCTAGTGAGTGTTTTTTTTCTGTCCAGGTCAAGGATGAGTCTTAAGTTTCTTTCTGGTAAATTTAGATAATCTAATAAATAAAGACATGGCAGGGGATCTCAATCCTTTTCAGCGCACATCCTGTTCCATGTGGAAATTCCAGATGCTTCTTTTGTCCTGGTCAACCATGTGTGCAGGGAGTGTCATCAGCTGCAGGAGCTGGACTCACTGCAGTTTATCAGTAAGGTTGAGAGCCACATGAATAGTCCATTTCAGAAGGTGATAACCCTGCGGCTTATAGATATGCAGAGAGGGAATGGGTGACCTTCAAATTCCCAAGTGCATCCCACTCTTCTGGAAACTGGTGAGTGATAGTGCACCTGGGGAGCACAGCCAGAGCCAAGGCTATGTCACCATAGCTGTATAGGGAAAACATCGAAAAGCAATAGAGATCAGGGATTATACAGTTAGGGAAACAGACATGTGGTTCTGCAGCTATAAACATGAATCCAGGATTCCGTCACTTCCCTTGTGCCAGGATCAAGCCGCCACCACCTTTGTGGGGCCGGGGGGGTGGGGGAGTGTTCTTTAATCTTGGTATAGATTAGACGAAGAAAATCGACAAATGTTAAGGACAGGCTTGTGGAACACATTCCAGGCAGTTTCCTGGAATAAAAGGCCATGTAACCAATCAGGGAAGAGGCTATTTTATATCTTGATTCATGTTGTGAGACAGGTTTAATCAGCAATGTCATACTAAGAAATCCTCTGGGAAAGAATAATATGATGGAATTTCTCTAAAGTTTCAGAACAATATATATAGATCCAAAACAAGAGTACTAAGCTTAAAATAAAGCTAATCACCCAAGTATGTGGGGCAAGTTGGTTAAGGTAAATGGAAAGATGGTGGATGAGCAATAGCAAATATTTAAAGAAATATTTCATAACTTTCAACAAATCTATATCCCATTGAGAAAGAAAAATTCCACAGGATAAGTGATCCATTTGTGGCTAACTTAAGAGGTTAAGGATTATATCGGTTTCAAATAACTTAGAATGCTACCAAGAAGAGTAGTAAGTTTGGAGTTGGGGAGAGTTTTAGCTACCAGCAAAGTATGAGCCAAATATTTGTTAAACAGGGAGAAAATAGAATGAGTAAAATAGCAAGAAATGTAAATAGATTGTCAGAATCTCTACAATAAGGAAGACAGGAGCCAGAATGAACATGACAGCTGGAATTAAAGGTGAGGAAATGAAGTTATTCACTTTGGTGGGAAGAATAGAAAAACAGATTTTTTAAAATGGTGAGAAGCTGTTACTTTTTGATGTTCAAAGGAATTTGGGTGTCCCTGTATACAAAACAGAGTTAAGAGGCCAGTACAAGCATTTAGAAAGGCAAATGGTATATTGTCCTTTATTGAAAGGGGATTGGAGTACAAGAGTAGGGATGCCTTGCTGAAAATATGCAAGGCTGTGGTAAGACCACAGCTGGAATACTGTGTACAGTTTATGTACCTAAAGTAGGATATACTTGCCTGATAGGTGGCGCAGTCAAGGTTTACTAGATTGTTCCCTGGGATGATGGAACTGTCCTTCTAGCAGTGATTGAGTAGAATGGGACTATACTCTGAAGTTAAGAGGTGGTGATCGCATTTAAAACATAAGATTCTGAGAACCAGCATCACCTGGCTAGAGGGTCTCAGGATAAGTTGTTGATAAGGAGTCAGCCATTCTGGACTAAGATGAAGAGAAATTTCTGCACTTAAGAGGGTTGTGAATCTTTGTAATTCTCCATTCCAGAGGGCTGTGGACATTCACTTGTTAAGTATATTCAGGCTGAGATTGATTGTTAGTGAATAGGTTGGAAAGCGGAATTGAGGTCAAAGATCAGCCACGATCCTGTTAAATGGCAGTGCAAGCTCGAGAAGCTACATGGTCGTATTTATTTCTAAACTAGACGCTAAGCCAAAGGAGATATTAGGAGGGGTGAGGTGGTTTTTAAGGAGAATAGTAGTTTAGGGGAAGAAATCCAGAGTTTGGGGCTGAGCATTGGAAGATGCAGCCACTTGTCTTAGGTGAAAAAGGTGGAATGTACAAAAACCAAGAGTCTAGGAACAGAGTTTGGCTGGGGAGGAGGGTGGTTTTGAGAGGGAAAGGCTGGATAAAATACAGGGGGCAGTTTTGGTGACAGCGTTCACATATGGTGAGGGGCAGAAGATAGGAAAGTCACCAAATAGAATATTGGAATAGCTGTGGACTGGAGGTGACAGTTATGGGTAACTAAAAATGAATTTATAATTCAGGTCACAGGCGGCTACCAGAGGAGGAAGCTAAATATCTTTTGGTGCCTAGTTTCCAGATAACAGTATTCATGCAGGTAGTACAATTGAGTGCAAGAAAGGGAAGGCGGCCATTCGGTCCCATTCAATTTATGTAATCCTCGCCTTCAACACACCATATCTTCATACCGCTCAATTTTCCTATTGGCTTAATCTATCAGTCACAGCCTTTGACATACACAATGTCAGATCATCCACAGCCCTCTCATCTGCAGTAGAGAATTCCAAAAATTCACCATTCGAAGAAATTTCTCATTTCAATCTGAAATCGCTGACCCCTTATCCTGATACTATGTCCCCTAGTTCTAGGCTCTGCAGTCAGGGGAAGCAGCCGCTCAGCATCTACCCTGTCAAACCCTGAAAATCTTATCACCTCCCATTCTTCTAAACTCCTGAGTGTAGGCCAATCTATTTAGTCTCTCCTTATAGGTCCACCTTACTGAACATTTGTCGTACCCCATCTAAGGCAAATATATCCCTCCTTAGGTGCAAAGACCAAAACTGTACCCATTACTTCAGAGGCATGGTCTCACCAATCACTCCAAGACCACATTGCTCTGGCCTTTATTGAATGGGTTTTGGAGTACAAATGTCCATAGTTTTCTATATTACAACAGTGACTAGACTTCAAAAGTTCATTGGCTGGAAAGCAGGTTGTAACATCCTGTGATGGTGAAAGGTGCTAGATAAATTCAAGTCTTCCTTTCATTTAAACCATTTGTCTTCCTTGTTTGCTGAACCTGCTTGTTAACTTTCATGGTTTCGTATACAAGTTTACCAACTCTCTCCAAGCAAACATTGAATATTCTGCTTTACAAAAAGGTGAATAAACTCATTTCTTCACTTATACTCTATGCACCACCTTCTTGCACACTGGCTTGAGCTATACATCCATTTACAGATTCTGCTTTCCTCACTTTACCACCTAGTTTTGCATCAGCAACCTTGCATACATTACACTCAGGCCCTTCATCTAAGAGTAGGAGGGCCCAGTACTGATCCTTGTAGCAACCCATTAGAAACAGCCTGCTAATCTGAAAATAACTTCATTTATTAAACAATCCATTATCTGTGTTAACATATTACCTATTTATCTGCAAAATGTTGGAACAACTGAGGTCAGTTGCTTGCAATTCCTACACCATGGGAGAACTAAAGGATGATTCATGTTCTGGGAGAGTCCCACTTGCAGGAAGTGTCTCCAGTTCTTCAAACTCAAAATGAGAGCTTGAGGAGCAGCTAGAGTCACAGCAAGGCACACAGGAAACAGAATTTCCTGGATAGCAAGTTCCAAAAGGTAAGTGTAGGCTGATTAACTAGTTCTGAAAGGGAGGTTTTAAACTAATTTAGCTGGGGTTGGGCCATAGAATTAAACATTGAAAAAGTGGAGCATAGTGAACTGAGGACATGGGGCGGAAATAGCATTAAACAATAATTAAAAAATGGACAGATCAGACCAGGGAAAAATGCAAAACAATCTTTGCAGTGCATGAGAACATATCAAAAATAATATCCACATCCACCCTCACGCCTTCCTCTCCTTCCCAGAACCACGATAGGGTCCCCCCTGTGCTCACTTATCATCCCACCAGCCTCCTCATTCAAAGGATCATCCTCCGCCATTTCCGCCAACTCCAGCATGATGCCAACACCAAACACATCTTCCCTTCACCTTTCCCCCACCCCCATCAACATTCTGTGGGGACTGTTCCCTCCAGGACACCCTGGTCCACTCCTCCATCACCCCCTACACCACAGCCCCCTCCCACAGCACCTTCCCATGAAACCACAGAAGGTGCAACACCTGCCCCTTTACTTCCCCCCTTCTCTTCATCCAAGGGCCCAAATACTCCTTTCAAGTGATGCAGCAATTCACTTGCACTTCCCTCAATTTAGTCTACTGTATTCGCTACTCCCAATGTAGTCTCCTTTACATTGGAGACACCAAACGCAAACTGGGTGACCGCTTTGCGGAACACCTGCGGTCTGTCCGCAAGCATGACCCAGACCTTCCTGACGCTTGCCATTTCAACACCCATCCTGCTCTCATGCCCACATGTCCATCCTTGGCCTGCTGCAGTGTTCCAGTAAAGCTCAACACAAACTGGAGGAACAGCATGTCATCTTCCAATTAGGCACTTTACAGCCTTCCGGACTTAACACTAAGTTCAACAACTTCAGATCATGAGCTCTCTCCTACATCCTTACCCCCTTTTTGCTAATAATTTTTTTCTTTTCCCTATTTCTATTATTTTTTAAATTTCTTTCCATCCACTGTTTTATCTCCACCTTTTTGCCTATTTCAGTCCCCTCCCCCCACCCCACTAGGGCCATCTGTCACTTGCTCATCCTGCTTTCTACCCTTAATGTCACCATTAGCACATCCTTTTGCTAACGTCACCACCTTCAACACCCCTTTGATCTTTTGTTTATGACATCTTTGATAATCTCTCCTTTGCCTCCACCTATCACTCGCCCTCTTTCCAGCTCCACTGTCCCACCCCACTTAAAACAGCTTAAATTTCATCACATTTCTATTTCTCTTTAGTTCTGACAAAGAGTAATTTGGACTCAAAATGTTAACTGTCTTTCTCTTCACAGATACTGTCAGATATGCTGAGTTTTTCCAGCAACTTGTTTTTATGATAAATAAGATTGGTGAGATATGGCTGCAAGTCATCACATGGGACAAAGATCCATCTCAAGAAATGGATTGTTGGGAATTTAATGTTTCTGGCTCCAAACTATTCTGGAAAGGAAAAGGTAGGCTGTGGCAGTATTGATCAAATTAACTGAGCATGAAGAGGTGAAAGATGAGGGGAACAAAGAACTGAAAACTCTAAAGGCTGGCAGTGTACATGCAGGCTGGAAGGTGTCTGGAACTAGAAGACAGTCAGAATAAGGAGCAAGCCATTTAGGACTGAGGTAAGCAGGAATTTCTTCACTCAGACGGTAATGAATCTTGGAATTAATTACCCCCTCCATGGGTTGTGGAGGCTAAGTGATTGAGTATGCTCAAGACAGAAATCTATTGATTTCTGGATATTAATCACATCAAGGGTTATGGGGATAGCATGGCTAAATGGAATTCAGGTAGACTTGCAGCCATGATCTAGCTGAATGGCAGAACAGGCTCGACAAACCAAATTGCCAACTCTTGCTCCATGTTCTGAGCAAATAATGGGGGATTTCAAACATTCCTAAAATTGACCTAGATAGTATCAGCCTAAGTGCAAAGATAAGGAATTCATACATGGTCTGTTCCTGTACTGTGCATGCTATCTGCACAAGCCTCCTTATCCTACATGGTCCTTTTTCCTTATTGTTTTTAATCTAGTTTCTAAAATGCATCTATTCTTGGTGCCTCAGCTTTTCTGTGGTAAGAAGTTCCACATTCTAACCAGTGTCTGGGTACAGAACTTCTTGATCAGTCTGATTCAGTTAACCAGGAAGGAAGCAGTGTTGGATTTAATTCTAGGAAATGAATGTGGCATGTTTCAGTGAGGGACTATCACACCACACAAGTGCCAGGCAATAACCATCTCCGAAAAGATAGTCTAACCATCTCCCCATGACATTCAATGGCATTGCCATCACCGAATCCCCACTATCAACATCCTGGGGGTTACCATTGACCAGAAACTGGCTACAAGAGCAAGGCAGAGGCTGAGAATTCTGCAGAGTAACTCATCCTCTGACTCCCTAAAGTCTGTCCACCATCAACAAGGCATAAATCAGCAGTTTGATGGAATACTCTCCACTTGCTTGATAAGTACAGCTCCAACAACACAAGATGCTCAACACCATCCAGGATCAATCACTCCACTTGATTGACACCCCAAGGACTACTTCCTCCAGCACAACAGTGAAAGCAGTGTGTACCATCTAAGAGATTCACAGCAGCTCCTTTGATAGCCCCTTCCAAACCTGTGACCTCTACCACCTAGAACAGTGGCAGCAGATGCATGGTTAACACCATCACCTGCAGGTTCCTCTTCAAGTCACTCACCATCCTGACTTGGAACTGTAATCACCATTCCTTCACTGTCGCCCAGTCAAAATCCTGAAACTCTCTCCCTTACAGCATTGTGGTTGTTCCTACAACACATAGATTGCATCGGTTCAAGAAGGCAGCACACCGCCACTTTAGAGGGCAATTAGCGATGGGGAATAAATGCTGACCTTGCCAGTGATGCTCACATTCCACGAACAAATATTAAAAAACAGTGACATCAAGTTTTGAATGGTTCTGAAAAATAACGGCAAGGCACAATCAAGTGCAAAAATACTAAAAACTGGAGGGAGGGCAGCCAACTTCAAGTCAGGTGAAGTCTGGCCAGGTGACAGGAATCAAAAATTGGTAGCCGAAAACAGTAATTGAACAATGGAAGGCTTTTAAAAAGAGGAGATTGTGCAGGGTTAGAATAAACACAAGGGGGAAAAGGAAGGACATCCAAAGCTCAAGGTCCCTAAATGACAAAAATTAAAACAGGAAGAGGTTTATGACAAATGTATGCCACACAATATAGTAGAGAACCAAGCTGAGTATGGAAAAATCCAAGAGAGGTTAAGAGATGCAAAGGGTATGAGAATAGATTAGCAGTGAACAAAGAAAAAGGAAACCCAAGTATTTTATAAATAGTAAAACAGTAGTCTAAAAGTTGCAGTACTTTGCATTTTTCTTCACTAAAGAGAATGATGCCAATAAAAGGTGGCAGCAATATGGGATAGGATGAGAAAGTAGAAAGGTCACCTGGTCTGTGTCGCCAAGGTTCAAATTGCAAAGCTTCTGACCAGGATTATGATCTTCTCTAGATATGAGGGTGGTGCCTGAGGACTGGAAGAATATAAGTGCTAAACCTGTTAAAGGGATAAGTCAGACAACTAGAGGTCTCACCAGCCTAACAATGGTGAGACAACAATCCCAGAGACGATTAATTGGCATTCTGGAAAAGTATGGATTCATAAATGAAAGTCAGCATGGACTTGATGATCTTTCACTAACTTGGTCAAAAGAACTCAAATCAAGTGGGTTGATGGGAACAATACAGATGATATTGAACCCTAAACTATTTAAGGATCAGCATGGACATAAAATTAAATCAGAAATTAGAGTGGTGAATTGTTTTTCAGACTGATGGCAAGTGTGTTCCCAAGCAACAGTGCTAAAGCTGACAAGTTGATGGAAGCCAATAAAAATCAGATCCATTACTGTTGAAAGAACAAGTTGAGAGAACAATTGGTAGTTGAGTTAGCACAGACACCTTAGACCAAATGACTTCTTCTGCTTTATGATTCAATGTCTTGAAGAACCAGTTGCCTTTCACCACACCCAATGATTGAAGTTCAGACTAATGAAAGCCACCGAATAGTGTAAGTAAGCGATTTAAGAAATTGGGCAGAAATGGCTCCCCTCCCCCACGAGAATCTGCATCATTCTGACAGTGGGCAGTTTTTAAACCCTGTAATCTTCCTGATTTTGAATGTATCTTAGTTCAGTGTCTAGGGCTGCCCCATTGCCCCTATTATTGTCCTTCCAATTTCATATCAAACACATTTCAGCCTTCCACCCAACATTACACATCTTATTCATCAGGTTTTAACTCTTCGCTTCTGACAAACACCAATTCCAACAAATCAGTTTTGTCAACAAACACACAGACTAGTTTTAAAGAACACTTTTACTGTACAGGTTTGAGAACTGAAGGTTTAACAAATACACATTGTCACATACAAGTTGTTAACTGCTACATGAGGTCCAATTCTACAAATAACAAAAAACGGAGAAACGGACTGTAGAAAAAAACTTTACAGATTAAGATAAAAAATAAAATCACCTTTACATTAAGAAACATGCTTCTCAATTGTGCATCTTCGTATATACAATACTTGTTAAAATCTCACTCTACACTCTCTTGTGACCTGCATCAACAGGCACATTGGTTCAGTCTTTACAATATAAAACATAATTATTTTGTAACAAAATAAATAAAACACCAGGTAACTGGATGAAAAAAAAGATTAAATTCAGCTGTCAGCTTTTCCTGTAACCTCTGCAGAAATGAAGACTACAACTAAACTGTACACATTAAAAACAATCCGTTGCTCCAAGCCAAGTCGTGCAACTGAACGAGACAGGGCACCAATTAGAAGATAATCAGCAAGACTATCCCATCAGCCTAGTCCAAACCAAAAGAGGGAGGGGAAATAAGGTAGGCACATCAAGCAATTGCTTACAGACTGTGCACTGACCAACACTACCATGGTTACAGCGTTACTGCTCTGCATTCAAGTATCGGATGTATCAGAAAAATAAAGCATTGGGCAGAACTCAGCATTATCTGCTCACGTTCAGCCAGACTACTGCCTTTTCAAAATGCTTCTCAAATTGCCATGCTAACTAGAATCAGTAAACTTAGCAAGAGGAGCCAGTGGCCTCTGGACAGTGGCTGAACACAAGTCGAGATGGAGCACAATCCTTATGAACCATCTTTAAAAGATGTAATGAACTAAAATCTGTATAAAGAAAAACAATTCTTCCACTGAACATTGCTATATAACATGGGTTTCAGAGTGACAGTTCAGAGACCAACAGCTTAAAATGCTTTCAAACTGGAAAAATTTTCCAAAAAAAAAAAAACTGCTTACTGCGACTCTACACATGGGTTCAAAGCTGCTCACCCCTCTACAAATATCACATTGGATCCTGCACATGATTTTATGCAACAAAGAGGAGGGTTCTGGGTTTAGAGGCTGCAGTCTCTCTTCTGTCCTGACCTCGAGTTGCCTTCCACTACGGAGAGTAAGAAGGAACCAAACCTCAGCCTCGAATACCCCTTGGCCCCTGTTTGGCCTTGCACACGGCACACGTTTTTGTGACAGACGAATTAAGAGATCTAGCTGATATGTAAGGGAGTGGTACAATCCTCTACCATGTCTGTCCTTGCGATGCATCGCTGTGTAGTTTTTTATATAAAAAAACCAAATCACATCAAACCATGTACACTGCAGTCAGTAATGGCGGGCAAGTGGGGACAGGCCATCTCCCAACAGTCTGGTTCATACTTCGTCCGACCCTGCAGATTAGTTCGAACCAATCCTACACCAATTTCCCCCCGCCAGAAACCTGGCAATGCATTTGCCAATTCTAACCAGAGTCAGAATCACTGGTGTCTGATGAACTCGATCCACTGGAAGTGCTACTAGTGTCAGATCCTGAAGAACTGCTGCTGCTGGCACTCAGGCGTGAAGGGCCTACTGGTTGAACAGGATCTGGCTTTTCAGTTGCTGCAAAGAGAGAAAGCTTATTAGTGTTTCTTACTCTAAGGCAGTCTAAAAAGTATCAATTCTCATACTGCAGTAATCCTGTTTAGAAAGGCACAATTCTTTACTATCTCAAGAGCCCGCTGAACATTTGAGCTCCTTGAACACATTTACCCTATGCAATTTTGCATTACTTTCTCTTTTCCCACCTCCATGCCCTGCTCCCATGTCCACCCCTCCCCAAAACAAACTTACAATCTTCTGTTGTCAGATTCTTTTAAGAGAAGAGTAGGAACTGCTCGAGATGGTACTTTAGTATTTGGTTTAGATCAATTTAAACTGGATCCAACCTAGAATGATAACACCCACTGCAGTCTGCTCTTCACCTAGCAGTTAATCCTAATTAGATATAAATTATGTATGATAAGCAGAAACTGGATTTTAACATTGGAGATCAGCCATAAATACAGATAGAACAAAAAGGGATTCTATCAAAAGAAAGGACATCTGAAGAGTTCTAGTGGAAATCAAAGGCTATAGCGTAATTATAACTTACCCTCAGTATATTTCACTACAAATTTCACTACAAATTGCTAACATCAGGCATTGACTATTGAACAATACCTTTCTTGGGAGGTTTTTTACTGGGATTCAGCTGTCCGCTCACGTCCTGCAGCCGTTTTTCTAACTCTTTCTTCTTCTCCAGAGCCAATTCTTCCTTGGTTTTCCCCGCTTGTTTCTTGGCTGGAAGATCATGGCAACAAGTTGGTAAAATTATTTCCCCAATTTGGACAGATAAGGGCAACAAAGTGGGTAACAAGATGGCTGGAATCAAAGCCTCAATGTCAAGAGTTTTAAAAAGTTTTGGAATCAGTTCCTTTAGATTTGCAGCTCAGAGCCACAGACTCTTCCCACCCCACTTCATCTCACCCTGTTTCCCATGTGCTTTTCTAGCTTTCTCTTAAACTGCACCCAAGTCATAAGCTCTTCCTTAAATTTAGAGGATATAAAGCAGTATTATCTCCACTCATGTATATAATTGGTGCTGAGGCCAGGTGTTACACAGGTTAACTACAAACACAGCATTTCTTGCTCAGTACTTGGGTAAATATCACTCACGTGAACAGAAATCTTCAAAAAATTGATAAATCTCAAAAATATCTTTTTTTTTTTAACCTAATACCAGACAAATCTAGTCAGTCAGTCTGTCTGATCAGCAATGTTGACATTAGTCATATAGTGGGAAGCTGGGGCACACTAGAAAGCACTTCAATAAAAACTGGTCATTATTTATACCAGCTCCCACCTAACAAGATTCCTGTGCAAACAAGTCAGTTTGTAGAATGCCTGCTTTGCACAAAACCCACTCTGCTGACGGTTGAACACCTAAATAAAAAGCAAACTGTTCTGGTGAACAAGTGCAACATTCCATGCTTTCCAGGTCAAATCACTTGGATTATACAAAACTTGGGTTAAATGAACAAAGGCCCCAGAATAACAGCATAACATTGCAGGCACCCATTCTGTACTTACAGTAAGGTTTCCGAGGTTTCTTCCTTAAACAGGACATAACATAGCGTTCAAGCTCCCGAAGGGTAGATGGTTTAAGAGTTTCAAAGTCTATCTCAATCTCATCAGGGTTGGAGTCTCTAAGCGACGGCTCTCGTGA
Source organism: Carcharodon carcharias (assembly GCF_017639515.1). Taxonomy (NCBI): domain Eukaryota; kingdom Metazoa; phylum Chordata; class Chondrichthyes; order Lamniformes; family Lamnidae; genus Carcharodon; species Carcharodon carcharias. The sequence continues at coordinate 78,225,804 of NC_054485.1, forward strand.
TTGGATGATATGTACCACACGGCCCAACTTGTCGCCAGGTAGTTTATTAATGTCCAAGCTCAACTGTCGCTTTTCATCATATGTCATGGGCCTGCAGTTATCTTCCTCTTCTGAATCATAGCCAGGAGGAGGAGGTGGTGGTTGCGGTGGAGGCTGTTTTACTTTCTTGGGTTGCCTGTGAACAGTAAATCCGAAAATGGAAAAAGTTAAATGAAGCTGGCTCTACTCTGAAGCAAATGCAAGCAATTCCTGGTCTCTCAGTAACATCTGTAAATCAGTTTCACGAGAGAGAGGTCAACACCAATTGAGTCACTGTCACCATCAGACATTTTTGGCTTAAAATATAGCATGTCGACATGGCCGATCCGATGGGGAAAAAAGTATAGTCATCATTGAGCCACAGTGACTAAATGCTATTCGTCTCACCAGCTGGGCTTAGACTCAATGCTTCAGTTGAGCATGTTCTTTGCACATAGACTCAATGCTTCAGTTGAGTATGTTCTTTGCACAGAGTTCAGACATAGACCGAGCAAACCCACAATATTTAGATCTCAATACTAGCATAAATTTCCCCAATCCAGATGTGAGGTACAAAGACACAGTATTGAGATATGATTAAACAGGCCACTGTGTTGGGCAGCTGGGTCAGCAGGCATGCACACACTTACTTATTGTTACTCCCTGAACTGCTGCCTCCAGATGCTTTCTTTGACTGTTTTTTCGGTGCTGGTTTTGATTTGGATGGCTTGGATGCTTTTTCCTCCTCATCTTTCACCTTGTGCTTCTCTTTCCTCTTCTTTTTGTCTTTCTTCTCTTTCTTGTCCCGTTTTTTCTTTGGTTTGGACATAGGAGCCTGCGAGAGGGCAGCTAACTGCTCATGGACAGCCCTTAGCTGTAGAAAGAAAAATATCACTCCAATATGGTGCTTGCTCAGAATTTTCTAACAGGACTTGATCGCATTTGCAACAACTTCCTATCATCCGCATCATGCTGTAAACAAATTAGGCAATAAGTAGCAGATACAAGAATCTACACATGTACAAGGCAGACATGCCTTACTGCTAATGCTCTGAAATAAATCTTTTCTAACGTTCAAAAAAATGTTACAGGAATCAGTGCTCCAAAAGTTTTTGGCATAGCAGGGACTGAAGCCATGAGGGAAAAGAAATTCCCTTAATTTAATAAAAAAATACTAGGAAAGCTCACAGGTCTGGCAGCGTCTGGAGAGTGAAACAGAAATAACGTCAGATGTATATGACTTCTTCAAAGCTGAAGTATTGGAAATGTGACAATTTTTATACTTCTTCCCTTTTCACCCCACCATTCAACGTTCCATAGGGACCGTTCCCTGTGTGATACCCTGGTCCACTCCTCCATCACCCCCAATTCCTTATCCACTTTAATCGCAGAAGGTGAAACACCTACCACATTAACTCCTCACCATCCCCAAACACATTTCAGGTGAAGCAGCGTTTCAATTTGGTCTACAATATTCGCTGCTTTCAAAGTGGTCTCCTCTACATTGACGAGACTAAACAGACTGGTTTACCACTTTGCGGAACACCTTTGCTCAGTCCACAAACGTGACCCAGACCTTCCTGTCGTTTGCCATTTCAAACTCATGCTAACATGTCTGTCCATGGCTTGCTGCAATGGTCCAGTGAAGCCCAACACAAACTGGAGGAATGGCACCTCATCTTCCGATTGAGCACTTCACAGCCTTCTGGACTTGACACTGACTTCAGACCATGAAACCACCCCTCATCTTGACCCCTTTTCAAATCCGTTTTTTAAAAATTGATTTTTAAATTTTATTTTCAATTATATTAATTTTTTTAGTATATTTATCCTTTTCCCCAACCTCTCCTCCCCCCCCCACCCCACCCCCCAGCTCCCCTCACAGGGTAATCTGTCACTTGTTTCTATGTTGTGCTTTCAGAGCGCTGACCCTCACTCTCCTAAACACATTGCTATCTTACCTTTATGCCACGATCAACACCTTCTTTGGTCTTTAACACAACCATTAACGCTCCCTTTGTCTTGTGTCCATGACATCTTTGTCAATCTGACCTGAGCTCCCACCTACGCCTGACCTTCGACTCTGCTCCATCCCCTCTTAACCAGCATATCATCACATTTCTACTTCTCTTTAGCTGAAGTTATACGGATTTGAAACGTTAACTGTTTCTCTATCCTCAGATGCTGCCAGACCTGCTGAGCTTTTCCAGCATTTTCTGTTTTTATTTCCGATTTCCATCCACAGCGTTTTGCTTCCCCACCCCCCTTAATTTAGTCATTACTTGTAGTTCTTTAAACTCTAAGAGGTTGTGGGGGTGGGTAGAACAGACACTACATCTGCCCAGTTCCATCTTCATGGTCATTCTTGCAGCTAACTACTAGAACACAAGTCACTAACAACCAGAGCATGGCAAGCAGTGGCTAATCCATTTTGCAGGCAAGGCATCACCAATAGTAGGAAAAGAAATCAGTTGTTATTTAAGAAAATCACCAGGATTATTGATTACCTGTTCCTGTAGTTCCGCCAAGCGATTAGCTCGCTCCTCCTCTGAATCATCAGAAGTCTCAGTGTCTGACGAGCTCTCACTGCTGCTGTTACTAGAAGAATCAGATGATGATTTGGTCACAACAGGAGGAAGAGGAGTTGGTGCAGGTGGAGGTGTGAATTCTATAGGTTCATCCGGCATCTTGGCAAAACGGAATTCAAAGACATCCTGAAACAAAAACAGGGCTCTTCAAATGAAGAGATTTGATGATACAGCTCTCTGACACAGCCAAGACACTATATTCAGTATGGTGCGAAGAGAAATGAAAGCTATAAAAACATTAAACGCACAATTCTATAATGCTCAGCACAAACAACACTGTAAAGATTACAGGGATGTGGGCATGTAGCCAAAACTGCCCAGACAGCAGGGTGTCATTTACATTGGCTACAGGAAGAACGAGCCAGACCAGAAAAATGCCTTTTTTGCAGGTAGCTACATATGACTGGATGAGGTTGCAGAGGTGTGGAGAGGTAAAGCCATGCAAGATTAAGACAAGGACAAGAATACTCTTTGCAGAGGATCATTAGTCTGTGGACAAGAATACTCTTTGCAGAGGATCATTAGTCTGTGAATTCTCTTCCCCAGAAAGCATTGGAGGTTGGGTCACTGAATTTATTCAAGACAGAATAAGACCGATTTTGATAGATAACATTCAAGGGTTACTGGGGGGTGGGGTTGCTAACAGGAAAGTAGAGTTCAGACCACAATCAGATCAGCAATGATCTTATTGAATAGTGGAGCAGGAGTAGGCCATTCAGCCCTAAGTCCTGTGTTCCTAATATGAAAAAATTTGCTGGTACATGTAAAGCCAGAACTGGATGAAAACAAGTTGGTGGGGATGAGGATCAGGCTACAGTTCACAAATGGTCAACTACTACTACTACTAAATGAATAAACATCACAAAAACACTACCAGTTTAAAAGGATTGAAATCCTTAACAATTGGAACTAAAATTAAAGTTTTAAAAAAGTGAAACCCCACTACTGAAATGGAACACCTTGCCATTAATGCAAAAGTTATAGACCTCAATGCTTCTCCAAATAAAGGTGGGTGGGTGGATGGATGGATGTCATGCCACATAGCAGTAGAAAATCAGGTGCTGAAGAGGCTTGTAAATACACACAATCCTCTCTCAAATACTGAGGCTGAAGGTACCTGCAGTTTTCTGGCCATGGCAACCACATCATGGTCCGGCGGGTTATACTTGTAACAATTCGAGAACATTAATCTCACATCGGCTGCAAATTCTTGTGCATCCTGGTATTCCCGCTCATCCATCTTCCTCTACAGGGGGAGAAAAGTACAAGACAGATTATCAAGCTGCACCACAGAGAGCGTGGACTTCTCAGCGAACAGTCCATCAGAACTTAAAAGGGGCTGCATTGCTCATCCCTCCCTTGAGACATAAGCAATACAGTAGCAACATTCCTGATTTTAGTCACTTTTGAATATTTTCTTCTCAACTGAAGATGCATCAACCCCAAAAAAGGAAGCTATCTGTGCTGACAATTCATCTGTGAGATGTCTTTAATAAACAAAATTCACTGATTATTTAGAAGGACAGTGCCTACATAAAGTGTAGCTGTTTAGGACAAATGCTACCTTGCAGATGCAATCCTGCACACCTCTCCATAAGTAGATTTATTTACTGGAAAATACAATGCCAGGACAGTTGGTGAATTTTAGTGACAGGATGCTCAACTGCCTTATATACAATGAGATGTGACAAGTGAATTTCAGTTAGCTTCAGATTTCACAGAAGAGCCTCAAGTTCGTACAGCGCCAGAAGCAGCAACCAATCTAAAATTGTTGAGGGTGAGGTGATCTTTACCCCTAAAACAAGCTTCTAACACGAGCAGCAGAACAGAGGCAAAATCCACAATTTGCTATGTAACTCAGCAATTAGCCAGAATACCAATAAGTAAAACAGCCCCAAAACATGCAACAATCCCCATGTGCTAAAATGTGTAGCAAAGACACACCCTCCTCACAGTAAAACAAAATGGCACCAGATACTGGGAAATAAACAAGAGAGTTGGCCTACTACAGGTCAATCTTTTACATATTTTCAAACCAGAACTGTGTCAGGGTTTGTAGTTCAGAGCTGGAGAACAGCAGCCACCTGCTTTATGTATCCAACAGGTGATTCAAGCTTCTGTTCCATCAGTATGTATTTTAATGTTTCTGTCTAAGAGTTCAGCAGGTTCTGTAGATTTTTAAAAATACATGCAATAGTTGAGAGTTTCAGAGCTCAAGGGATACAATTCTCCCGATAATGCTACCCACATCTATGATTTATGGTGTCATGGATCAGGGATTCTTCTAGTCCTGTAACTGATGTTAGCTGTTCATTCAGTTGGGGAATGCTGCGATGTCCAAAAGGCAGTAAAAGAGGATCTGCATAAGACTTGAAACGTTTCACTGTTATCTGTCCAAATAAGTCATTTAAAATGCTTATGAGCAAATAAATGTGCACATTCCCTAACCCAACATCATCTCTCTGAAGTAGCTATGGGAGGGGTTCAGTTATATGGTACAGTGAAACCTGCATTTAGCAGTCACCTTTAAGACTGAAGGAAAAAAGACAGACAGCATCTGAATCCTGGAAAGTATTACAGCTCAACCCAGCCACGCTGAAAATTTACTACTTTGGAGTCAGTGTCTAAGTGTTGATTAATCCAGGTGCAAGTTCCATTCCCTTAAATTGCTAGCTCTTATTTTTTAGAAGCAGCAAGTGTGACCTCAGGCAGGCGGCTAACTCCAGGACCTAGACATAAATTAATTCAGAGTAAAGACCTTGGCTGGGAAAGAGCACCATGAAGACAGGAGTCAGTTTAACGTACAGGTTTCACTGTATCCGTGTACAAACGGTATGGCGTTAAGACAATGTGTTGCTTGGACGCGACATACTTTGATAGTGCTCAGGTCCATGGGATGCTTGATTATGTCATGGTAGTCGTGAAGCCCCAGGGCTTTGGCGTCCACAGGTTTATAAAAGGGCCAGGCGTATGCTGCGTGCTTCTTTGACAGCAGCTCTTTCAAGATGCCATTACAGTACTTGAGTTGTTCACTCAGTTTGCCTTTCTTCGAACTCTGGTGTTGCTGGGAGTCTGGCAAGTCTTTCTTTGGCGGTTTGATCGGTCTGCCACTTTCCCGTCTAACTGGAATCTTTGCAGCCTTGCTTTCTGCTACCGACGGGGATGACTCCCCACTTGTGGTGACAACAGAAGTGGTTGGAGTTGTTGTATCTGCTTTCCTCTTCACTCCTTTCTTCTGTAAAAGAAAAACATTATTACTCACCGCAATCATGTCATCATTTCCCACAACCCAATAGGGAGGCAATCTGCTCTCCAAATAGTTGTTTTGCTCTAAGCTAGGCACCAAAAATGAAAAACTCCACAGGCCAAGTTATCCTGAGATCTTTCAAAGTACTAGCGTGGGAACTGCTTACAAGGTTTCAAACTTCATCCTGTTGGAACATTAACACACTTTACCAATCCACATACAAGCACAACTTCAATATTGCGAAAAGATCCAAATACTTCTTTGTATCATAACAGAATTCCCAGGACACCACTAAGCCTGATACAGCTCAAACGGATTTAAAGTAATTAAAAATATACAAACAGGGATCTGTGTATCAACTGCACCAGCATCATTTTAAATGTGTTAACAACCTGCTGGCAATTACTAAGCTGTGCTGACGAAGGAGCTGTACTACACCCCCAATATCCCATCCAACTGGGAACTTGCCAAAACATGCATAAGCACACCTCACTTCATGCTTAAAAAATCACACTGGCACCAATCAAAAACGATTCTATTCCTTTAGCATTCCAACAGGTTCAACCACCACCTACAAGGCATGTCAGAACCCAACACGTTAAGTGGATTACAGGCATCAATCCCATCATTTACAGGACACAATATAGATCACTGGATACATCACTCATTCACTTCCATCCCCTTGGCAAGACATTCTTACCGCTCAGAATTTATACTTCCTGAAACAATTCAGGGACCAAAACCACTATTCTGGAAAGGCACTCATAACATTCTTTTAAAAGTGGTAAGGTCATCAAACACCCTCCGTACAGTAGTCAGGGGGTATAAGCTCTAATTATTCAATATTACACTGATCTTCAAGTGTACTCCCAATTTATCAGAATCACCCCACTGAATTACCACTGGCAGCTCACTTTCAGGTCACTCATTCTTGATATACCAAATTTATTAGGCCAAGTTATGAGCAAACCAAGAATGGAACTATAATTTACCCAAGTATTGGCTTGTATGCAGAGAAACCTGCTTACCTTGGTGACAGGCTGTGCAGGTGGTGGTACAGCTAATACAGACTGAGGGGGAGAATGTGAGGGCTTATGCACAATTGGTGTCGAGATGACCGACGTCTGAGACACATCAAGAATAGGTGTGGGCACTTCTGGTGTCGGAGGAGAGTAGGCTGTTGGCTGAGACACAGAAGATACCATTGGGACCTGAGACATGGTCACTCCTCCTTGGACAGATGGCACCCCTGTGAATAAGAACCCATTAGCACAAGAGTCTTTAACTTACTGCAACCATTTAACTGAATGCAAAAAAGGGTTCAATGTTTTGTTTTAAACAAATACCTCCCTCCCTGTCCCCACCTTCAAGCCTTATCAGCACTGCAACCATTTTCAGAAGTGAATAGCATGATCATACTCCCAGAATCCTCCAATAATCAACATCACTCACTGATAAAACATCAGTAAGGTGCTAGCTACCAGACAACCGCTGGGATCAGTTGACACGCATGTGATCATCACAAAACAGTGCAGAGCTCCACTCCATTCCCACTAACAGTAAGCAACATATTTTCATACACAATTAAACGTAAAACTTCTTGATGATAAAGGCAAGCAAGTTGTCCATGCTGATTAATTTTTTCATGGGATGAACGTGGCACTAGCATTTGCTGCCCATCCCTAATTGGGCTCGAGGAGGTGGGGCTGAGCTGCCTTCTTGAACCGCTGCAGTACATGTGGTGTAGGTAACCCACAGTGCTGTTAGGAAGGGAGTTCAGGATTTTGATCCGACAGTGAAGTTCATGTTTGAGTGAAAGCTGCCCAGATGCTTAACAGTGTGGGCAACAAAGGATGAGAATGGGTTCATTTGTGACATCCTTGTCGGAATGTAGCTGCTAACATTCTGTCCAAACTCTCACAAGGGCCACACACTGAGGTGCGCACCATTATAAATTAATGTCTGTCCAAGTCAGGGGAGAAAATGGGAGTATTCCCACTGTTCACCATTTGCCATGGCAGTCGGAAACTTAAGATGCATCAAGTTTATATATTGAAACTGGTGAAAAACTGTTGGTACTAACACAGAAAACACGCACACCTGTCCCATCACACATCAGGAAATAGCCAAAAGGGCCATCCAGCCAGTTTCGAAACTTAGAAATCACATTCTGACCACAAGCACTGCTATTTCCAAATCTGGATGGGAATTCTACATTAGATGTCACAATGGCATAACACTGATACTTGAGCGGGGAGATGGCCTGTTCCAAATTGTCAAATTTGTGCACATAATTAAAAACGACGCTGCCCCATCCCAATAGGTTAACCGTACCTCCCATTTTACGGCCCTTTGACTGCTTTGATTTTGGTGCAGGTGTTAGTTCCACTTCCTCCTGGGGCATCTGCGCCACCTTCTGCAGAAAAAGCTTTTCCAAAGTCTGAGCCATCAGCACAATGTCATCCGTAGGCTGTGTAAGACAAAAGTCAAATCACTACATCAAGGAAAATCTTACTGCCATAAACTGCACAGCACACTTCAGAATATAACTAAATTAAAATCAGTAAGCCAAAAGGAAAAAAAAAAAAGCACGTGGGTTAATTAAGAGCTCCAGAGTTTACCTTGTTGTAAATGTAACAGTTAGTAAACATTGTGTTGAAGTCTTGCATGCACTCGCTGGCACTCCAGTAATAGTTATTTTCTAAACGCTTCTTGATAGTGCCCATGTCCATTGGCTGCTTGATTATCTTGTGGTAATCCTGCAAAAGAATAAGATTTAATAAAGTGTTTCTAGATAAAACTGCCCAGTTATTATACTGCATAAGCACATCACAGATGACAAGCTGGTAACTAACTCAGCAGCTCTACCAAATCACAAGACATAGTGCCCTAACATCACCATACAAATCATGATAAACTTAACTAGGATTCACAAATAAAAGTGCACTACTCCCCTGTTGTTGCAGGTTCATGTCTTTCTCTAACATTTGAGCACAGTCCCTAAGCTGACGCTTCATGCGGTTTGAGGGAATGCTGTATTTTCAGAAATACTGCTCGGGTACATATGGAAAAAGTGCCACGATAACATCCAAAGAGCAGGGCAGTACTTCCAGCTACCATTCATCAGAATAGATCAAACCATCATCAGTTTTTGTAGGTTGTAGGGCTGCCTTTCCTACAAGTGAGCACACTCAAAAGTAATTAAGCTCCCTGTTCAATTGCCATGGGAAGCCCTGCAAAGGGCTAGATATGGGGGGGGGGGGGGAGAAGAGAAAGAGGTTTGACTTAACTTAAATTGCACGGTGACTTATCTGTTCATTTGAAATTAAAGCATGCTTAATATCAGGTTAACTTTCCCTGTATTGTTTATTCTTTTACAAGGAAAGAAACAAACACTGTATCCACACAGGATTGAAGCGCATTTCTGTTAATTCAATCAGGATCAGGAACTATAGTATTAAAACCTAAACCACTCAGCAGTTGCAGGAGACCAAGATAAAATGGTGTTATCTCCACTGTCATTCTGGCAGATTAGTTAATTGAACACAGGCCAGAAATCATATTTGATGTTTATTTGCAAAAGTTTTATAGCAGACAATGAAAACTGAGGCAAAGCCAGGCAAAAACCCACTGACAACTTTAGTGTTCCAAATTGAATAAATGAGACAAGGATCCAGTTTACTGGTTTCCAACAGAAATATCACTTCAAAGAATCTGGCTTCCGATCCAAATATCCTACCACATATGCAAAAACTGTTTTCAGAAAAGATAGCATGATCATGTTCCCAAAATCCTTCAGTAACCAACATTGCTCACTAACAAAACATCAGCAAGCAGCCAGTCACGTGGCAAACTCTGGGATCAGCTGACACGCATGTGATCATCATAAAACAGTGTAGTGCAATGAGGTCCTTCCTCCTCCAAGCACCATTCTTTAAACAAGAAAAGGAAACTTTACTGCATGTTAACAGGGGCGCTCACAGGTCAGTGAACAAAATCTTAAGCAATCAGACTCAGTCACTGAAATTGCAAAATGATAGCATTTAAGTGTGAACTTAATTTCCAGATTAAATTAGCAAAAATTGATAACCTCTTGCTTAGAACGAGTGATTTGAGATTTATCTTTGAGACCCACTGTTAAGATACCCAGTAGTAGGTGCAGTAAATCCCACATCTACTTAGCCAGTCATAAATTAGCTTACGTTGAGAGCAATGTTTAAAAACTTCATTACTTTTTGTCACTTATTTCACCATACTCAAGTGCACACTACTCTCAACCTGCTACCCATACTTCTCCATGCAGCCAGAGTACATTATTAACACATTATATGGCAACTGATACCACATAACACAACTTGCCCTGCAGGTATCCGCACTCACCGGGAGACTGAGTTTCACTGCATCCACTGGTTGATAGAACGGCCACGCAAATTGGTGTTTCCAAAGCGCTTTCATCAACACTTTCTGCATGTACTGGACCTGGTTAGTCACTCGGCCAGGTTTCTTGGGGTTGGACACCTCAGGTGGAGGAGGACTAATGACAAAATTGTTCTGAGAATGAATTGAAGTAGACATGGACATTGTGGGACTCTCGAAATCTTCATACAGCATAGATGGCTTACGGATGCGCTTCCCAGACCCTGGATCAGCAGACAGGCCAGTTATCCCATTACCAGCGTCCCCCTGCAACCTTCAATAAAACAAAAACAGCTCAATGTTCACTGCATTAAACATCCTAATGCAGCTCTAAAATTTACAAAATTGTCTGATTGCATCTATTTAGCCCGATACAGCCAGACTCCAAGGTTTATTTAATTCCATAAGGATCATGTTCAGAAGACTGTTCAAAGACACCATCCAGACCGTCCCTCCTCCCATAACGTTTAAATGCCACATCTACACTGCACATTGCACCAGGACAGACTTAATGCCATGTGGACTATATTGACTAGACCCCGTTTACCATAAGGAATCCCAGGCATCCCCTCCCACCGGTTTACTGCTATCAGCCTGATGGAAACTACTTCTCCAACCTGACTGAGTTGTACTGGTGCAAAAATAATAAAATAAAATAAAAAATACCAACCACTAGGAATCAGGCTAACAGTCGCTTGATTTTCTGAGGATCCCTATAGAGAGGCAACTACATAAAGGCCTGGCTGTAGATCGTCTTCTCTGCCGTCAGTACTGTTCAGTCCTGATAATTCTAAGTTCGTCATGGGAAATTTTGCTATAAGAAACAAAAAATACAGAATGTTCAAACACCTTTTTGAAAGCAGCAGAATTTCATTTGTCACTTTTTACCACCCACAAAGTAAATCAGCACTCAGTAATCCTTCTGAACATTGGCTAGCAAGGGTAGCACCATGACCAGCTTGAATAGATTGTCATCACAAGGGAAGAAGAAAGTCTCACAAGGCATGACTTCCAAAAACCAGGCCACCAAGCACCTCCAGAGCCACAGGAAAACAGGCAACTCAAGACTGCAACGAATCATAAAAGCTGCATTTGCACACAGTAAGAAATCAAGTTAATAGCATTACCTGATCACAATCCATCAAGGTCAACATGTGAAAAAAAGGGCCTCAACTCAAAATTACTCAAAAGAAATGGGGTTATTGATGGAAAAACAAGCTCCCACCAAAATGATTACTACTTTTCCCCTCCCCATATCCTATCAAAATTAGATCCTCCGTCACATCAGTCAAACATCCATTTCACTCCTTTCCCCCCAACAGGTTCCAATATTACAAACTCCATTAGTGTTATTTACCAAATTACTCAAAATGGAAACACTGAAAACCAATCCAAACTACAGGTTGTCAAAGGTGTCTTTGAGGTAACTTTGATGCATGTGTAATGATGCATTTCCAATGGCTAACAAGTTTTTTAAGAGCAGAAACAAGGAGAAAAAATTGCTATAGATTTCTTCAAACTTGATCAATATGTTTTATTATAATGCATGGATGACTCATTACTGCAGTCAAAGCATTCCATGCTTAAAAACACAAACAGGAATGAGAGTCAAAGGAAAAACTGGATTCCATCCATGTTTAAAAGCTCAATTCCATAGTGAATGTTGCAGCCTACACGAACAGCACAATAATTCACTGTAAACCAGTGTTCTGAAGCAAACAGTTCCAACTTTGCTATACAACCAATGGCAAGGTGCAGTAAAAGCACAAGTTTCCAGGATTATTCGGTCACTGTCTGCCAAGGTAGGCAAGTAACTAACCCAAATGAGTTATATGGTTACTAATGCTAGGATCAGGACATGATCCATAGTTCATCTAACTCAACACAAAGCAGCTATTCTGTGCTGTCAGTAAGAGAACTATAAACATTTGTTGTACCTGATATATGCAGTAGTTACAAAGCAGCCTCAAAATACTGCAATACAAATACATGAAACACTGTAGCATTGTTTAACAAACCAGGAACCTCTAAAGGGAAACACTCTTACCCTAAGTGCTAAATGAGAATCGATCACTGATGTGCGAATGAACTGATGCATCCACTAGCTAGGGTAATGAAGTCACTGGTATATTAAACTAACCATCTCTATACATTTTTTCTGCAGGTCAAATCAATCCAGTCTGCATTAAGTCACAACACTTCTCCTCCCTTCTAGTTAAAGTATGCAACATGTTGCATACAAGTACTGTGCAATTTGCTCGAGAATCACCAAGATGCACACAAGGCCAATTCAATGGCAGTGACTGTAGTCTTCCCATTGCAGCTTGTACCCTCAACATAGTCAGCAAGACCATCTGTCCGGCCCCACCAGCCGATGCAACAACAATATTTAAAGAAACGCAGAGGCCCAGTTGCAACCCCAATGACTTAGCACAGCAAGAGCTTTTTGCCAAGGAGAACAGCTGCTTCATCAAATGCAGGATTTTTCATCCACCAAAACATAGGAGATGTAACTACACAGATGAATGCAATTCCACTCTCCTACTAAACGGTGCAGCCCAGCCTCTTTTGTGGAAGCTAACACCCACTTATTCAATGTTAAGAACCTAGCGTGACATTCCCAAGTTGTGAGAATCAATGATTGAATTTCTTTTTAACCCAAAATAAAATTCAGAAGCTTTGCATTAGAAACATTTTTGGTTGGAATCCCAGTCCTAGAACTTGTCATTCTATGTGGACAGACATTCAATGTCATGACTTAGCCAGCAATGAATCAGATTTCACAGCAACACATGGGATCCACAATCCACTGTTAATATAAGTGCTGCTTGGGCTGATCTATTGTGCTTATTGAAGCCAAAATATGGAATCATAACATCGTTTCGCTGATGCTGCCCCATTGTAAACAAGACATTCAATAATGGACTGAAAAAATCATTTAAGGATATGTATTATGTTAATTCCAATGTTTTCAGGTAGTCCTCAAGCTGGTCAGAGTGTAATCAAAATTTAAGGTGCAGAAAATTACAAAACTTTGTGGGTGGAAGCATTTAGACGAAAAAAACTGTACCGTGGGAGAGGAATAGAATCAGAAATGAAGTAAGGAAAAAATGTTCACCTATACAGCTAACTTTAGTGTGAATTACAAGACTCTCAAATGAAAAGCAACACAAGGTAAAATACACATCTCAGGCCAAATCTACACTGCACAGCATTTAGAAGAAAAAACGACTACAAATAAATGATTGTAAAGAAATGTGACGTAAGATAAAGATAGAAAGGAATTAAGGTTAGGACTCCTTGCTTAAGGGATCAGTTAGACTTGTTCCTCATCACATCTTTGGGCTGGAAAGAGGGAAAAACACATCCAGTAGACAGTTGAACAACATTTGCTTAAAACAGAAAATGAGTAGGCTACTTTTCCATCCTAATGAACTTCACTTGCTGTCCACTTGTGCAATCTAATATTACTTGCTTGCCTTCAATTTTGAAAGGATGCACACCTACACAAATCTCAGGGAAATTTTATGTGTAATGTGTAAAACTCTAGTAACTGATCAAATACTGTGTGCAGTTAAGGCTCGGGTGAGACAGAAAAACCCTTAGCATCAGATCTAAATGCTCTGCTACACACGCCCACTCTGCTACAAGTGACATCAGATACATTTCCACATGGCTACTTTGTCCTGGAGCCCCTCCCTCTTTCCCTCAACAACAACAGTTCAAATATTCTGATTATTACCCAAAAAAAAAACCAATTTTCTCCTGCGTTATGAAGACAATCTGCACTGTGCCCAAAAAATACATAAGCTGTTACAAACATATGCATGACAATGTAAGTAGCACTGAAATTTAAAATAAATCCAAAAATAAAAATGAAACAGCTCAACAAGCCAGTTTGGTAATTTTTAATTTAAGAGATATATACAGTGCAAATAGTTGAACACCGAAGAGATACAGCATACTATAGAAGATTGTTTTCCATTAGTTTTTTCATCATTAGACATAATTCTGAAATTTGTGTACTTGAACCCACGTGTATTCCCACTAAAAGTGCATCAGGCTGCGCACCTTTGATGTACATCTAAATTAAACGCAAACTATATTTTCTCATCACCAAGAGGTAATCAGGTTCTGGTCTGAACCATAGACATCGAGGAATGGCAAAGGGTCTAAGATTAGATGTTACAATTAACAGTAAATGTCCCCTTTGTCCTTTTATAAATATAGCACTCTTACCAAAAATAAACAGCATGGCTCAGTTTTCCAATAATCTCAGCTGAGAAGATGGTCAAAAACATAATGATGACAGAACTCCTGCAATTCATTCAAATTACAGAAGTTCTGCAGCAGAAAATACCCTGAGAATTGCTGATTATATAAAACACATTCTGCAAATATTAGTGAAGAGCGTTCCATTTAATGTAGACATAATGCGAATAGCATTGACAAGTTACAGACCAAAAATTTGGAAATGTGGTTCAGAAAAATAAAACAAAATTCACAGCTGCAAACGAAGTAGCACTACACTTGTGGAGAGATTCTGTTTTGGAAATGATCGTTTATTAATTTGGATATCGCCTCCCTCCCCCCCAGTTCAGTGAATCCCCGCTCCCCTGCATCCCAGCCCGGATGTGTACTGTATGTATACTGTTTGTGAATGGCAGAAAATGGCGGCCCCGGCTGCCGGGCCTTCTCCTGCTCCCTGGGCACTCTCTCTCACTCCGCCTCCGGGATTTTCTGCCTGCTTGCCCTTGCATTTCTCTTCAATACTGCTTCCATTACACGGCCGGGGATCTGCATTGCTCTGCCGTACCTGTCGAGCCCCGGATGAGTGGCCGTTTCCATCAGATGCCGCCTGATTGCCCGTCCACTCGATTCTCTCCCCCACGTCTCTCCCTCTCCGGTTTCGGCAAAAGCAAATGGCGCCGCGACGCTCCAGCCCGCCCTTTTATACCGCCCACCGCCCGGCCGCTGCAGCTGATTGGGCGAGGCCGGCCGGCAGCCTGCCTGCCCGTCACACGCCGCCACCCACCATTGGCCGAGGAATGACACGTGAGCGCAGGCCCCGCGGCCGGGCGCGCTGCAATTGGATGGAGCAGCCGAGTCACGCGGCCGAGCCGGTGGCGGCCGTCAGCCGAGAGGGAGAGAAAGGACAAGTCAGCCATTACACAACAGGGAGGGGAGACACATATTACGGGGGGGGGGCAGGGATACTGCACCCGGAGCCGAAACCCCGGCTTTCCATATATACACACTGCAGCCACCGAGGTGGAGTCAGATAGCGGCAGGAGGAGAAGAAAATACCCAGCCCACCAGGGGAGATTCACTCCCTGGAGGAATTAACACGGTTCCTTCATTCCACGTCTTTTCTTTTCCCCAGTAAAGAAAACGGGGAGCGAAGCCAACGACAGATAAGACCCTGTGGCTTAACATACACCGACAGAGTGGGGGTTTCAGCAGGGGAACGCAGGAATGTAAGGCGGCGCCGGCTGGGGCCAGGCCTCAGGCTATAAAGCACAGGCCCGCCGCCATCTTTGGGAACATTACACAGCAAAAATACAACAGGACAGGGCTGCCACAGGAGAGGCGCGGCGGGGGTAGGAGAGTGTCGCAAACAGCTCAGGCCCTACGGCAAGAGCTGCTACCTCACCCTGTAATTCTCTCGAGGGTTAAGGGGCCGTAGCGTGCTGTGGGGCAAAGGGAGAGCCATGGAAGCCCTAACCTCCTTCCCCTCCCCCAATAACCCCAATTTAAACCAGCAACTCAAACCAAATCACTGCCAAATTATTAAACTCTAATCCATGGTCATATTTCCAACTGCGCTTAGACATGTTGAAACTGGAGAAGAAACTTTTTTTTTTAAAAAAGTTGATCGATTTAACTAGTTGATGCTTTGCTTCCTCCCTTCCCCCAAACCAGATCAGCCAACTCAAAAGCCTGAAGGATTTTCTTCAAACCCACATATTTCGCCTCGGTTTTTCAACAAGTCGAAATATATGTATTTTAACTTATGACTTTAAAAAAAATTGACATTTTAAAAATTTCCTCTCAGTAAGTGAATGGCCGTCAAACAGACAGTCCAAGGGTTTTTACAGCGGGTGTTTTCAAAGGGACGACGATGAGTTTTGTTTTTGCACCGTTAAATTCCGTTAAGCTGTCAGGAATTTGGAATTGGATTTGAAATTTTCCTCCAGCTTCCATTTCCTAACGGCTGCCGGAGCAGCCAGCTCGACGGCTAATTGGCTGCGGCCGGTCACATGACCCCGCAGCCTCCCCTCGCCGACAACTCACCCCGAAATCGAGCCCATTTCTCACCTTTCGCCCGGCGGCCAAACTCCCCTCGCCTCAGCCGCGTCCTCTTCCGTCCCCTGCGTCGAGCCCGGCTCCGGGAGCCCGCTTTTAACAGCCTTTTGTCCTCCATTTTCCACAAAATGTTAACAAAGAAAATCCCCGGCTACGTCAGCGCTCGCCCCGCAGGCGCCCGCCCATTGGCCGCCTGTCGGTCACGTGACGTGCCACCAGCTTTAAAACACTTTTTCTTCCTCCCCGGCCACCGCTTTCCAGCATTCCGCCCTCGAAATGCAGCATTGGCACCGCGATGCATCGACTCCCGTAAGTATCGGGTCTGCAGCAGCGCCCTTTGCATGTTCTTTAACCCTCTCGGGTGTCTCGACTGTGATGGCGGCTTCGGGTTAATGTCGGCGTGGTCCCGCTGGAGGGCGAACTGCGCATGTGCAGAGAGAGGGGGATGGGAACCGTGCTGACAATGCGCGTGCGCATTTCCCCCCTTTCCCCAGTACTTGCTCTTCCTTCCACCTTTGTCTCTGTTCAGTAAAGCTTAGGGCTGGACTTACTACCGTCCCCCTCTCTGTGAAACCAGTAACAAGGCACAGACCAGATTTATTGCGGAGCTAAATGTATTTTTTTTCTAAGAATGACCATAACAGAACAAAAGGCACACTTAAATCACCAGAATTGTTGTTCAAATATGTCTGACAAAAGACGACAAAGGTTTGGCAAGTTAGCAGACAGGGTGGTGCATCCAACCCCACGATGTACTAAATGGTGAATTCTAACTAAAACCTGAGCAAAAATGTAAGACCTGATTAACCAGTTGAAAAAAATGATCACAAAAGCAATCCACAATTTCCTGAGCAGCAGAAAGCAATACAGTTTAATGTCTACTGTATAACAGCCAACACAGGGATGTGCTACTTGGCCTAATTCTTTTCCAAACTTCCCACCATTCCTCCATAAAATTTCTAAACATCCAGCATTCAGTGACTCTTGCTACAATGCTTGTAAACGTGGCCAGGCAATCAAGATTGCTATTGTTCACTCTTCAGGAGTGATTTTGAAATGAACCACAGAACCATAGAAAAGTTAAAGTGCACAAAGAGGCTATTCAGCCCATCATGTCTGCACCAGCCCGAAAAAAAGAGAAAAAAAAACTAGCCATTGGTTCTAATCCCATTTTCCAGCATCTGGTCCGTAGCCTTGCAGATTACTGCACTTCAGATACAGATCCTTGTACGTTTTAAATTACTTCACAGTATATTTACAATGCAGAAGAAGGCCATTCTGCCCATCGAGTCTGCACTAGCTCTCTGAAAGAGCATTCCACTTAGTCTCACCCCCTGCCTTATTCCATAACCTTGCACGTTCTCCCTTTTCAGGTAGCAATCCAATTCCTTTTTGAATACCCTGATCGAACCTGCCTCCACCAGCCTTTCAGGAAGTTTGTTCCAGACTCCAACCATTCTCTGGGTGAAAAGTTTTTCCTCGCATCACCCTTAGTCCTTTGAGCTGAGTTAAGCGTTTAACCACCAACTTAGGCAGTGAATTCCAGATGCCCACAACCTGCTGGGTGAAAAAGTTTTTTCCTCATGTCCCCACTAATCCTTTTACCAATCACAAACATATGCCTCCTGGTAATTGATCCCTAGCTAGGGGAAACATATCTTTCCTGTCTGCCCTATCTTGGCTCCTCATAATTTTGTACACTTCAATTAGGTCACCCCTTCGTTCTCTGTTCTGAGGAAAACAACCCTAGTCTATCCAATCTCTCCTCTTAGCTGCAATTTTCAGGCCCTGGAAACATTCTTGCAAATCTCTAAACAATGGTTCAGAGCAGATATCATAGATCATAATAATAGGAGCAAGAGTAGACCAAGAGTCAGTCTATTGAGCCTGCTCCACCATTCAGTAAGATCATGGCTGCTCTGATTGTGGCCTTAAACTCCATTTTCCTGCCTGTCACCCATAACCCTGGACTCCCAGGTTTGAGCAGAATTTTATGGCCCCATCGTGGCAGGGGCAGGGCTGTAAAGTGCAGAGAGGCGTTCAAAAGTCCAGTGACTTTGGCAGGACTGGAAAATCCTGCTGACATGATGGGATCATAAAATTCGGCCCTTTTATTTGCAACATTTTGGAGCGATATGCATGTCAACAGTGGATGCTCAGTTAAAAGCAAAAAACTGCGGATGCTGAAAATCCAAAATAAAAATAAAAATACCTGGAAAAACTCAGCAGGTCTGGCAGCATCTGCGGAGAGGAACACAGTTAACGTTTCAAGTCCGTATGACTCTTCAATAGTACTAAGGAAAAATAGAA
Organism: Carcharodon carcharias; assembly: GCF_017639515.1. Classification (NCBI taxonomy): domain Eukaryota; kingdom Metazoa; phylum Chordata; class Chondrichthyes; order Lamniformes; family Lamnidae; genus Carcharodon; species Carcharodon carcharias. Next base: position 78,244,689 of record NC_054485.1, read on the forward strand.
AAGAGGTGAAATATAAGCTGGTTTAACGGGCGGTGGGACAGGTAGAGCTGGATAGAGGGCCAGTGATAGGTGGAGATAACCAAAAGATGTCATAGACAAAAGGACAAAGAAGTGTTGAAGGTGGTGATATTATCTAAGGAATGTGATAATAGGTGACATTAAGGTAGAAAGCAGGATGAACAAGGTGAAGATAGCCCTGGTGGGGTTGGGGGAAGGGATTGAAATAGGCTAAAAGGTAGAGATAAAACAATGGATGGAAATACATTAAAAAAATGGAAATAGGTGGGAAAAGAAAAATCTATATAAATTATTGGAAAAAAAGGGGGGATCGGAAAGGGGGTGGGGATGGAGAAGAGAGTTCATGATCTAAAATTGTTGAATTCAATATTCAGTCCGGAAGGCTGTAAAGTGCCTAGTCGGAAGATGAGGTGCTGTTCCTCCAGTTTGCGTTGAGTTTCACTGGAACAATGTAGCAGGCCAAGGATGGACATGTGGGCATTAGAGCAGGGTGGAGTGTTGAAATGGCAAGCGACAGGGAGGTCTGGGTCATGCTTGTGGACAGACCGAAGGTGTTCCGCAAAGTGGTCACCCAGTCTGTGTTTGGCCTCTCCAATGTAGAGGAAACCGCATTGGGAGCAGCGAGTGCAGTAGACTAAATTGAGGGAAATGCAAGTGAAATGCTGCTTCACTTGAAAGGAGTGTTTGGGCCATTGGACAGTGAGGAGAGGGGAAGTAAAGGGGTAGGTGTTTCACCTTCTGTGGTTGCATGGGAAGGTGCCGCGGGAGGGGGTTGAGGTGTAGGGGGTGATGGAGGAGTGGACCAGGCTGTCCCAGAGGGAACAATCCCTGCGGAATGCCGCCGGGGGGGTGAAAGGAAGATGTGTTTGGTGGTGGCATCATGCTGGAGTTGGCGGAAATGGCGGAGGATGATCCTTTAAATGCAGACGCTGGTGGGGTGATAAGTGAGGACAAGGGGGACCCTATCATGGTTCTGGGAGGGAGAGGAAGTGAGGGCGGATGCGCGGGAGATGGGCCGGACACGGTTGAGGGCCCTGTCAACCACCGTGGGTGGAAAACCTTGGTTAAGGAAGAATTAACCAATGAGGATTTGTGAAGTAATTAGAAGGAACAAAATTAGCAACCAGTAAATCATGAGGTCAGTGAAGATTGGGGGAAGCATGGAAGAGAGTATCTGAGAAAGAATAAAATGGTATGATCATCTGCTGCAGAGTGAGGGAGAAATTGTGGTGTGTTGAGTGATAGAGATGGGACTTCTACAGGAAGCAGAAGAGGAAGGCATCAGACCAGATGGACAGATGCGGTGCAACTAACTTAATCACAGCGGGATTGGAAGAGGAATAGGTGACTGCCAAGGGGAGCTTGTGAAGGGTGTTCAACCATCATTGTGGTGACAAAGGCTGCAATGGAAGGAGCATAAAGAGGAAGAAGAAGTAAGGATCCAGTCACAAAATCAAAGTAAATATGACAGATACCAGTGGGGATCCAGTCTCCAAACTACAGTAAATATAACACTTGCCAGTCAGTAACCAACTACCAAATTACAGTAAATGGAACACACACCAGTGAGGATATAGTCGCTAAACTACAGTACATATAACACACACCAGTGAGGATCCACACTCTAAACTACAGTAAATATAAAACATACCAGTGAGGATCCAGTTTCTAAACTACTAAATATAACACTATCCAGTAAGGATCCAGTGACTAAATTAGAGTAGATATCACATGCACCAGTGAGGATCCAGTCTTGCAACTATTGTAAATCTAACACATCTCTGACAATCCAGTCACTAAACTACAGTAAATATAACATACACCAGTGAAGAACCCGCCACTAAACCATGGTAAGTATCACACTGACTTTTGAGGATCCAACCTCTAAACTACAGTTAATATAATGCGCACCAGTGAGAATCCAGTCCCTAAGCTACAGTAAATATAACAGACCAGTGAGAATCCAGTCTCTAAACTACCGTAAAAATAATAGACACCAGTGAGCATCCAGCAACTAGATTATAGAATATAACACTAACCAGTGAGGATCCAGCCTCTAAACTACAGTAAATATAACATTCACCAGAGAGGAAACAGTCTCTCAACTATTGTAAATAAAATACACAGCATTGAGCATTAGGTCTCTAAACTAATCTAAATATAACACACACTAATGCATATCCAGTCTCCAAACTATAGTAAATATAACACTAACTAGTAGAAATCCAATCTCTAAACTACAGTAAATGCACACCATTGAGGATCCAGTCACTAAACTACAATAAATATAACACACAATAATGAGAATACAGACACTAAACTACAGTAAATGTAACACACCATTGAGGCTCCAGTCACTGAAATACAGCAAATATAATACTGTATACATACTTGTGAGCATCCAGTCCATAAACTATTGTAAATATAACACACCGGTGAGAATCCAGTGTCTAACCTGCAGTAAATATAATACACACCAGTGATGATCCAGTCTTTAAACTACAGTTATGTAGCACACCTGTGAATAACTAGTAACTAGAGTACAGTAAATATAATACACACCAGTGGGGATCCTGTCACTAAATTATACTAAATATAATGCACACCAAGGGGAATCCAGTCACGAAAATACAGCAAAAGTAATACCCACAAGTGAGGAGCCAGTCTCAAAACTATTGTAAATATAACAACACCCCTGTGGATTCAGTCACTGAACTACAGCAAATATAACACACACCTCTCAGGATCATGTCACTAAACTACAGAAAATGTGAAGCACATCAGGCGGGATCTAATCTCTAAACTACAGTAAATACAGCACTCGTCGGTGAGGAATCAGCAACTAAACTACAGTAAATATAATACTCACCATTTAGGCTTCAGTCTCTAAACTATGTAAATATAACACACACCAATGAGGATCCAGTTTCTAAACAACTGTAAATATAACACACACCAGTGAGGATCCTGTCTCTAAACTACAGTAAATATAACATACACTAGTGAGGATCCAGTTTCTAAACAACAGTAAATATAACTCTCACCAGTGAGGATCCAGTCTCTAAACTATGTAAATACAACACACACCAATGAGGATCCAGTTTCTAAACAACAGTAAATATAACTCACACCAATGAGGATCCAGTTTCTAAACAACAGTAAACATAACTCTCACCAGTGAGGATCCAGTCTCTAAACTACTGTAAATACAACATACACCAGTGAGGATCCAGTTTCTAAACAACAGTAAATATAACACACACCAGTGAGGATCCAGTCTCTAAACTACTGTAAATATAACACACACCAATGAGGATCCAGTTTGTATAAACAACAGTAAATATAACTCTCACCAGTGAGGATCCAGTCTCTAAACTATGTAAATACAACACACACTAGTGAGGATCCAGTTTCTAAACAACAGTAAATATAACTCTCACCAATGAGGATGCAGTCTCTAAAATATGTATATATAACACACAACAGTGAGGTTCCAGTCTCTAAACTACCGTAAATATAATACATACCAGTAGGGATCCAATCTCTAAACTACAGTAAATATAACTCACACCAGTGAGAACCTAGTCAACAAAATTCTGAAAATATAATACATACCTGTGAGCGTCCAATCTCGAAACTATTGTAAATAAAACACATACCAATGAGGATCCAGTCAGTTAACAACAGTAAATAAAACACACCTGCGAGGACTCAACAACTAAATTATAGAAAATTATACACAGCAGTCAGGATCCAATCTCTAAATTACAGTAAATATAACACATACCAGTGAGAATCCAGTCTCTAAATAACTGTACATATAAGACACACCAGTGAGGATCTAGTAACTGAACTACTGTTGCTATAAGACTCACTAGTGAGGATCCAGTCACTAAACCACAGTAAATATAACACACATTGGTGTGAATCCAGTCTCAAAACCATTGTAAATCTAACACACACCCCTGTGGATCTAGTCACTGAAGTACAGTAAATATAATGCAAACCTGTAAGGATTGAGTTACTAAACTATAGTAATTGTTACACATACCAAGTGGGATCCAGTCTCTAAACTACAAGAAATACAGCACTCACTAGTGAGGAACCAGCAACTAAACTATAGTAACTATAACACACATGAGTGAAGATCCTATCTCCAAACTACAGTAAATATAACACACACCAGTGCAGATCCAGTCACTGAACTACAGTAAATATAACACAAACACAAAAATTGCTGGAAAGACTCAGCTGGTCTGACAGCATCTATGGAGAGAAAGAGAGTTAACATTTCGAGTCTGAATGACTTCTTCAGAACTAAAGAGAGGTAGAAATGTGATGAAATATATACTGTTAAAGAGGGTGGGGAAAGGTGAAGCTGGATAGAAGGCCAGTGACAGATGGAGGCAAGGGCGAGATAGCAAAAGATGTCATAAACAAAAGGTCGAAGGGGTGTTGTTAAGGGGAGGTCATGTCGGACCAACTTAATTGAATTTTTTGAAAAGGTGACCAGGTGTGTTGATGAGGGCAATGCATTTGACGTAATCTATTTGGACTTCTGCAAGGCTTTTGGTAAGATCCAGCATGGGAGACAGGACAGGTAGATAAGGTGGTTAAGAAAGCATATGGGATACTTGCCTTTATTAACTGAGGCATAGAATATAAGAGCAGGGAGGTTATGCTGGAACTGTATAAAACACTGGTTCGGCCACAGCTAAATGTGTGCAGTTCTGGAATTGGCATTATAGGAAGGATGTGATTGCACTCGAGAGAGTGCAGAGGAGATTTACCAGGATGTTGCCTGGGCTGTAGAGTTTTAGTTATGAGGAGAGATTGGATAGACAGGGGTTATTTTCGTTGGAGCAGTTCCAGCATGGGAGACTGATAATGAAGGTAAGAGCAGTTCTGGAATCTGCATTATAGTAAGGCAAATTTGGTAAATTGGATCCAGAATTGGCTGAGTGGCAGGAAGCAGAGGGTGATGGTCGAGGGGTGTTTTTCTGACTGGATGCCTGTGTCCAGTGGGGTTCCACAGGGATCAGTATTGGATCCTTTGCTGTTGTGGTATATATAAACAATTTAGACTTAAATGTAGGAGGATTGATCAGTAAGTTCGCGGATGACACGAAGATTGGTGGCGTGGTAAATAGTAAGGATTTTCACCTTAGATTGCAGGAGGATATAGATTGGCTGGACAGATGGGCTGATCAGTGGCAAATGGAATTTAATTTGGATAAGTGTGAGGTGATGTATTTGGGTAGGACAAACAAGGCACGGGAATACACAATGAATGGTAGGACCCTGGGAAGTACCGAGGATCAGAGGGACTTTGGTATGCATGCCCATCAGTCACTTAAGGTAGCAGGGCAGGTAAATAAGGTGGTTAAAAAGGCATATGGGATACTTGCCTTTAGTAGACGAGGCATAGAATAGAAGAGCAGGGAGGTTATACTGAAACTGTAAAACGCTTGTTTGGCCACAGCTAGAATGTTGTGTGCAGTTCTGGAATCTGCTTTATAGGAAGGATGTGATTTCACTGGAGAGAGTGCAGAGGAGATTTACTAGGATGTTGCCTGGGCTGGAGAGTTTTAGTTTTGAGGAGAGATTGGATAGACTGGGGTTATTTTCCTTGGAGCAGAGGAGATTGAGGGGGGACATAATTGAGGTATATAAAATTATGAACGGCTTAAATAGGGCAGACAGGAAGGAACTTTTCTCCTTGATGGAGGGATCAATAACCAGGGGGCATAGATTTAAGGTAAGGGGCAGGAGGTTTAGAGGGCATGTGAGGAAGAATTTTTTCACCCAGAGGATGGTGAGAATCTGGAACTTACTGCCTGAAAGGGTGGTAGAGGCAAAAACCTCATAACATTTAAGAGGTATTTGGATGTGCACTTGCGATACCATGGCATACAAGGCTATAGGCCTAGTGCTGGAAAATGGGATTAGAATAGTTAGGTACTTGTTTGACCAGCGCAGACCTGATGGGCTGAAGGGCCTTTTTCTGTGCTGTAGACCTCTATGACTCTAATTTTCTCGTCGGCTGTGGGGGCGCCCATACTGCGTAAAATGACGTTGGGCAAGCGTCCCGATGTCACCAAGTGCCATCACGATATTTCGATGGGTGGGTGCGCGATGATCTTCGATGCTCGCCCACCATTAATTAATGGGCCACTTAAGGCCCTTGAAGCAGCAATTGACAGTGATTTTTTTGGGGCCTGTGTGATCTTCAGGTCGTTGGACAAGAGCAACGGGCAGGCGGGTTGGCCACATTTGTAAAAGCCTCATCCACGGGCGTGATAAGAGGGGTGAGTAGGGTCGCGAGGGTTATTTGTCAGACATTTAATGCTTAAAGTTACTAATACTTGCCTGTGTGAGCAGGAATACTTCAAAACTCTTCTGCTGGGACAGGAGTAACAGCCTTCAGGTCAGGACTCTGAGTAAACATCATTTCTGGGGCCTTGCTGGCTTCAGGAAGCCTTCCCTTAGCCTGGGAATGGGAGCTGTGCTATTCACTGGAGACGCCTCCCCTGAGGAGGAAGGGAGGACCAGAAGTGGGAGGAGGCCAGGTGATGTCGGGCAAGCGTCCCGACATCACCAAGCGCCATCGCGATAATTCGTTGGGTGGGCGCGCTATGATCTCCGATGCTCGCCCGCCATTAATTGACGGGCCACTTAAGGCCCTTGAGGCAGCAATTGACTATGATTTTTCGGGGCCCATGCGATTCAGCCTGCAGGGCAGCCACCTTTGGGAGGAGAGGTGCAGGCACGAGGGGTGCAGGTCCAAGGCTGAAGGGGCCACAGAAGATGCCATTATCCTGCTGCAAGGGTATACAGGCAGCGGAGCAGCTACCTCAATATGCCTGAAGTGCATTGCCAAAGGAGGCTCCGACTGTCAAGGGAGGCAGCCACCTCCATCTGTCAGATGGAGATCTGTGCCAACTGTGTGGGTGGACGCCCCGTGCCAATAGTGTTGAAGGTCACGGCTGCCCTCAACTTCTATGTCTCTGGCTCTTTCCAGGGTCAGTGGGTGATCTTTGTGGAGTTTCACAGCCAGCTGTCCACATTTGTGTCAAGCAAGTGACAGACGCTCTGTTCAGGCGTGCATTAACATTCATCCACTACTGCTGGGACGAGGCCAGCCAGACAGAGCGAGCCAGAGGCTTTGCAGCCATTGCTGGCTTCCCCTGCATCCAGGGTGCAATCGACTGCACGCGTGGCCATCAAGGCACCAGCGGATGAGCCCGGTGCCTTCGTCAACAGGAAGGGCTTCCACTCCATGAATGTGCAGATAGTGTGTGATCACAAGATGCAGATAATGCAAGTCTGTGCAAGGTACCCAGGCAGCTCCCATGATGTTTGCATCCTGAGACACCCCCAGGTGCTGAGGTCTTCAGTGCTCCAGCCCAGCTGGATGGATGGCTGCTGGGTGACCCCTCAAAAGGTGGCTCATCACACCCCTCTGCCATCCAAGAACAGAGGCAGAGCAGTGGTACGATAGGAGCCGCGCCTCCACAAGGGTTGTGGCAGAGAGAATCATCGGTCTGCTCAAGATGCGCTTTCAATGCCTGGACCGTTTGGGGGCACACTCCAATAGCCCCCAGATCGAGGGGGGTCATTGATAGTGGTCGCATGCTGCTCTCTCCACAATCTGGCACTGAAAAGGGGATGCAGTGGAGGAAAAAGATGTAGACGCAGTTGCTCTGGCTGAACACGATGAGTCCAATAGTGAGTCCGAGAACGAGCATGCACAGGAGAACGCTGAGGGGGTAGATGCTGACCCAGGAATACTCCAGGGAGGCAGGGACAAGCAGGAGGCTTTAATCCAACGAGCCTTCAGCTAACCCACCACAGATGGACCGCCAACACAAGCCAGGCCTGCAGGCTCCATACTTGATACCTGAGAGCAACATCTGCCTGGTTAGGAACAGGAACTATGTGCCTTATCAATAAAGCTCAATGACAAATAAGTCACTCATAACATCATAGGTTCCCGCCCACCTGCAGAAGCAAGGAATCACCCTCAGCCATGCTCACACATCAAAGTTTAATGAATTAACAAAATGAAGCGCAAAAAACTACAAAGATGTCACGCATTACACTGAGTGGTCATCAACTAATAGCAAAGCAACATAAAACCACTAGTGAGAAACTCGTATTGTGCCTAAGGTGCCTTAAGTTTATGTTTCTGGGTGCTACGTCTGGGTGCTCCTCCCTTGCTGGCACTGGCATCTGAGACATCACGCTCACTGGTGTCCTGTTGGCCTTGATGACCTTGGCGGGCATCCTCTGACCAATGGAGCCTTTGATAGCCCCACCCAGGGGAGTGCGGTCAGTTCCACGGCTGGCATCTCCCCAGTCGCCACAGTCTCATCGGACCCCACGGTCACTGGCAGAGGGGCAGAGGAGCTGCCCTCATCCGGAGCACCCTGAGAGGAGCCCGCAGAGACGACAAGCAGCTCCTGCGCTGACGTGAGGTCACTTTGGACCTCCCTGCTCACCACTGATGGATGGGAACCGAGCTGGAATATTTGGTGCCAAACTATCTCCCACACTGGCACTGACCAGCTGAGGTGAATGTCGCTGAGAGGGCTTGCAGGTTCATGCGCAACCTGGAGCAACCTCTCCAAGGAGTCACCACTGTCTCTTCATGGAGGAAACAAAACGCTCGGTCATGAGGCCCATTGCATCAGTGATGCGCCGCGTGGGCTCCTCCAGCACAGGCACCATGCCATGCATTGCCTCACGCCAGATCCTCTAGCATACCCTGCTGCACTTCAGCATCTGTTGCCTCATGGACGATTCCAGAGGCACATCATCAGCCTTCAATCAAGCATGTTCCCGGCCCCCTGCAGTCCTCTGACTGCTGGACCATGGGTACTCTGCACCTCAAGCAAGTATGAAGTCCCCTCACCGCTGTGCCCCGGACACCAGCCAATGATCTAATTCCCACCGAGATGCTAGTATTTACGCTGGTGCCTGCCTGGCAGAGATGGTGTGACACTGGTGAGTCCAATTGTTCAGGGCCTTCAGGTGTGAGAAGTGGCCCCTCTGCCTCCTCCTCCAGGCCCTGCTCCAGTGATGCTGAAAGGAAGAACAAGGACATTTGATTAGTTAAAGTGGAGGCAATGTCAATGTGCATGCCTGATCCCCGGATCATTATGCACTCATCCTTCCATAATCAATGGAAACCCATGTTGCAAACTTCAATCACTGAACATTCAGCACTGCCATGGCTGCTAGGACGCACATGGTGACCTCAGTGCTCAACAATCTTACCTCCATGCGGCACCCCAACTTCACTGCCTCCGGTGGACCTGGGCGCATGCTGCCTCTCCAGATCCATCGCCCCCCTTGCTCGTATCTGGTGACGATGGCCAACTGGGCCTGGCCTCCGCCAGTCCGCATCCGCTCGGCAGCATTGTGTGCAGTCTTCTCCTGAAAAGGAAAGAAGAGCATTGATTAGTCCACCCTCTACCTGGATTCCCATTGCATCCTTGCCACCCCAACCACAGTGGGACATTGCAGGGCTCCAGTGCTTCGTCACCCCGCAGCTGCCGCACACTCACACCAAGAAGCCAGGGCTGAACCCCACTTGCTCACATGCTGTCTCCATCACATTTTGCATCACACGGTCTAACCTTGCAAAGCAAAGAGGCACAAGCACGTGGAACGCCAAGGGCAGCAGTTGGATTGGTGCCCCGCCACCTGGAAGCTCTTCTCCCAGCATGTCAGCACCCTGACTTTGACACGTTTTGCAGTTCCAGCACTGTACCTAGGTACAGATCCTTGAGGTTGCCCCCTAAACAGTACTGTAGGTGTCAGAGTCGCACATGCTGCAGTTGCAGAACCCATCTCAGCACTAGCCTCTCAGGGTGAACTAGGCATGGGCAATATCTGCTGGCCCACCCAGCGAGGGAAACACACTGTAAAGGATTCAATGCTATAACTGCACTAGAGTTGGGGGGTGTGTGGAGCTTGGGGGGAAAGCCTACCTGCTATCTTAAGTGACCTCTGCCAATATGGTACTCACTCTTCCCGAGCGCAAGAGGTCACTGAATCGCTTGCGGCACTGGACCCACGTGCGTCGCACCACGTCATGGAGGCTGACTATGTCTGCCACCTCCTTCCAGGCACGTTTGGTCAGGTGGGGAGGCCTCTGCCTCCCATCCCTTGGAACGAGGACCTCCTGCCGTGCTGCCACCTCCTCCGGGAGGGCAGCTAGGCATTCCTCAGAAAACCGAGTGGCACACTTCCCTGCTGCCCTACCCTCCTGCCTGGCCTGCTCTCAAGCAGTGCTCTGGGGAGCCCTTCTGCTGGCCATTGCAAGTCTGAAGAAGAGTCATAAGGACTCAAAATGTTAACTTTTTTTTCCTCTCCACAGATGCTGTCAGACCTGCTGAGTTTTTCCAGCATTTTCTGTCTTTGTTTCAGATTTCTAGCATCCGCAGTATTTTGCTTTTATCTCAGCCTTTGCAATTGTATAACAGGAATAAAGTTCTTTCAGCTTGTTTGGATGAGAGTGGATGAGCAAACTGACCATGACACCGTGGTACAGGAAGCCAGTGGAGCAAACAGGAACATGGTAGTAGTAAGGGACAGCATGGTGAGAGGGATTGACACTGTTCTCTGTAGCAAAGGGTGAGAGTCCAGATGGCTGTTTGCCTGCCCAGTGCTAAGATTCTGAACATCTGCTAAGGCTGGAGAAGAACTTGTATTGGAAGGGGGAGGATCCAGTAGCCATTGTCCATGTACCAACAACATAGGCAGGACAAGGAAAGGGGTTCTGCGTAGTCAGTATGAAGAGCTAGGCACCAAATTTAGAAGGATTATTACCTGAGCCATGTGCAAATTGGCATAGGGCAAATAAGATTAGAGAAATGAATCCGTGTCTCAAAGACTGGCAAGGGAGAATTGGGTCATGGTGCGTGAGGCACTGGCACCAATACTGGGGAAAGCAGGGGCTGTACTGTTGGGACTGTCAATAGATGGACTGTGCTGGGACGGGCGTACTAGCGAGCTGCATAACAAGGGAAGTAGATAGGGTTTTAAACTAAATAGTAGGGGCAAGGGATCAAATTTGGGAAGATGTGGTAAATCAAAGAATAGAGACAAGGCAAGAGAGAAAGGTATTAATATGGGAAATGATAAACAGATTATGACAGAAAGGGATAGAGAGCTCACATCTACGAGTACATCAATGCGTAAGGCTAGAGGTTACAAAAATTATTAAAGAACAAAACTAAAGGCTCTGTATCTGAATGCACATGGCATTCGTACAAAACAAATGAACCAAGAGCGCAAATAGAAATAAATCAATATGATCTGATAGGCATTACAGCGACATAGCTGCAGGATGACATAGCTTGGGACCTGAATATTGAAGGGTATATGTTATTTGGGAAGCTAGGAAAAGGAGGAGGGTTGGCTCTATTAATTACTAATGCTATTAACACAATAGAGAGGGACGACCTAAGTTCAGGAAACCAGGATATAGAAGTCATTTGGGTAGAGATGAAAAATGACAAGAAGTCATTTGTGGGAGTGGTGTACAGGCCTCCTAACTAATCACATGGTAGGGCAGAGTATAAAGAAAAAATAATGGGAGCTTGTTAGAAAGGTACAGCGATAATTATGGGGGATTTTAATCCACATATAGGCTGGAAAAATCAGATGCGCAAAGATAGTCGAGCTGAAGAGTTCATGGAATGCTTTCAGGATAATTTCTTATAACAGCACATTTTGGAGCCAACCAGAGAACAGTCTATACTCAACCTAGTATTGTGCAATGAGACAGGATTAATTAATTATCTCATAGTGAAGAAGCCCCGAGGTAGAAGTGATCATAATATGACTGAATTTTACATTCAGTTTGAGGAAGAGAAGAATGGGTCTGAGATTAGTATTTTAAACTTAAATAAGGGCAATTATGAGGGCATGAAAGCAGAGCTAGATAAAGTGAACTGGCAAATTAGATTAATGGATAGGCCAATAGAGATGCAGTGGTTAATATTATAATATTTCAGAATAGATACATTCCAATGAGAAAGAAAAATTCCAAAGGGAGGACCTACTATCTGTGGTTAACTAAAAAGTTAAAAACTAAAAAACAGGATCAAACATAAAGAAAAAACATATAATTGCACAAAGACAGTTGGCAGGTCAGAAGATTGGACAGAATATAAAGAACAGCAAAGAATAACCAAAAGATTAATGAGAAGGGAAAAATTAGAGTACATGAGAAATCTAGCTAGAAATATAAAGGCAGATAGTAAGAGTTTCCACAGGTATTGAATTAAGAAAACAGTTAACAAAGTGAGCATTGGTCCTATAGAAAGTGAATCTGGGGAATTAATAATGGACAAATAAGGAGATGGCAGAAGAACTGAATAGATATTTTGTATTGGTTTTCGCTGTAGAGGACATAAGTAATAATCCAGAAATAGCTGTAAATCAGGAAATGGAAGGGAAGGAGGAACTCGGGAAAATTACAATCACCAGGGAAGTAGTACTGAGTAAATTGTTGGTGCTGCAGGCTGACAAATCCCCAGGTCCAGATGGATTTCACCCTAAGCTCTTAAAAGATGTGGCTAGAGAGATAGTTGATGCGTTGGTTTTAATTTTCCAAAATTCTCTAGATTCCAGGAAGCTCCCATTAGATTGGAAAATAGCAAATGTTTCTCCTTTATTCAAAAAGAGAGGGAGACAGAAAGCAGGAAACTACCGGCCAGTTAGCTTAACATCTGTCATAGGGAAAATGTTAGAAGCTATTATTAAAGATGTTATGGCAGGGAACTTAGAAAAATTCAAAGCAATCATGCAGAATCACCATGGTTTTATGAAATGGAAATCATGATAAACCAATTCATTGGAGTTCTTTGAAGGAGTCGCATGTGTTGTGGATAAAGGGGATCCGGTGGATGTACTGTACTTAGATTTCCAGAAGGCATTTGATAAGATGCTACATCAAAAGTTATTGTGGAAAATAAAAGCTCATGGTGTATGCAGTAACATATTGCCATGGATAGTTGGCATAAATGGGCCTTTTTCTGGTTGGCACAGAGTGGTGTGTCACAGGAATCTGTGCTGAAGCCTCAACTCTTTCCAATTTATATAAATGACTTGGATGAAGGAACTGAAGCGCCTGGCTGCTCAGTTTGCTTATGACACAAAGATAGGTACGAAAGTAAGTTGTGAAGAGGACATAAGGAGGCTACAAAGGGACAGAGATAGGTTAAGTGAGTGGGCAAAGATCTGGCAAATGGATTATAATATGGGAAAATGTGAAATTGTCCACTTTGGCAGAAAGAATAAAAAGGAAGCTTATATTATAGTTGGTGAGAGATTGCATGGCTTTGAGATTCATAAGGATCTGGGAGTCCTAGGGCATGAATCACAAAAGTATGCAGGTACAGCAACTAATTAGGAAAGCTAATACAATGCCATTGTTTTTTTGCAAGGGGAATTGAATATACAGTAAGGAGGTTATGTTTCAGTTATACAGAGTTATGAGACCACAAATGGAGTACTGTGAACAGTATTGGTCTCCTTATTTAAGGAAGGATGTAAATGCATTAGACCCAGCTCGGAGAAGGTTTCCCAGACTAATACTGGAATGGGCGGGTTATCTAATGAGGAAAGGCCGGACAGGTTAGGCTTGTATTCCCTGGAGTTTAGAACATTAAGAGGCGACTTGATTGGAACATATAAGACCCTTAGGAGTCCAGACAGGGATGATGTCAAGACGATGTTTCCTCTTGTGGGAGAATCTAGAACTAGGGGTCACGGTTTAAAAATATCAGATCGCCCATTTAAGCCAGAGAAGGGGAGAAATTATTTCTCCAAGGATAAAATATCATTGGAAGTCCCTTCTTCAAAAGGCAGTGGAAGCAGACTCTTTGGGATGAATTTTCTGGTTGGCAGGGGGGCAAAGCGGAGGCGGGAGCGGACCCGATCACTGCTCGCGATTGGGTCCACGCCACCATTTTACACGGGCAGGCCAATTAAGGCAACTTCACAATTCCCGTGCATAGCGGGAATGGGCGGGCAGTGGCGGGCACGCTCAGGCCACCGGGTCCAATGACGACCCGGCGGCCTGTATAAAGGAAGGCCCTGGCGGCCTTGGAAAGGCTGCTCACAATGGCTGGGCAAAGGGCTCTGCAGAGGTGCAATGGAGTTCATGCAAGTCTGGCGGGTAGGCCATCGGGGCAGGCCAGGCCAGGGTGGGGGGGGGGGGGGGCAGTGTGCCCCTCATTTCTCCAATGACTGGCTTGCTGCCCTCCTTGAGGAGGTGGCAGCACGGCGGGAGCTGCTGGTTCCTCAGGATGGAAGGAAGAGGCCCACATGATGAAACGTGCCTGGAAGGAAGTGGCAGAGGTGGTGAGCTCTTGCGATGTGGTGTGGCGCACCTGGATCCAGTGTCGCAAGCACTTCAACGACTTGTTGCTCTCTGGCAGGGTGAGTACCAAGTTGGCATTGGTTATTTAACCCAGCAGGTCGGTTTACCCCCCCCCCCCCCAACTTGCTGTACCCCCCTGAAGTCTGAGTGCAATGACTGCATTGAATCATTGATGGCATGTGTCCTTTGTTGGGCGCGCCAGCAGATATTGCCCATGCCAAGGTCAACCTAAGAGGGCGATGAAGAGAGGGTTTTGCCCCCGCAATATGTGTTACATTGAGTCCCACATGACTGTTTTGGGGGCAACCTGGAGGAGCTGCACCTAGGTGCTGTGCTCGAACTCCAGGACATGTCCAAGTCAGGGTGATGACATGCTGGGAGGGGAGCTTCAAGGTGGCGTGGCAACGAACCATCTGCTGCGCTCTGCGCTCCATGTGCTTGCATTTCCTTGCTATGGAAGGATATACCGTGTGGTGCCTAATGTGATGTAGACAACGTGTGTCCGGCATGGGGAGGAAACAAGCCTAGCATCTTTGTGTGAGTACTTGGCAGCAGCACTGGAGCCCTGATATGTCTCACTCTGGTTGGGGTGGGCCATGCGCGAAGAGAGTCTATGTACAATTTGCACAAATTGATGTTCTTCTCTCATTTTCAAGAGAAGAAGGCTCATAACGCAGCAGACCGGGTGAGGAATGGCAGCGGCCAAGCGCAGAGCACCATTCTTAGCCGCTTCAAGCAGGAGGCTCTGGATCTGGAGAGGCACCATGCGCCCAGGTCCACTGGTGTCGGTAAGGATGGGGTGCCATGGCCAAGTATTTATGCCCAACAGTGAGGTCAGCATTGTTGTCCCAACAGCCATAGCAGTGCTGAATGTCAATTGATTTAATTTTGCAACATGGCTTGACCATTGCTTATGGAAGGATGAGCACATAATCATCCAGGGGACAGGTATGCATGTTGACATTGTCTCCACGTTAACTGATCCACTGTCCTTGTTCTTCCTTTCAGCATCATCGGAGCAGGACCGGGAGGAGGAGCAGCAGAGGAGCATGAAGCCTCACCAGCGTCACACCATCCCTGCGAGGCAGGCACCAGCGCAGATACTAGCACCTCTGGTGAGATTTCGAACATCAGCTAGTGTCCCAGGGCACAGTGGTGAGGGCACTTCACAGTCACTGGAGGAGCTGACAGAGCCAGAGAGTGCCCATGGTGCCAGCAGTTGGAGGACTGCAGGGGACCAGACCACATACTCAGTCGGTGCCTGATGATGTGCCTTTGGAGTTGTCCACATCGCAGCAGGGGCAGGAAATGCAGCTGGGTGTATGGGACCATCTGGGTGAGATATATGAGGCTATGCTTAGCTTGGTCTCCGTGGTGCGGGTGTCTACGCAGACAATCGCCGAAGCAATGAGCCACATGGTCCAAGCACCATACATCTTCCATGGCCTCTCATGGAGAGGCTCCTCCAGGAGACCCGTCAGGGCTTCCTGGAGATGCGCTCTGATCAGCAAGCCCTCACACCAGCAGTGACCTCAGCTGGTCAGTGCCAGTTTGGGAGATGGTCTGGGCATCAAGTTTCCTAGTTCGGTGCCCATCCAGGGAGGTCCGAAGCGACCTCATGTCAGTGCAGCAGCTGCTTGTCATCTCTGCGGGCACCTCTCAGGGTGCTCCAGATGAGGGCAGCAGCTCCTCCGCCCCTCTGCCAGTGACCGTTGCATCCGGTGAGTCTGCGATGACTGGGGAGGTGCCAGCTGTGGATCTGGCAGCTCCCTCCCTGGCGGGGCCAGCACAGGCTCCACGGGCCAGAGGACAACTGCCCAGGTCATCGAGGCCAACAGGACTGCAGAGTCAGCAGGCTGTCTCAGATGCCACTCTCAGCAAAACAAAAACATAAGGCACCTTAGGCACACCATAGGTTTTACACTGGTGCTTTTGTGTTGGCCCGAGATGAGGTCCTTATGATTTGTATTGATTTGTAACATTATTGTCATTTTTTTTGCTTAAGTTTGTTTGCTTGACATATTAAATTCAGATATGTCACCATGACTGAGAGTGCCTCTTTTCTTCTGCGAGTGGATGGTTTCCAAAAATATTATGAGTGCTTTGTTGGACATTTAGCTTTATTAACAAGGCCCTTAGTTACTGTTCCTAACCTGGCAGAGTTTGCACTTACATGTTGAGTATGGAGCTTACTTGTCCTGGAGGCCCATCTGTGGTGTGCTAGCTGAAGGTTCGTTATTAAAGCCTCCCGGGTGTCTCTGCCTCCCTGCAGTATGCCCGGGTCAGCGCCTACCTCCTCAGCACTTCCTTGAGCATACTCATCCTCGGACTTACTGCTGGACTCATTGTGTGAAGCCGCAGCCACTGCTTCGACGTCTTCACCGTCCACTGCATCCCCTCTTTCCAGCGCAAGATTGTGGAGACCACAGCATGCAACCACTATTACCGACACATGATCTGGGGGGTACTGGAGTGTGACTCCCCCAAGCGGTCCAGGATTCAGAAACACATGTTGCAAAGACCAATGGCTCTCTCCACCACAGTCCTTGTGGTGCCCTGGCTCCTATTGTACTGCTGCTCTGCTTCTGTTCTTGGATGGTGGAGAGGCATCATGAGCCACCTTCTGAGGGGACAGCCCTTGTCACCCAGCAGCTATCCATCAAGCCAGGATGGAGCACATAAGAGCCCTGGTACTTGGGAGTGTCTGAGGATATAGGCGTCATTGGAGCTGATTGGGTACCTTGCACAAATTTGCAGAATCAGCATCCTGTGATCACACACCATCTGCACGTTCATGGAGTGGAAGCCCTTCCTGTTGACGGAGGCACCGGGCTCACCTGCTGGCGCCTTGTTAGCCACATGTGTGCAGTCTATTACACCCTGGATGCGGGGGATGCCAACAATCGCCACAAAGCCTCTGGCTCACTGTGTCTGGCTTGCCTTCTCCCAGCGGAAGTGGATGAAGATCAATGCCCGCCTGAACAGAGCGTCTGTAACCTGCTTGACACAAGTGTGGACAGCTGATTGGGAGATACCACACAGATCACCCACCGAGCCCTGGAAGGAGCCAGAGGCATAGAAACTGAGGGTAGCTGTGACCTTCAGAGCCACTGGCATTGGATGCCCACCCACACAACGGAGATCTCAGGCTGAATCATCTGACAGATGCAGTTGACTGTCTCTCTTGAGAGATGGAGCCTCCTTTGGCACTGCACCTCAGACTTATTGAGGTAGCTGCTTCGCCGCCTGTATACCTTGGCAGCAGGATAGTGGCGTCTTCTGTGGCCCCTTCCACCTTGGACTACCCCTTGGCCCTGTGCCCCTTGTGCCTACAACTGTCTTCCCGAACATGGCTCCCCTGGAGGCTGAATGTGCACTCCTGGCCTCCTCCCCGTTCTAGCCCTCCCTTCCTCCTCAGAGGAGGTGCCTCCAATGGACAGTTCTGCTCCCATTCCCCGGCTAGGGGAAGGCTCCCTGAAATATGCAGGCACCGAAAAAAATTACTCACCGCAGTGTGCTGACCTGAAGGTTAAGAGTCCAGAAAAAGCAGCTAGTATGCAATTTGAAGCACTACAGATCACACAGGCAAGTTCAATAACTTTGAAAAATAAATACTTGACAGTGCACACTCACGACCCCAGTGAGCCCTCTTATGCTGCTCATGGATGGGGTTTATACAAAGTGAGCTACCCGCCTGCCCATTGCGCCCATGTACCGACCTGAAGTTTGCATGGCTGCTGAAAAATTAGCGTCAACTGGTGAGTCGAGGAACTTAAGTGGCCTGTTAATTAGTGGCGGGCACGCATCGGACATCATCGCGTACCCGCCTAGCGAAATATCGCGATGGCGCACGGTGATGTTGGGCCGTTCACCCGACATCACCATATATCATTTTACACACGGGCATGCTGAGCCTGTCAACGAGAGAATTTTGCCCTTTGAATATTTTTAAGGCAGACGTAGCTAGATTCCTGACGGGTGTAAAGTTATCTGGGATAAGTTGGAGGTTACAGTCAGATCACCCATGATCTGATTGAAAAGAAGAGCAGGCTGGAAGGGCTGATTTGCTAATAACTGAGCCAAATTCGTATGCTCGTATGTAGGAAAGTCACCCTCAGTTCCAAGGGACTGCCTAATAATAATAAGAAGGATCAATACCACTAAAAACAACACACACCACGGAGGATCCAGTCACTTTATACCTTTAAAATAACACACACCACTGAGGATCCAATCTCTAAACTACCTTAAGTATAACACATAACAATGAGGATCCAGTCTCTAAACTACAGTAAATATAACACACACCAGTGCAGACCCAGTCACTAAACTATAATAAATATAACACACCAGTGAGAATCCAGTCTCCAAACTACAGTAAATAAAACACACACCAGTGAGGATCTATCCTCTAAACTACAGTAAATGTAACACTCACCAGTGAGGATCCTATCACCATACTATTAAATGTAACACACAGTTGTAAGGATCCATGCTCCAAGCTAAAGTTAAAATAACACACACCAGCAAAGATCCAGTCACTAAATTACATTAAATATAACACACACACCAGTGAGAACCCAGTCACTTAATTACAGTAAATATAGCACACACCAGTCAACCTAGTCTCACTACCTATGGTCTCTAAACTACCTTAAATAAATCACACACCAGTGTAGACCCAGTCTCTAAACGACACTAAAAGTAACACTCACCAGTGAGGATCCAGTCTCTAAACTACAGTGAATATAACAGAGATAAAAACAAAAAACTGCGGATGCTGGAAATCCAAAACAAAAACAGAATTACCTGGAAAAACTCAGCAGATCTGGCAGCATCAGCGGAGAAGAAAAGAGTTGACGTTTCGAGTCCTCATGACCCTTCAACAGAACTGGACCCTTTGGAAGCCCGATCTGGTCCTCGTCAAGGACGGAGTAGTAGCGGTGGTGGATGTTACAGTACGTTTTGAGGATAATAATAAGTCTCTGGAGAAAGTTTGGGCCGAAAAAGAACACAAATACCAACAGCTCGAGGATGAGATACTGGAACTGACAGGCAGCAAGTCAGTAAAATACTTCGGATTCGTCATGGGAGCTAAGAGGGAAGTGGCTCGACAAGAATAACAGCCTCATGCGTTTCCTGAAGATGGATAAATACAAATCCTTCGCCCAGCTTACTTCGAGACTGATGATCTCTCTGACATTGGAACTTTTACAGATCTTCGGAGACCAGTAGTCAGAGAATCGTTTCACAGAGACCACTCGTAGAGATGTCACAAGACGAAGGACGGAGAGGCTGCACGAGATGGGTATTGTACATCTCCTGGGTGAGAAGTCTAATGCCTGATCCCCAGTGGGAGGGTAAGGTGGACAATTTGTACATAATGGTTAAATCAACTTGTATAGTCTGGCATAACGGTTGGTTTTTACCTTGTTTAATTATTTGGAGTGGTTACACGGTGTTAATTATAACTATGTTAACTAAATATGGCTTTTTCCTTGGGTTAATGTAAATAAATAATTAATAAAGTAACACACATTCAGATGAAGTGATTCAGGTTAGGTCTTCGGACCACTAACCATGTGACCGACTACCTAGTTTCATCAGTACCTAAGTGACGAACATCCACACTTACCAAATTTTACGTACTGAAAATCAAGATCAGGCAACCCAGAGCTCCACTTCCACCTGATTCACTGCCCTCAGCTGCGACTACCTCACTGCCCTTGGTTGTGGTTTCCTGGAGTTAAGATACAACGTGGACGAGCCACGTAAATACTCGGATTGGATGCTACATAAATTGTGCGTACTAAATTAGCCATATAACACACACTAGTGAGGATCCAGTTTCTAAACTACCTTAAATATAATGCACACCAGTGTGTATTCAGTCTCTAAACTACATTAAATATAACACACACCAGTGAAGATCCTATCACCATACTACATTAAATGTAACACACAGTTGTAAGGATCCATGCTCCAAGCTAAAGTTAAAATAACACACCAACGAAGATCCAGTCACTAAACTGCAGTAAATATAACACATACCAGTGAGAACCCAGTCACTTAATTACAATAAATATAGCACACACCAGTCAACCTAGTCTCACTACCTATGGTCTCTAAACTACCTTAAATATATCACACACCAGTGTAGACCCAGTCTCTAAAATACAGTAAATATAACACTCACCAGTGAGGACCCAGTCCAGACTCTACAGTAAATATAACACACACCAGTGGGTATTCTGTCTCTAAACTACAGTAAATATAACACTCACCAGTGAGGACCCATTCACTAAATTACAGCAAATATTACACTCACCAGTGTGTATTCAGTCTCTAAACCACGTTAAATATAACACTCACCAGTGAGGATCCAGTCACTATTCTACAGTAAATATAATACTCACCAGTGAGAATCCAGTCTTTAAACAACAGTAAATATAACACCAGTTTTGACCCAGTCTCTAAACTACAGTATATATAACACACAGCAGTGATGATCCAGTCCCCAACCTACAGTGAATATGACACACACCAGTGAGGGCCCAGTCTCCAAGCTACAGTAAATATAACACTCACCAATGAGGACTCAGTCTCTGAACACAGTAAATATAACACACACCAGTGAGGACCCAGTCACTAAACTACAGTAAATATAAAACTCACCAGTAAGGATCCAGTCTTTAAACAACAGTAAATATAACACTCACCAGTGTTGACCCAGTCTCTAAACCACAGTAAATATAACACTCACCAGTGAGGACCCAGTAACATAACTACAGTAAATTTAACACACACCAGTGAGGACCCAGTCACTAAACTGCAGTAAATATAACACTCATCAGTGAGGATCCAGTTTTTAAACATCATTAAATATAACCCTCACCAGTGTTGACCCAGTCTCTAAACTAAAGTAAATATAATACTCACCAGTCTGTATTCAGTCTCTAAAACACATTAAATATAACACACGCCAGTGATGATCCAGTCACTAAATTACAGTAAATATAACACTCACTGTGTGTATTCAATCACTAAACCACGTTAAATATAACATTCACCAATGAGGATCTATTCACTAAACTATAGTAAATATAACACTCACCCGTGTGTATTCAGTCACTAAATCACATTAAATATAACACTCACCAGTGAGGATCTATTCACTAAACTACAGTAAATATAACACAACAGTGAGGATCAAGACTCTGAACTACAGTAAATATAACACACACCGGTGAGAACCCAGTGACTTAATTACAGTAAATTAAGTTAAATTAAGGTAAATTAAATTAATAAAATCTGAAGGAGATAGGTGAAGAGATAGTGGAGGCGTTAGTGGTGATCTTTCAGGAATAACTCGAGTCAGGGAGGGTCCCAGAGGACTGGAAAATCGCTAATGTAACGCCCCTGTTTAAGAAGGTAGTGAGGCAAAAGATGGGAAATTACAAGCTGATTAGCCTGACGTCGGTCGTTGGTAAGATTTTAGAGTCCATTATTAAGGATGAAATTTCAGAATACTTGGAAGTGCCTGGTAAAATAGGGCAAAGTCAGCATGGTTTCATCAAGGGGAGGTCATGCCTGACAAATCTGTTAGAATTCTTTGAGGAGGTAACGAGTAGGTTAGACAAAGGAGAGCCAATGGATGTTATCTACTTGGTCTTCCAGAAGGCCTTTGACAAGGTACCGCACAGGAGGCTGCTCAGTAAGGTAAGAGCCCATGATGTTAGAGGCAAGGTACTAGCATGGATAGAAGATTGGCTGTCTGGCAGGAGGCAGAGAGTGGGGATTTTGGGGTCCTTTTCAGGATGGCGGCCGGTGACTAGTGGAGTTCCACAGGGGTCAGTGTTGGGACCACAACTTTTCACTTTATACATTAATGATCTAGATGAAGGAACTGAGGGCATCCTGGCTAAGTTTGCAGATGATACAAAGATAGGTGGAGAGACAGGTGGTATTGAGGAGGTGGGAGGCTGCAGAAGGATTTGGACAGGTTAGGAGAATGGGCAAAGAAATGGCAGATGGAATACAACGTGGGGAAGTGTGAGGTCATGCACTTTGGTAGGAAGAATAGAGGCATAGGCTATTTTCTAAATGGGGAGAGAATTCAGAAATCTGGAGTGCAAAGGGACTTGGGAGTCCTAGTCCAGGATTCTCTTAAGATTAACTTGCAAGTTGAGTCGGTAGTTAGGAAGGCAAATGCAATGTTGGCATTTATTTTGAAAGGACCAGAATATAAAAGCAGGGATGTGCTGCTGAGGCTTTATAAGGCTCTGGTCAGTCCACATTTAGAATATTGTGAGCAATTTTGGGCCCTGTATCTCAGGAAGGATGTGCTGGCCCTGGAGTGGGTCCAGAGGAGGTTCACGAGAATGATCCCAGGAATGAAAGGCTTAACGTATGAGATACGTTTGAGGACTCTGGGTCTATACTCGATGGAGTTTAGAAGGATGAGGGGGGATCTGATTGAAACTTCCAGAATACTGAAAGGCCTGGATAGAGTGGACATGGGGAAGATGTTTCCATTAGTAGGAGAGACTAGAACCCGAGGGCACAGCCTCAGAGTAAAGGGAAGACCTTTTAGAACAGAGATGAGGAGTAACTTCTTTAGCCAGAGAGTGGTGAATCTATGGAATTCATTGCCACAGGAGGCTGTGGAGTCCAGGTCACTGAGTGTATTTAAGACCGAGATAGATAGGTTCTTGATTGGTAAGCGGATCAAAGGTTACGGGGAGAAGGCAGGAGAATGGGATTGAAAAACTTATCAGCCATGATTGAATGGCGGAGCAGACTCGATGGGCCAAATGGCCTAATTTCTGCTCCTATGTATTATGACCTTATGATCTAAATATAGCACACACCAGTCAACCTAGTCATACTACCTATGGTCTCTAAACTACCTTAAGTATAACACACACCAGTGTAGACCCAGTCTCTAAACTACAGTAAATGTAATACTCACCAATAAGGATCCAGTCTCTAAACTACAGAGTTTATGACACACACCAGTGAGGATCCAGTCTCTAAACTACAGTTTATACAACACACACCACTGATAATCCAATCCCCAAACTACAGTGAATATAACACACACCAGTTAGGACCCCATCTCCAAACTACAGTAAGTATAACACTCACCAGTGAGGATCCAGTCTCTGAACTACAGAAAATATAACACACACCAGTGAGGACCCAGTCACTAAACTACAGTGAATATAACACTCACCAGTGAGGATCCAGTCACTTTTCTACAGTAAATATAATAATCCCCAGTGAGGATCCAATCTTTAATCAACAGTAAATATAACACTCACCAGTGTTGATCCAGTCTATAAACTATAGTAAATGTAACACACACCAGTGTAGACCCAGTCTCTAAACTCCAGTAAATATAAGACACCAGTGAGGATCAAACCTCTGAACTACAGTAAATATAACACACACCGGTGAGAACCCAATGACTTAATTACAGTAAATATAGCACACACCAGTCAGCCTAGCCTCACTACCTATGGTCTCTAAACTAACTTAAATATAATACACACCAATGTAGACACAGTCTCTAAACTACAGTAAATGTAATGCACACCAGTGAGGACCCATTCTCTAAACTACAGTGTATATAACACACACCAGTGATGATGTAGTCCCCAACCTATAGTGAATATAACATACACCAGTCAGGGCCGTCTCCAAACTACAGTAAATATAACACTTACCAGTGAAGACCCAGTCTCTGAACTACAGTAAATATAACACACACCAGTGGGGATCCAGTCTCTAAGCTACAGAAAATATAACACACACTAGTGTGTATTTAGTCTCTAAACTACATTAAATATAACAATCACCAGTGAGGATCCTTTCTCTAAACTACTGTAAATATAACACCAGTGAGGATCCAGTCTTTAAACGACAGTAAATATAACACTCACCAGTGCTGACCCAGTCACTAAACTAAAGTAAATATAACACTCACCAGTATTGACCCATTCTCTAAACTACAGTGAATATAACACACACTAGTGTAGACCCAGTCTCTAAACTAAAGTAAATATAACACTCACCAGTGTGTATTCAGTCTCTAAAACACATTAAATGTAACACACACCAGTGATGATCCAGTCACTAAGTTACAGTAAATATAACACTTACCAGTGTGTATTCAGTCTCTAAACCAAGTTAAATATAACACACACCTGTGAGGATCCAGTCACTGAATTACAGTGAATATAACACACAACAATAAGGATTGAGTCTCTAAACTACAATGAATATAGCACACACCACTGAGGATCCAGTCACTAAACTACAGTAAATGTAACACTCACCAGTGAGGATCTAATCTCTAAACTACAGTGTATATAACACACACGAGTGAGGACCCAGTCACTAAATTGAAGTAAATATAACACTCACCAGGGAGGATCTAGTCACTTAACTACAGTAAATATAACACTCACCAGTGTTGACCCATTCTCTAAACCACAGTGAATATAACACACACCAGTGTAGACCCAGTCTTTAAACTAAAGTAAATATAACACTCACCAGTGTGTATTCAGTCTCTAAAACACATTAAATGTAACACACACCAGTGATGATCCAGTCACTAAATTACAGTAAATTTAACACTCACCAGTATGTATTCAGTCTCTAAACCACGTTAAGTATAACACACACCAGTGAGGATCCAGTCACTGAATTACAGTGAATATAACACACAACAATAAGGATTGAGTCTCTAAACTACAGTGAATATAGCACACACCACTGAGGATCCAGTCACTAAACTGCAGTAAATGTAACACTCACCAGTGAGGATCTAATCTCTAAACTACAGTGTATATAACAAACACCAGTGAGGACACAGTCAATTAATTATAGTAAATATAGCACACATTAGTCAACCCACTCTCACTAACTATGGTCTCTAAACTACAGTAAATATAACACACACCAGTGTTGACCCAGTTTCGAAACTACATTAAATATAACAATCACCAGTGAGGACCCAGTCTCTAAACTACAGTAAATATAACACTCACCAGTGAGGACCCATTCAGTAAATTATAGTAAATATAACACTCACCAGTGTATATTCAGTTTCTAAACCACGTTAAATATAACACTCACCAGTGAGGATCCAGTCACTAAACTGCAGTAAATATAACACACACCAGTGAGGACCCAATCACTAAACTACAGGAAATATAACACACACCAGTGAGGATCCAGTCACTAAAATACACTAAATATAACACTCACCAGTGTTGACCCAGTCTCTAAACTAAAGTAAATATAATACTCACCAGTCTGTATTCAGTCTCTAAAACACATTAAATATAACACACACCAGTGATGATTCAGTTACTAAATTACAGTAAATATAACCAGTGTGTATTCAGCCACTAAACCACGTTAAATATAACACTCACCAGTGAGGATCTATTCACTAAACTACAGTAAATATAACACACGCCAGTGAGGACCCAGTCACTCAATTTAGTAAATATAGCACACACCAGTCAACCTACTCTCACTAACTATGGTCTCTAAACTACCTTAATTATAACACATACCAGTGCTGACCCAGTCTCTAAACTACAGTAAATATAACACTCACCAGTGAGGATCCAGTCTTTAAACATCAGTAAATATAATACTCACCAGTGTTGACCCAGTCTCTGAACTACACTAAATATAACACTCACCAATGATGATCCAGTCACCAAACTACAGTAAATATAACACTCACCAGTAAGAACTCAGTCACTAAACTACAGTGAATAGAACACTCTCCAGTGAGGATCCAGTCACCAAACTACAGTAAATATAACACTCACCAGTGAGGTACCAGTCTCTGAACTACACTAAATATAACACTCACCAGTGAGGACCCAGTCACTTAACTACAGTAAATATAACACTCACCAATGAGGATCCGGTCACCAAACTACAGTAAATATAACGCTCACCAGTGAGGACCCAGCCTCTGAGCCACAGTAAATATAACACACACAAGAGAGGATCCAGTCTATAAAATACAGAGAATACGACACACACCAGTGGGGATCCAGTTTCTAAACTACCTTAAATACAATACACACCAGTGTGCATCCAGTCTCTAAGCTACAGTAAATATAACACACACCAGTGAGGATTCAGTCTCTAAACTACCTTAAACATAACACACACCTGTTTGTATTCAGTCTCTAAACTACATTAAATATAACACTCACCAGTGAGGACCCAGTCACTTAATTATAGTAAATATAGCACGCACCAGTTAACCTACTCTCACTAACTATGGTCTCTAAACTACCTAAATATAACACACACCAGTGAGGATCCACATTAAGTATTACACCCACCAGTGAGGATCCAATCTCTAAACTGCAGTAAATATACCACACACCAGTGAGAATTCAGTTTTTAAACGACAGTAAATATAACACACACCAGTGTTGACTCAGTCGCTAAACTACAGACAGTATAGTAATTACAGCTGCTTTTATTTATATAGTGTTTTAAATGTAATAAAGTGGCACCAGGCAATTCACAGGAGTTTTATATGGCAAAATTTGACACTGAGCCATGTGATATTTTGGTAATTGACCAATAGCTTGGTCATGGAGGTAGGTTTTAAGGTGTGTCTTAAAGGGTGAGAGAGCTGGAAAGGAGGAGAGGCTTAGGAGGGAATTGTGGAGAGTGAAAAAGAGTGGGAGAAGGATGAAGAGGGTTAGGAGATGGTGAGGAAGAGAAGAGGGAGAAGACATGGGAGTATTAGAAGTGCAGGGCGAAGGAGAATGGGAGGGAGGCAGTGGAAGGTAAGTGGGAGAGAGAACATGAATGTGAGGGAAATAGAAAGTGGGAAAGTAAGAAAGTGAGGGAGTGAGGGGAAGGGGGCAAGGAAGATAATGAGGGAGAGTGCAACAGAGGGGGAAAGAATGAGAGGGAGAAGGAAAGAAAAATGGAAAGCGAGAGAGAGGGGGTCCAAAGAAGAGGGCAAAGTGAAGGTGAAGGAGAGGAATAGAGGGGGTGAGAGAAAGTGAGATGGAGGGAAAGGGAGGGGGCAAGTGAGAGCGTGGGAATGGCTGAGAGCGAGCGAGCAGGAGGGAAATGAGAAAGGGGGAGATAAAAAGAAAGGTTGAGAGAGTGACGGGGAGGGACTGGGTGGGAAAGAGAGGGGTGATAGTCTGAATGAGGAAGAGGACAAGAGAGAGTAAGAGGTCTTCGCCCGAGCGGGAGTAGTGAGCGGAGTAATCCTAACTGGGATAGCAAATGGAATGATGTTTAAAATAATAATAATCGTTCATTTTAAAAAGGGCGCGGTGAGCGAGGGGAGTTCATTTTAAAAAGGGCGCGGTGAGCGAGGGGAGTTCATTTTAAAAAGGGCACGGTGAGCGAGGGGAGTTCATTTTAAACAGAGCACAGTGAGCGAGGGGAATTCATTTTAAAAAGGGTGCGGTGAGCGAGGGGAGTTCATTTTAAAAAGAGCACGGTGAGTGAGGGGAGTTCATTTTAAAAAGGACGCGGTGAGCGAGGGGAGTTCAATTTAAACAGAGCGAGGGGATTTCATTTTAAAAAGGGCGCGGTGAGCGAGGGGAGTTCATTTTAAAAGAACGAGGGGAGTTCATTTTAAAAATGGCACGGTGAGCGAGGGGAGTTCATTTTAAAAAGGGCGCGGTGAGCGAGGGGAGTTCATTTTAAAAAGAGCTCGGTGAACGAGGGGAGTACATTTTAAAAAGGGCGCAGTGAGCGAGGGGAGTTCATTTTAAAAAGGGCGCGGTGAGCAAGGGAGGTTCATTTTATATAGGGCGCGGTGAGCGAGGGGAGTTCTTTTTAAAAAGGGCACGGTGAGCGAGGGGAGTTCATTTTAAAAAGGGCGCGGTGAGCGAGGGGAGTTCACTTTAAAAAGAGCGCGGTGAGCGAGGGGAGTTCTTTTTAAAAAGGTCGCGGTGAGCGAGGGGAGTTCATTTTAAAAAGGGCGCAGTGAGCGAGGGGAGTTCATTTTAAAAAGAGCGCGGTGAGCGAGGGGAGTTCTTTTTAAAAAGGTCGCGGTGAGCGAGGGGAGTTCATTTTAAAAAGGGCGCGGTGAGCAAGCGGAGTTCATTTTAAAAAGAACGCGGTGAGCGAGGGTGGTTCATTTTAAAAAGGGCGTGGTGAGCGAGGGGAGTTCATTTTAAAAAGGGCGTGGTGAGCGAGGGGAGTTCATTTTAAAAAGCGCGGTGAGCGAGGGGAGTTCATTTTAAAAAGGGCGCGGTGAGTCAGGGGAGTTCATTTTAAAAAGGGCGTGGTGAGCGAGGGGAGTTTATTTTAAAAAGCGCGGTGAGCGAGGGGAGTTCATTTTAAAAAGGGCGCGGTGAGCGAGGGGTGTTCATTTTAAAGAGAGCGCGGTGAGCGAGGGGAGTTCATTTTAGAAAGGGCGCGATGAGCGATGGGTGTTCATTTTAAAAAGAGCGCAGTGAGCGAGGAGAGTTCATTTTAAAAAGAGCGCGGTGAGTGAGGAGTGATCATTTTAAATAGGGTGTGGTGAGCGAGGGGAGTTCATTTTATGCAGAGCGCGGTGAGTGGGGGCAGTTCATTTTAAAAAGGGCGCGGTGAGCGAGGGGAGTTCATTTTATGCAGAGCGCGGTGAGCGGGGACAGTTCATTTTAAAAAGGGCGCAGTGAGCGAGGGGAGTTCATTTTAAAAAGGGCGCGGTGAGCGAGGGGTGTTCATTTTAAAAAGAGCGCGGTGAGCAAGAGGAGTTCATTTTAAAGAGAGCGCGGTGAGCGAGGGGAGTTCATTTTAGAAAGGGCGCGATGAGCGATGGGTGTTCATTTTAAAAAGAGCGCAGTGAGCGAGGAGAGTTCATTTTAAAAAGAGCGCGGTGAGTGAGGAGTGATCATTTTAAATAGGGTGTGGTGAGCGAGGGGAGTTCATTTTATGCAGAGCGCGGTGAGTGGGGGCAGTTCATTTTAAAAAGGGCGCGGTGAGCGAGGGGAGTTCATTTTATGCAGAGCGCGGTGAGCGGGGGCAGTTCATTTTAAAAAGGGCGCAGTGAGCGAGGGGAGTTCATTTTAAAAAGGGCGCGGTGAGTCAGGGGAGTTCATTTTAAATAGGGCGCGGTGAGTCAGGGGAGTTCATTTTAAATAGGGCGCGGTGAGCGAGGGGAGTTCATTTTGAAAAGGGCACGGTGAGCGAGGGGAGTTCATTTGAAACAGAGCGCGGTGAGTGAGGGGAGTTCATTTTAAACAGAGCGAGGGGAGTTCATTTTAAATAGGGCGCGGTGAGCGAGGGTAGTTCATCTTAAAAAGGGTGCGGTGAGAGAGGGGAGTTCATTTGAAACAGAGCGCGGTGAGTGAGGGGAGTTCATTTTAAACAGAGCGAGGGGAGTTCATTTTATAAAGGGCGTGGTGAGCGAGGGTAGTTCATTTTAAATAGAGCGCGGTGAGCGAGGGTAGTTCGTTTTAAATAGAGCGTGGTGAGCGAGGGGAGTTCATTTTAAAAAGGGCACGGTGAGCGAGGGGAGTTCATTTTAAACAGAGCACGGTGAGTGAGAGGAGTTCATTTTAAAAAGGGTGCGGTGAGAGAGGGGAGTTCATTTTAAAAAGGGTGCGGTGAGCGAGGGGAGTTCATTTTAAACAGAGCGAGGGGAGTACATTTTAAAAAGGGCGCAGTGAGTGAGCAGAGTTCATTTGAAAATGGGCGTGTTGAGTGAGGAGAGTTCATTTTAAGCAGAGCGCGGTGAGTGAGGGGAGTTCATTTTAAAAAGGGCGCAGTGAGTGAGGGGAGTTCATTTTAAAAAGAGCGCGGTGAGTGAGGGGAGTTCATTTTAAATAGAGCGTGGTGAGCGTGAGGAGCTCATTTTAAAAAGGGCACAGTGAGTGAGGGGAGTTCATTTCAAAAAGGGCGCAGTGAGCAAGGGGAGTTCATTTTACAAAGAGCGAGGGGAGTTCATTTTAAAAAGAGCGCGGTGAGCGAGGGGAGTTCATTTTAAAAAGGGCGTGGTGAACGAGGGGAGTTCATTTTAAACAGAGCGAGGGGAGTTCATTTTAAAAAGGGCGCAGTGAGCGAGCGGAGTTCATTTGAAAAAGGGCGCGGTGAGCGAAGAGAGTTCATTTTATACAGAGCGAGGGTAGTTCATTTTAAAAAGGGCGCGGTGAGTGAGGGGAGTTCATTTTAAAAAGAGCGTGGTGAGTGAGGGGAATTCATTTTATACAGAGCGAGGGGAGTTCATTTTAAAAAGGGCACAGTGAGTGAGGGGAGTTCATTTTAAAAAGAGCGTGGTGAGCGAGGGGAATTCATTTTATAAAGAGCGAGGGGAGTTCATTTTAAAAAGGGCACAGTGAGTGAGGGGAGTTCATTTTAAAAAGAGCGTGATGAGCGAGGGGAATTCATTTTATACAGAGCGAGGGGAGTTCATTTTAAAAAGGGCACAGTGAGTGAGGGGAGTTCATTTTAAAAAGAGCGTGGTGAGCGAGTGGAGTTCATTTTAAAAAGGGTGTGATGAGACTGGGGATTTCATTTTAAAAAGGGCACGGTGAGCGAGGGGAGTTCATTTTAAAAAGGGCGCGGTGAGCGAGGGGAGTTCACTTTAAAAAGAGCGCGGTGAGCGAGGGGAGTACTTTTTAAAAAGGTCGCGGTGAGCGAGGGGAGTTCATTTTAAAAAGGGCGCAGTGAGCGAGGGGAGTTCATTTTAAAAAGAGCGCGGTGAGCGAGGGGAGTTCTTTTTAAAAAGGTCGCGGTGAGCGAGGGGAGTTCATTTTAAAAAGGGCGCGGTGAGCAAGCGGAGTTCATTTTAAAAAGAACGCGGTGAGCGAGGGTGGTTCATTTTAAAAAGGGCGTGGTGAGCGAGGGGAGTTCATTTTAAAAAGGGCGTGGTGAGCGAGGGGAGTTCATTTTAAAAAGCGCGGTGAGCGAGGGGAGTTCATTTTAAAAAGGGCGCGGTGAGTCAGGGGAGTTCATTTTAAAAAGGGCGTGGTGAGCGAGGGGAGTTTATTTTAAAAAGCGCGGTGAGCGAGGGGAGTTCATTTTAAAAAGGGCGCGGTGAGCGAGGGGTGTTCATTTTAAAGAGAGCGCGGTGAGCGAGGGGAGTTCATTTTAGAAAGGGCGCGATGAGCGATGGGTGTTCATTTTAAAAAGAGCGCAGTGAGCGAGGAGAGTTCATTTTAAAAAGAGCGCGGTGAGTGAGGAGTGATCATTTTAAATAGGGTGTGGTGAGCGAGGGGAGTTCATTTTATGCAGAGCGCGGTGAGTGGGGGCAGTTCATTTTAAAAAGGGCGCGGTGAGCGAGGGGAGTTCATTTTATGCAGAGCGCGGTGAGCGGGGACAGTTCATTTTAAAAAGGGCGCAGTGAGCGAGGGGAGTTCATTTTAAAAAGGGCGCGGTGAGCGAGGGGTGTTCATTTTAAAAAGAGCGCGGTGAGCAAGAGGAGTTCATTTTAAAGAGAGCGCGGTGAGCGAGGGGAGTTCATTTTAGAAAGGGCGCGATGAGCGATGGGTGTTCATTTTAAAAAGAGCGCAGTGAGCGAGGAGAGTTCATTTTAAAAAGAGCGCGGTGAGTGAGGAGTGATCATTTTAAATAGGGTGTGGTGAGCGAGGGGAGTTCATTTTATGCAGAGCGCGGTGAGTGGGGGCAGTTCATTTTAAAAAGGGCGCGGTGAGCGAGGGGAGTTCATTTTATGCAGAGCGCGGTGAGCGGGGGCAGTTCATTTTAAAAAGGGCGCAGTGAGCGAGGGGAGTTCATTTTAAAAAGGGCGCGGTGAGTCAGGGGAGTTCATTTTAAATAGGGCGCGGTGAGTCAGGGGAGTTCATTTTAAATAGGGCGCGGTGAGCGAGGGGAGTTCATTTTGAAAAGGGCACGGTGAGCGAGGGGAGTTCATTTGAAACAGAGCGCGGTGAGTGAGGGGAGTTCATTTTAAACAGAGCGAGGGGAGTTCATTTTAAATAGGGCGCGGTGAGCGAGGGTAGTTCATCTTAAAAAGGGTGCGGTGAGAGAGGGGAGTTCATTTGAAACAGAGCGCGGTGAGTGAGGGGAGTTCATTTTAAACAGAGCGAGGGGAGTTCATTTTATAAAGGGCGTGGTGAGCGAGGGTAGTTCATTTTAAATAGAGCGCGGTGAGCGAGGGTAGTTCGTTTTAAATAGAGCGTGGTGAGCGAGGGGAGTTCATTTTAAAAAGGGCACGGTGAGCGAGGGGAGTTCATTTTAAACAGAGCACGGTGAGTGAGAGGAGTTCATTTTAAAAAGGGTGCGGTGAGAGAGGGGAGTTCATTTTAAAAAGGGTGCGGTGAGCGAGGGGAGTTCATTTTAAACAGAGCGAGGGGAGTACATTTTAAAAAGGGCGCAGTGAGTGAGCAGAGTTCATTTGAAAATGGGCGTGTTGAGTGAGGAGAGTTCATTTTAAGCAGAGCGCGGTGAGTGAGGGGAGTTCATTTTAAAAAGGGCGCAGTGAGTGAGGGGAGTTCATTTTAAAAAGAGCGCGGTGAGTGAGGGGAGTTCATTTTAAATAGAGCGTGGTGAGCGTGAGGAGCTCATTTTAAAAAGGGCACAGTGAGTGAGGGGAGTTCATTTCAAAAAGGGCGCAGTGAGCGAGGGGAGTTCATTTTACAAAGAGCGAGGGGAGTTCATTTTAAAAAGAGCGCGGTGAGCGAGGGGAGTTCATTTTAAAAAGGGCGTGGTGAACGAGGGGAGTTCATTTTAAACAGAGCGAGGGGAGTTCATTTTAAAAAGGGCGCAGTGAGCGAGCGGAGTTCATTTGAAAAAGGGCGCGGTGAGCGAAGAGAGTTCATTTTATACAGAGCGAGGGTAGTTCATTTTAAAAAGGGCGCGGTGAGTGAGGGGAGTTCATTTTAAAAAGAGCGTGGTGAGTGAGGGGAATTCATTTTATACAGAGCGAGGGGAGTTCATTTTAAAAAGGGCACAGTGAGTGAGGGGAGTTCATTTTAAAAAGAGCGTGGTGAGCGAGGGGAATTCATTTTATACAGAGCGAGGGGAGTTCATTTTAAAAAGGGCACAGTGAGTGAGGGGAGTTCATTTTAAAAAGAGCGTGATGAGCGAGGGGAATTCATTTTATACAGAGCGAGGGGAGTTCATTTTAAAAAGGGCACAGTGAGTGAGGGGAGTTCATTTTAAAAAGAGCGTGGTGAGCGAGTGGAGTTCATTTTAAAAAGGGTGTGATGAGACTGGGGATTTCATTTTAAAAAGGGCGCGGTGAGTGAGGGGTGTTCATTTTGAAAAGATCAAGGTGAGCGATGAGAGTTCATTTTAAGCAGAGCACGGTGAGCGTTGGGAGTTCATTTTAAAAAGGGCGCAGTGAGTGAGGAGAGTTCATTTTAAAAAGGGCGCGGTGAGCGAGGGGAGTTCATTTTAAAAAGGGTGCGGTGAGCGAGGGGTGTTCATTTTAAAAAGGGCACGGTGAGCGAGGGGAGTTCATTTTAAAAAGGGCGTGCTGAGCAAGGGGAGTTCATTTTAAAAAGGCGCAGTGAGCGAGGAGAGTTCATTTTAAAAAGGGCGTGCTGAATGAGGGGAGTCCATTTTAAAAAGGGCATGGTGAGCGAGGGGAGTTCATTTTAAACAAGGCGCGGTGAGCTAAGAGAGTTCATTTCAAAAATAGCGCGGTCAGTGAGGGGAGTTCATTTTAAAAAGGGCGCGGTGAGCGAGGGGAGTTCATTTTATACAGAGCGAGGGTAGTTCATTTTAAAAAGGGCACGGTGAGTGAGGGGAGTTCATTTTAAAAAGAGCGTGGTGAGCGAGGGGAGTTCATTTTAAACAGAGCGAGGGTAGTTCATTTTAAAAAGTGCGCGGTGAGAGAGGGGAGTTCATTTTAAAAAGGGCACGGTGAGCGAGGGGAGTTCATTTTAAAAAGGGCGCGGTGAGCGAGGGGAGTTCATTTTAAACACAGCACGGTGAGTGAGGGGAGTTCATTTTAAAAAGGGCGTGCTGAGTGAGGGGAGTTCATTTTAAACAGAGCGAGGAGAATTCATTTTAAAAAGAGCGTGGTGAGCGAGGGGAGTTCATTTTAAACAGAGCGAGGGGAGTTCATTTTAAAAAGGGCGTGGTGAGCGAGGGGAGTTCATTTTATAAAGGGCGCGGTGAGCGAGTGGAGTTCATTTTAAAAAGCGCGCGGTGAGCGAGGGGAGTTGATTTTAAAAAGGGCGTGGTGAGCGATGGGAGTTCATTTTATACAGAGCGAGGGGAGTTCATTTTAAAAAGGGCACGGTGAGTGAGGGAAGTTCATTTTAAAAAGGGCGCGGTGAGAGAGGGGAGTTCATTTTAAAAAGGGCGCAGTGAGCGAGGAGAGTTCATTTTAAAAAGGGCGCGGTGAGCAAGGGGAGTTCATTTTAAAAAGGGCGCAGTGAGTGAGGGGAGTTCATTTTAAAAAGTGCGCGGTGAGCGAGGGGAGTTCATTTTAAAAAGGGCGTGGTGAGCGAGGGGAGTTCATTTTATACAGAGCAAGGGGAGTTCATTTTATAAAGGGCGTGGTGAGCGAGGGGATTCATTTTAAAAAGGGCGCAGTGAGCGAGGAGAGTTCATTTTAAAAAGGGCGTGGTGAACGAGGGGAGTTCATTTTAAAAAGGGCGCAGTGAGCGAAGAGAGTTCATTTCAAAAATAGCGCGGTTAGTGAGGGGAGTTCATTTTAAAAAGGGCGCGGTGAGCGAGGGAAGTTCATTTTAAAAAGAGCGCGGTGAGCGAGGGGAGTTCATTTTAAAAAGGGCGTGGTGAGCGAGGCAAATTCATTTTATACAGAGTGAAGGGAGCTCATTTTAAAAAGGGTGCAGTGAGTGAGGGGAGTTCATTTTAAAAAGAGCGTGGTGAGAGAGGGGAGTTCATTTTAAACAGAGCGAGAGTAGTTCATTTTAAAAAGTGCGTGGTGAGAGAGGGGAGTTCATTTTAAAAAGGGCGCGGTGAGAGAGGGGAGTTCATTTTAAAAAGGGCGTGGTGAGCGAGGCAAATTCATTTTATACAGAGTGAAGGGAACTCATTTTAAAAAGGGTGCAGTGAGTGAGGGGAGTTCATTTTAAAAAGAGCGTGGTGAGAGAGGGGAGTTCATTTTAAAAAGGGCGCGGTGAGCGAGGGGAGTTCATTTTAAAAAGAGCGTGGTGAGCTAGGGGAGTTCATTTTAAACAGAGCGAGGGTAGTCCATTTCAAAAAGTGCGCGGTGAGAGAGGGGAGTTCATTTTAAAAACGGCGCGGTGAGCGAGGTGAGTTCATTTTTAAAAGGGCGTGGTGAGCGAGGGGCGTTCATTTTAAACAGAGCGCGGTGAGTGAGGGGAGTTCATTTTAAAAAGAGCGTGGTGAGAGAGGGGAGTTCATTTTAAACAGAGCGAGGGTAGTTCATTTTAAAAAGTGCGTGGTGAGAGAGGGGAGTTCATTTTAAAAAGGGCGCGGTGAGCGAGGGGAGTTCATTTTATAAAGGGCACGGTGAGCGAGGGGAGTTCATTTTAAAAAGAGCGTGGTGAGCTAGGGGAGTTCATTTTAAACAGACCGAGGGTAGTCCATTTCATAAAGTGCACTGTGAGAGAGGGGAGTTCATTTTAAAAAGGGCGCGGTGAGCGAGGTGAGTTCATTTTTAAAAGGGCGTGGTGAGCAAGGGGAGTTCATTTTAAACAGAGCACGGTGAGCGAGCGGATTTCATTTTAAAAAGGGCGAGGAGAGTTCATTTTAAAAAGGGTGCGGTGAGTGAGGCGCATTTTCTTGAAAAAGGGCACGGTGAGCAAGGGGAGTTCATTTTAAACAGAGCGCGGTGAGTGAGGGGAGTTCATTTTAAACAGAGAGCGGTGAATGAGGGGCGTTCACTTGAAAAAGGGCACGGTGAGCGAGCGGAGTTCATTTGAAAAAGGGCGCGGTGAGCAAGGGGAGTTCATTTTAGACAGAGCGCGGTTAGTGAGGGGAGTTCATTTTTAAAAGGGCGCAGTGAGCGAGGGGAGTTCATTTTAAAAAGGGTGCGGTGAGTGAGGTGAGTGCATTTTAAAAAGGGCGGGGTGAGAGAGGGGAGTTCATTTTAAAAAGAGCGTGGTGAGCGAGGGGAGTTCATTTTATACAGAGCGAGGGGAGTTCATTTTAAACAGAGCACGGTGAGTGAGCGGATTTCATTTTAAAATGGGCGAGGAGAGTTCATTTTAAAAAGGGTGCAGTGAGTGAGGCGCATTTTCTTGAAAAAGGGCACGGTGAGCGAGGGGAGTTCATTTTAAACAGAGCGCGGTGAGTGAGGGGAGTTCATTTTAAACAGAGAGCGGTGAGTGAGGGGCGTTCACTTGAAAAAGGGCATGGTGAGCGAGCGGAGTTCATTTGAAAAAGGGCGCGATGAGCAAGGGGAGTTCATTTTAGACAGAGCGCAGTTAGTGAGGGGAGTTCATTTTTAAAAGGGCGCAGTGAGCGAGGGGAGTTCATTTTAAAAAGGGTGCGGTGAGTGAGGTGAGTGCATTTTAAAAAGGGCGGGGTGAGAGAGGGGAGTTCATTTTAAAAAGAGTGTGGTGAGCGAGGGGAGTTCATTTTATACAGAGCGAGGGGAGTTCATTTTATACAGAGCGAGGGGAGTTCATTTTAAAAAGGGCACAGTGAGAGAGGGGAGTTCATTTTAAAAAGGGCGCGGTGAGTGAGGTGAGTTCATTTTAAACAGAGCACGGTGAGCGAGGAGAGATCATTTTTAAAAGGGCGCAGTGAGTCATGGGAGTTCATTTTAAGTAGAGCGCGGGGAGCGATGGCAGTTCATTTTAAACAGAGCGCGGTGAGTGAGGGGGGTTCATTTTAAAAAGGGCGCGGTGAGTGAAGTGAGTTCATTTTAAAATGGGCACGGTGAGCGAAGGGATTTCATTTTAAATAGAGCCCGGTGAGTGAGGGGAGTTCATTTTAAAAAGGGTGCGGTGAGCAAGGGGAATACATTTTAAACGGAACGCGGTGAGTGAGGGGAGTTCATTTTAAACAGAGCGAGGAGAGTTCTTTTTAAAAAGGGCGCGGTGAGGGGAGTTCATTTTAAGCAAAGCGCGGTGAGCGAGGGGAGTTCATTTTAAACGGAACGTGGTGAGCGAGGGGAGTTCATTTTCAAAAGGGTACGGTGAGTGAGGGCAGTTCATTTTAAAAAGGGCGCGGTGTGCGAGGTGAGTTCATTTTAAAAAGGGCGCCGTGAGCGAGAGGAGTTCATTTTAAAACGGGCGAGGGAGTTTCATTTTAAAAAGGGCACGGTGAGTGAGGTGAGTTCATTTTAAAAAGGGCGAGGGAGTTTCATTTTAAAAAGGGCACGGTGAGTGAGGTGAGTTCATTTTAAAAAGAGTGCAGTGACCGAGGGGAATTCATTTTAAAAAGGGCGTGGTGAGCGAGGGGATTTCATTTTAAAAAGGGCGAGGAGAGTTCATTTTAAAAAGGGTGCGGTGAGTGAGGTGAGTGCATCTTAAAAAGGGCGGGGTGAGAGAGGGGAGTTCATTTTAAAAAGGGCGCAGTGAGCGAGGGGAGTTCATTTTAAAAAGGGTGCGGTGAGTGAGGTGAGTGCATTTTAAAAAGGGCGTGGTGAGCGAGGAGAGTTCATTTTAAAAAGAGCGCAGTGAGCGAGTGGAGTACATTTTAAAAAGGGCCCGGTGAGTGAGGGGAGTTCATTTTAGGCAGAGCACGGTGAGTGAGGGGAGTTCATTTTAGGCAGAGCACGGTGAGTGAGGGCAGTTCATTTTAAAAAGGGCGCGGTGAGCGAGGGGAGTTCATTTTAAAAAGGGCGCAGTGAGTGAGGGGAGTTCATTTTAAACAGAGCGTGGTGAGCGAGGGCAATTCATTTTATACAGAGCGAGGGGAGTTCATTTTAAAAAGGGCACGGTGAGTAAGAGGAGTTCATTTTAAAACGAGCGCAGTGAGTGAGGGGAGTTCATTTTAAAAAGGGAGCAGTGAGCGAGGGGAGTTCATTTTAAAAAGAGCGCGGTGAGCGAGCGGAGTTCATTTTAAAAAGAGTGCGGTGAGCGAGCGAAGTTCATTTTAAAAAGGGTGCGGTGAGTGAGGTGAGTTCATTTTAAACAGAGCACGGTGAGCGAGCAGAGATCATTTTAAAAAGGGCGCAGTGAGTCATGGGAGTTCATTTTAAGTAGAGCGCGGTGAGCGATGGGAGTTCATTTTAAACAGAGCGCGCTGAGTGAGGGGAGTTCATTTTAAAAAGGGCGCGGTGAGTGAAGGGAGTTCATTTTAAAAGGAGCGCGGTGAGCAAAGGGAGTTCATTTTAAATAGAGCGCGGTGAGTGAGGGGAGTTCATTTTAAATAGAGCGCGGTGAGTGAGGGGAGTTCATTTTAAACATAGCGAGGGGATTTCATTTTAAAAAGAGCACGGTGAGCGAGGGGATTTCATTTTAAACGGAACGCGGTGAACGAGGGGAGTTCATTTTAAACAGAGCGAGGGGAGTTCATTTTAAAAAGGGTAGGGTGAGTGAGGGGAATTCATTTTAAAAAGGGCGCGGTGAGCGAGGGGAGTTCATTTTAAAAAGGGCGCAGTGAGCGGGCGGAGTTCATTTTATAAAGGGCGCGGTGAGCGAGGGGCGTTCATTTTAAATAGAGCGCGGTGAGCGAGGGGAGTTCATTTTAAAAAGGGCGCAGTGAGTGAGGGGAGTTAATTTTAAACAGAGCGAGGAGAGTTCATTGTAAAAAGGGTGCGGAAAGTGAGGGGGGTTCATTTTAAAAAGAGCGTGGTGTGCGAGGGGTGTTCATTTTTAGCAGAGCGAGGAGAGTTCATTTTCAAAAGGGCGCAGTGAGTGAGGGGAGTTAATTTTAAACAGAGCGAGGAGAGTTCATTGTAAAAAGGGTGCGGAAAGTGAGTGGAGTTCATTTTAAAAAGAGCGTGGTGGGCGAGGGGTGTTCATTTTAAACAGAGCGAGAAGAGTTCATTTTCAAAAGGGCTCAGTGAGTGAGGGGAGTTCATTTTAAAAAGGGTGAGGGGAGTTCATTTTAAAAAGGGCACGGTGAGTGAGGTGAGTTCATTTTAAAAATGGTGTGGTGAGCGAGGTGAGATCATTTCAGGAAGAGCACGGTCAGTGAGCGGAGTTCATTTTAAAAAGGGCGCGGTGAGCGAGGGGAGATAATTTTAAAAAGAGCGCGGTGAGCGAGGGGAATTCATTTTAAAAAGGGCGTGGTGAGCGAGGGGAGTTCATTTTATACAGAGTGAGTGGAGTTCATTTTAGAAAGGGCGCGGTGAGCGAGGAGAGTTCATTTGAAAATGAGTACGGTGAGCGAGGGGACTTCATTTTAAAAAGGGCGCAGTGAGTGAGGGGAGTTCATTTTAAAAGGATGCCGTGAGCGAGGGGAGTTCATTTTAAAAAGGGTGCAGTGAGTGAGGGGAGTTCATTTTAAAAAGGGCGCGGTGAGCGAGCGGAGTTCATTTGAAAAAGGGCGCAGTGAGCGAGGGGAGTTCATTTTAAAAAGGGCGCGGTGAGTGAGGTGAGTTCATTTTAAACAGAGCACTGTGAGTGAGGAGAGATAATTTTTAAAAGGGCGCGGTGAATCATGGGAGTTCATTTTAAGTAGAGCGCGGTGAGCGATGGCAGTTCATTTTAAACAGAGCGCGGTGAGTGAGGGGAGTTCATTTTAAAAAGGGCGCGGTGAGTGAAGGGAGTTTATTTTAAAATGGGCGCGGTGAGCGAAGGGATTTCATTTTAAGTAGAGCCCGGTGAGTGAGGGGAGTTCATTTTAAAAAGGGCGCGGTGAGCGAGGGGAGTTCACTTTAAATAGAGCGCGGTGAGTGAGGGGAGTTCATTTTAAAAAGGGTGCGGTGAGCAAGGGAAGTACATTTTAAACATAGCGAGGGGATTTCATTTTAAAAAGGGCGCGGTGAGTGAGGGGAGTTCATTTTAAGCAGAGCACGGTGAGTGAGGGGAGTTCATTTTAAAAAGGGTACGGTGAGTGAGGGGAGTTCATTTTAAAAAGGGCGCGGTGAGCGAGGGGATTTCATTTTAAAAAGGGCGCGGTGAGTGAGGGGAGTTCATTTTAAGCAGAGCACGGTGAGTGAGGGGAGTTCATTTTAAAAAGGGTACGGTGAGTGAGGGGAGTTCATTTTAAAAAGGGCGCGGTGAGCGAGGGGATTTCATTTTAAAAAGGGCGCAGTGAGCGAGAGGAGTTCATTTTATAAAGGGTGCGGTGAGCGAGGGGCGTTCATTTTAAATAGAGCGCGGTGAGTAAGGGGAGATCATTTTAAAAAGGGCGCTGTGAGTGAGGGGAGTTCATTTTAAAAAGGGCGTGGGGAGCGAGGGGAGTTCATTTTAAAAAGGGCGCAGTGAGCGAGGAGAGTTCATTTCAAGAAGAGCGCGGTCAGTGAGGGGAGTTCATTTGAAAAAGAGCGTGGTGAGCGAGGGGAATTCATTTTAAAAAGGGCGCGATGAGCGAGGGGATTTCATTTTATAAAGGGCGCAGTGAGCGAGAGGAGTTCATTTTATAAAGGGTGCGGTGAGCGAGGGGCATTCATTTTAAATAGAGCGCGGTGAGTAAGGGGAGTTCATTTTAAAAAGGGCGCCGTGAGTGAGGGGTGTTCATTTTAAACAGAGCGAGGAGAGTTCATTTTAAAAAGGGCACGGTGAGCGAGGGGAGTTCATTTTAAAAAGGGCGTGGGGAGCGAGGGGAGTTCATTTTAAAAAGGGCGCGGTGAGCGAGGAGAGTTCATTTCAAGAAGAGCACGGTCAGTGAGGGGAGTTCATTTTAAAAAGAGCGCGGTGAGCGAGGGGAATTCATTTTAAAAAGGGCGTGGTGAGCGAGGGGAGTTCATTTTAAACAGAGCGAGAGGAGTTCATTTTAAAAAGGGCGAGGAGAGTTCATTTTAAAAAGGGTGCGGTGAGTGAGGCGCATTTTCTTGAAAAAGGGCATGGTGAGCGAGGGGAGTTCATTTTAAACAGAGCGCGGTGAGTGAGGGGAGTTCATTTTAAACAGAGTGCGGTGAGTGAGGGGAGTTCATTTCAAACAGAATGCGGTGAGTGAGGGTCGTTCACTTGAAAAAGGGCACGGTGAGCGAGCGGAGTTCATTTGAAAAAGGGCGCGGTGAGCAAGGGGAGTTCATTTTAGACAGCGCGGTGAGTGAGGGGAGTTCATTTTTAAAAGGGCGCAGTGAGCGAAGGGAGTTCATTTTAAAAAGGGTGCGGTGAGTGAGGTGAGTGCATTTTAAAAAGGGCGGGGTGAGAGAGGGGAGTTCATTTTAAAAAGAACGCAGTGACCGAGTGGAGTACATTTTAAAAAGGGCGCGGTGAGTGAGGGGAGTTCATTTTGAAAAGATCGCGGTGAGCGAGGGGAGTTCATTTTAAAAAGGGCGCGATGAGACTGGAGATTTCATTTTAAAAAGGGCGCGGTGAGTGAGGGGAGTTCATTTTAAACAGAGCGTGGTGAGTGAGGGGGGTTCATTTTAAACAGAATGCGGTGAGTGGGGGACGTTCACTTGAAAAAGGGCACGGTGAGCGAGCGGAGTTCATTTGAAAAAGGGCGCGGTGAGCAAGGGGAGTTCATTTTAGACAGCGCGGTGAGTGAGGGGAGTTCATTCTTAAAAGGGCGCAGTGAGCGAGGGGAGTTCATTTTAAAAAGGGTGCGGTGAGTGAGGTGAGTGCATTTTAAAAAGAGCGCGGTGAGCGAGGAGAGTTCATTTTAAAAAGAACGCAGTGACCGAGTGGAGTACATTTTAAAAAGGGCGCGGTGAGTGAGGGGATTTCATTTTGAAAAGATCGCGGTGAGCGAGGGGAGTTCATTTTAAGCAGAGCACGGTGAGCGTTGGGAGTTCATTTTAAAAAGGGCGCAGTGAGTGAGGGGAGTTCATTTTAAAATGGACGCAGTGAGTGAGGGGAGTTCATTTTAAAAAGGGCGCAGTGAGCGAGCGGAGTTCATTTGAAAAAGGGCGCGGTGAGTGAGGGGAGTTCATTTTAAAAAGGGCGAGGAGAGTTCATTTTAACAAGGGCGCGGTGAGTGAGGTGAGTTCATTTTAAACAGAGCACGGTGAGCGAGGAGAGATCATTTTAAAAAGGGCGCGGTGAGTCATGGGAGTTCATTTTAAGTAGAGCGCGGTGA
The DNA here is from genome assembly GCF_017639515.1 of Carcharodon carcharias. NCBI lineage: Eukaryota > Metazoa > Chordata > Chondrichthyes > Lamniformes > Lamnidae > Carcharodon > Carcharodon carcharias. The sequence continues at coordinate 78,287,101 of NC_054485.1, forward strand.
GCGATGGCAGTTCATTTTAAACAGAGCGCGCTGAGTGAGGGGAGTTCATTTTAAAAAGGGCGCGGTGAGTGAAGGGAGTTTATTTTAAAAAGGGCGCGGTGAGCGAAGGGAGTTCATTTTAAAAAGGGCGCGGTGAGCAAGGGGAGTTCATTTTAAACGGAACGCGGTGAGCGAGGGGAGTTCATTTTAAACAGAGCGAGGAGAGTTCATTTTAAAAAGGGTACAGTGAGTGAGGGGAGTTCATTTTAAAAAGGGCGCGGTGAGTGAGGGAAGTTCATTTTAAAAAGGGCGAGAGGAGTTCATTTTAAAAACGGCGCGGTGAGTGAGGTGAGTTCATTTCAAGAAGAGCGCGGTCAGTGAGGGGAGTTCATTTTAAAAAGAGCGCGGTGAGCGAGGGGAATTCATTTTAAAAAGGGCGTGGTGAGCGAGGGGAGTTCATTTTAAACAGAACGAGGGGAGTTCATTTTAAAAAGGGCGCGGTGAGTGAGGGGATTTCATTTTAAAAAGGGCGAGGAGAGTTCATTTTAAAAAGGGTGCGGTGAGTGAGGCGCATTTTCTTGAAAAAGGGCACGGTGAGCGAGGGGAGTTCATTTTAAACAGAGCGCAGTGAGTGAGGGGAGTTCATTTTAAACAGAGCGCGGTGAGTGAGGGGAGTTCATTTTAAACAGAATGCGGTGAATGAGGGGCGTTCACTTGAAAAAGGGCACGGTGAGCGAGCGGAGTTCATTTGAAAAAGGGCGCGGTGAGCAAGGGGAGTTCATTTTAGACAGCGCGGTGAGTGAGGGGAGTTCATTTTTAAAAGGGCGCAGTGAGCGAGGGGAGTCCATTTTAAAAAGGGTGCGGTGAGTGAGGTGAGTGCATTTTAAAAAGGGCGGGGTGAGAGAGGGGAGTTCATTTTAAAAAGAACGCAGTGACCGAGTGGAGTACATTTTAAAAAGTGCGCGGTGAATGAGCGGAGTTCATTTTGAAAAGATCGCGGTGAGCGAGCGGAGTTCATTTTAAAAAGGGCGCGATGAGACTGGGGATTTCATTTTAAAAAGGGCGCGGTGAGTGAGGGGAGTTCATTTTAAACAGAGCGCGGTGAGTGAGGGGGGTTCATTTTAAACAGAATGCGGTGAGTGAGGGGCGTTCACTTGAAAAAGGGCACGGTGAGCGAGCAGAGTTCATTTGAAAAAGGGCGCGGTGAGCAAGGGGAGTTCATTTTAGACAGCGCGGTGAGTGAGGGGAGTTCATTTTTAAAAGGGCGCAGTGAGCGTGGGGAGTTCATTTTAAAAAGGGTGCGGTGAGTGAGGTGAGTGCATTTTAAAAAGAGCGCGGTGAGCGAGGAGAGTTCATTTTAACAAGAACGCAGTGACCGAGTGGAGTACATTTTAAAAAGGTCGCGGTGAGTGAGGGGAGTTCATTTTGAAAAGATCGCGGTGAGCGAGGGGAGTTCATTTTAAGAAGGGCGCGATGAGTCTGGGGATTTCATTTTAAAAAGGGCGCGGTGAGTGAGGGGAGTTCATTTTGAAAAGATCAAGGTGAGCGAGGAGAGTTCATTTTAAGCAGAGCACGGTGAGCGTTGGGAGTTCATTTTAAAAAGGGCGCAGTGAGTGAGGGGAGTTCATTTTAAACAGAGCGCAGTGAGCAAGGGGAGTTCAATTTAAAAAGAGCGCAGTGAGTGAGGGGAGTTCATTGTATAAAGGGAGCATTGAGCGAGGGGAGTTCATTTTAAGAAGAGCGCGGTGAGCGGGCGGAGTTCATTTTAAAAAGGGCGCGGTGAGTGAGGGGAGTTCATTTTAAACAGAGCACAGTGAGCGAGCAGAGATCATTTTAAAAAGGGCGCAGTGAGTCATGGGAGTTCATTTTAAGTAGAGCGCGGTGAGTGAGGGGAGTTCATTTTAAGTAGAGCGCGGTGAGCGATGGGAGTTCATTTTAACCAGAGCACGGTGTGTGAGGGGAGTTCATTTTAAAACGGGCGCGGTGAGTGAAGGGAGTTCATTTTAAAAAGGGCGCGTTGGGCGAACGGAGTTCATTTTAAAAGTGGCGCGGTGAGCAAAGGGAGTTCATTTTAAATAGAGCGCGGTGAGTGAGGGGTGTTCATTTTAAAAAGGGCGCAGTGAGCGAGGGGAGTACATTTTAAACATAGCGAGGGGATTTCATTTTAAAAAGAGCACGGTGAGCGAGGGGAGTTCATTTTAAACAGAGCGAGGGGAGTTCATTTTAAAAAGGGTACGGTGAGTGAGGGGAGTACGTTTTATAAAGGGCGCAGTGAGCGAGGAGTGTTCATTTCAAGAAGAGCGCGGTCAGTGAGGGGAATTCATTTTAAAAAGGGCGTGGTGAGTGAGGGGAGTTCATTTTAAACAGAGTGAGTGGAATTCATTTTAAAAAGGGCGCGGTGAGCGAGGAGAGTTCATTTGAAAATGGGTACGGTGAGCGAGGGGAGTTCATTTTAGGCAGAGCACGGTGAGTGAGGGGAGTTCCTTTTAAAAAGGGCGCGGTGAGCGAGGGGAGTACATTTTAAAAAGGGCGCAGTGAGTGAGGGGAGTTCATTTTAAAATGGACGCAGTGAGTGAGGAGAGTTCATTTTAAAAAGGGCGCGGTGAGCGAGCGGAGTTCATTTGAAAAAGGGCGCGGTGAGTGAGGGGAGTTCATTTTAAAAAGGGCGAGGAGAGTTCATTTTAACAAGGGCGCGGTGAGTGAGGTGAGTTCATTTTAAACAGAGCACGGTGAGCGAGGAGAGATCATTTTAAAAAGGGCGCGGTGAGTCATGGGAGTTCATTTTAAGTAGAGCGCGGTGAGCGATGGCAGTTCATTTTAAACAGAGCGCGCTGAGTGAGGGGAGTTCATTTTAAAAAGGGCGCGGTGAGTGAAGGGAGTTTATTTTAAAAAGGGCGCGGTGAGCGAAGGGAGTTCATTTTAAAAAGGGCGCGGTGAGCGAGGGGAGTTCATTTTAAATAGAGCGCGGTGAGTGAGGAGAGTTCATTTTAAAAAGGGCATGGTGAGCAAGGGGAGTTCATTTTAAACGGAACGCGGTGAGCGAGTGGAGTTCATTTTAAACAGAGCGAGGGGAGTTCATTTTAAAAAGGGTACAGTGAGTGAGGGGAGTTCATTTTAAAAAGGGCGCGGTGAGTGAGGGAAGTTCATTTTAAAAAGGGCGAGAGGAGTTCATTTTAAAAACGGCGCGGTGAGTGAGGTGAGTTCATTTTAAAAAGGGCGCGGTGAGCGAGGAGAGTTCATTTCAAGAAGAGCACGGTCAGTGAGGGGAGTTCATTTTAAAAAGAGCGCGGTGAGCGAGGGGAATTCATTTTAAAAAGGGCGTGGTGAGCGAGGGGAGTTCATTTTAAACAGAGTGAGGGGAGTTCATTTTAAAAAGGGCGCGGTGAGTGAGGGGAGTTCATTTTAAAAAGGGCGTGGTGAGAGAGGGCAGTTCATTTTAAACAGAGTGAGGGGAGTTCATTTTAAAAAGGGCACGGTGAGAGAGGGGAGTTCACTTTAAAAAGAGCGCGGTGAGCGAGGGGAATTCATTTTAAAAAGGGCGCGGTGAGCGAGGAGAGTTCATTTTAAATAGAGCGCGGTGAGCGAGGGGATTTCATTTTAAAAAGGGTGAGGAGAGTTCATTTTAAAAGGGTGCGGTGAGTGGGGCGCATTTTCTTGAAAAAGGGCACGGTGAGCGAGGGGAGTTCATTTTAAGCAGAGCGCGGTAATTGAGCGGAGTTCATTTTAAGCAGAGTGCGGTGAGCGAGGGGAGTTCATTTTAAACGGAACGCGGTGAGCGAGGGGAGTTCATTTTAAACACAGCGAGGGGAGTTCATTTTAAAAAGGGTACGGTGAGTGAGGGGAGTTCATTTTAAAAAGGGCGAGGGGAGTTCATTTTAAAAAGGGCGTGGTGAGCGAGGGGAGTTCATTTTAAATAGGGCGCGGTGAGCGAGGAGAGTTCATTTCAAGAAGAGCGCGGTCAGTGAGGGGAGTTCATTTTAAAAAGAGCGCGGTGAGCGAGGGGAATTCATTTTAAAAAGGGCGTGGTGAGCGAGGAGATTTCATTTTTAAAAGGGCGAGGAGAGTTCATTTTAAAAAGGGTGCGGTGAGTGAGGCGCATTTTCTTGAAAAATGGCGCGGTGAGCAAGGGGAATTCATTTTAGACAGAGCGCAGTGAGTGAGGGGAGTTCATTTTTAAAAGGGTGAAGTGAGCGAGGGGAGTTCATTTTAAAAAGGGTGCGGTGAGTGAGGTGAGTGCATTTTAAAAAGGGCGGGGTGAGAGAGGGGAGTTCATTTTAAAAAGTGCGCAGTGAGCGAGTGGAGTACATTTTAAAAAGGGCGCAGTGAGTGAGGGGAGTTCATTTTAAAAAGGGCGCGGTGAGCGAGGAGAGTTCATTTTAAAAAGAGCGCAGTGAGCGAGTGGAGTACATTTTTAAAAGGGCGCAGTGAGCGAGGGGAGTTCATTTTAAAAAGGGTGCGGTGAGTGAGGTGAGTGCATTTTAAAAAGGGCGGGGTGAGCGAGGAGAGTTCATTTTAAAAAGAGCGCAGTGAGCGAGTGGAGTACATTTTAAAAAGGGCCCGGTGAGTGAGGGGAGTTCATTTTGAAAAGATCGCAGTGAGTGAGCGGAGTTCATTTTAAAAAGGGCCTGGTGAGTGAGGGGAGTTCATTTTGAAAAGATCGCAGTGAGCGAGGGGAGTTCATTTTAAAAAGGGCGCGATGAGACTGGGGATTTCATTTTAAAAAGGGCGCGGTGAGTGAGGGGAGTTCATTTTGAAAAGATCAAGGTGAGCGAGGAGAGTTCATTTTAAGCAGAGCACGGTGAGCGTTGGGAGTTCATTTTAAAAAGGGCGCAGTGAGTGAGGGGAGTTCATTTTAAACAGAGCGCAGTGAGCAAGGGGAGTTCAATTTAAAAAGAGCGCAGTGAGTGAGTGGAGTTCATTTTAAAAAGGGAGCAGTGAGCGAGCGGAGTTCATTTGAAAAAGGGCGCGGTGAGTGAGGGGAGTTCATTTTAAAAAGGGCAAGGGGAGTTCATTTTAAAAAGGGGGCGCGGTGAGTGAGATGAGTTCATTTTAAACAGAGCACGGTGAGCGAGGAGAGATCATTTTAAAAAGGGCGCGGTGAGTCATGGGAGTTCATTTTAAGTAGAGCACGGTGAGTGAGGGGAGTTCATTTTAAAAAGGGCACGCTGAGTGAAGGGAGTTTATTTTAAAAAGGGCGCGGTGAGCGAAGGGAGTTCATTTTAAATAGAGCGCGCTGAGTGAGGGGAGTTCATTTTAAAAAGGGCGCGGTGAGCGAGGGGAGTTCATTTTAAAAAGGGCGCGGTGAGCGAGGGGAGTTCATTTTAAAAATAGCGCAGTGAGCGAGAGGAGTTCATTTTAAACAGAGCGAGGGGAGTTCATTTTAAAAAGGGTACGATGAGTGAGGGGAGTTCATTTTAAAAAGGGCGCAGTGAGCGAGGGGAGTTCATTTTAAAAAGGGCGCGGTGAGCGAGAGGAGTTCATTTTAAAAAGGGCGCGGTGAGTGAGGGGAGTGCATTTGAAAAAGGGCGAGGGGAGTTCATTTTAAAAACAGCGCGGTGAGTGAGGTGAGTTCATTTTAAAAATGGCGCGGTGAGTGAGGTGAGTTCATTTTAAAAAGGGCGCAGTGAGCGAGGAGAGTTCATTTCAAGAAGAGCGCGGTCAGTGAGGGGAGTTCATTTTAAAAAGAGCGCGGTGAGTGAGAGGAATTCATTTTAAAAAGGGCGTGGTGAGCGAGGGGAGTTCATTTTAAACAGAGTGAGGGGAGTTCATTTTAAAAAGGGCGCGGTGAGTGAGGAGAGTTCATTTTAAATAGAGCGCGGTGAGCGAGGGGATTTCATTTTAAAAAGGGCAAGGAGAGTTCATTTTAAAAAGGGTGCGGTGAGTGAGGCGCATTTTTTTGAAAAATGGCACGGTGAGCGAGGGGAGTTCATTTTAAGCAGAGCGCGGTGAGTGAGGGGAGTTCATTTTAAGCAGAGCGCGGTGAGCGAGGGGAGTTGATTTTAAACAGAGCGAGGGGAGTTCATTTTAAAAAGGGTACGGTGAGTGAGGGGAGTTCATTTTAAACAGAGCGAGGGGAGTTTATTTTAAAAAGGGCGCGGTGAGTGAGGGGAGTTCATTTTAAAAAGGGCGCGGTGAGTGAGGGGATTTCATTTTAAGCAGAGCGCGGTGTGTAAGGGAATTTCATTTTAAAAAGAGCGCGGTGGGTGTGGTGAGTTCATTTTAAAAAGGGCGCAGTGAGTGAGGGGAGTTCATTTTAAAAAGGGCGCAGTGAGCGAGGGGAGTTCATTTTAAACAGAGCGAGGGCAGTTCATTTTAAACAGTGCAGTGAGTGAGGGGAGTTCATTTTAAACAGAGCGCGGTGAGTGAGGGGAGTTCATTTTAAAAAGAGCGCGGTGAGCGAGGGCAGTTCATTTTAAACAGAGCGAGGGGAGTTCATTTTCAAAAGAGCGAGGGGAGTTCATTTTAAAAAGGGCGCGGTGAGTGAGTGGAGTTCATTTTAAACAGAGCTCGGTGAGCGAGGGGAGTTCAATTGAAAAAGGGTGCAGTGAGCGAGGGGAGTTCATTTTAAAAAGGGCGCGGTGAGTGAGGGGAGTTCATTTTAAATAGAGCGCGGTGAGTGAGGAGAGTTCATTTAAAAAGGGCGCGGTGAACGAGGGGTGTTCATTTTAAATAGAGTGAGGGGAGTTCATTTTAAAAAGAGCACGGAGATTGAAAATAAAAGGAGGGGAAGCTGAAGAGGAGCGGCCAGTGTGTGATTGGCCCAGTGAAGGAGTGGAGCTTTGAGGCTTTGGCTTCAGAGGCTGAAGACGAGCTTGCTCTCAATGGGGTAAGACCGGGTAAATTCCTTTAATTAAATTAGGAGTAGGTAATGGAGGCAGTAGTTTGGGCAGTCGAGTGCTCCGAATGCAGCATGTGGGAAGTCAGGGACAGCACAATTGTCCCTGGTGACTACACCTGCAACAGATGCATCCAGCTGCAGCTCCTGACAAACCGAGTTAGGGAACTGGATGAACTTCAGATCATTCGGGAGGCAGAGGCAGTAATAGACAGGAGTTTAAGGGAGACATTCACTCCTAAAAGTCAGGAGGCAGGCAGCTGGGTAACTGTCAGGAGAGGGAAGGGGAATAGACAGAAAGAGCAGAGCACCTCTGTGGCCGTTCCCATCAACAATAGGTCCACCGTTTTGGATACTGTTGATGGGGACAACCTACCAGGGACAAGTTGTAGTGGTCGCATCTCTGGCACCGAGGCTGGACCCTCAGCTCAGAAAGAAGTGAGGGAAAAGAGGAGAGTGGTAGTGATGGGGGATTCGATAGTTAGGGGGACAGTTAAGAGGTTCTGTGGGAGAGATCGCGAATCCTGGAAGGTCTGTTGCCTCCCTGGTGCCAGGGTCCGCGATATCTCGGATTGAGTTCTCAGTATTCTCAGGAGGGAGGGTGAGCAGCCAGATGTCGTGGTCCATGTAGGGACCAATGAGGTGGATAGGAAGGAGGAGGAGGTGCTGCAGAGAGTTTAGGGAGTTAGGTGCAAAGTTGAAGGACAGGACCTCCAGGGTTGCGATCTCAGGAGTGATTCCCACGTGCTAGTGAGGCTAGAAATAGGAGGAAAATGCAGCTAAATACGTGGCTAAGGAGATGGTGCAGGAGGGAGGGCTTCATGTTTCTGGACAATTGGGCTCTGTTCCAGGGAAGGTGGGACCTGTTCCGATGGGACGGTTTGCACCTGAGCTCGAGGGGGACTAACATCCTTGCAGGTAGGTTTGCTAGTGCTGTTCCGGGGGTTTTAAACTAGATATGCAGGGGGAGGGGAACCAGAGTGTTAGAGCAGATAGTGAGGTGGAGGAGGATAAAGTTCAAGCGAGGAATGCATGTATAGACAGAAATCAAAGGTTTGTATGTGATAGAAGTGTTCTCAGGTGCATCTATTTCAATGCAAAGAGGATTGTCGGAAAGGCAGATGAGCTTAGGGCGTGGATTGGCACATGGGATTATGACATTATTGCTATTAGTGAGACTTGGTTGCAGGAGGGGCAGGACTAGCAGCTCAATGTTCCAGGGTTCATTTGTTTCAGACGTGATAGAGGGGGAGGGGTGAAAGGAGGAGGAGTGGCATTACAAGTCAGGGAAAATATCACAGCTGTGCATATACAGGACAGCCCGGAGGGCTCATCTACAGAGGCCATATGGGTGGAGCTGAGGAACGGGAAAGGTGTGACCACACTAATAGGGTTGTATTATAGACCACCCAATAGTCAGAGAAAATTGGAGGAGCAAATCTGTAGAGAGATAGCAGACCAATGTAAGAAACAGAAAGTTGTAATAGTAGGAGATTTTAACTTTCCACATATTGACTGGGACTCCCATACTGTAAAAGGGCTGGATGGCTTGAAATTTGGCAAATGTGTTCAGGAAAGTTTTCTAAATCAATATATAGAGGTACCAACGAGAGAGGATGCAATACTTGATCTCCTATTAGGGAACCAGACAGGTCAGGTGACAGAAGTATGTGTAGGCGAACATTTTGGGTCCAGTGACCACAATGTCATTAGTTTTAAGTTAATTATGGATAAGGATAGGTCTGGTCCTCGAGTTCAGATTCTAAATTGGAGAAAGGCCAACTTCGTGGAAATGAGAAAGAATCTAGGAAGAGTGAATTGGGATAAGTTGTTTTCTGGCAAGGATGTATTCGGTAAGTGGAAGACATTCAAAGGCGAAATTTTGAGAGTGCAGAGTTTGCATGTTCCTGTCAGGATTAAAGGCAAAGTTAACAGGCATAGGGAACCTTGGTTTTCAAGGGATATTGGCGATCTGGTTAAGAAGAAGAGAGAGGTGTATAGCAGGTATAGGCAACAAGGAGCAAATGAGGTACTGGTAGAGTATTGAAAATGTAAGAAAATACTAAAGGAAATCAGGAAGGCAAAAAGAAGACATGAGGTTGCTTTGGCAGATAATGTGAAGGTAAACCCGAAGGGTTTCTACAAGTAAAAAGATAGTAAGGGACACAATTGGTCCCCTTGAAGATCAGAGTGGTCATCTATGTGTGGAGCCTCACAAGATGGGGGAGATCTTAAACAGTTTTTTTGCATCAGTATTTACTCAGGAAACTGGCATAGTGTATAAGGAAGGAAGGGAAACAAGCAGTAGTGTCATGGAACATATAGAGATGAAAGAAGTGGAGGTGTTTGCTGCCTTACAGCGAATAAAGGTAGATAAGTCCCCCGGGCCTGACATGATATTCCCTTGGACCTTGAGGGAGACTAGTGCAGAAATTGCAGGGGTCCTGGCAGAAATATTTAAAATGGATTTAGCCATGGGTGAGATGCCGGAGGATTGGAGGGTAGCTCATGTTGTTCCGTTGTTTAAAAAAGGCTCCAAAAATAAACCAGGTAATTACAGGCCAGTGAGCCTGACGTCAGTAGTAGGTAAATTATTGGAAGGTGTTCTGAGAGATCGGATATACAATTATTTGGACAGCCAAGGGCTGATTAAGGATAGTCAGCATGGCTTTGTGCATGGTAGGTCATGTTTAACGAACCTTGTAGAGTTTTTCGAGGAGGTTACCAAGAAAGAAGATGAAGGAAAGGCTGTGGATGTTGTCTACATGGACTTTAGTGAGGCCTTTGACAAGGTCCCACATGGGAAGTTAGTTCAGAATGTTCAGACACTTGGTATCCATGGAGAGGTTGTAAACTGGATTCGAAATTGGCTGTGTGGGAGAAGACAGAGAATGGTAGTGGATGATTGCTTCTCAGACTGGAGGTCTGTGACTAGTGGTGTGCCTCAGGGATCTGTGCTGGGACCATTGTTGTTTGTTGTCTATATCAATGATTTGGATGATAATGTGGTAAATTGGATCAGCAAGTTTGCTGATGACACTAAGATTGGAGGCATTGTGGACAGTGAGGAAGGCTTTCAAAGCTTGCAGAGGGATCTGGACCAACTGGAAAAATGGGCCAGAAAATGGCAGATGGAATTTAATGCAGAAAAGTGTGAGGTGTTACATTTTGGATGGACAAACCAAGGGAGGACATACAAAGTAAATGGTAGGGCACTGAGGAGTGCGGAGGAACAAAGGGATCTGGGAGTTCAGATACATAATTCCCTGAAAGTGGCATCACAGATAGACAGGGTTGTAAAGAAAGCTTTTGGCATACTGGCCTTCATTAATCAAAGTATTGAGTATAGGAGTTGGGATATTATGGTGAGGTTGTATAAGACATTGGTGAGACCAACTTTGGAGTATTGTGTGCAGTTCTGGTCGCCTAACTACAGGAAGGATATCAGTAAGATTGAAAGAGTGCAGAGAAGATTTACTAGGATGTTGCCGGGTCTTAAGGAGTTGAGTTACAGGGAAAGATTAAACAGGTTAGTAACTTATTCCTTGGAGCGTAGAAGGATGAGGGGAGATTTGATAGAAGTTTACAAAATTATGAGGGGTATAGACAGAGTAAATGCGAGTAGGCTCTTTCCACTTAGATTAGAGAGATAAACACGAGAGGACATGGCTTTAGGGTGAAAGAGGAAAGGTTTAGCGGGAACATTAGGGGGAACTTCTTCACTCAGAGAGTGGTGAGAGTGTGGAACGAGCTGCCATTTGACGTGGTAAATGCGGGCTCACTCTTAAGTTTTAAGAATAAATTGGATAGATACATGGATGGGAGAGGTCTGGAGGGTTATGGACTGGGTGCAGGTCAATGGGATTAGCGGAATAATATTTCGGCACAGACTGGAAGGGCTGAATGGACTGTTTTCTGTGCTGTAGTGTTCTATGGTTCTATGGAACATGGGCATCGCTGGCTAGGCCAGCATTTATTGCCCACCCCTAATTGTGCTTGTTCAGAGGGCATTTAAGAGTCAACCGCATTGCTGTGGGTCTGGAGTCACATATCGGCCAAATCAGGTAAGGATAGAAGATTTCCTTCCCTAAAGGACATTAATGAACCAGATGTTTTTTTATGACAATCAACAATGGTTTTGTGGTCATCATAGACTTTTAATTCCAGAGTTTTTTTATTAAATTCAAATTTCACCGTCTGCCATGGTGGGATTCAAACCCAGGTCCCCAGTGCATTACCCAGTGTTTCTAGAATACTAGTCCAGTGACAATACCACTATGCCACCACCTTCCCCATATAGGACAGATCAGATGGTAGTTTGCAGGGTTTGCCCAGTAACTGCTTATGGAGTGGACTGCCTATTTTCTATTGGTTGGTGGGACTGTAAGATGTGGCACTGTGCCCTGTATTGTTTACCCAAAACTGAAATCTCTCGGACTCAGGAACTTTCTGGTACACAACAGCCCAGAAATAGCTGTCAGAGAGAATCAATCATGTGACAGCCCTAGCGATAACTCACAACTACCCCTTACTTGGGTGACAATTGCAGCATGTTAAACACCATTGCACGCACACACACACACACACACACACACACACACACACACTAATTCTCACACAACCACTGGACGCACACATACACAAGCATGTAATTTCATAATTACACAAACATACATTAATTCTTACACACACACACACTGTGCACATACACACTCACATCTCACACTCAAACTGACTCAGACATTCTCACACACAATCATTCAGACTGAACACAATCTTACAAACTGTAACGTGCAGGCGCACACACAAAAACACTTTATCACGCAGAATAAATCACACACTCAAACATGTAAGACCACACTCAATCAGACTTACACACTAGAACACATTCATACACAATTATTCTCACACCCGCCGTATACACTTAGGGTGGTATTTTCTGTGCCCACAGGTGTCGGGCGTGTTCGGCAGCATGAAAGGACAATATAACAAGAAGGCCAAAAATCAGTTTCACTTGTCGTGAAACCAATTTGTGATCGTCCGCTCAGCCCATTGAACTGCCATTGGACATCGGGGGCTTCACATCTTACATCTGCATATCATTATAAGGCTAGCCTGTCAGAATCACCCCCCAAACTGTGAAAGAGTGAGTGATGATGTCCCTTGAGCTGGCAGTGAGTGTGATGCCAGTGAATGTGTGATGGGCTTGAGTGTGTGAGTTTAGAGTGATGAGATGGTCGCCTTATGCTAGCAGCATGGATGACATCATTCATCCTCTATCCGCATCGGATGGCTAACCTCTTCTGTGCAGCACTGGCATTGATCACCACTGCCATTGCCTACCAGACCGGACTGATAATGTTGCTGCCCCTCCTGCGGCCAGAGCGGGAGTACAAAACATCACAGTGGGCCTCCACAACATTCAAAAGGTGCTTGAGAGATGAACACTAAACCTGGGGGCTGCAGCCTTCTTGCCATTCGGGGCCATCCCTTATGTGAAGCAGTTGTGGCCTGGAAGCTCTGAGAGGTGTGCACGCAGCTCTATTTAAATGTGGAGCCCAGCATGATGAAACGGTGAGCTAATGGTGTGACGGGCGAATCAGAGCTGCCTGCCATCGAAACGGCATGTTTCCCGGGAATGCAAAATTAATGTGCCAGGTTTGGGATGAAACAGTGTGAGAAGCCGCCATTGCAGCTGGGAGCAAATATTTAGGCAAATCTGAGAGGATTCCACCCTTAGTCTCGGTCACAACTTCACATTGAAGCAGACACAATTACACATTCACATGAATACACGCAAACAATTTCACTCGGGTACACTAGTACTTAAATGCATAACATAACACAGAGAGTAAAGACCCGAGCCCTCATGTGGAGAGAGTAAAGGCCTGGCCCCTCAGTCCGAGAGAGTAAAGACCTGGGCCCTCAGTAAGAGAGAGTAAAGACCCGGGCCCTCAGTCCAACTGAGTAAAGACCCTGGCCCTCAGTAAGATAGAGCAAAGGCCTGGACCCTCAGTCCGAGGGAGTAAAGACTCGGGCCCTCAGTCTGAGAGAGTGAAGACCCGGACCCTCAGTCCAAGAGAGTAAAAACCCGGACCCTCAGTCCGAGAGAGTAAATTCCCGGACACTCAGCCCGAGAGAGTGAAGACTCGGGCCCTCAGTCCAAGAGGGTAAAGAACCAGATCCTCAGTCCGAGAGACTAAAGGCCTGGACCCTCAGCCTGAGAGAGTGAAGACCCGGACCCTCAGTCCAAGAGAGTAAAGACCCAGACCGTCAGCCTGAGGGAATAAAGGCCCGGACCCTCAATAAGTGATAGTAAAACCCAGACCCTCAGTCTGAGAGAGTAAAGACCCAGGCCCTCAGTCCGAGGGATTAAAGGCTCGGGCCGTCAGTAAGAGAGAGTAAAGACCCGGACCCTCAGTCCAAGAGAATAAAGACTCGGACCCTCAGTAAGAAAAGGTAAAGAGATGGACCCTCAGTTGAAGAGAGTAAAACCGCACCCTCAGCCCAAGAGAGTAAAGACCCGGACCCTCAGTCCGAGGGAATAAAGGCCCGGACCCTCAGTAAGAGAGATTAAAAACCCGGACCCTCAGTTGAAGAGAGCAAAACCCAGACCCTCAGTCTGAGAGAGTAAAGACTCAGTTCCTCTGTCCGAGAGAGTAAAGACCCGGCCCTCAAAAAGAGAGACTGAAGACCTGTACTCTCAATCCAAGAGCTTAAAGACCTGGACCCTCAACCTGAGAGAGTAAAGACCCGGACCCTCAGTCCAAGAGAGTAAAGACCTGGACCCTCAGTCTGACAGGGTAATGATATGAACCTTCAGCCTGAGAGTAAAGACTCGCACCGTCAGTCCGAGATAGTAAAGGCCCAGACCCTCAGTCCAACAGAGTAAAGACCCGGACCCTCATGTCAACAGAGTGAAGACTCGGACCCTCAATCCGAGAGAGTAAAGACCCGGACCCTTAGTTCAACAGAGTAAAGACCCGGACCCTCAGTGCGAAAAGTTAAGACCTGTACCTCAGTCCGACAAGGTAAAGACCTGGACCCTCAGTCCAACAGAGTAAAAACCTGGACCCTCAGTTCGAGAGAGTAAAGACCCAGACCCTCAGTCTGAGAGAGTAAAGTCTCGGACACTCAGCCCGAGAGATTAAAGACTCGGACTCTCAGTCCGAGAGGGTAAAGGCCCGGACCCTCAGTCCAAGAGAGTAAAGACCCAGACCCCGTCAGCCCGAGGGAATAAAGGCCCGGACCCTCAATAAGTGATAGTAAAACCCAGACCCTCAGTCTGAGAGAGTAAAGACCCGGTTCCTCATTCCAAGAGAGTGGAGACCCGGACCCTCAGTCCGAGAGTGTAAAGACCCAGGCCCTCAGTCTGAGGGATTAAAGACTCGGGCCATCAGTAAGAGAGAGTAAGGACCCGGACTCTCAGTCCAAGAGAATAATGACTCGGAACCTCAGTAAGAGAAGGTAAAGAGATGGACCCTCAGTTGAAGAGCGTAAAACCCAGATCCTCAGTCCGAGAGCGTAAAGTCCTGGGCCCTCAGTCCAAGGGAATAAAGGCCCGGACCCTCAGTAAGAGAGATTAAAGACCCAGACCCTCAGCTGAAGAGAGTAAAACCCAGACCCTCTATCCGAGAGAGTAAAGACTGAAGACCCGGACCCTCAGTCCAAGAGAGTAAAGATCTGGACCCTCAGTCTGACAGGGTAATGATATGGACCTTCAGCCTGAGAGTAAAGACTCGCAGCGTCAGTCCGAGAGAGTAAAGGCCCAGATCCTCAGTCCAACAGAGTAAAGACCCGGACCCTCATGTCAACAGAGTGAAGACTCAGACCCTCAGTCCGAGAGAGTAAAGACCCGGACCCTCAGTGCGAAAAGTTAAGACCTGTACCTCAGTCCGACAATTTAGAGACCTGGACACTCAGTCCGACAGAGTAAAGACCTGGACCCTCAGTCCGACAGAGTAAAGACCCAGATTCTCAGTTCGAGAGAGTGAAGACCCAGACCCTCAGTCTGAGAGAGTAAAGTCTCGGACACTCAGCCAGAGAGATTAAAGACTTGGACCCTCAGTCCGAGAGGGTAAAGACCCAGAACCTCAGTCCAAGAGTGTAAAGAACCAGACTCTCAGACAGAGAAAGTAAAGACCCAGACCCACAGTCCGAGGGAATAAAGACCTGGACCCTCAGTCTGAGAAAGTAAAGACACGGACCCACAGTCCAAAGGAATAAAGACCCGAACCCTCAGTCCGAGGGAGTAAAGACTCGGAACTTCAGTAAGAGAGAGTAAAGACCCGGACTCTCAGTTGAAGAGAGTAAAACCCAGACCCTCAGCCTGAGAGTGTAAAGACCCAGGCCCTCAGTAAGGGAGAGTAAAGACCTGGGCCCTCAGTCCGAGCGAGTAAAGACCTTGGCCCTTAGTAAAATAGAGTAACGGCCCAGACCCTCAGTCCAAGGGCGTAAAGACCCAGACCCACAGTAAGAGACAGTAAAGACTCAGACTCTCAGTCCGAGGGAATAAAGACCCGGAACCTCAGTGAGAGGGAGTAAAGACCCAGACCTTCAGTAAGGAACAGCAAAGACCCAAACCCTCAGTAAGAGAGAGTAAGGACCCAGACCCACAGTCCGAAGGAATAAAGTCCCGGAACCTCAGTAAGAGAGAGTAAAGACCTGGACTCTCAGTTGAAGAGAGTAAAACCCAGACCCTCAGCCTGAGAGTGTAAAGACCCATGCCCTCAGTAAGAGAGAGTAAAGACCTGGGCCCTCAGTCTGAGCGAGTAAAGACCCTGGCCCTCAGTAAGATAGAGTAACGGCCCAGACCCTCAGTAAGAGACAGTAAAGACCCAGACTCTCAGTCCGAGGGAATAAAGACTCGGAACCTCAGTGAGAGAGAGTAAAGACCCGGACCCCCAGTTGATGAGAGTAAAACCCAGACCCTCAGTCCAATAGAGCAAAGACCTGGGCCTTCAGTCCGATAGAGGAATAACCCGGACCCTCAGTAAGAGAGAGTAAAGACCCAGACCCTCAGTCCAAGGGAATAAAGACCCGGAACCTCAGTAAGAGAGAGTAGAGGCCTGGAACCTCAGTTGAAGAGAGTAAACCCCAGATCCTCAGTCCGAGAGAGTAAAGACCCAGGCCCTCAGTCTGAGGGAGTAAACACCCTGGCCCTCTGTCTAAGAGAGTAAAGGCCCGGGACCTGAGTTCGAGAGAGTAAATCCCGAACCCTCAGTAAGAGAGAGTAAAGACCTGGACACTCAGTCCGAAAGAGTAAAGTTCCAGACATTCAGCCTGAGATGTTAAAGACCCGAACCCTCAGTCCAAGAGAGTAAAGACTCTGGCCCTCAGCCCGAGGGAATAAAGTCCCGGGCCCTCAGTAAGAAGATAGTAAAGACCCAGACTCTCAATAAGAGATAGTAAAGATCTGGGCCCTGAGTAAGAGACAGTAAAGACCCAGACCCTCAGTCCAAGAGAGTAAAGGCCCAGACCCTCAGTCCAACAGATTAGAGACCAAGACCCTCAGTTCTACAGAGTAAAGACCCAGACCCTCAGCCCTAGGGAGTGAAGACCCGGACCCTCAGTCCGACAGAGTAAAGATCCGGACCCTCGGTTCAACAGAATAAAGACTCGGACCCTCAGTTCAATGGAGTGAAGACCCGGACCCTCAGTCCAAGAGAGTAAAGACCCGGAACCTTAGTTGGAGAGACCCGGACTCTCACTCAAAGAGACTGAGACCCTCAGCCCTGCGATATTGGAAGAAAGGGTCCTAATGTCAGCGGATATTGGTGTCAAAGGCTGCAGCCAGGTTCTGAAGGGTGAGGAATGATCCTTTTCTCCAGTCACAGTCACGTGCAATCATTTTGATCCTGAACTTCCTTGGAGTGGCAATCAGAGTCAGGTTGCCAATTCGCTCTTATCTTTTTACTTTGGAATTTTTCCAATCCTTTCTTGTCCAACTTTCCAACTCAGGCCAGGCAAGAACTGTGTAGGGCACCACGCTCCTGGGGTCTTCTGATGGGGGCTTCAGAATTGGATTCAAGGAGGCCATGCCCCCTTCTGTAATCAGGTCAGTTTAAAGGTCCAGTCACTTTCAAGCCAGGGAATAGGTAGGTTTGTCAGGTGAGTGGTTAGAAATGGTGGGGGGGGGGGGGAGTCGTGCAGTCATGAGGGGTGGGAACTTGGCCAGTTGAGGGGAGTCAGACATTCGGCGGGGGAAGGAGGTCAGGCAGTCGGCTGGAGGGGGTTTGGACACTCGGGGGAGGGGGCTTGTATCGGGCACTCAGGGGTGTGGGTGGCTTTTGGGCAGTCAACAGGAGGGGGGCTGGGCTGTCAGCAGGAGGGAATTGGCCAGTCAGTGTTGGGGGGGCTTGAACTGTCAGGCACGGGGGGCGGGGGGGGGGGGAGGTTGGTGGGGGTGGTTGGGTCGGGAAGTTACTTGGTGAGGGGGGGGTGGTAGTTGAGGGGGTGGGGTGCCCCTTGGGTGTTCAGGGGAGTTCCGTGGGTGATAAAGTCGGGGGGTGGGGGGAGTGTGGGTGCGGGGGTGTGGGGAGAGTCCTGTGGGGGTTGGGTATCCCTTTGGGTGGGGTGGGACGGTGATGGTCAGTGTACCCTCCACCCACCTTAAACCAGCTTATATTTCACCCCTTCCTTATTCACCTAGTTCTGTCGAAGGGTCATGAGGACTCGAAACGTCAACTCTTTTCTTCTCCGCCGATGCTGCCAGACCTGCTGAGTTTTTCCAGGTAATTCTGTTTTTGTTTTGGATTTCCAGCATGCGCAGTTTTTTGTTTTTATCTCAGTCGTTGCAATAGTGGCTTCCCATCATCTAACTCTTTCTGGGCAACTATTGATGTAAGGCAGTCGGAACTATCGGAAGCTTGCGGTTTAAATCACATTATCGGATGGTGGGGAAGTTTGAACTTCCCGAACCATTGTCCTACACTCTTTACCTGGGAACCTCGGGGTGGGATGGGGGTGTTCATGTCTGGGGTACCCCCTAGGTACACTGCCCCGGAGCTCGGACTAATGCTACTTTGATTCTAGTTCTGTCGGGACTGTGGCAGGAGTGGAAATCTGACCAGAAGAATTCAACTATTGAGTTGGGCAAATCTCAGTTGTATATGGGAGGGGAAATAAAACCCGTGTTGGAGAGGACAGGGCGTTGTAGGCTAGTAGTAGCCTGCAAGAGCAGAGAGATCAGGGATGTTTTTCTGGGACAAAAACAGAATTACCTGGAAAAACTCAGCAGGTCTGGCAGCATCGGCGAAGAAAAGAGTTGACGTTTCGAGTCCTCATGACCCTTCGACAGAACTTGAGTTCGAGTCCAAGAAAGAGTTGAAATATAAGCTGGTTTAAGGTGTGTGTGTGGGGGGCGGAGAGATAGACAGAGAGGTGTGGGGGGGGGGGGGGTGGGGGGTGTGGTTTTGTTTTTATGTTTTTCTGGGGGGCGGTGTAGGGATGACTGCCGATCTGACAGGGGGCAGGTCTGGCAGCTATGGACGTGTCTCAGGTCCTGGTGACCGGGGCGCGCCGGGGATTCCCAGATGGAGCAAATCCCCCCCGCTGGTGAATGCAGCTTCTTTCAAGCACAGGTCGTGTGACTGCGGAAAGTCCCCGGTATTCTCCGTGGCTGCGAACAAAGCAGGAAACAAATCGACAGAACACTGAGTTGTTCAATGTCACCGAGACAGCGCAGGAGCAGAGCGGACAGTTAAACACAAGCAGCAACTGAAAACATCAGGCTGTCAGCAGGCATGACAGACCCACACACTTTCCTGTCTACAATATAGTGTCTCCATCTCAGATCGACTAAAGACAACACCCTGACAAACTTCAACTCTGACCCTCATCTCCAGAAACAGAAACGTTATCAACAGGAACTAACTCGCAGGCTGTAGCCCATAGATACACCTTTTCACTGCATGATCCTACTCCTAGACCGTAGTTACACTGTGGGCACTGCTTCACCTGTAATCCCAACTGTTAGACAGTAGTTATACTGGGCACTTTTTAGACTGCGACGCCTTTCCCAGACGGTTGGTTATGCTGTAGTTACACAGCAGTTTCATCCTGTGATCTCAATCCCAGGCCTTAGTTATACCTGAACATTATTTATTCCGTGATCACATCACAGACTGCTATTCTGCACACTGTTTAACCTGTGATGTCACTCAGAGACTGATGTTATCCCGAACACTACTTCACCGTGTAGTAACACTCGCAGACTCTAGTTATACTCAACATTGTTTCACCCTGCAGTCAAAATCACCAGTACCTCCACCTAACGGACATCCTACTCTCTGTCCCAGTAACGTGTGATCAGTAACACTGACCATCACCGTCCTGTCTCTCCCCGTAATGTGTGAATAGTGACACTGATCGTCACTGTCCAGAATCCTCCAGTAACGTGTGAGCAGTTACACTGACAGTTAGTGTCTACTTGCTCCCAGTGATACGCGATCAGTGACACTGACCGTCACTGTCCAGCTTCTCCCAGTAATGTGTGATCAGTGACACTGAACGTTATAGTCTAGTCTCTTCCAGCAATTTGTGATCAGTGCTATACATCCTCACTATCCACTCTGTCCCAGTAATGTGTGATCAGTTACACTGACCATCACTGTCCAGTCTCTCCCAGCAATTTGTGGTCCGTGATATACATCCTCACTATCTACCATCACCCAGTAATGTGTGATCAGTGACACTGACCATCCAGTCACTCCAATTAGCATGTGATCTGTAACACTGACCATCACTATCCAGCCTCTGCCAGTAAGGTGTGATCAGTAACACTGATCATCACAGTCCAGCCTCTCCCAGCAACGTGTGATCTGTGACACCAACCATCACTGTTCACTCTCTCCCAGCAATATGTGATAAGTGACATTGACCGTCACTGTCCAGCCTCTCCCAGTAACGTGTGATCCGTGATACTGACCATCACAGTTCACTCTCTCACAGTAATGTGTAATCAGTGACCCTGACCAACACTGTCCACTTTCCCAGTAATGTGTGACCATTGACACTGACCGTCACTGTCCAGCCTCTCCCAGTAACGTGTGATCCGTGATACTGACCGTCACAGTTCACTCTCTCCCAGAAATGTGTGAGCAGTGACCCTGACCAACACTGTCCACTCTCCCAGTAATGTGTGACCATTGACACTGACCATCACTGTCCAGTCTCTCCCAGTAATATGCGATCAGTGACCCTGACCATCACTATCCACTCTCCCAGCAATTTGTGATCCGTAATGTACATCCTTACTATCAACTCCCTCCCTGTAATTTGTGATCAGTGACAATGACCATCACCGTCCATTCTCTCCCAGTAATGTGTAATCAGTGACACTGACCGCTACTGTCCAGTTTCTCCCAGTGAAGTGTGATCAGTGGCACTAACCTTCACTATCCACTCTCTCCCAGTAATGTGTGACCATTGACACTGACCATCACTGTCCAGTCTCTCCCAGTAATGTGTGATATGTGACACTCACCGTCACTGTCCAGCCTCTTCCAGCAATGTCTGATCGGTAATACTGATCATCAGTGTCCAGGCTCTCCCAATAACATGTGATCAGTGACACTAATTGTCACTATCCATTCTCACCCAGTAATGTGTGATCAGTGACACTGACTGCCACTGTCCAGTTTCTCCCACTGATGTGTGATCAGTGAAAATGACCATCACTGTCCAGTCACTACCAGCTATTTGTGATCCATGATATAAATCCTCACTAACCACTCTGTCCCAGTAGTGTGATCAGTTACACTGATGTTCACCATCCAGTCTCTCCAAGTAATTTATGATCAGTGACACTGATCGTCACTGTCCAGCCTCTCCCAGTAACATGTGATCAGTGATATACTTCATCATTATTCACTCTCTCTCAGTACCATGTGATCAGTGACACTGATCGTCAGTATCTGCTCTCTCCCAGTGATGTGTGATCAGTGACACTGACCGCCACTGTCCAGTTTCTCCCAGCAATGTGTGATCAGTGACACTGACCGCCACTGTCCAGTTTCTCCCAGTAATGTGTGATCAGTGATAATACTTCATCATTATCCACTCTATCTCAGTAACGTGTGATCAGTGACACTGATCATCAGTATCCACTCTCTCCCAGTAAGATGTGATCAGTGACACTGACCCTCACTGTCCAGCCTCTCCCAGTAATGCGGGATCTGTGATACTGACCATCACTGTTCACTCTCTCCCAGCAATATGTGATAAGTGACATTGACCGTCACTGTCCAGCCTCTCCCAGTAACGTGTGATCCGTGATACTGACTGTCCCAGTTCACTCTCTCCAAGAAATGTATGATCAGTGACCTTGACCAACACTGTCCACTCTCCCAGTAATGTGTGACCATTGACACTGACCATCACTGTCCAGTCTCTACCAGTAATATGCGATCAGTGACCCTGACCATCACTATCTACTCTCCCAGCAATTTGTGATTCGTAATGTACATCCTTACTATCAACTCCCTCCCTGTAATTTGTGATCAGTGACAATGACCATCACCGTCCATTCTCTCCCAGTAATGTGTAATCAGTGACACTGACTGCCACTGTCCAGTTTCTCCCAGTGAAGTGTGATCAGTGGCACTAATCGTCACTATCCACTCTCTCCAGTAATGTGTGATCATGACCCTCACCATCACTGTCCTGTCTTACCCAGTAATGTGTGATATGTGACACTCACCGTCACTATCCAGCCTCTTCCAGCAATGTCTGATCGGTAATACTGATCATCAGTGTCCAGGCTCTCCCAATAACATGTGATCAGTGACACTAATTGTCACCATCCATTCTCACCCAGTAATGTGTGATCAGTGACACTGACTGCCACTGTCCAGTTTCTCCCACTGATGTGTGATCAGTGAAAATGACCATCACAGTCCAGTCACTACCAGCTATTTGTGATCCATGATATGCATCCTCACTAACCACTCTGTCCCAGTAGTGTGATCAGTTACACTGATGTTCATCATCCAGTCTCTCCAAGTAATTTGTGATCAGTGACACTGATCGTCACTGTCCAGCCTCTCCCAGTAACGTGATCAGCGATATACTTCCTCATTATCCACTCTCTCAGTAACGTGTGATCAGTGACACTGATCGTCAGTATCCACTCTCTCCCAGTAAGATGTGATCAGTGACACTGACCGCCACTGTCCAGTTTCTCCCAGTGATGTGTGATCAGTGACACTCACCGCCACTGTCCAGTTTCTCCCAGTAATGTGTGATCAGTGACACTGACCGCTACTGTCCAGTTTCTCCCAGTAATGTATAATCAGTGACACTGACCGCCACCATCCAGTTTCTCCCACTGATGTGTGATCAGTGAAAATGACCATCACTGTCCAGTCACTACCAGCTATTTGTGATCCATGATATACATCCTCACTAACCACTCTGTCCCAGTAGTGTGATCAGTTACACTGATGTTCACCATCCAGTCTCTCCAAGTAATTTATGATCAGTGACACTGATCGTCACTGTCCAGCCTCTCCCAGTAACATGTAATCAGTGATATACTTCCTCATTATCCACTCTCTCTCAGTAACATGTGATCAGTGACACTGATCGTCAGTATCCACTCTCTCCCAGTAAGATGTGATCAGTGACACTGACCCTCACTGTCCAGCCTCTCCCAGAAATGTGGGATCTGTGATACTGACCATCACTGTTCACTCTCTCCCAGTAATATGCGATTAGTGACACTGACCATCACTGTCCAGCCTCTCCCAGTAACGTGTGATCCGTGCTATTGACCGTCACAGTTCACTCTCTCCCAGTAATGTGTGATCAGTGACCCTGACCAACACTGTCCACTCTCCCAGTAATGTGACCATTGACACTGACCATCACTGTCCAGTCTCTCCCAGTAATGTGTGACACTGACTATCACTAACCAGCCTCTCCCAGTAACGTGATCAGTGACACTGACTGTCACAGTTCACTCTCTCCCAGCAATTTGTGATCCATGATATACATCCTCACTAACCACTCTCTCCCAGTAATGTGTGTTCATTGACCGTCACTGTCCAGTCTCTCCCAGTAACGCGTGATCTGTGATACTGACCGTCAATATACGCTGTCTCCCAGTAGTGTATGAGCAGTGACACAGACCGTCACTGTCCGAGGTAAACCACTCGTGCGCGATAGAACTTTATGCTCGATGTGTGCTATTGCACAATTAGATTTCATTTCCTGCACAAAATTAATTCTTTAATTTATATTTTCGTTTCATGTGACTCCTATGTAGGCACATAGTGCTGGTCATAGAAAGCCTTTTGTGTCATTTGTAAATATGTGACTCCACCCCATCACTGTTAGAAAAAAATATTCTAGGACAGCATCTTGACAGCTCCTGTGTCACACCAGCTTCCATTGTAGACCTTAGCCTACTAGGTACTAAGCTAAAATTGGCCAAACCCATCTCACATACACCCAGAGACCATTTCTTTCCACCACACCTGGGTTTCCTTTGAACCCAGTTCCCATCAGCTCACTGCCATTCAGCTGTGTTCACCAGTGCAGAACTACTGCTGGTCACACAAATCCTAATGTTTATATAATCCATGTTACTTATGATCTCAACTATTCCAACGTAATCCTGGACAGACTCCCATCTTCGGCTCTCCCTGTACTTCAGCTCACCCAAATCTTTGTTGCACTATCCTAACTTGTACCAAGTTACATGGATGTTCGTTGACCTGCATTGGCCCAATGTTGAGCAACTTCAGTTTTACAATTCTCATCATTGTATTTAAATCTCTCCAGGGCCTCGCCCCTTTTTATCCCTATAATTTTCTCCTGCCTTACAGCCTTCTGAGAAGTGTCCTTATTTGGCTCGGGATTAAATTTTGATTGATAATGCTCTTGCAAGTTGCCTTTGGATGTTTTATAGGAAAAACACATTGTTGTAATGATTCTACCCGTTGGGCCTGAAGCCAGGTGTTTGGAGCATGACCCTGGATATGATTCTTAACAATTAGTTGCTGTCCAGGTATTACTTGTGGTCCAACACAGCCCAGTATCTCTCCATATTGGAAGCTTCTTTCAATGGGCATCTGCCTTGCCCCACCTTTTGCTATCAACACCACTTCTTATTGAAAGGTCAGAATAAAACGGCAAGAAGTAACTGGGTTTGTGCATATCTTTCAAAGATTGTTTCACTGTGAATTATTTTTGTTTGACATACAAATTGACACCTGAACACTCCTAAAAACATCACTACAAGCAGAAGGATCAATGCCTCAATGAGCGGAAGCTTCCTCAATGAATTATCAGCTAGTTCTTTCTAGTCTACCATCTTTAATCTTGACTGGGATTACACACAATAATGCTAGTGTGAATGAATAAGGAGAAATCATTTTATTCAAACCAATAAGCATAGAGAACATAGCAGATTGTCAACAACAATATACCCTCCAAATTCAAATTCCCAATTGCAAAAGTACATAATAATTAGCAGGGTGCCAATGATTTACAGAAGATGCTTCTAGAAGTTAATCTATGTGGTGGTGATAATCTCTGTATTACGCCAAGTCCAAGTATTAAAACAGTGATGTTCCAACTGCTTAAAATATGTGATGCTGAGATTTCCTCACAGATTGTGGGGTTTCCCAGGATGAATCATCAGGGTGGAATGAGAAGCCAGGTGGGAAAAAGGCAGGTGGGGTCTGGCTTAAGGTGTTCAAAATGGACCCAATGTCCAGACTCCTGGCCATGAGCACAGACTATCTAGAAGGACAAGGGCAGCAGATGGATGGGAACACCATCACCACACTTACCATCCTGACTTGGAAATATATCGCCGTTCATTCACTGTCACTGGGTCCAAATCCTGGTACTCCCTCCCTAACAGCACTGTGGGTGTACAGCTCAGCACCATCTTCACAAGAGCAATTAGGGATGGTGAGTCAACACTGGCTCACATTCCATAAGTAATTTTTTAAAAATAGAACTTGGTGTGACTATTGCTCTGTGGAGTATAAAACAGGGAATAATTTGTGCAACTGCTGTTCACAGCAAGGGAAACAAAAACTTTGAATCTAAAAACAAATCTACATAAATTCTTCAAGTGATTGAGCCAATTGTCCGAGAGAGCTTTGAATATCCTTCTGCTCAGGTATCGAGTTCTCTAACACTCAAACAGAATTGGGTTTTGTAATGAGGTGACAAATGAATTTTTCAGATCAGATTTTGACTGGGCTTTTTTCTTGCACTTACATCCAGTTTTTGTTTCAATTTGCAGTGTAATGCAAATTGTAGCCTTGTAGCAATTTCAAACCAGCCAAATCAACACTTCACAATTGCACCGACTGATACAGGCGAGAAGCTAAAACTCTCTCAGAAACAGACACAGTCTGGGACGTAAATTACAGAGATTACAGAATTAAATGCAAACTTACTTCCCACCACACAAACTGTAGATGTCTGATCTACGCTATCAAGTTATTGTTTTGTTTTAAAATTTTACATTTGAAAATAGGTTGAAATAAAGCTGATTTTATCCCCCGAAGAGATTGCTTCATTGACTAGTGTCACCACACTGTCCACTGGCAAAGAAGAAAAACACAGGGCGTTGAACTGAATTTTGTGCTGATCAGGTCCCCTCAGTAACCATGGCAGCTCGATTGTAAGACAGTGCTTACCTCTGCTGTGACAGGCTAGTAGCTGTCTGTGGGTGGAAGCACAGAAAAATCATTAGTCCGTAATCAAAATTTACAGCTGCCCACCAGTCAATCAGGCTTCAATTCACATAAAGGAACATGGGAATCACCAGCTGGAAGACCAAGGTCCATCTAGTTGGCCCTCCACCATCCTTGTCATATGATAAAATGATAAGGAACTGTTAACTAGTCAGCAATCAATCTCTAAAAATGAATCTTCAAGAGACCCAGACACGAGTTGAGGAAACTCGCAGCAGTGGCAAGCTTTGTAACCCACAGGTCCAAGCGTTCATAATCAGCCCAGCTGGAGAAATAGGTGTCTGGGCATCTGTTTCTGCCAACACAGTTTCCAGATGAGCTTGGCTTAGGTCCAAGTCTCACATATGGGTTATCTCAACAGGGGTCTGTTTTGACAGGATGAACTGGAGTGTTTGCTTTGATTGATTGATATCTCGCATGGAGTCTAATCAACTGTTGATGTCAGTGGAAGAGGAGCCTATGTTTACAGGATTATTGGCCTTAACTTCTGAGCTCCAGGTCAGTGTAAAAGAAGGGGGGGGGGGTAACACCAAAGATATGCTGGAGAACCACCCCCCCTGCTCCCCCACCACTGTCACCCCCCCAATCTCCCACCACCGTCACACCACCCTCATCTCACTCTCCCACCCACCCCCCTCAATCTCCCATCACCGTCTCACACACACACACACACAAAACCCCCCCCACCACTGAGGTTTCCAGGCAAGATTTGCACGGCAATTGCCCAAGAAGTGCAAACTTCCGATGGGCAATTCCCCTGCACTGAGAACCATCTGAAAATGCAATTTAAATTGCAAACCTCTGATGGTTCTGGCTGTCTTACATCAATGGCCACTCAGAAAAAGGCTGAATAATGATAACCATTTCCAGTTTCTGAGTAACTATTGTACTGATCTACAGCAACCCCTAAAACACAAGACTCCCAAACCCCCCCGGAAAACTCCTAATTCCTGAAGCCCCAGGGGCCTCCCTCCTTCCATGGGACTGTTCTCCACCCACAACATAGGGCTTTCTTATACCCTACCCACCCCCCTGCACAAGTGGCTGAACCCCCACATCCACCCATCCCAGACTGGCCGACCACCCCAAATTCTTATCAGTTATTTGTCAAACCTACCTTCTCCCTGACTTGAAAGAGGCTGGACCTTTAAACTCACCTGATTTACAACAACAGGCACTATGGATTTATGGCAACTGCTGCTGTAAAAAAGGGGTGTGGCCTCCTTCCCTCCGATGCAGCAGCATTCAACTGAAGGTTTTAGGAGCGCACTACCCTGCAGTGTTGCCTGGCCTCAGTCAGACTGTTGGGTGAGACAGGAATGAAAAAATTTTAAGGTAAAGAAGTAGGCACAGAGTGGCTATCCAACTCTGCTTGCCACTTTGCGGAAGTTGTGTGTCAGATGAAGCTTGCAGTTGATGAGCTGATATCACAGAGGGCAGAGTATGTGTGGAAGGGTTTGTGTAATTGCACATTAGTCATGACGAACAGACAGATTACTTACCAAGCTGAATGACTTTTGAAACACCATTGTGTTCCACCCTACAGACATACTTGACTCCGTTCTTGGGGGTGATTTCAACAAATTTAGTGAGCTTGAAGCTCCAATCTGCCTCGAAGGAGAGGTCAGACTGGTTGGCATTGGGTATGACATTTTCATTCTCCAACAGCTCCAGCTTGATGTTGGGGGGGCTGAAATCTTTGGCATGACAGAACAGCACATTGCTTTCACCTTCCCTTATGGGTCTGTACGTATACACCTGTACATTTGGAGGACCTAGGGACAGAGCAGAGGTTCAGAGACAGAGCAAACTAACAGAAACTGCATTCATATTCTTCACCATCACTGACTGGGGTCTATCTCCTAGATACTGAGGCTGGAAGAAATCTATACACTAAGTGGATCTCTCAGCCCCAGTCTTCGCAAGATCTCCATACACTGACTGGGGTGTCTCGGTCTCAGTCTCTGGGAGATATAAATACACTGGCTGGGGTCTCTCACTCCTAGTCTCTGGGAAATATCCATAAATTGACTAGAATTTCTCGTCCCAGTGGATGGGACACATCCATATGAGAGAGAATATTGAAAAAGCAAAGTGGTGAGAAATAGAAGACACTGAAAACAGAAGACAGCGAGAGATGAAAAAATGAAAGTAAAAGTTTGAACTGATATCTGGAAAAAAGAAAAATGCTCCGGATGCTGAACATTTCGAATAGGAACAGAAAATGCTGGAAATATTCAGCACATCTACAGAAAGAGAAACAGTTTATATTTCAGCTTGACAAAAGATCAATGATCTGAAACCTTAACTCTGTTTCTCCCACCACCAATACTGCCAGACGGTTGAGTGTTTCCAGCATTTTTTGTTACAATATATAGAGAAAACTGAGGATGGGTTTGAAAGTAGTTGAGTCCTAATGAACAAAATGTGCATTTTTCATGGGACTTCTGGTCACTGAGTCATAACAGCACAAACTCGCACATCAACTTCACAAACACGTTTACACTATCACTAACATAAGCAGTCACGTGGAAGTGAGCTGCATAAATTCAGAATATTATCTGGGCGGTGAAGCAATAAAGCTCTATGAAATATTGTTCAAGATTCCGCCCTCCAGGAGTGCTCCCCTTCAGAAGGTAATGACTTCCTCATCACGGCTGTGAACTGGAAGCTAGGCCATTCACTGCTCCTACAGAAGACTCAATCTAGCGGGTATTTTGTAAAAGAAACGGGACTGAGGAAAGGTTCCTGCAGAGAGAGGGGCCGCATGGTCCGCTTGAGGTTTAAATTATTTTCTAAACTCTGCGAAGCGGTAGCACACTCATCCCGGGAGCTCCTCAAACACCGAGCTCACTTACCAGCCAGGCACAGGGCCGAGACCACGGACAGGACCGCAAGTTTCAGCATCATAGTTGTAGGTTCCCTAGGGAGATCTCAAGTTCAGGTAAAAAGGTTCACTCCGAGCTCGGGTCCGGACTCACTCCAACTCGCTCCGAACTCAGGCTCTTCTCCCGCAGCTTCTGTTCTTCGCATCCTGGGCTCACGATTAAACTGTAACAACCAAGCGGCCCGGCACCAATCAGAAAATAAGCAACCACGTTCGGCACCGCCCACCGTCCCCATTTCAGCCAATCGCAATATTCGATCCTACAGGGTCACCGGTCTCCGGGTAAAAGACCGCTGTACAGTTTGTGAAACAGGCAAGTCTGAGAGGGCGGCTCCGCAAGGGCCGTGAAAACGAAACTCCTGTCGACCAGCAACAATAGGCTGTTCTCACGTAGCCATAGCCATGTTCAGAGTTCGGGTACAGATATAGAGTTAGTGAACATGAACATAAACATAAATGTAGGAACACGTATACACACATAGGAACATGCACTCAAAATAATAACACTACAGAAGGAGGCCGTTCGGCCCGTCTTGTCAGTGCCGGCTCTCTGTAGAAACAACTCGGCTGGTCCCATTTCCTACAGACCTGCATTTTTTTCTCCCTTCAGGTAATTATACAATTTTCCTTTGAAAGACACGACTCAATCTGCCTCCACACTCTCAGGCAGACCATTCCAAATCTGAAACACTCGCTGTGTGAAAAAGATTTCCTCATGTCACCGTTGCTTCTTTTGCCAGTCACTTTAAATCGGTACCCTCTTTCCCGATTCCTCTGCCAAAGGGAATAGTTACTCTCTATTTACCCACTGCAGACCCCCCATGATTTGGAACACCTTTATCAAATCTCCCCTGAACCTTCTCTTCTAAACTTAGCCAATCTATCCTCTGAATTGAAGTCTCCCATTCCCGGAACCATAACTTCGTTGTTTTTGTACTCCAATTCTCTATTTATAAAGCCCAGGATCCCCGATGTATTATTAGACATTTTCTCAACTAGTCCTGCTGGAAATTAGAAATAAAAACAGAAAATGAATCATAGAGGTTTACAGCACAGAGAAAGGCCCTTCGGCCCATTGAGTATGTGCCGGTCAAACAAGTACCTATTCTAATCCCATTTTCCAGAACTAGGCCCATTGCCTTTTATGCCATGGCATCGCAAGTGCACATCCAAATACTTCTTAAATGTTATAAGGTTTCTGTCTCTACCACTCTTTCAGGAAGTGAGTTCCAGATTCCCACCACCCTTTGGGTGAAAAAATTCTTCTTCTCATCCCCTCTAAACCTCCTGCCCCTTACCTTAAATCTATGCCCCCTGGTTATTGATCCCTCCATCAAGGGGAAAAGTTCCTACCTGTCTACCCTATCTATGCCCCTCATAATTTTATACCCCTCATGTCCCCCCTCAATCTCCTCTGCTCCAAGGAAAATAACCCCTGTCTATCCAATTTCTCCTCATAACTAAAACTCTCCAGTCCAGGCAACATCCTAGTAAATCTCCTCTGCACTCTCTCCAGTGAAATCACATCTTTCCTATAATGCGGATTCCAGAACAGCAAGTGTTGTGGCCTAACCAGCATTTTATACAGTTCCAGCATAGACTCCCTGCTCGTTTATTCTATGCCTCAGCTAATGAAGGCAAGTATCCCATAAGCCTTCTTAACCACCCTATCTACCTGTTCCGCTACCTTAAGGAACCGGAGGACATGCACACCAAGGACCCTCTGATCCTTGGTACTTCCCGGGCTCCTACCATTCATCGTGTATTCCCATGCCTTGTTTGTCCTACCCAAGCGCAGCGCCTCATACTTATCTGGATTAAATTAACTTTGCCACTGATCAGCGCATCTGACCAACCCATCTATATCCTCCTGTAATCTAAGGCTATCCTCCTCACTATTTACCACCCCATCAATTTTCGCGAACTTGCGGATCAACCCTCCTACATTGAAGTCTAAATCGTTTATATATACCACAAACAGCAAGGGACCCAACACCAATCCTTGTGGAACCCCACTGGACACAGACGTCCAGTCACAAACATACCCCTCGACCATCACCCTCTGCTTCCTGCCACTCAGCCAATTCTGGATGCAATTTGCTAAATTGCCTTGGATCCCATGGGCTCTTACCTTCGTTATCAGTCTCCCATGCTGGACCTTATCAAAAGCCTTGCTGAAGTCCAAGTAGATTACTTCAAATGCATTGCCCTCATCTACACACCTGGTCATCTCTTCGAAAAATTCAATCAAATTGGTCAGACATGATCTCCCCTTAACAAAACCATGCTGATTGTCCTTGATTAATCCCTGGCTGTCCAAGTGTAGATTAATTCTGTCCCTCAGAATTGCTTCCAATAGTCGCCCCACCACTGAGGTTAGACTGACTGGCCTGTAGTTCGCTGGTTTATCCCTTCCTCCCTCCTTGAATAATGGTACCACATTGGCTGTCCTCTGGCACCTCTGAATGCTCTGAAGAAGGATCATACAGACATGAAATGTTAACTCTGTTTCTCTCTCCACAGATGCTGTCAGACCTGCTGAACTTTTCCAGCATTTTCTATTTTTATTTCTGCAACTAAATGATCGAATCACAACATTCAATGGAGACAATTGCATTGGCAAGAATAATATGTTGAAGCTGGAGTAAGGCCCTTTCTCCTAACTTTCTGCCTGATAATGAAATTCAACAGTGTCCCACTCACGTGATGGCCGACTATCCCAGCTGCCTGGAGCCACACTCTGTGTCCCTTTTCCCCATTTGGGGTCAAAACCCTTTTCAACGTCAGCCTAGCAGTATGGATTTACCAGAATATGTGAAGTCAAGAGACAGATAGTATTGATAGCAAGCTAGCCACAGAACTGATGTTAAAGGTAATTACTGAGATTGGCAAATATTGGGAAGCGGTACTCCTCATAGATAAGCACTGGACCACTGTATATCACCATTTACACAAATGATTTGGACTCAGAAATCAGATTTCAAAATTTGAGGTGGAAGCAAAATACAGCGGATGCTAGAAATCTGAAATGAAAACAGAAAATGCTGGAAAAACTCAGCAGATCTGACAGCGTCTATGGAGAGAGAAACAGAGTCGACATTTCGAGTCCGTATGACTCTTCTTCAGAGTTAAAGAGAAGTAGAAATGTGTTGGAATTTATACTATTTAAGGGGGGTTGGAGCAGGTGAAGCTGGATAGAAGGTCAGCAATAGGTGGGGTTAAGGAGAGATTGACAAAGATGTCATGGACACAAGACAAAGGGAGTGTTAATGGTAGTGGTAATGGCTAAAGAAGGTGCTGATAGCAACATAAAAGTAAGGAAGCAGAATGTGTGAATAGCAAAACAAGGGTCAGCCCTCTGAAAGAACAACATGGATCAAGTAACTGATGGCCCTTTGTGAGGGGGGATTGGGGTGGGGGTTGGGGAAGGGGGTGGGCATTGGAGATATAGGGATTAAAAAAGGGATAGATGAATAATAATACAATAAGTAAATAAAAAATAGAAATACATTTTTTAAAAGGTGTGAAGATAGACGAGAGAGTTCATGGTTTGAAGTTGTTGAACTCAATGTTAAGTCTGGAAGGCTGTAAAGTGCCTAATCGGAAGATGAGGTGCTGTTCCTCCAGTTTGCACTGGGCTTCACTGGAACAATGCAGCAGACCAAGGACGGATATGAGAGCAGGGTGGGGTGTTGAAATAGCAGGCAACAAGAAGGTCTGGATCATGCTTGCGGACAGAGTGAAGGTGTTCCACAAAGCGGTCACCTCATCTGCGTTTGGTCTCCTCAATGTAGAGTAGACCACATTGGGAGCAGCAAAAAAATAGACCAAATTGAAGGAGGTGCAAGTGAAGTGCTGCTTCACCTAAAAGGGATTTTTGGGCCCTTGGATGGTCAGGAGGGAGGAAGTAAAGGGGCAGGAGCTGCACTTTCTGTGATTGCATAGAAAGGTGCTGTGGGAAGGGGATGAGGAGTTGGGGGTGGAAGAGTGGACCAGAGTGTCACGGACTTAACAGTCCCAACAAAATGCTGGCATGGGGATGAGGAGAACATGTGTTTGGTGGTGGCATCCTGCTGGAGTTGGCGGAAATGGTGGAGGATGATCCTTTGAATGCAGAGGCTGGTGGGGTGATAAGTGATGGTTCTGAGAGGGAGGGGAAAGGGTGAGGGCAGAGGTGCGGGAGATGGGTCAGACATGATTGAGGACCCTGTCAACCATAGTGAGGGGGAAACCTTGGTTAAGGAAAAAGGAAGACATGTCAGAAGCACCATTTTGGGAAGTGACATCATCAGAACAGATGCGACAGAAGTGAAGGAATTGAGAGACTGTGGTGGAGTCCTTATAGGAAGCAGGAGCTGTAGTTGAGGTAGCCGTGGGAGTCGGTGGGGTTGTAATGGGAGAGAGATGGAAATTGCAAGCAAAATTGATAATTTTTTCTAGGTCCAGACGAGAGCATGAAACAGTCATTGATGTACTGGGAAAAGAGTTATGGGAAGGGGCCTGAGTAGGACTGGAACAGGAACGTTCCACATATCCCATAAAGGGACAGGCATAACTGGGGCCCATGCGGGTATCCATAGCCACACCTTCTATTTGGAGGAAGTGAGACAAGTGAGAGAACAAGTTCAGCCAGGCGGAGGAAAGTGGTGGTGGATGAGGATTGTTCGGGCCACTGTTCAAGGGAGAAGCGAAGAGCCCTCAGACCATCCTGGTGGGGGATGGAGGTGTGGAGGGATTGGACATCCATGGTTGGGGCCAGGGAACTGGAAATTGTTGATATGATGTAAGGCATCATAGGAATCGTGGATAGAGTTGGGAAGAGACTGACAAGGGGAGAGAGAATGGAGTCAAGATACTTTATTTACTCTTTAATCACCTATTTACTTCCCCCCTCCTCACCGTCTATAAGTTTTTAAAAGTTTATAAAGTATGTATAAAGTTTACAATGGTTTAAAAATTGTCAGAACCATTTTAAAATATTTAAAAGCATCATAAAAAATGCAGCTTAAGACTGACCTCAAAGCGTGCCTTCTGCTCCTCACATCCCTGGAGGGTGTGGTTTTGCTGGCAACACACTACAATGGAAGGCCTCACTGTTTCTACTGACGCTAAGTCCTGCTGCAACAAGAAGATGAAGTTCCCACTACAGTCAATGACAGTGTTTTTTTCATCTGGATTCCCAAAAAGCCTTCAGTTAGGTACCGCTTAGCAGATTTGTGACTAAGGTCCAAGCATTTGGAGTCAAGGGACAAGTCATATTGATAGCAAAGCTGGCTATAAAACAGGAAACAGAGGTTAAAGGTAGTTAGACTGGC
Source organism: Carcharodon carcharias (assembly GCF_017639515.1). NCBI lineage: Eukaryota > Metazoa > Chordata > Chondrichthyes > Lamniformes > Lamnidae > Carcharodon > Carcharodon carcharias. Next base: position 78,320,836 of record NC_054485.1, read on the forward strand.
AAATGATGGGAATTTGTATTCCTCAAAGATCAGCGCTGGATCACTATATAATCACTATTCATACTAATGATTTGGACTCAGAAATCAAAAATACGATTTCAAAATTTGAAGATCATGCCAAATGGGGCAGTGTAATTAATCCAGAGAAGGACTGTACCAAAATACAAGGAGACATTTAAAAAAAAAACTCACAGAATGGCTGTGTAATTTCAAATGAACTTCAACGAAGAGAAGTGTGAGGTAATGGCCCGGATGTTCTTGTCAGTGGTGAAATATCAGAGTTCATAGCTGACTGCACAAAAAAATCTGAACTTGTCCATAGTCTGCAGTGTGGACTTCCTTTTCTTGATGGAGCAGGGCCCAGCATAGGGATACACAGTGAGCTCTATCAGCCTGAAGTCACAGCTTCTAGTGATGTCACAAGCAAAGGTCAGTCTTCAGCTCAATGGCAATTTTTAATGATTTTAAATATTTTAATAAATTCGTGTCACTTTTTAAAACGATTATACACTTTTAAATACTTTTAACTCTATTGTAACATGTTTAAAAATCTGCTGGAGACTGTCACTCTGGTATTAAAGCTACGGGGCTCCTCTTCCCCACCACTCCCTTAGACCCTGACTCCTCCGACTGACTCCTTTGACTCCCCCCAGCTCCCCTGACTCCTAAAGCTCTCCAACCCCTTTGCTGCCCTGTTTTATCCCAGCTTACCGTGATCTCCCAAATCCTACCTGTCTCCCCAAGTGCTCCAACTCCATTTGCGTTCCTGTCTCCCCAACCCCTTTGCTCCCTGACGCACCAGGAACACCCCACTTCCCTAACAGCAGCACCCCTCACCCCTCACTAATTCTCCCAGCTCCCTTGATCCCCACAGTATGCTCATCCTCCCCCAAGTTCCCTAAATCCCCCTGGTTTCCTCCAACTGCCCTATCTCCTCGTGCTTTCTGTCTCTCCAACTCCCACAGCTCCCCAAATCTCCCAGCTTCCGTCTGGCATCCTCCACAACTCCGTCAATAACAGCAGTTGATGTTTCTGACTTTGCTGGGAAAGAGGAGACAGAGAAGCTGGGGTAGGGCAGGGAAGAGGGGCCGGGAGGGAGATAAACCAGAGGAGTCAGGGAAGGTGCAGGGGAAGAGTCAGGTGAGCCGGGGGACAGAGTTGGGGGTTATGAATAGAAGCTGGGGTAGCCGGAGGGAAGAACTTTGCTGGAACTCCATGTTCAAATCAGGTTTTCGCCTCTGCCAAAGTACTGGTAAGGCTCTTTATCAAAATCGCAAATAAGATTCGAGTGATTGTGGCAAAGGTAAATTTTCTTTCCTCATCTTTCTTGACCTGTCTGCAGCCTTTGACACAGTTGACCACACCATCCTCCTCCAACGCCTTCTCATTGTCATCCATCTGGGTGGGACTGCACTTGCCTTATCCATTCTTATCTATCCAATCATAGTCACAGTATCATTTGGAACAGATTCTCTTCCTGCTCCCACACTGTTACCTATGTGCCTCAAAGATCTATCCTTAACCCCATCCTGAGATCAGTTGGTTTAGATCAGGGACGGTCAGTGAAATCGGGTGGTCTGGGCCGGGGATTGTCAGTGGGTTCGGGTGGTCTGGGCCGGGGATCGTCAGTGGGATCAGTTGATTTGGGCCAGGGATCGGGTGGTGTGAGTTTGTTCGTTTAAACTGATGTTGCCTGGGACTGTTTCATTATAAATCTGTCCAGAATCCAGTCCAGTCCAGGATTTGCACTTGGAACAGAGGAAGCACCCTCTATTCTCCAGCTTTGTCTGACTTCTTTTCCTGTAAGTTGTGCCCAGCCTAAAATTAAAGGAATAGCACAACCTCAGAACTATGACCCAGCAGAGATGCTAGAGACTGACTGTGAAAAATATAGTTGAGTGTATATAGTCTGGATTGTGTGGCAAGTGGCTGCTTCCAGTGAACTTGTATTGATGGGTTGGAACCTCTGCTACCACACCCTGTTCCAACTGAAAGTGAAAGAGTTCAGATATGAGTGAGTCACACTGATGTGAATGGGACAACACTGAGGGGGATTTCCAGTCTAACAGTCCCTGTTTACCAGAGTCAATCCCCTTCATTCACTCCCCTTCTCTTTCTCCATTTTTTAATAGTGTTTTTCTTGCATTTCCCTTTTTATTGTCTCATTCCTTCTACCAACTTTACCTCTTTTTAAAATAGTTTCCTATTTTCTGGTTCTCTCCAACTGCTTTTCTTGTTTTATTCTTTTAATTGCCTAGGTCTGTTGTTTCTTGTTTATTGCATTCTGGCTGTTGTCCCCTCATTGCTTATGTCTCTGTATCTCAGGGGAAGATTAAACAGATAGCATTGCCTCATTCTCCCATTAAAGATGTACTCAATTCGTTTCTGTTTAAGGCATTAGAGAAAAATTGAGTGGCACTAATGGGTACACAATACACTACCAAGCATGTTCCTCTCCTCAGTCTCTCTCATTCTCAGTGTGTTTCTCTGTGTGTGTGTGGATACTGTTCTCTCTGTAATAGTGGCTCTGTAACATTAATAGTGACGTAACAGGAGATACCATACACTGACAGTGCTTCAACACAGTGTCCTTTACACTGGCTATGCTGCAACATTTGATTCCTTACGGTTTGTACTGTACCACAGGGTTCCTTACACTGACAGTGCTGTAATTGGGGGGATGGAGGGGCGGGGGGGTGGTGTACCTATCATTGACAGTGTACTAACGGAGGGTCCCTTGCACTGATAATACTGGAAGAAGGGGAACCTTGGAGAGTGCTGTAACATGGGATCCCTTACACTGCTTGCACTAACCCAGGAAGTCCATTACACCGACAGTGCTGTAACAGGGGGTGTTTACACCGACAGTGCGGCAGGAGGGGGCATTTACACTGCTGTGCTGCAACTGCAGCCCTCTTAAACTGACTGTGCAATAACATAGGGTCTGTTACACAGAGAGAGTTATAACAGGGGGTATCTCACATAGCGGGGAGTCCCTCATAGTGACAGTGCTGGAGCAAAGGGTTCCCAACACCGACAGTGCTTCAATATGGGGACCCTTATCATGACAGTGCTGGAACAGGGGATCCCATATAGTGACAAGTGCTGTAACATGGGCACCCTTATCATCACAGTGCTGGAACATAGGCTCCCTAACACATACAGTGCTGCAACAGAAGCTCCCTAACATTGACTGTGCGGGAACAGAAGCTCCCTAACATTGACAGTGCTGGAACAGAGGCTCCCTAATATTGACTGTGCGGGAACAGAAGCTCCCTAACATTAACAGTGCTGGAACAGAGGCTCCCTAACATTAACAGTGCTGGAACAGAGGCTCCCTAACATTGACAGTGCTGGAACAGAGGCTCCCTAACATTGACAGTGCTGGAACAGAGGCTCCCTAACATTGACAGTGCTGGAACAGAAGCTCCCTAAAACTGACAGTGCTAGATCAGAGGCTTCCTAATATTGACAATGCTGGAACAGGGGATCCCTAACACGCACAGTGCTGCAACAGAAGCTCCCTAACATTGACAGAACTGGCACAGAGGCTCCCTAACATTGACAGTGCTGGAACAGAAGCTCCTTAACATTGACAGTGCTGGAAAAGAGGCTCACTAATATTGACAGTGTTGGATCAGAGGCACCCAAACACTCACAGTGCTGGGACAGAGGCTCCCTAACACTGACAGTGCTGGGACAGAGGCTCCCTAACACTGACAGTGCTGGGACAGAGGCTCACTAATATTGACAGTGCTGGAACACAGGCTCCCTAACACTGACAGTGCTGGAACAGAAGCTCCCTAACACTGACAGTGCTGGGACAGAGGCTCACTAATATTGACTGTGCTGGAAGAGAGGCTCGCTAACACTGACAGTGCCGGGAGAGAGGCTCCCTAACACTGACAGTGCTGGGACAGAGGCTCCCTAACACTGACAGTGCTGGAACAGAGGCTCCCTAACACTGACAGTGCTGGGAAAGAGGCTCCCTAACACTGACAGAGCTGGAACAGGGGATCCCCAACACTGACAGTGCTGGAACAGATTTCCCTAACACTGACAGTGCTGGAACAGAGGCTCCATAACACTGACAGTGCTGGAACAAGGGATCCCTAACATTCACCGTGCTGAAACAGGGGATCCCTAACACTCACAGTGCTGGAACAGAGGCTCCCTAACACTGACAGTACTGGAACAGAGGCTCCCTAACATTGACAGTGCTGGAACAGAGGCTCCCTAACATTGACAATCCTGGAACAGGGGATCCCTAACATTCACAGTGCTGGAATAGGGGCTCCCTAACACTGACAGTGCTGGAACAGAGGCTCCCTAACACTGACAGTGCTGGAACAGGGGATCCCTAACACTAACAGTGCTGAAACAGAGGCTGCCTAACACCGACATTGCTGGAACAGAGGCTCCCTAACACTGGCAATGCTGGAACTGAAGCTCCCTAACACTGACAGTGCTGGATCAAAGGCTTCCTAATATTGACAGTGCTGGAACAGAGGCTCCCTAACACTGACAGTGCTAGATCAGAGGCTTCCTACTACTGACAATACTGGAACAGGGGTTCCCTAGCACTCACATTGCTGTAACAGAGGCTCCCGAACACTGACAGTGCTGGAACAGAATCTCCATAACACTGACAATGCCAGAACAGAGGCTTCCTAACACTGACAGTGCTGGAACAGGGGTTCCCTAGCACTCACAGTGCTGGAACAGAGGCTCCCTAACACTGACAGTGCTGGAACAGAATCTCCCTAACACTGACAATGCCAGAACAGAGGCTTCCTAACACTGACAGAGCTGGATCAGAGGCTCCCTAACACTCAAAGTGCTGGAACAGAGGCTCCCTAAAACTGACAGTGCTGGAACAGAGGTTCCCTAACACTGACAGTGCTGGAACAAAATCTCCCTAACACTGACAGTGCTGGAGCAGAGGCTGCCTAATATTGACTGTGCTGGAACAGGGGCTCGCTAACATTCACAGTGCTAGAACAGAGGCTCCCAAACACTGATAGAGCTGGAACAGAGGCTCCCTAACACTCACATATAACAAGGGGGTAGCTCACATTATCAGTACTGGAACAGAGGCTCCCTAACATTGACAGTGCTGCAACAGAGGCTCATTAACATTGACAGTGCTGGAACAGAGGCTCCCGAACACTGACAGTGCAGGAACAGAGGCTCCCTAATATTGACAGTGCTGGAACACAGGCTCCCTAACACTGAGAGTGCTCGAAAAGATGCTCCCTAACACTGACAGTGCTGGATCAGAGGCTCCCTAACACTGACAGTGCTGGAACAGAGGCTCCCTAACACTGACAGTGCTGGGACAGAGGCTCACTAATATTGACAGTGCTGGAACACAGGCTCCCTAACACTGACAGTGCTGGGACAGAGGCTCCCTAACACTGACAGTGCTGGGACAGAGGCTCCCTAACACTGACAGTGCTGGAACAGAGGCTCCCTAACACTGACAGTGCTGGGACAGAGGCTCCCTAACACTGACAGAGCTGGAACAGGGGATCCCCAACACTGACAGTGCTGGAACAGATTTCCCTAACACTGACAGTGCTGGAACAGAGGCTCCCTAATACTGACAGTGCTGGAACAGAGGCTCCATAACACTGACAGTGCTGGAACAGGGGATCCCTAACATTCACCGTGCTGAAACAGGGGATCCCTAACACTCAAAGTGCTGGAACAAAGGCTCCCTAACACTGACAGTGCTGGAACAGAGGCTCCCTAACATTGACAGTGCTGGAACAGAGGCTCCATAACACTGACAGTGCTGGAACAGAGGCTCCCTAACATTGACAGTGCTGGAACAGGGGATCCCTAACATTCACAGTGCTGGAACAGTGGCTCCATAACACTGACAGGGCTGGAACAGGGGATCCCTAACACTGACAGTGCTGGATCAGAGACTCCCTAACACTGACAGTGCTGGAACAGAGGCTCCCTTACACTGACATATAACAAGGGGGTAGCTCACATTATCAGTACTGGAACAGAGGCTCCCTAACATTGACAGTGCTGGAACAGAGGCTAACTAACATTGACAGTACTGGAACAGAGGCTCCCTAACATTGACAGTACTGGAACAGAGGCTCCCTAACATTGACAGTACTGGAACAGAGGCTCCCTAACACTCACACTGCTGGATCAGAGGCTCCCTAACACTGACATATAACAAGGGGGTAGCTCACATTATCAGTACTGGAACAGAGGCTCCCTAATATTGACAGTGCTGGAACACAGGCTCCCTAACACTGACAGTGCTGGAACAGAGGCTGCCTAACACTGACAGTGCTCGAAAAGATGCTCCCTAACACTGACAGTGCTGGAACAGATTTCCCTAACACTGACAGTGCTGGAAAAGAGGCTCCCTAACACTGACAGTGCTGGAACAGAGGCTCCCTTACACTGACATATAACAAGGGGGTAGCTCACATTATCAGTACTGGAACAGAGGCTCCCTAATATTGACAGTGCTGGAACAGAGGCTCCCTAACACTGACAGTGCTGGATCAGAGGCTCCATAACATTGACAGTGCTGGAAAACAGGCTCCCTAACACTGACAGTGCTGGATCAGAGGCTCCCAAATATTGACAGTGCTGGATCAGAGACTCCCTAACACTGACAGTGCTGGAACAGAGGCTCCCTAACATTGACACTGCTGGAACAGGGGATCCCTAGCATTCACAGTGCTGGAACAGTGGCTCCATAACACTGACAGTGCTGGAACAGAGGCTCCCTAACACTGACAGTGCTGGAACAGAGGCTCCCTAACATTGACACTGCTGGAACAGGGGATCCCTAGCATTCACAGTGCTGGAACAGTGGCTCCATAACACTGACAGTGCTGGAACAGAGGCTCCATAACACTGTCAGGGCTGGAACAGGGGATCCCTAACACTGACAGTGCTGGATCAGAGACTCCCTAACACTGACAGTGCTGGAACAGAGGCTCCCTTACACTGACATATAACAAGGGGGTAGCTCACATTATCAGTACTGGAACAGAGGCTCCCTAACATTGACAGTGCTGGAACAGAGGCTCCCTAACATTGAAAGTGCTGGAACAGAGGCTCCCGAACATTGACAGTGCAGGAACAGAGGCACCCTAATACTCACAGTGCTGGAACAGAGGCTCCCTAACATTGAAAGTGCTGGAACAGAGGCTCCCGAACATTGACAGTGCAGGAACAGAGGCACCCTAACACTCACAGTGCTGGAACAGAGGCTCCATAACATTGACAATGCTGGAACACAGGCTCCCTAACACTGACAGTGCTGGGACAGAGGCTCCCTAACACTGTCAGTGCTGGAACAGAGGCTCCCTAAGACCGACAGTGCTGCATCAGAGACTCCGTAACATTGACAGTGCTGGATCAGAGGCTCCCAAATATTGATGGTGCTGGAACAGAGGCTTCCTAATATTGACAGTGCTGGAACAGAGGGTCCCTAACACTGACAGTGCTGGATCAAAGACTCCCTAACATTGACAGTGCTGGATCAGAGGCTCCCTAATATTGACAGTGCTGGAACAGAGGCTCCCTAACACTGACAGTGCTGGAACAGAGGCTCCCTAACATTGACAGTGCTGGAACAGAGGCTCCATAACACTGACAGTGCTGGAACAGAGGCTCCCTAACACTGACAGTGCTGGAACAGAGGCTCCCTAACATTGACAATCCTGGAACAGGGTATCCCTAACATTCACAGTGCTGGAACAGAGGCTCCCTAACACTGACAGTGCTGGAACAGGGGATCCCTAACACTGACAGTGCTGAAACAGAGGCTGCCTAACACCGACATTGCTGGAACAGAGGCTCCCTAACACTGGCAATGCTGGAACTGAAGCTCCCTAACACTGACAGTGCTGGATCAAAGGCTTCCTAATATTGACAGTGCTGGAACAGAGGCTCCTAACACTGACAGTGCTAGATCAGAGGCTTCCTACAACTGACAATACTGGAACAGGGGTTCCCTAGCACTCACAGTGCTGGAACAGAGGCTCCCTAACACTGACAGTGCTGGAACAGAATCTCCCTAACACTGACAATGCCAGAGCAGAGGCTTCCGAACACTGACAGTGCTGGAACAGGGATTCCCTAGCACTCACAGTGCTGGAACAGAGGCTCCCTAACACTGAAGGTGCTGGAACAGAATCTCCCAAACACTGACAATGCCAGAACAGAGGCTTCCTAACACTGACAGAGCTGGATCAGAGGCTCCCTAACACTCACAGTGCTGGAACAGAGGCTCCCTAACACTGACAGTGCTGGAACAGAGGTTCCCTAACACTGACAGTGCTGGATCAGAGGCTGCCTAATATTGACTGTGCTGGAACAGGGGCTCCCTAACATTCACAGTGCTAGAACAGAGGCTCCCAAACATTGACAGTGCTGGATCAGAGACTCCCTAACACGGACAGAGCTGGAACAGAGGCTCCCTAACACTCACATATAACAAGGGGGTAGCTCACATTATCAGTACTGGAACAGAGGCTCCCTAACATTGACAGTGCTGGAACAGAGGCTCCCTAACATTGACAGTGCTGGAACAGAGGCTCCCGAACACTGACAGTGCATGAACAGACGCTCCCTAATTTTGACAGTGCTGGAACACAGGCTCCCTAACACTGAGAGTGCTCGAACAGACGCTCCCTAACACTGACAGTGCTGGATCAGAGGCTCCCGAACACTGACAGTGATGGAACAGAGGCTCCCTAACACTGACAGTGCTGGGACAGAGGCTCACTAATATTGTCAGTGCTGGAACACAGGCTCCCTAACACTGACAGTGCTGGGACAGAGGCTCCCTAACACTGACAGTGCTGGAACAGAGGCTCCCTAACACTGACAGTGCTGGAACAGAGGCTCCCTAACACTGACAGTGCTGGAACAGAGGCTCCCTAACACTGTCAGTGCTGGGACAGAGGCTCCATAACACTGACAGAGCTGGAACAGGGGATCCCCAACACTGACAGTGCTGGAACAGATTTCCCTAACACTGACAGTGCTGGAACAGAGGCTCCCTAACACTGACAGTGCTGGGACAGAGGCTCCATAACACTGACAGAGCTGGAACAGGGGATCCCCAACACTGACAGTGCTGGAACAGATTTCCCTAACATTGACAGTGCTGGAACAGAGGCTGCCCAACACTCAGTGCTGGAACAGAGGCTCCCTAACATTGACAGTGCTGGATCAGAGGCTCCCTAACATTGATAGTACTGGATCAGAGGCTCCCAAATATTGACAGTGCTGGAACAGAGGCTCCCTAACACTGACAGTGCTGGAACAGAGGCACCCTAACACTCACAGAGCTGTAACAGAGGCTCAGTAACACCGACAGTGCTGGATCAGAGGCTCCCTAACACTGACAGTGCTGGAAGAGAGGCTGCCTAACACTGACAGTGCTGGAACAGAAGCTTCCTAACACTGACATACAACAAAGGGGGAGCTCACAATATCAGTGCTGGAACAGAGGCTCTCTAACACTGACAATCCTGGAACAGGGTATCCCTAACATTCACCGTGCTGGAACGGAGGCTCCCTAACACTGACAGTGCTGGAAGAGAGGCTGCCTAACACTGACAGTGCTGGAACAGAAGCTCTCGAACACTGACATATAACAAAGGGGGAGCTCACAATATCAGTGCTGGAACAGAGGCTCTCTAACACTGACAATGCTGGAACAGAGGCTGCCTAATATTGACAGTGCTGGAACAGATGCTTCCTAACAATCACAGTGCTAGAACAGACGCTCCCTAACACTGACATATAACAAGTGGGTAGCTCACATTATCAGTACTGGAACAGAGGCTCCCTAACATTGACAGTGCTGGAACAGAGGCTCCCTAACATTGACAATGCTGGAACAGAGGCTCCCTAACACTGACAGTGCTGGAACAGAGGCTGCCTAACACTCACAGTGCTGGAACAGAGGCTGCCTAATGCTCACAGTGCTGGAACGGAGGCTCCCTAACACTGACATATAACTAGGGGGTAGCGCACATTATCATTACTGGAACAGAGGCTCCCTAACACTGACATTGCTGGAACACAGGCTCCATAACACTGACAGTGCTGGATCAGAGGATCCCTAATATTGACTGTGCTGGACAGAGGCTCCCAAACACTGACAGTGCTGGGTCAGAGGCTCACTAACACTGACAGTGCTGGAACTGAGGCCTCCTAATATTGACAGTGCTGGAACACAGGCTCCCTAACATTGAAAGTGCTGAAACAGAGGCTCCCTAATATTGACAGTGCTGGAACAGAGGCTCCCTAACACTGACAGTGCTGGAACAGAGGCTCCCTACCACTGACAGTGCTTGGACAGAGGCTTCCTAACACTGACAGTTCTGGGACAGAGGCTCCCTAACACTGACAGTGCTGGAACAGAGGCTCCCTAACACTGACAGTGCTGGGACAGAGGCTCCCTAACACTGACAGTGCTCGAATAGAGGCTCCCTAACATTGACAGTGCTGGATCAGAGGCTCCCTAACACTGACTGTGCTGGAACAGAGGCTCCCTAACATTGACAGTGCTGGAACAGAGGCTCCATAACACTGACAGTGCTGGAACAGAGGCTCCCTAACATTGACAGTGCAGGATCAGAGGCTCCCAAATATTGACTTTGCAGGAACAGAGGCTCCCTAACACTGACAGTGCTGGAACAGAGGCTCCCTAACACTCACAGAGCTGGAACAGAGGCTCACTAACACTGACAGTGCTGGAACAGAGGCTCCCTAATATTGACAGTGCTGGAACAGAGGCTCCCTAACACTCACAGTGCTGGAACAGAGGCTCACTAACACCGACAGTGCTGGAACAGAGGCTCCCTAACATTGACAGTGCTGGAACAGAGGCTCCCTAACATTGACAGTGCTGGAACAGAGGCTCCCGAACACTGACAGTGCATGAACAGACGCTCCCTAATTTTGACAGTGCTGGAACACAGGCTCCCTAACACTGAGAGTGCTCGAACAGACGCTCCCTAACACTGACAGTGCTGGATCAGAGGCTCCCGAACACTGACAGTGATGGAACAGAGGCTCCCTAACACTGACAGTGCTGGGACAGAGGCTCACTAATATTGTCAGTGCTGGAACACAGGCTCCCTAACACTGACAGTGCTGGGACAGAGGCTCCCTAACACTGACAGTGCTGGAACAGAGGCTCCCTAACACTGACAGTGCTGGAACAGAGGCTCCCTAACACTGACAGTGCTGGAACAGAGGCTCCCTAACACTGTCAGTGCTGGGACAGAGGCTCCATAACACTGACAGAGCTGGAACAGGGGATCCCCAACACTGACAGTGCTGGAACAGATTTCCCTAACACTGACAGTGCTGGAACAGAGGCTCCCTAACACTGACAGTGCTGGGACAGAGGCTCCATAACACTGACAGAGCTGGAACAGGGGATCCCCAACACTGACAGTGCTGGAACAGATTTCCCTAACATTGACAGTGCTGGAACAGAGGCTGCCCAACACTCAGTGCTGGAACAGAGGCTCCCTAACATTGACAGTGCTGGATCAGAGGCTCCCTAACATTGATAGTACTGGATCAGAGGCTCCCAAATATTGACAGTGCTGGAACAGAGGCTCCCTAACACTGACAGTGCTGGAACAGAGGCACCCTAACACTCACAGAGCTGTAACAGAGGCTCACTAACACCGACAGTGCTGGAACAGATTTCCCTAACACTGACAGTGCTGGAAAAGAGGCTCCCTAACACTGACAGTGCTGGAACAGAGGCTCCCTTACACTGACATATAACAAGGGGGTAGCTCACATTATCAGTACTGGAACAGAGGCTCTCTAACACTGACAATGCTGGAACAGAGGCTCCCTAATATTGACAATGCTGGAACAGATGCTTCCTAACAATCACAGTGCTGGAACAGACGCTCCCTAACGCTGACATATAACAAGGGGATAGCTCACATTATCAGTACTGGAACAGAGGCTCCCGAACATTGACAGTGCTTGGACAGAGGCTCCCTAACACTGACAGTTCTGGGACAGAGGCTCCCTAACACTGACAGTGCTGGAACAGAGGCTCCCTAACACTGACAGTGCTGGGACAGAGGCTCCCTAACACTGACAGTGCTGGAACAGGGGATCCCCAACACTGACAGTGCTGGAACAGATTTCCCTAACACTCTCAGTGCTGGAACAGAGGCCCCCTAATATTGACAGTGCTGGAACACAGGCTCCCTAACACTGACAGTGCTCGAATAGAGGCTTCCTAACATTGACAGTGCTGGATCAGAGGCTCCCTAACACTGACAGTGCTGGAACACAGGCTCCCTAACATTGACAGTGCTGGAACAGAGGCTCCCTAACACTGACAGTGCTCGAATAGAGGATCCCTAACATTGACAGTGCTGGATCAGAGGCTCCCTAACACTGACTGTGCTGGAACAGAGGATCCCTAACATTGACAGTGCTGGATCAGAGGCTCCCTAACATTGACAGTACTGGATCAGAGGCTCCCAAATATTGACAATGCAGGAACAGAGGCACCCTAACATTGACAGTGCTGGAACAGAGGCTCCATAACACTGACAGTGCTGGAACAGAGGCTCCCTAACATTGACAGTGCAGGATCAGAGGCTCCCAAATATTGACAGTGCAGGAACAGAGGCTCCCTAACATTGACAGTGCTGGAACAGAGGCTCGCTAACATTGACAGTGCTGGAACAGAGGCTCCCTAACACTGACAGTGCTGGAACAGAGGCTCCCTAACACTCACAGAGCTGGAACAGAGGCTCACTAACACTGACAGTGCTGGAACAGAGGCTCCCTAATATTGACAGTGCTGGAACAGAGGCTCCCTAACACTCACAGTGCTGGAATAGAGGCTCACTAACACCGACAGTGCTGGATCAGAGGCTCCCTAACACTGACAGTGCTGGAAGAGAGGCTGCCTAACACTGACAGTGCTGGAACAGAGGCTCCCTAACATTGACAGTGCTGGATCAGAGGCACCCTAACATTGACAGTGCTGGAACAGAGGCTCCATAACACTGACAGTGCTGGAACAGAGGCTCCCTAACACTCACAGAGCTGGAACAGAGGCTCACTAACACTGACAGTGCTGGAACACAGGCTCCCTAATATTGACAGTGCTGGAACAGAGGCTCCCAAACACTCACAGTGCTGGAACAGAGGCTCACTAACACCGACAGTGCTGGATCAGAGGCTCCCTAACACTGACAGTGCTGGGACAGAGGCTGCCTAACACTGACATACAACAAAGGGGGAGCTCACAATATCAGTACTGGAACAGAGGCTCCCGAACATTGACAGTGCTTGGACAGAGGCTCCCTAACACTGACAGTTCTGGGACAGAGGCTGCCTAACACTGACAGTGCTGGAACACAGGCTCCCTAACATTGACAGTGCTCGAATAGAGGCTCCCTAATATTGACAGTGCTGGATCTTAGGCTCCCTAACACTCACAGTGCTGGAACAGAGGCTCCCTAACATTGACAGTGCTGGAACAGAGGCTCCCTAACACTGACAGTGCTGGAACAGAGGCTCCCTAACATTGACAGTGCTGGAACAGAGGCTCCCTAACATTGACAGTGCTGGAACAGAGGCTCCATAAGACTCACAGAGCTGGAACAGAGGCTCCCTAATATTCACAGTGCTGGAACAGAGGCTCCCTAACACTTACAGAGCTGGACCAGAGGCTCCCGAATATTGACAGTACTGGATCAGAGGCTCCCTAACACTGACAGTGCTGGAACAGAGGCTCCCTAACACTGACAGTGCTCGAATACAGGCTCCCTAACATTGACAGTGCTGGATCAGAGGCTCCTAACACAGACAGTGCTGGAACAGAGGCTCCCTAACACTGACAGTGCTGGAACAGAGGCTCCCTAACATTGACAGTGCTGGAACAGAGGCTCCCGAACACTGACAGTGCATGAACAGACGCTCCCTAATTTTGACAGTGCTGGAACACAGGCTCCCTAACACTGAGAGTGCTCGAACAGACGCTCCCTAACACTGACAGTGCTGGATCAGAGGCTCCCGAACACTGACAGTGATGGAACAGAGGCTCCCTAACACTGACAGTGCTGGGACAGAGGCTCACTAATATTGTCAGTGCTGGAACACAGGCTCCCTAACACTGACAGTGCTGGGACAGAGGCTCCCTAACACTGACAGTGCTGGAACAGAGGCTCCCTAACACTGACAGTGCTGGAACAGAGGCTCCCTAACACTGACAGTGCTGGAACAGAGGCTCCCTAACACTGTCAGTGCTGGGACAGAGGCTCCATAACACTGACAGAGCTGGAACAGGGGATCCCCAACACTGACAGTGCTGGGAAAGAGGCTCCCTAACACTGACAGAGCTGGAACAGAGGCTGCCGAATATTGACAGTGCTGGAACAGATGCTTCCTAACAATCACAGTGCTGGAACAGACGCTCCCTAACACTGATATATAACAAGGGGATAGCTCACATTATCAGTACTGGAACAGAGGCTCCCTAACATTGACAGTGCTGGAACAGAGGCTGCCTAACACTGACCCTACTGGAACAGAGGCTCCCTAACACTCACAGTGTTGGAACAGAGGCTGCCTAATGCTCACAGTGCTGGAACAGAGGCTCCCTAACACTGACATATAACAAGGGTGTAGCTCACATTATCATTACTGGAACAGAGGCTCACTAATACTGACAGTGCTGGAACAGAGGCTCCCTAACACTTACAGAGCTGGACCAGAGGCTCCCTAATATTGACAGTACTGGATCAGAGGCTCCCTAACACTGACAGTGCTGGAACACAGGCTCCCTAACACTGACAGTGCTCGAATAGAGGCTCCCTAACATTGACAGTGCTGGAACAGAGGCTCCCTAACACTGACAGTGCTGGAACAGAGGCTCCCTAACACTGACAGTGCTGGAACAGAGGCTCCCTAACACTGACAGTGCTGGAACAGAGGCTCCCTAACACTGACAGTGCTGGAACAGAGGCTCCCTAACACTGACAGTGCTGGAACAGAGGCTCCCTAACACTGACAGTGCTGGAACAGAGGCTCCCTAACACTGACAGTGCTGGAACAGAGGCTCCCTAACACTGACAGTGCTGGAACAGAGGCTCCCTAACACTGACAGTGCTGGAACAGAGGCTCCCTAACACTGACAGTGCTGGAACAGAGGCTCCCTAACACTGACAGTGCTGGAACAGAGGCTCCCTAACACTGACAGTGCTGGAACAGAGGCTCCCTAACACTGACAGTGCTGGAACAGAGGCTCCCTAACACTGACAGTGCTGGAACAGAGGCTCCCTAACACTGACAGTGCTGGAACAGAGGCTCCCTAACATTCACAGTGCAAGAACAGAGGCTCCCAAACACTGATAGAGCTGGAACAGGGGCTCGCTAACATTCACATATAACAAGGGGGTAGCTCACATTATCAGTGCTGGAACAGAGGCTCCCTAACATTGACAGTGCTGCAACAGAGGCTCATTAACATTGACAGTGCTGGAACAGAGGCTCCCGAACACTGACAGTGCAGGAACAGAGGCTCCCCTAATATTGACAGTGCTGGAACACAGGCTCCCTAACACTGAGAGTGCTCGAAAAGATGCTCCCTAACACTGACAGTGCTGGATCAGAGGCTCCCTAACACTGACAGTGCTGGAACAGAGGCCTCCCTAACACTGACAGTGCTGGGACAGAGGCTCACTAAAATTGACAGTGCTGGAACACAGGCTCCCTAACACTGACAGTGCTGGGACAGAGGCTCCCTAACACTGACAGTGCTGGGACAGAGGCTCCCTAACACTGACAGTGCTGGAACAGAGGCTCCCTAATATTGACAGTACTGGATCAGAGGGTCCCTAACACTGACAGTGCTGGAACAGAGGCTCCCTAACACTGACAGTGCTGGAACAGAGGCTCCCTAACACTGACAGTGCTGGAACAGAGGCTCCCTAACACTGACAGTGCTGGAACAGAGGCTCCCTAACACTGACAGTGCTGGAACAGAGGCTCCCTAACACTGACAGTGCTGGAACAGAGGCTCCCTAACACTGACAGTGCTGGAACAGAGGCTCCCTAACACTGACAGTGCTGGAACAGAGGCTCCCTAACATTGACAGTGCTGGAACAGAGGCTCCCTAACACTGACAGTGCTGGAACAGAGGCTCCCTAACATTGACAGTGCTGGAACAGAGGCTCCCTAACATTGACAGTGCTGGAACAGAGGCTCCCTAACACTGACAGTGCTGGAACAGAGGCTCCCTAACACTGACAGTGCTGGAACAGAGGCTGCCTAACACTCAGTGCTGGAACAGAGGCTCCCTAACACTGACAGTGCTCGAAAAGACGCTCCCTAACACTGACAGTGCTGGATCAGAGGCTCCCTAACACTGACAGTGCTGGAACAGAGGCTCCCTAACACTGACAGTGCTGGGACAGAGGCTCACTAATATTGACAGTGCTGGAACACAGGCTCCCTAACACTGACAGTGCTGGGACAGAGGCTCCCTAACACTGACAGTGCCGGGACAGAGGCTCCCTAACACTGACAGTGCTGGAACAGAGGCTCCCTAACACTGACAGTGCTGGGACAGAGGCTCCCTAACACTGACAGAGCTGGAACAGATTTCCCTAACACTGACAGTGCTGGAACAGAGGCTCCCTAATACTGACAGTGCTGGAACAGAGGCTCCATAACACTGACAGTGCTGGAACAGGGGATCCCTAACATTCACCGTGCTGAAACAGGGGATCCCTAACACTCAAAGTGCTGGAACAAAGGCTCCCTAACACTGACAGTGCTGGAACAGAGGCTCCCTAACATTGACAGTGCTGGAACAGAGGCTCCCTAATATTGACAGTGCTGGAACAGAGGCTCCCTAACACTGACAGTGCTGGATCAGAGGCTCCATAACATTGACAGTGCTGGAAAACAGGCTCCCTAACACTGACAGTGCTGGATCAGAGGCTCCCAAATATTGACAGTGCTGATCAGAGACTCCCTAACACTGACAGTGCTGGAACAGAGGCTCCCTAACATTGACACTGCTGGAACAGGGGATCCCTAGCATTCACAGTGCTGGAACAGTGGCTCCATAACACTGACAGTGCTGGAACAGAGGCTCCCTAACACTGACAGTGCTGGAACAGAGGCTCCCTAACATTGACACTGCTGGAACAGGGGATCCCTAGCATTCACAGTGCTGGAACAGTGGCTCCATAACACTGACAGTGCTGGAACAGAGGCTCCATAACACTGTCAGGGCTGGAACAGGGGATCCCTAACACTGACAGTGCTGGATCAGAGACTCCCTAACACTGACAGTGCTGGAACACAGGCTCCCTAACACTGACAGAGCTGGAACAGAGGCTGCCTAACACTGACAGTGCTGGAACAGATGCTCCCTAATACTGACAGTGCTGGAACAGAGTCTCCCTAACACTGACAGTGCTGGAACAGAGGCTCCCTAACACTGACAGTGCTGAAACAGGGCTCCCTAACACTGACGTCTGAACAAGGGAGCTCCCACACTTACAGTGCTGGAACAGAGGCTCCCTAATATTGACAGTGCTGGAACAGAGGCTCCCTAACACTGACAGTGCTGGAACAGAGGCTCCCTAACATTGACAGTGCTGGAAACAGGCTCCCTAACACTGACAGTGCTGGATCAGAGGCTCCCAATACTCTGACAGTGCTGGAACAGAGCTCCCTAACACTGACAGTGCTGGAACAGAGGCTCCCTAACATTGACAGTGCTGGAACAGTGGCTCCCTAGCATTACAGTGCTGGAACAGTGGCTCCATAACACTGACAGTGCTGGAACAGAGGCTCCCTAACACTGACAGTGCTGGAACAGAGGCTCCCTAACACTGACAGTGCTGGAACAGAGGCTCCCTAATACTGACAGTGCTGGAACAGAGGCTCCCTAACATCTGACAGTGCTGGAACAGAGGCTCCCTAACATTGACAGTGCTGGAACAGAGGCTCCATAACACTGACAGGCTGGAACAGAGGCTCCCTAACACTGACAGTGCTGGAACAGAGGCTCCCTAACACTGACAGTGCTGGGAACAGAGGCTCCCTAACACTGACAGTGCTGGAACAGAGGCTCCCTACACTGACAGTGCTGGAACAGAGGCTCCCTAACACTTGACAGTGCTGGAACAGAGGCTCCCAACATCTGAAAGTTGCTGGAACAGAGGCTTCCTAACTCTGCACAGTGCTGGAACAGAGGCTCCCTAACACTGACAGTGCTGGAACAGAGCTCCTAACATTGACAGTGCTGGAACAGAGGCTCCTAACACTGACAGTGCTGGAACAGAGGCTCCCTAACACTGACAATGCTGGAACAGAGGCTCCCTAACACTGACAGTGCTGGAACAGAGGCTCCCTAACACTGACAGTGCTGGAACAGAGGCTCCCTAACACTGACAGTGCTGAACAGAGGCTCCTAACCTGACAGTGCTGGAACAGAGGCTCCCTAACACTGACAGTGCTGGAACAGAGGCTCCTAACACTGACAGTGCTGGAACAGAGGCTTCCTAACATTGACAGTGCTGGAACAGAGGCTCCCTAACACTGACAGTGCTGATCAGAGGCTCCTAACACTGACAGTGCTGGAACAGAGGCTCCCTAACACTGACAGTGCTGGAACAGAGGCTCCCTAACACTGACAGTGCTGGAACAGATGCTCCCTAACACTGACAGTGCTGGAACAGAGGCTCCTAACACTGACAGTGCTGGAACAGAGGCTCCCTAACACTGACAGTGCTGGAACAGAGGCTCCCTAACACTGACAGTGCTGGAACAGAGGCTCCCTAACACTGACATACTGGAACAGAGGCTCCTAACATTGACAGTGCTGGAACAGAGGCTCCCTAACATTGACAGTGCTGGAACAGAGGCTCCCTAACATGACAGTGCTGGAACAGAGGCTCCCTAACACTGACAGTGCATGAACAGAGGCTCCCTAACTTTGACAGTGCTGGAACAGAGGCTCCCTAACACTGACAGTGCTCGAACAGAAGCTCCCTAACACTGACAGTGCTGGATCAGAGGCTCCCTAACACTGACAGTGCTGGAACAGAGGCTCCCTAACACTGACAGTGCTGGGACAGAGGCTCACTAACACTGTCAGTGCTGGAACAGAGGCTCCCTAACACTGACAGTGCTGGGACAGAGGCTCCCTAACACTGACAGTGCTGGAACAGAGGCTCCCTAACACTGACAGTGCTGGAACAGAGGCTCCCTAACACTGACAGTGCTGGAACAGAGGCTCCCTAACACTGTCAGTGCTGGGACAGAGGCTCCATAACACTGACAGTGCTGGAACAGAGGCTCCCTAACACTGACAGTGCTGGAACAGAGGCTCCCTAACACTGACAGTGCTGGAACAGAGGCTCCCTAACACTGACAGTGCTGGAACAGAGGCTCCCTAACACTGACAGTGCTGGAACAGAGGCTCCCTAACACTGACAGTGCTGGAACAGAGGCTCCCTAACATTGACAGTGCTGGAACAGAGGCTCCCTAACACTGACAGTGCTGGAACAGAGGCTCCCTAACATTGACAGTGCTGGAACAGAGGCTCCCTAACACTGACAGTGCTGGAACAGAGGCTCCCTAACATGACAGTGCTGGAACAGAGGCTCCCTAACACTGACAGTGCTGGAACAGAGGCTCCCTAACACTGACAGTGCTGGAACAGAGGCTCCCTAACACTGACAGTGCTGGAACAGAGGCTCCCTAACACTGACAGTGCTGGAACAGAGGCTCCCTAACACTGACAGTGCTGGAACAGAGGCTCCCTAACACTGACAGTGCGAACAGAGGCTCCCGAACACTGACAGTGCTGGATCAGAGGCTCCCTAACACTCACAGTGATGGAACAGAGGCTCCCTAACACTGACAGTGCTGGACAGAGGCTCCACTAACACTGACAGTGCTGGAACAGAGCTCCCTAACACTGACAGTGCTGGACAGAGGCTCCCTAACACTGACAGTGCTGGAACAGAGGCTCCCTAACACTGACAGTGCTGGAACAGCGGCTCCCTAACACTGACAGTGCTGGAACAGAGGCTCCCTAACACTGACAGTGCTGGAACAGAGGCTCCATAACACTGACAGTGCTGGAACAGAGGCTCCCTAACACTGACAGTGCTGGAACAGAGGTCCCTAACACTGACAGTGCTGGAACAGAGGCTCCCTAACACTGACAGTGCTGGAACAGAGGCTCCTAACACTGACAGTGCTGGAACAGAGGCTCCCTAACATGACAGTGCTGGAACAGAGGCTCCATAACACTGACAGTGCTGGAACAGAGACTCCCTAACAACGGACAGAGATGGAACAGAGGCTCCCTAACACTACAGTACTGGAACCAGAGGCTCGCTCACATTATCAGTACTGGAACAGAGGCTCCCTAACATTGACAGTGCTGGAACAGAGGCTCCCTAACAATGACAGTGCTGGAACAGAGGCTCCCGAACACTGACAGTGCATGAACAGACGGCTCCCTAACACTGACAGTGCTGGAACAGAGGCTCCCTAACACTGAGCAGTGCTCGACAGAGGCTCCCTAACACTGACAGTGCTGGAACAGAGGCTCCCGAACACTGACAGTGCTGGAACAGAGGCTCCACTAAACCTGACAGTGCTGGACAGAGGCTCCCTAACACTGACAGTGCTGGAACAGAGGCTCCCTAACACTGACAGTGCTGGACAGAGGCTCCCTAACCACTGACAGTGCTGGAACAGAGGCTCCCTAACACTGACAGTGCTGGAACAGAGGCTCCCTAACACTGACAGTGCTGGAACAGAGGCTCCCTAACACTGACAGTGCTGGAACACGAGGCTCCCTAACACTGACAGTGCTGGACAGAGGCTCCCTAACATTGACAGTCTGGACAGAGGCTCCCTATCACTGACAGTGCTGGAACAGATGGCTCCCTAACACTGACAGTGCTGGAACAGAGGCTCCATAACACTGACAGAGCTGGAACAGAGGATCCCTAACACTGACAGTGCTGGAACAGAGGCTCCCTAATACTGACAGTGCTGGAACAGAGGCTCCATAACACTGACAGTGCTGGAAACAGGGATCCCTAACATTCACAGTTCTGGAACAGAGGCTCCCTAACACTGCCAGTGCTGAACAGAGGCTCCCTAACATGACAGTGCTGGAACAGAGGCTCCCTAACAATGACAGTGCTGGAACAGAGGCCCACTAACACTCGACAGTGCTGGAACAGAGGCTCCCTAACATTGACAGTGCTGGAACAGAGGCTCCCTAACATTGACAGTGCATGGAACAGAGGCTCCCTAACATTGACAGTGCTGGAACAGAGGCTCCCTAACACTGACAGTGCTGGAACAGAGGCTCCCTAACACTGACAGTGCTGGAACAGAGGCTCCCTAACACTGACAGTGCTGGAACAGAGGCTCCCTAACACTGACAGTGCTGGAACAGAGGCTCCCTAACACTGACAGTGCTGGAACAGAGGCTCCCTAACACTGACAGTGCTGGAACAGAGGCTCCCTAACACTGACAGTGCTGGAACAGAGGCTCCCTAACACTGACAGTGCTGGAACAGAGGCTCCCTAACACTGACAGTGCTGGAACAGAGGCTCCCTAACACTGACAGTGCTGGAACAGAGGCTCCCTAACACTGACAGTGCTGGAACAGAGGCTCCCTAACACTGACAGTGCTGGAACAGAGGCTCCCTAACACTGACAGTGCTGGAACAGAGGCTCCCTAACACTGACAGTGCTGGAACAGAGGCTCCCTAACACTGACAGTGCTGGAACAGAGGCTCCCTAACACTGACAGTGCTGGAACAGAGGCTCCCTAACATTGACAGTGCTGGAACAGAGGCTCCCTAACATTGACAGTGCTGGAACAGAGGCTCCCTAACACTGACAGTGCTGGATCAGAGGCTCCCTAACATTGACAGTGCTGGAACAGAGGCTCCCTAACACTGACAGTGCTGGAACAGAGGCTCCCTAACATTGACAGTGCTGGATCAGAGGCTCCCTAACACTGACAGTGCTGGAACAGAGGCTCCCTAACACTCAGTGCTGGAACAGAGGCTCCCTAACATTGACAGTGCTGGAACAGAGGCTCCCTAACACTGACAGTGCTGGAACAGAGGCTCCCTAACACTGACAGTGCTGGAACAGAGGCTCCCTAACACTGACAGTGCTGGAACAGAGGCTCCCTAACATGACAGTGCTGGAACAGAGGCTCCCTAACACTGACAGTGCTGGAACAGAGGCTCCCTAACACTGACAGTGCTGGAACAGAGGCTCCCTAACACTGACAGTGCTGGAACAGAGGCTCCCTAACATTGACAGTGCTGGAACAGAGGCTCCCTAACACTGACAGTGCTGGAACAGAGGCTCCCTAACATTGACAGTGCTGGAACAGAGGCTCCCTAACACAGTGCTGGAACAGAGGCTCCCACTGACAGTGCTGGAACAGAGGCTCCCTAACACTGACAGTGCTGGAACAGAGGCTCCCTAACACTGACAGTGCTGGAACAGAGGCTCCCTAACACTGACAGTGCTGGAACAGAGGCTCCCTAACATTGACAGTGCTGGAACAGAGGCTCCCTAACACTGACAGTGCTGGAACAGAGGCTCCCTAACACTGACAGTGCTGGAACAGAGGCTCCCTAACACTGACAGTGCTGGAACAGAGGCTCCCTAACACTGACAGTGCTGGAACAGAGGCTCCCTAACACTGACAGTGCTGGAACAGAGGCTCCCTAACATTGACAGTGCTGGAACAGAGGCTCCCTAACATTGACAGTGCTGGAACAGAGGCTCCCTAACATGACAGTGCTGGAACAGAGGCTCCCTAACACTGACAGTGCTGGAACAGAGGCTCCCTAACACTGACAGTGCTGGAACAGAGGCTCCCTAACATTGACAGTGCTGGAACAGAGGCTCCCTAACATTGACAGTGCTGGAACAGAGGGCACCCTAACACTGCACAGTGCTGGAACAGAGGCTCCATAACATTGACAGTGCTGGAACACAGGCTCCCTAACACTGACAGTGCTGGAACAGAGGCTCCCTAACACTGACAGTGCTGGAACAGAGGCTCCCTAAGATCGACAGTGCTGAACAGAGGCTCCCTAACATTGACAGTGCTGGAACAGAGGCTCCCTAATATTGACAGTGCTGAACAGAGGCTCCTAACACTGACAGTGCTGGAACAGAGGGCTCCCTAACACTGACAGTGCTGGATCAAAGGCTCCCTAACATGACAGTTCTGGAACAGAGGCTCCCTAACAATGACAGTGCTGGAACAGAGGCTCCCTAACACTGACAGTGCTGGAACAGAGGCTCCCTAACACTGACAGTGCTGGAACAGAGGCTCACTAATACTGACAGTGCTGGAACAGAGGCTCCCTAACACTGACAGTGCTGGAACAGAGGCTCCCTAACACTGACAAGTGCTGGAACAGGGTATCCCTAACACTCACAGTGCTGGAACAGAGGCTCCTAACACTGACAGTGCTGGAACAGAGGCTCCCTAACACTGACAGTGCTGGAACAGAGGCTCCTAACACGACAGTGCTGGAACAGGGAGGTCCCCTAACACTGACAGTGCTGGAACAGATGCTCCCTAACACTGACAGTGCTGGAACAAGAGCTCCCAAACACTGACAGTGCTGGAACAGAGGCTCCCTAACACTGACAGTGCTGGATCAGAGGCCTCCCTAACACTCGACAGTCTGGAACAGAGGCTCCCTAACACTGACAGTGCTGGAACAGAGGCTCCCTAAACACTGACAGTGCTGGAAACAGAGCTCCTAACATTGACTGTGCTGGGATCAGAGCTCCCTAACACTCACAGTGCTGGAACAGAGGCTCCCTAACATTGACAGTGCTGGATCAGAGGCTCCCTAACACTGACAGTGCTGGAACAGAGGCTCCCTAACATTGACAGTACTGATCAGAGGCTCCCAATCATTGAACAGTGCTGGAACAGAAGGCTCCCTAACATTGACAGTGCTGGAACAGAGGCTCCCTAACACTGAACAGTGCTGGAACAGAGGCTCCCTAACCACTGACAGTGCTTGGAACACAGGCTCCTAATCTGACAGTGCTGGAACAGAGGCTCCCTAACACTGACAGTGCTGGAACAGAGGCTCCCTAACACTGACAGTGCTGGGATCAGAGGCTCCCTAACACTGACAGTGCTGGAACAGAGGCTCCCTACACTGACAGTGCTGGATCAGAGGCTCCTAACACTGTCAGTGCTGGACAGAGGCTCCCAACACTGACAGTGCTGGAACAGAGGCTGCCTAACACTGACAGTGCTGGAACAGAGGCTCCCTAACACTGACAGTGCTGAACAGAGGCTCCCTAACACTGACAGTGCTGGAACAGAGGCTCCCTAACACTGACAGTGCTGGACAGAGGCTCCCTAACACTGACAGTGCTGGAACAGAGGCTCCCTAACACTGACAGTGCTGGAACAGAGGCTCCCTAACACTGACAGTGCTGGAACAGAGGCTCCCTAACACTGACAGTGCTGGAACAGAGGCTCCCTAACACTGACAGTGCTGGAACAGAGGCTCCCAACACTGACAGTGCTGGAACAGAGGCTCCCTAACACTGACAGTGCTGGAACAGAGGCTCCCTAACATGACAGTGCTGGAACAGAGGCTCCCTAACACTGACAGTGCTGGAACAGAGGCTCCCTAACACTGACAGTGCTGGAACAGAGGCTCCCTAACACTGACAGTGCTGGAACAGAGGCTCCTAACACTGACAGTGCTGGAACAGAGGCTCCCTAACACTGACAGTGCTGAACAGAGGCTCCCTAACATTGACAGTGCTGGACAGAGGCCTCCCTAACACTGACAGTGCTGGAACAGAGGCTCCCTAACATTGACAGTGCTGGAACAGAGGCTCCCTAACACTGACAGTGCTGGAACAGAGGCTCCCTAACATTGACAGTGCTGGAACAGAGGCTCCTAACACTGACAGTGCTGGAACAGAGGCTCCCAAACATGACAATGCAGGATCAGAGGCTCCCTAACATTGACAGTGCTGGATCAGAGGCTCCCTAACATTGACAGTGCTGGAACAGAGGCTCCATAACACTGACAGTGCTGGAACAGAGGCTCCCTAACACTGACAGTGCTGGATCAGAGGCTCCCTAACATTGACAGTGCTGGAACAGAGGCTCCCTAACACTGACAGTGCTGGAACAGAGGCTCCCTAAAACTCACAGTGCTGGAACAGAGGCTCCCTAACACTGACAGTGCTGGAACAGAGGCTCCCTAACACTGACAGTGCTCGAATCAGAAGGCTCCCTAACACTGACAGTGCTGGAACAGAGGCTCCCTAACACT
This sequence comes from Carcharodon carcharias, assembly GCF_017639515.1. NCBI lineage: Eukaryota > Metazoa > Chordata > Chondrichthyes > Lamniformes > Lamnidae > Carcharodon > Carcharodon carcharias. The sequence continues at coordinate 78,346,239 of NC_054485.1, forward strand.
CTGACAGTGCAGGAACAGAGGACTCCCTAACACTGACCATTGCTCGAATAGAGGCTCCCAGCTAACACTGACAGTGCTGGAACAGAGGCTCCCTAACACTGACAGTGCAGGAACAGAGGCTCCCAAACTATTGCCATTGCAGGAACAGCCGGCTCCCTAACACTGACAGTACTGGAACAGAGGTCCCAAACACTGACCAGCTGCTGGACACAGAGGCACCCTAACACTTGACAGTGCTGGAACAGAGGCTCCCATAAACACTTGACAGTGCTGGAACAGAGGCTCCCTAACACTGACAGTGCTGGAACAGAGGCTCCCTAACACTGACAGTAGCTGGAACAGAGGCTCCCTAACACTGACAGTGCTGGAACAGAGGCTCCCCTAACACTCACAGAGCTGGAACAGAGGCTCCATAACACCTGACAGTGCTGGAACAGAGGCTCCTAACACTGACAGTGCTTGGACAGAGGCTCCCTAACACTGACAGTGCTGGGACAGAGGCTCCCTAACACTGACAGTGCTGGAACAGAGGCTCCCTAACACTGAACAGTGCTGGGACAGAGGCTCCCTAACACTGACAGTGCTGGAACAGGGGATCCCCAACACTGACAGAGCTGGAACAGATTCCCTAACACTCTCAGTGCTGGAACAGAGGCTCCCAAATATTGACAGTGCTGGAACAGAGGCTCCCTAACACTGACAGTGCTCGAATAGAGGCTCCTAACACTAGACAGTGCTGGATCAGAGGCCTCCCTAACACTGACAGTGCTGGAACACAGGCTCCCTAACATTGACAGTGCTGGAACAGAGGCTCCCTAACACTGACAGTGCTCGAACAGAGGCTCCCTAACACTGGACAGTGCTGGATCAGAGGCTCCCTAACACTGACAGTGCTGGAACAGAGGCTCCCTAACATTGACAGTGCTGATCAGAGGCTCCCTAACATGACAGTACTGGAACAGAGGCTCCCTAACACTGACAGTGCTGGAACAGAGGCTCCCTAACATTGACAGTGCTGGAACAGAGGCTCCCTAACACTGACAGTGCTGGAACAGAGGCTCCCTAACACTGACAGTGCTGGAACAGAGGCTCCCTAACACTGACAGTGCTGGAACAGAGGCTCCCTAACACTGACAGTGCTGGAACAGAGGCTCCCTAACACTGACAGTGCTGGAACAGAGGCTCCCTAACACTGACAGTGCTGGAACAGAGGCTCCCTAACACTGACAGTGCTGGAACAGAGGCTCCCTAACACTGACAGTGCTGGAACAGAGGCTCCCTAACACTGACAGTGCTGGAACAGAGGCTCCCTAACACTGACAGTGCTGGAACAGAGGCTCCCTAACATTGACAGTGCTGGAACAGAGGCTCCCTAACACTGACAGTGCTGGAATAGAGGCTCCCTAACACTCACAGAGCTGGAACAGAGGCTCCCTAACACTGACAGTGCTGGAACAGAGGCTCCCTAACACTGACAGTGCTGGATCAGAGGCTCCCTAACACTGACAGTGCTGGAACAGAGACACCCTAACACTGACAGTGCTGGAACAGAGGCTCCCTAACACTGACAGTGCTGGAACAGAGGCTCCCTAACACTGACAGTGCTGGAACAGGGGTTCCCTAACACTCACAGTGCTGGAACAGAGGCTCCCTAACACTGACAGTGCTGGAACAGAGGCTCCCTAACACTGACAGTGCTGGAACAGAGGCTCCCTAACATTGACAGTGCTGGAACAGAGGCTCCCTAACACTGACAGTGCTGGAACAGAGGCTCCCTAACACTGACAGTGCTGGAACAGAGGCTCCCTAACACTGACAGTGCTGGAACAGAGGCTCCCTAACATTGACAGTGCTGGAACAGAGGCTCCCTAACACTGACAGTGCTGGAACAGAGGCTCCCTAACACTGACAGTGCTGGAACAGAGGCTCCTAACACTGACAGTGCTGGAACAGAGGCTCCATACACTCGACCGTGCTGGAACAGAGGCTCCCTAATTGCACAGAGCTGGAACAGAGGCTCCCTAACACTTGAGAGTAGCCTGGACCAGAGGGCTCCCTAATACTCACAGTAGCTGGAACCGAGGCTCCCTTAAGCACTACAGAGCTGGAACAGAGGCTCCCCTAACTCTTCACAGTGCCTCGGAAGACGGCACTCCTAACATTAGCAGTGCTGGACCAGAGGCTCCGAACTCTGACAGTGCTGGATCAGAGGCTCCCTAACACTGACAGCTGCTGGAACAGAGGCTCCCTAACACTGACAGTGCTGAACAGAGGCTCCTAACATTGACAGTGCTGGATCAGAGGCTCCCTAACACTCGACAGTGCTGGAACAGAGGCTCCTAACACCTGACAGAGCTGGAACAGTGATGCTCACTAACACTCGACTGTGCTCGAGAAACAGAGGCTCCTAACTCTGACAGAGCATGGAACAGAGGCTCACTAACACTGACAGTGCTGGAACAGAGGCTCCCTAACACTGACAGTGCTGGAACAGAGGCTCCCTAACACTGACAGTGCTGGGACAGAGGCTCCCTAACACTGACAGTGCTGGAACAGAGGCTTCCTAACACTGACAGTGCTGGAACAGAGGCTCCCTAACACTGACAGTGCTGGAACAGAGGCTCCCTAACACTGACAGTGCTGGAACAGAGGCTCCCTAACACTGACAGTGCTGGAACAGAGGCTCCCTAATCATTGACAGTGCTGGAACAGAGGCTCCCTAACACTGACAGTGCTGGAACAGAGGCTCCTAACACTGACAGTGCTGGAACAGAGGCTCCTAACACTGACAGTGCTGGAACAGAGGCTCCCTAACATTGACAGTGCTGGAACAGAGGCTCCCTAACACTGACAGTGCTGGAACAGAGGTCCCTAACATTGACAGTGCTGGATCAGAGGCTCCCTAACATCTGACAGTGCTGGAACAGAGGCTCCCTAACATTGACAGTGCTGGAACAGAGGCTCCCTAACATTGACAGTGCTGGAACAGAGGCCTCCCTAACACTTGACAGTGCTGGAACAGAGGCTCCCTAACACTGACAGTGCTGGAACAGAGGCTCCCTAACAATGACAGTGCTGGAACAGAGGCTCCCTAACATTGACAGTGCTGGAACAGAGGCTCCCTAACACTGACAGTGCTGGAACAGAGGCTCCCTAACACTGACAGTGCTGGAACAGAGGCTCCCTAACATTGACAGTGCTGGAACAGAGGCTCCATAACACTGACAGAGCTGGAACAGAGGCTCCCTAACACTCACAGTGCTGGATCAGGAGCTCCCTAACACTGACAGTGCTGGAACAGAGGCTCCCTAACACTGACAGTGCTGGGAACAGAGGCTCCCTAACACTTGACCAGTGCCTGGATCAGGCTCCCTAACACTGACAGTGCTGGACAGAGGCACCTAACACTGACAGTGCTGGAACAGAGGCTCCCTAACACTGACAGTGCTGGAACAGAGGCTCCCTAACACTGACAGTGCTGGAACAGAGGCTCCCTAACATTGACAGTGCTGGAACAGAGGCTCCCTAACACTGACAGTGCTGGAACAGAGGCTCCCTAACACTGACAGTGCTGGAACAGAGGCTCCCTAACACTGACAGTGCTGGAACAGAGGCTCCCTAACACTGACAGTGCTGGAACAGAGGCTCCCTAACACTGACAGTGCTGGAACAGAGGCTCCCTAACACTGACAGTGCTGGAACAGAGGCTCCCTAACACTGACAGTGCTGGAACAGAGGCTCCCTACATGACAGTGCTGGAACAGAGGCTCCCTAACATTGACAGTGCTGGAACAGAAGCTCCCTAACACTCACAGTGCTGCAACAGAGGCTCCCTAACACTGACAGTACTGGAACAGAGGCTCCCTAACATTGACAGTGCTGGAACAGAGGCTCCCTAACATTGACAGTGCTGCAACAGAGGCTCCCTAACACTGACAGTACTGGAACAGAGGCTCCCTAACATTGACAGTGCTGGAACAGAGGCTCCCGAACACTGACAGTGCTGGAACAGAGGCTCCCTAACATTGACAGTGCTGGAACAGAGGCTCCCTAACATGACAGTGCTGGAACAGAGGCTCCCTAACACTGACAGTGCTGGAACAGAGGCTCCCTAACATTGACAGTGCTGGAACAGAGGCTCCCTAACACTGACAGTGCTGGAACAGAGGCTCCCTAACACTTGACAGTGCTGGAACAGAGGCTCCCTAACACTGACAGTGCTGGAACAGAGGCTCCCTAACACTGACAGTGCTGGGAACAGAGGCTCCCTAACACTGACAGTGCTGGAACAGAGGCTCCCTAACACTGACAGTGCTGGAACAGAGGCTCCCTAACACTGACAGTGCTGGAACAGAGGCTCCCTAACACTGACAGTGCTGGAACAGAGGCTCCCTAACACTGACAGTGCTGGAACAGAGGCTCCCTAACACTGACAGTGCTGGAACAGAGGCTCCCTAACACTGACAGTGCTGGAACAGAGGCTCCCTAACACTGACAGTGCTGGAACAGAGGCTCCCTAACACTGACAGTGCTGGAACAGAGGCTCCCTAACACTGACAGTGCTGGAACAGAGGCTCCCTAACACTGACAGTGCTGGAACAGAGGCTCCCTAACACTGACAGTGCTGGAACAGAGGCTCCCTAACACTGACAGTGCTGGATCAGAGGCTCCCTAACACTGACAGTGCTGGAACAGAGGCTCCCTAACACTGACAGTGCTGGAACAGAGGCTCCCTAACACTGACAGTGCTGGAACAGAGGCTCCCTAATATCAGTGCTGGAACAGAGGCTCCCTAACACTGACAGTGCTGGAACAGAGGCTCCCTAACATTGACAGTGCTGGAACAGAGGCTCCCTAACAATGACAGTGCTGGAACAGAGGCTCCCTAACACTGACAGTGCTAAAAGAGGCTCCCTACATTACAGTGCTGGAACAGAGGCTCCCTAACATTGACAGTGCTGGAACAGAGGCTCCCTAATATTGACAGTGCTGGAACAGAGGCTCCCTAACACTGACAGTGCTGGAACAGAGGCTCCCTAACACTGACAGTGCTGGAACAGAGACTCCCTAACATTGACAGTGCTGGATCAGAGGCTCCCTAATATTGACAGTGCTGGAACAGAGGCTCCCTAACACTGACAGTGCTGGAACAGAGGCTCCCTAACACTACAGTGCTGGAACAGAGGCTCCCTAACACTGACAGTGCTGGATCAGAGGCTCCCTAACATTGACAGTGCTGGATCAGAGGCTCCCTAATATTGACAGTGCAGGAACAGAGGCTCCCTAACTATTGACAGTGCTGGAACAGAGGCTCCCTAACACTACAGTGCTGGAACAGAGGCTCCCTAACACTGACAGTGCTGGATCAGAGGCTCCTGAACATTGACAGTGCTGGAACAGAGGCTCCCGAACACTGACAGTGCTGGAACAGAGGCTCCCTAACTTGACAGTGCTGGAACAGAGGCTCCCTAAACTGACAGTGCTGGAACAGAGGTTCCCTAACACTGACAGTGCTGGAACAGAGGCTCCCTAACATTGACAGTGCTGGAACAGAGGCTCCCTAACACTGACAGTGCTGGATCAGAGGCTCCCTAACACTGACAGTGCTGGAACAGAGGCTCCCTAACACTGACAGTGCTGGAACAGAGGCTCCCTAACACTGACAGTGCTGGAACAGAGGCTCCTAACAATGACAGTGCTGGAACAGAGGCTCCCTAACACTGACAGTGCTGGAACAGAGGCTCCCTAACATTGACAGTGCTGGAACAGAGGCTCCTAACACTGACAGTGCTGGAACAGAGGCTCCCTAACACTGACAGTGCTAACAGAGGCTAGCTAACATTACAGTGCTGGAACAGAGGCTCCCTAACATTGACAGTGCTGGAACAGAGGCTCCCTAACACTGACAGTGCTGGAACAGAGGCTCCCTAACATTGACAGTGCTGGAACAGAGGCTCCCTAACACTGACAGTGCTGGACCGAGGCTCCCTAACACTTGACAGTGCTGGAAAGAGGCTTCCTAACATTTACAGTGCTGGAACAGAGGCTCCCTAACACTGACAGTGCTGGAACAGAGGCTCCCTAACAATTACAGTGCTGGATCAGAGGCTCCCTAATATTGACATTGCAGGAACAGAGAGCTTCCCTAACACTGACAGTGCTGGAACAGAAGGCTCCTAACCTGACAGTGCTGGAACAGAGGCTCCTAACATTGACAGTGCTGGATCAGAGGCTCCCACATTGACATTGCTGGATCAGAGGCTTCCCTAACACTGACAGTGCTGGAACAGAGGCTCCCTAACATTGACAGTGCTGGAACAGAGGCTCCCTAACATTGACAGTGCTGAACAGAGCTCCCTAACACTGACAGTGCTGGAACAGAGGCTCCCTAACACTCACAGAGCTGAACAGAGGCTCCTAACACTGACAGTGCTGAACAGAGGCTCCCTAACATTGACAGTGCTGGAACAGAGGCTCCCTAACACTGACAGTGCTGGAACAGAGGCTCCCTAACACTGACAGTGCTGGAACAGAGGCTCCCTAACACTGACAGTGCTGGAACAGAGGCTCCCTAACACTGACAGTGCTGGAACAGAGGCTCCCTAACACTGACAGTGCTGGAACAGAGGCTCCCTAACACTGACAGTGCTGGAACAGAGGCTCCCTAACATTGACAGTGCTGGAACAGAGGCTCCCTAACATTGACAGTGCTGGAACAGAGGCTCCCTAACATTGACAGTGCTGGAACAGAGGCTCCCTAACACTGACAGTGCTGGAACAGAGGCTCCCTAACACTGACAGTGCTGGAACAGAGGCTCCCTAACACTGACAGTGCTGGAACAGAGGCTCCCTAACACTGACAGTGCTGGAACAGAGGCTCCCTAACACTGACAGTGCTGGAACAGAGGCTCCCTAACACTGACAGTGCTGGAACAGAGGCTCCCTAACATTGACAGTGCTGGAACAGAGGCTCCCTAACACTCACAGTGCTGGAACAGAGGCTCCCTAACACTCAAAGTGCTGGAACAGAGGCTCCCTAACATTGACAGTGCTGGATCAGAGGCTCCCTAACACTGACAGTGCTGGAATAGAGGCTCCCTAACACTCACAGAGCTGGAACAGAGGCCCTCTAACACTGACAGTGCTGGATCAGAGGCTCCCTAACATTGACAGTGCTGGAACGAGGCTCCTAACATTGACAGTAGCTGGAACAGAGGCTCCCTAACATTGACAGTGCTGGAACAGAGGCTCCCTAACACTGCAGTGCTGGAAACAGAGGCTCCCTAACACTGACAGTGCTGGAACAGAGGCTCCCTAACACTGACAGTGCTGGAACAGAGGCTCCCTAATACTTGACAGTGCTGGAACAGAGGCTCCTAACACTGACAGTGCTGGAACAGAGGCTCCCTAACATCTGACAGTGCTGGAACAGAGGCTCCCTAACACTGACAGTGCTGGAACAGAGGCTCCCTAACACTGACAGTGCTGGAACAGAGGCTCCCTAACACTGACAGTGCTGGAACAGAGGCTCCCTAACACTGACAGTGCTGGAACAGAGGCTCCCTAACATTGACAGTGCTGGAACATAGGCCCTCTATGACTGACAGTGCTGGAACAGAGGCTCCCTAACATTGACAGTGCTGGAACAGAGGCTCCCTAACACTGACAGTGCTGGAACAGAGGCTGCCTAACACTCACAGTGCTGGAACAGAGGCTCCCTAACACTGACAGTGCTGGAACAGAGGCTCCCTAACACTGACAGTGCTAACAGGGGCTCCTCACATTACAGTGCTGGAACAGAGGCTCCCTAACACTGACAGTGCTGGAACAGAGGCTCCCTAACACTGACAGTGCTGGAACAGAGGCTCCCTAACACTGACAGTGCTGGAACAGAGGCTCCCTAACACTGACAGTGCTGGAACAGAGGCTCCCTAACACTGACAGTGCTGGAACAGAGGCTCCCTAACACTGACAGTGCTGGAACAGAGGCTCCCTAACACTGACAGTGCTGGAACAGAGGCTCCCTAACACTGACAGTGCTGAACAGAGGCTCCCTAACATTGACAGTGCTGGAACAGAGGCTCCCTAACACTGACAGTGCTGGAACAGAGGCTCCCTAACACTGACAGTGCTGGAACAGAGGGCTCCTAACACTGACAGTGCTGGAACAGAGGCTCCCTAACACTGACAGTGCTGGATCAGAGGCTCCCTAACATTGACAGTGCTGGATCAGAGGCTCCCTAACATTGACAGTGCTGGAACAGAGGCTCCCTAACATTGACAGTGCTGGAACAGAGGCTCCCTAACACTGACAGTGCTGAACAGAGGCTCCCTAACACTGACAGTGCTGGAACAGAGGCTCCCTAACACTGACAGTGCTGGAACAGAGGCTCCCTAACATTGACAGTGCTGGAACAGAGGCTCCCTAACACTGACAGTGCTGGAACAGAGGCTCCCTAACACTGACAGTGCTGAACAGAGGCTCCCTAACACTGACAGTGCTGGAACAGAGGCTCCCTAACACTGACAGTGCTGGAACAGAGGCTCCCTAACACTGACAGTGCTGGACAGAGGCTCCCTAACACTGACAGTGCTGGAACAGAGGCTCCCTAACACTGACAGTGCTGGATCAGAGGCTCCCTAACACTGACAGTGCTGGAACAGAGGCTCCTAACACTACAGTGCTGGAACAGAGGCTCCCTAACATTGACAGTGCTGGAACAGAGGCTCCCTAACATTGACAGTGCTGAACAGAGGCTCCCTAACACTGACAGTGCTGGAACAGAGGCTCCCTAACACTCACAGAGCTGGAACAGAGGCTCCTAACACTGACAGTGCTGGAACAGAGGCTCCCTAATATTGACAGTGCTGAACAGAGGCTCCCTAACACTGACAGTGCTGGAACAGAGGCTCACTAACACCGACAGTGCTGGATCAGAGGCTCCCTAACACTGACAGTGCTGGACAGAGGCTCCCTAACATTGACAGTGCTGGAACAGAGGCTCCCTAATACTGACAGTGCTGGAACAGAGGCTCCCTAACATTGAAAGTGCTGGAACAGAGGCTCCCTAACATTGACAGTGCTGGAACAGAGGCTCCCTAACACTGACAGTGCTGGAACAGAGGCTCCCTAACACTGACAGTGCTGGAACAGAGGCTCCCTAACACTGACAGTGCTGGAACAGAGGCTCCCTAACACTGACAGTGCTGGAACAGAGGCTCCCTAACACTGACAGTGCTGGAACAGAGGCTCCCTAACACTGACAGTGCTGGAACAGAGGCTCCCTAACATTGACAGTGCTGGAACAGAGGCTCCTAACACTGACAGTGCTGGAACAGAGGCTCCCTAACATTGACAGTGCTGGAACAGAGGCTCCCTAACATTGACAGTGCTGGAACAGAGGCTCCCTAACATTGACAGTGCTGGAACAGAGGCTCCCTAACACTGACAGTGCTGGAACAGAGGCTCCCTAACACTGACAGTGCTGGAACAGAGGCTCCCTAACACTGACAGTGCTGGAACAGAGGCTCCCTAACACTGACAGTGCTGGAACAGAGGCTCCCTAATACTGACATTGCTGGAACAGAGGCTCCCTAACACTGACAGTGCTGGAACAGAGGCTCCTAACACTGACAGAGCTGGAACAGAGTCTCCCTAACACTGACAGTGCTGGAACAGAGGCTCCCTAACACTGACAGTGCTGGAACAGAGGCTCCCTAACACTGACAGTGCTGGAACAGAGGCTCCTAACAATGACAGTGCTGGAACAGAGGCTCCCTAACACTGACAGTGCTGGAACAGAGGCTTCCCTAACACTCAGTGCTGAACAGAGGCTCCCTAACACTGACAGTGCTGGAACAGAGGCTCCCTAACATGACAGTGCTGGATCAGAGGCTCCCTAACATTGACAGTGCTGGATCAGAGGCTCCCTAACTACTGACCGTGCTGGAACAGAGGCTCCCTAACACTGACAGTGCTGGATCAGAGGCTCCTAACATGACAGTGCTGGAACAGAGGCTCCCTAATACTGACAGTGCGGAACAGAGGCTCCCTAACATTGACAGTGCTGGATCAGAGGCTCCCTAATATTGACAGTGCTGGAACACAGGCTCCCTAACACTGACAGTGCTGTATCAGAGGCTCCCTAATATTGACAGTGCTGGAACAGAGGCTCCCTAACATTGACAGTGCTGGAACAGAGGCTCCCTAACAATGACAGTGCTGGAACAGAGGCTCCCTAACACTGACAGTGCTGGAACAGAGGCTCCCTAACATTGACAGTGCTGGATCAGAGGCTCCCTAACATTGACAGTGCTGGAACAGAGGCTCCCTAACACTGACAGTGCTGGAACAGAGGCTCCCTAACACTGACAGTGCTGGAACAGAGGCTCCCTAACACTCACAGTGCTGGAACAGAGGCTCCCTAACACTGACAGTGCTGGAACAGAGGCTCCCTAACATTGACAGTGCTGGATCAGAGGCTCCCTAACACTGACAGTGCTGGAACAGAGGCTCCCTAACACTGACAGTGCTGGAACAGAGGCTTCCCTAACACTGACAGTGCTGGACAGAGGCTCCCTAACATTGACAGTGCTGGAACAGAGGCTCCCAAACACTGACAGTGCTGGTCAGAGGCTCACTAACACTGACAGTGCTGGAACAGAGGCTCCCTAATATTGACAGTGCTGGAACAGAGGCTCCCTAATATTGACAGTGCTGGAACAGAGGCTCCCTAATATTGACAGTGCTGGAACAGAGGCTCCCTAACACTGACAGTGCTGGAACAGAGGCTCCCTACCACTGACAGTGCTTGACAGAGGCTCCTAACATTGACAGTGCTGGAACAGAGGCTCCCTAACACTGACAGTGCTGGAACAGAGGCTCCCTAACACTGACAGTGCTGGACAGAGGCTCCCTAACACTGACAGTGCTGGAACAGAGGCTCCCTAATACTGACAGTGCTGGAACAGAGGCTCCCTAACACTTACAGAGCTGGACCAGAGGCTCCCTAATATTGACAGTACTGGATCAGAGGCTCCCTAACACTGACAGTGCTGGAACACAGGCTCCCTAACATTGACAGTGCTGGAACAGAGGCTCCCTAACACTGACAGTGCTCGAATAGAGGCTCCTTAACATTGACAGTGCTGGATCAGAGGCTCCCTAACACAGACAGTGTTGGAACAGAGGCTCCCTAACATTGACAGTGCTGGATCAGAGGCTCCCTAACATTGACAGTACTGGATCAGAGGCTCCCAAACACTCACAGTGCTGGAACAGAGGCTCACTAACACCAACAGTGCTGGATCAGAGGCTCCCTAACACTGACAGTGCTGGAATAGAGGCTGCCTAACACTGACACTGCTGGAACAGAAGCTTCCTAACACTGACATACAACAAAGGGGGAGCTCACAATATCAGTGCTGGAACAGAGGCTCTCTAACACTGACAATGCTGGAACAGAGGCTGCCTAACACTGACAGTGCTGGAACAGATGCTTCCTAACAATCACAGTGCTGGAACAGACGCTCCCTAACGCTGACATATAACAAGGGGGTAGCTCACATTATCAGTACTGGAACAGAGGCTCCCGAACATTGACAGTGCTGGAACAGAGGCTCCCTAACACTGACAGTGCTGGAACACAGGCTCCCTAACATTGACAGTGCTGGATCAAAGGCTCCCTAACATTGACAGTACTGGATCAGAGGCTCCCAAATATTGACAGTGCAGGAACAGAGGCTCCCTAACATTGACAGTGCTGGAACAGAGGCTCCCTAACACTGTCAGTGCTGGAACAGAGGCTCCCTAAGACCGACAGTGCTGGATCAGAGACTCCTTAACACTGACAGTGCTGGATCAGAGACTCCCTAACATTGACAGTGCTGGATCAGAGGCTCCCTAACATTGACAGTGCTGGATCAGAGGCTCCCAAATATTGACAGTGCTGGAACAGAGGCTTCCTAATATTTACAGTGCTGGAACAGAATCTCCCTAACACTGACAGTGCTGGATCAGAGACTCCCTAACATTGACAGTGCTGGATTAGAGGCTCCCTAATATTGACAATGCTGGAACACAGGCTCCCTCACACTGACAGTGCTGGAACAGAGGCTGCCCAACACTCAGTACTGGAACAGGGGCTCCCTAACACTGACAGTGCTGGATCAGAGGCTCCCAAATATTGACAGAGCTGGAACAGAGGCTCCCTAACATTGACAGTGCTGGAACAGAGGCTCCCTAACATTGACAGTGCTGGAACAGAGGCTCCCTAACACTCACCGAGCTGGAACAGAGGCTCACTAACACTGACAGTGCTGGAACAGAGGCTCCCTAATATTGACAGTGCTGGAACAGAGGCTCCCTAACACTGACAGTGCTGGAATAGAGGCTGCCTAACACTGACAGTGCTGGAACAGAAGCTCTCTAACACTGACATATAACAAAGGGGGAGCTCACAATATCAGTGCTGGAACAGAGGCTCTCTAACACTGACAATGCTGGAACAGAGGCTGCTTAATATTGACAGTGCTGGAACAGATGCTTCCTAACAATCACAGTGCTAGAACAGACGCTCCCTAACATGACATATAACAAGTGGGTAGCTCACATTATCAGTACTGGAACAGAGGCTCCCTAACATTGACAATGCTGGAACAGAGGCTCCCTAACACTGACAGTGCTGGAACAGAGGCTGCCTAACACTGACAGTGCTGGAACAGAGGCTTCCTAACACTCACAGTGCTGGATCAGAGACTGCCTAATGCTCACAGTGCTGGAACGGAGGCTCCCTAACACTGACATATAACTAGTGTGTAGCGGACATTATCATTACTGGAACAGAGGCTCACTAATACTGACAGTGCTGGAACAGAGGCTCTCAAACACTGACAGAGCTGGATCAGAGGCTCCCTAACACTGACAGTGCTGGAACACAGGCTCCATAACATTGACAGTGCTGGAACAGAGGCTCCCTAATATTGACAGTGCTGGAACAAAGGCTCCCTAATACTGATAGTGCGGGAACAGAGGCTCCCTAACATTGACAGTGCTGGATCAGAGGCTCCCTAATATTGACTGTGCTGGACAGAGGCTCCCAAACACTGACAGTGCTGGAACAGAGGCTCCCTAACACTGACAGTGCTGGAACAGAGGCCTCCTAATATTGACAGTGCTGGAACACAGGCTCCCTAAAACTGACAGCGCTCGAATTGAGGCTCCCTAACATTAACAGTGCTGGATCAGAGGCTCCCTAACAATAACAGTGCTGGAACAGAGGCTCCCTAACACTGACAGTGCTGGAACAGAGGCTCCCTACCACTGACAGTGCTGGACAGAGGCTCCCTAACACTGACAGTTCTGGACAGAGGCTCCCTAACACTGACAGTGCTGGAACAGAGGCTCCCTAACACTGACAGTGCTGGACAGAGGCTCCTAACATTGACAGTGCTGGAACAGAGGCTCCCTAACACTGACAGTGCTGGAACAGAGGCTCCCTAACACTGACAGTGCTGGAACAGAGGCTCACTAACACTGACAGTGCTGGAACAGAGGCTCCCTAATATTGACAGTGCTGGAACAGAGGCTCCCTAACACTGACAGTGCTGGAACAGAGGCTCCCTAACACTGACAGTGCTGGAACAGAGGCTCCCTAACACTGACAGTGCTGGAACAGAGGCTCCCTAACACTGACAGTGCTGGAACAGAGGCTCCCTAACACTGACAGTGCTGGAACAGAGGCTCCCTAACACTGACAGTGCTGGAACAGAGGCTCCCTAACACTGACAGTGCTGGACAGAGGCTCCCTAACACTGCACAGTGCTGGAACAGAGGCTCCCTAACACTGACAGTGCTGAACAGAGGCTCCCTAACACTGACAGTGCTGGAACAGAGGCTCCCTAACACTGACAGTGCTGGAACAGAGGCTCCCTAACACTGACAGTGCTGGATCAGAGGCTCCCTAACACTGACAGTGCTGGAACAGAGGGGCTCCTAACATTGATCAGTACTGGAACAGAGGCTCCCGAACATTGACAGTGCTGGACAGAGGCTCCCTAACACTGACAGTTCTGGACAGAGGCTGCCTAACACTGACAGTGCTGGAACACAGGCTCCCTAACATTGACAGTGCTCGAATCAGAGGCTCCCTAATATTGACAGTGCTGGATCATAGGCTCCCTAACACTCACAGTGCTGGAACAGAGGCTCCCTAACATTGACAGTGCTGGAACAGAGGCTCCCTAACACTGACAGTGCTGGAACAGAGGCTCCCTAACACTTGACAGTGCTGGAACAGAGGCTCCCTAACACTGACAGTGCTGGAACAGAGGCTCCCTAACGACTCACAGTGCTGGAACAGAGGCTCCCTAATATCACAGTGCTGGAACAGAGGCTCCCTAACACTGACAGTGCTGGACCAGAGGCTCCCGAATATTGACAGTACTGGATCAGAGGCTCCCTAACACTGACAGTGCTGGAACAGAGGCTCCCTAACACTGACAGTGCTCGAATACAGGCTCCCTAACATTGACAGTGCTGGATCAGAGGCTCCTAACACAGACAGTGCTGGAACAGAGGCTCCCTAACACTGACAGCGCTGGAACAGAGGCTCCCTAACACTGACAGTGCTGGAACAGAGGCTCCCTAATATTGACAGTGCTGGAACAGAGGCTCCCTAACACTCACAGTGCTGGAACAGAGGCTCACTAACACCGACAGTGCTGGAACAGAGGCTCACTAACACTCACAGTGCTGGAACAGAGGCTCCCTAACACTGACAGCGCTGGAACAGAGGCTCACTGACACTGACAGTGCTGGAACAGAGGCTCCCTAATATTGACAGTGCTGGAACAGAGGCTCCCTAACACTCACAGTGCTGGAACAGAGGCTCACTAACACCGACAGTGCTGGATCAGAGGCTCCCTAACACTGACAGTGCTGGAAGAGAGGCTGCCTAACACTGACAGTGCTGGAACAGAAGCTCCCTAACACTGACATATCACAAAGGGGGAGCTCACAATATCAGTGCTGGAACAGAGGCTCTCTAACACTGACAATGCTGGAACAGAGGCTGCCGAATATTGACAGTGCTGGAACAGATGCTTCCTAACAATCACAGTGCTGGAACAGACGCTCCCTAACACTGATATATAACAAGGGGATAGCTCACATTATCAGTACTGGAACAGAGGCTCCCTAACATTGACAGTGCTGGAACAGAGGCTGCCTAACACTGACCCTACTGGAACAGAGGCTCCCTAACACTCACAGTGTTGGAACAGAGGCTGCCTAATGCTCACAGTGCTGAACAGAGGCTCCCTAACACTGACATATAACAAGGGTGTAGCTCACATTATCATTACTGGAACAGCGGCTCACTAATACTGACAGTGCTGGAACAGAGGCTCCCTAACACTTACAGAGCTGGACCAGAGGCTCCCTAATATTGACAGTACTGGATCAGAGGCTCCCTAACACTGACAGTGCTGGAACAGAGGCTCCCTAACACTGACAGTGCTCGAATAGAGGCTCCCTAACATTGACAGTGCTGTATCAGAGGCTCCCTAATACAGACAGTGCTGGAACAGAGGCTCCCTAACATTGACAGTGCTGGATCAGAGGCTCCCAAATATTGACAATGCAGGAACAGAGGCACCCTAACATTGACAGTGCTGGAACAGAGGCTCCATAACACTGACAGTGCTGGAACAGAGGCTCCCTAACACTCACAGAGCTGGAACAGAGGCTCACTAACACTGACAGTGCTGGAACACAGGCTCCCTAATATTGACAGAGCTGGAACAGAGGCTCACTAACACCGACAGTGCTGGATCAGAGGCTCCCTAACACTGACAGTGCTGGAATAGAGGCTGCCTAACACTGACAGTGCTGGAACAGAAGCTTCCTAACACTGACATACAACAAAGGGGGAGCTCACAATATCAGTGCTGGAACAGAGGCTCTCTAACACTGACAATGCTGGAACAGAGGCTCCCTAATATTGACAATGCTGGAACAGATGCTTCCTAACAATCACAGTGCTGGAACAGACGCTCCCTAACGCTGACATATAACAAGGGGGTAGCTCACAATATCAGTACTGGAACAGAGGCTCCCGAACTTTGACAGTGCTGGAACAGAGGCTCCCTAACACTCACAGTGCTGGATCAGAGGCTCCATAACATTGACAGTGCTGGAACAGAGGCTCCTTAACACTCCGTGCTGGAACAGAGGCTCCCTAACACTGTCAGTGTTGGAAAGAGGCTCCCTAAAACGTCAGTGCTGGATCAGCGACTCCCTAACATTGACAGTGCTGGATCAGAGGCTCCCAAATATTGACGGTGCTGGAACAGAGGCTTCCTAATGTTGACAGTGCTGGAACAGAGGCTCCCTAACACTGACAGTGCTGGAATAGAGGCTGCCTAACACTGACACTGCTGGAACAGAAGCTTCCTAACACTGACATACAACAAAGGGGGAGCTCACAATATCAGTGCTGGAACAGAGGCTCTCTAACACTGACAATGCTGGAACAGAGGCTCCCTAATATTGACAATGCTGGAACAGATGCTTCCTAACAATCACAGTGCTGGAACAGACGCTCCCTAACGCTGACATATAACAAGGGGGTAGCTCACATTATCAGTGCTGCAACAGAGGCTCCCTAACACTGACAGTGCTGGAACACAGGCTCCCTAACATTGACAGTGCTGGATCAGAGGCTCCCTAACATTGACAGTGCTGGAACACAGGCTCCCTAACATTGACAGTGCTGGAACAGAGGCTCCCTAACACTGTCAGTGCTGGAACAGAGGCTCCCTAAGACCGACAGTGCTGGATCAGAGACTCCTTAACACTGACAGTGCTGGATCAGAGACTCCCTAACATTGACAGTGCTGGATCAGAGGCTCCCAAATATTGACAGTGCAGGAACAGAGGCTTCCTAATATTCACAGTGCTGGAACAGAGGCTCCCTAACACTGACAGTGCTGGATCAGAGACTCCCTAACATTAACAGTGCTGGATCAGAGGCTCCCTAATATTGACAATGCTGCAACACAGGCTCCATCACATTGACAGTGCTGGAACAGAGGCTCCCTAACACTGACAGTGCTGGAACAGAGGCTCCCTAACACTCACAGAGCTGGAACAGAGGCTCACTAACACTGACAGTGCTGGAACAGAGGCTCCCTAATATTGACAGTGCTGGAACAGAGGCTCCCTAACACCGACAGTGCTGGATCAGAGGCTCCCTAACACTGACCGTGCTGGAAGAGTGGCTGCCTAACACTGACAGTGCTGGAACAGAAGCTCTCTACACTGACATATAACAAAGGGGGAGCTCACAATATCAGTGTTGGAACAGAGGCTCTCTAACACTGACAATGCTGGAACAGAGGCTCCCTAATACTGACAGTGCTGGAACAGAGGCTCCATAACACTGACAGTGCTGGAACAGGGGATCCCTAACATTCACCGTGCTGAAACAGGGGATCCCTAACACTCAAAGTGCTGGAACAAAGGCTCCCTAACACTGACAGTGCTGGAACAGAGGCTCCCTAACATTGACAGTGCTGGAACAGAGGCTCCATAACACTGACAGTGCTGGAACAGAGGCTCCCTAACATTGACAGTGCTGGAACAGGGGATCCCTAACATTCACAGTGCTGGAACAGTGGCTCCATAACACTGACAGGGCTGGAACAGGGGATCCCTAACACTGACAGTGCTGGATCAGAGACTCCCTAACACTGACAGTGCTGGAACAGAGGCTCCCTTACACTGACATATAACAAGGGGGTAGCTCACATTATCAGTACTGGAACAGAGGCTCCCTAACATTGACAGTGCTGGAACAGAGGCTAACTAACATTGACAGTACTGGAACAGAGGCTCCCTAACATTGACAGTACTGGAACAGAGGCTCCCTAACATTGACAGTACTGGAACAGAGGCTCCCTAACACTCACACTGCTGGATCAGAGGCTCCCTAACACTGACATATAACAAGGGGGTAGCTCACATTATCAGTACTGGAACAGAGGCTCCCTAATATTGACAGTGCTGGAACACAGGCTCCCTAACACTGACAGTGCTGGAACAGAGGCTGCCTAACACTGACAGTGCTCGAAAAGATGCTCCCTAACACTGACAGTGCTGGAACAGATTTCCCTAACACTGACAGTGCTGGAAAAGAGGCTCCCTAACACTGACAGTGCTGGAACAGAGGCTCCCTTACACTGACATATAACAAGGGGGTAGCTCACATTATCAGTACTGGAACAGAGGCTCCCTAATATTGACAGTGCTGGAACAGAGGCTCCCTAACACTGACAGTGCTGGATCAGAGGCTCCATAACATTGACAGTGCTGGAAAACAGGCTCCCTAACACTGACAGTGCTGGATCAGAGGCTCCCAAATATTGACAGTGCTGGATCAGAGACTCCCTAACACTGACAGTGCTGGAACAGAGGCTCCCTAACATTGACACTGCTGAACAGGGGATCCCTAGCATTCACAGTGCTGGAACAGTGGCTCCATAACACTGACAGTGCTGGAACAGAGGCTCCCTAACACTGACAGTGCTGGAACAGAGGCTCCCTAACATTGACACTGCTGGAACAGGGATCCCTAGCATTCACAGTGCTGGAACAGAGGCTCCATAACACTGACAGTGCTGGAACAGAGGCTCCATAACACTGACAGTGCTGGATCAGAGGCTCCCTAACACTGACAGTGCTGGAACAGAGGCTCCCTAACACTGACAGTGCTGGAACAGAGGCTCCCTTACACTGACAGTCTGAACAGAGGCTCCCTAACATTGACAGTACTGGAACAGAGGCTCCCTAACATTGACAGTGCTGGAACAGAGGCTCCCTAACATTGACAGTGCTGGAACACAGGCTCCCTAATATTGACAGTGCTGGAACAGAGGCTCCCAAACACTCACAGAGCTGGAACAGAGGCTCACTAACACTGACAGTGCTGGAACACAGGCTCCCTAATATTGACAGTGCTGGAACAGAGGCTCCCAAACACTCACAGTGCTGGAACAGAGGCTCACTAACACCGACAGTGCTGGATCAGAAGCTTCCTAACACTGACATACAACAAAGGGGGAGCTCACAATATCAGTGCTGGAACAGAGGCTCTCTAACACTGACAATGCTGGAACAGAGGCTCCCTAATATTGACAATGCTGGAACAGATGCTTCCTAACAATCACAGTGCTGGAACAGACGCTCCCTAACGCTGACATATAACAAGGGGGTAGCTCACATTATCAGTACTGGAACAGAGGCTCCCGAACATTGACAGTGCTGGAACAGAGGCTCCCTAACACTGACAGTGATGGATCAGAGGCTCCATAACATTGACAGTGCTCGAAAAGATGCTCCCTAACACTGAAAGTGCGGGAACAGATTTCCCTAACACTCACAGTGCTGGAACAGAGGCTCCCTAACACTGACAGTGCTGGAACAGAGGCTCCCTAACATTGACAGTGCTGGAACAGAGGCTCCATAACACTGACAGTGCTGGAACAGAGGCTCCCTAACATTGACAATCCTGGAACAGGGTATCCCTAACATTCACAGTGCTGGAACAGAGGCTGCCTAACACTGACATTGCTGGAACACAGGCTCCCTAACACTGGCAATGCTGGAACAGAGGCTCCCTAACACTGACAGTGCTGGATCAAGGGGCTTCCCTAACACTGACAGTGCTGAACAGAGGCTGCCTAACACCTGACAGTGCTAGATCAGAGGCTTCCCTAACACTGGACAATACTGGAACTGAGCTCCCTAACACTGACAGTGCTGGATCAAAGGCTTCCTAATATTGACAGTGCTGGAACAGAGGCTCCTAACACTGACAGTGCTAGATCAGAGGCTTCCGAACACTGACAGTGCTGGAACAGGGATTCCCTAGCACTCACAGTGCTGGAACAGAGGCTCCCTAACACTGAAGGTGCTGGAACAGAATCTCCCAAACACTGACAATGCCAGAACAGAGGCTTCCTAACACTGACAGAGCTGGATCAGAGGCTCCCTAACACTCACAGTGCTGGAACAGAGGCTCCCTAACACTGACAGTGCTGGAACAGAGGTTCCCTAACACAGACAGTGCTGGATCAGAGGCTGCCTAATATTGACTGTGCTGGAACAGGGGCTCCCTAACATTCACAGTGCTAGAACAGAGGCTCCCAAACATTGACAGTGCTGGATCAGAGACTCCCTAACACGGACAGAGCTGGAACAGAGGCTCCCTAACACTCACATATAACAAGGGGGTAGCTCACATTATCAGTACTGGAACAGAGGCTCCCTAACATTGACAGTGCTGGAACAGAGGCTCCCTAACATTGACAGTGCTGGAACAGAGGCTCCCGAACACTGACAGTGCATGAACAGACGCTCCCTAATTTTGACAGTGCTGGAACACAGGCTCCCTAACACTGAGAGTGCTCGAACAGACGCTCCCTAACACTGACAGTGCTGGATCAGAGGCTCCCGAACACTGACAGTGATGGAACAGAGGCTCCCTAACACTGACAGTGCTGGGACAGAGGCTCACTAATATTGTCAGTGCTGGAACACAGGCTCCCTAACACTGACAGTGCTGGGACAGAGGCTCCCTAACACTGACAGTGCTGGAACAGAGGCTCCCTAACACTGACAGTGCTGGAACAGAGGCTCCCTAACACTGACAGTGCTGGAACAGAGGCTCCCTAACACTGTCAGTGCTGGGACAGAGGCTCCATAACACTGACAGAGCTGGAACAGGGGATCCCCAACACTGACAGTGCTGGAACAGATTTCCCTAACACTGACAGTGCTGGAAGAGAGGCTCCCAAACACTCACACTGCTGGAACAGAGGCTGTCTAACACTGACAGTGCTGGGTCAGAGGCTCACTAACACTGACAGTGCTGGAACTGAGGCCTCCTAATATTGACAGTGCTGGAACAGAGGCTCCCTAACACTGACAGTGCTGGAACAGAGGCTCCCTAACATTGACAGTGCTGGATCAGAGACTCCTTAACATTGACAGTGCTGGATCAGAGACTCCCAAATATTGACGGTGCTGGAACAGAGGCACCCTAACACTGACAGTGCTGGATCAGAGACTCCCTAACATTGACAGTGCTGGATCAGAGGCTCCCTAATATTGACAATGCTGGAACACAGGCTCCCTCACACTGACAGTGCTGGAACAGAGGCTGCCCAACACTCAGTGCTGGAACAGGGGCTCCCTAACATTGACAGTGCTGGATCAGAGGCTCCCCAGCATTGACAGTACTGGATCAGAGGCTCCCAAATATTGACAGTGCAGGAACAGAGGCTCCCTAACATTGACAGTGCAGGATCAGAGGCTCCCAAATATTGACTTTGCAGGAACAGAGGCTCCCTAACACTGACAGTGCTGGAACAGAGGCTCCCTAACACTCACAGAGCTGGAACAGAGGCTCACTAACACTGACAGTGCTGGAACAGAGGCTCCCTAATATTGACAGTGCTGGAACAGAGGCTCCCTAACACTCACAGTGCTGGAACAGAGGCTCACTAACACCGACAGTGCTGGATCAGAGGCTCCCTAACACTGACAGTGCTGGAAGAGAGGCTGCCTAACACTGACAGTGCTGGAACAGAGGCTCCCTAACACTCACAGAGCTGGAACAGAGGCTCACTAACACCGACAGTGCTGGAACAGAGGCTCTCTAACACTGACAATGCTGGAACAGAGGCTGCCTAATATTGACAGTGCTGGAACAGATGCTTCCTAACAATCACAGTGCTGGAACAGACGCTTCCTAACAATCACAGTGCTGGAACAGACGCTCCCTAACACTGATATATAACAAGGGGATAGCTCACATTATCAGTACTGGAACAGAGGCTCCCTAACATTGACAGTGCTGGAACAGAGGCTGCCTAACACTGACCCTTCTGGAACAGAGGCTCCCTAACACTCACAGTGTTGGAACAGAGGCTGCCTAATGCTCACAGTGCTGGAACGGAGGCTCCCTAACACTGACATATAACAAGGGTGTAGCTCACATTATCATTACTGGAACAGAGGCTCACTAATACTGACAGTGCTGGAACACAGGCTCCCTAACATTGACAGTGCTGGAACAGAGGCTCCCTAACACTGACAGTGCTCGAATAGAGGCTCCCTAACATTGACAGTGCTGGATCAGAGACTCCCTAACACTGACAGTGCTGGAACAGAGGCTCCCTAACATTGACAGTGCTGGATCAGAGGCTCCCTAACATTGACAGTGCTGGATCAGAGGCTCCCTAACATTGACAGTACTGGATCAGAGGCTCCCAAATATTGACAATGCAGGAACAGAGGCACCCTAACATTGACAGTGCTGGAACAGAGGCTCCCTAACACTCACAGAGCTGGAACAGAGGCTCACTAACACTGACAGTGCTGGAACACAGGCTCCCTAATATTGACAGTGCTGGAACAGAGGCTCCCAAACACTCACAGTGCTGGAACAGAGGCTCACTAACACCGACAGTGCTGGATCAGAGGCTCCCTAACACTGACAGTGCTGGATCAGAGGCTCACTAACACTGACAGTGCTGGATCAGAGGCTCCCTAACACTGACAGTGCTGGATCAGAGGCTCCCTAACACTGACAGTGCTGGAATAGAGGCTGCCTAACACTGACAGTGCTGGAACAGAAGCTTCCTAACACTGACATACAACAAAGGGGGAGCTCACAATATCAGTGCTGGAACAGAGGCTCTCTAACACTGACAATGCTGGAACAGAGGCTCCCTAATATTGACAATGCTGGAACAGATGCTTCCTAACAATCACAGTGCTGGAACAGACGCTCCCTAACGCTGACATATAACAAGGGGATAGCTCACATTATCAGTACTGGAACAGAGGCTCCCGAACATTGACAGTGCTTGGACAGAGGCTCCCTAACACTGACAGTTCTGGGACAGAGGCTCCCTAACACTGACAGTGCTGGAACAGAGGCTCCCTAACACTGACAGTGCTGGGACAGAGGCTCCCTAACACTGACAGTGCTGGAACAGGGGATCCCCAACACTGACAGTGCTGGAACAGATTTCCCTAACACTCTCAGTGCTGGAACAGAGGCCCCCTAATATTGACAGTGCTGGAACACAGGCTCCCTAACACTGACAGTGCTCGAATAGAGGCTTCCTAACATTGACAGTGCTGGATCAGAGGCTCCCTAACACTGACAGTGCTGGAACACAGGCTCCCTAACATTGACAGTGCTGGAACAGAGGCTCCCTAACACTGACAGTGCTCGAATAGAGGATCCCTAACATTGACAGTGCTGGATCAGAGGCTCCCTAACACTGACTGTGCTGGAACAGAGGATCCCTAACATTGACAGTGCTGGATCAGAGGCTCCCTAACATTGACAGTGCTGGAACAGAGGCTCCCTAACATTGACAGTGCTGGAACAGAGGCTCCCTAACACTGACAGTGCTGGAACAGAGGCTCCCTAACACTCACCGAGCTGGAACAGAGGCTCACTAACACTGACAGTGCTGGAACAGAGGCTCCCTAATATTGACAGTGCTGGAACAGAGGCTCCCTAACACTGACAGTGCTGGAATAGAGGCTGCCTAACACTGACAGTGCTGGAACAGAAGCTCTCTAACACTGACATATAACAAAGGGGGAGCTCACAATATCAGTGCTGGAACAGAGGCTCTCTAACACTGACAATGCTGGAACAGAGGCTGCTTAATATTGACAGTGCTGGAACAGATGCTTCCTAACAATCACAGTGCTAGAACAGACGCTCCCTAACATGACATATAACAAGTGGGTAGCTCACATTATCAGTACTGGAACAGAGGCTCCCTAACATTGACAATGCTGGAACAGAGGCTCCCTAACACTGACAGTGCTGGAACAGAGGCTCCCAAACACTCACAGTGCTGGAACAGAGGCTCACTAACACCGACAGTGCTGGATCAGAGGCTCCCTAACACTGACAGTGCTGGAATAGAAGCTTCCTAACACTGACATACAACAAAGGGGGAGCTCACAATATCAGTACTGGAACAGAGGCTCCCTAACACTGACAGTTCTGGGACAGAGGCTGCCTAACACTGACAGTGCTGGAACACAGGCTCCCTAACATTGACAGTGCTCGAATAGAGGCTCCCTAACATTGACAGTGCTGGATCTTAGGCTCCCTAACACTGACTGTGCTGGAACAGAGGCTCCCTAACATTGACAGTACTGGATCAGAGGCTCCCAAATATTGACAGTGCAGGAACAGAGGCTCCCTAACATTGACAGTGCTGGAAAAGAGGCTCCCTAACACTCACAGTGCTGGAACAGAGGCTCCCTAACATTGACAGTGCTGGAACAGAGGCTCCCTAACACTGACAGTGCTGGAACAGAGGCTCCCTAACATTGACAGTGCTGGAACAGAGGCTCCCTAACATTGACAGTGCTGGAACAGAGGCTCCCTAACACTCACAGTGCTGGAACAGAGGCTCCATAAGACTCACAGAGCTGGAACAGAGGCTCCCTAATATTCACAGTGCTGGAACAGAGGCTCCCTAACACTTAGAGAGCTGGACCAGAGGCTCCCGAATATTGACAGTACTGGATCAGAGGCTCCCTAACACTGACAGTGCTGGAACAGAGGCTCCCTAACACTGACAGTGCTCGAATACAGGCTCCCTAACATTGACAGTGCTGGATCAGAGGCTCCTAACACAGACAGTGCTGGAACAGAGGCTCCCTAACACTGACAGCGCTGGAACAGAGGCTCCCTAACACTGACAGTGCTGGAACAGAGGCTCCCTAATATTGACAGTGCTGGAACAGAGGCTCCCTAACACTCACAGTGCTGGAACAGAGGCTCACTAACACCGACAGTGCTGGAACAGAGGCTCACTAACACTCACAGTGCTGGAACAGAGGCTCCCTAACACTGACAGCGCTGGAACAGAGGCTCACTGACACTGACAGTGCTGGAACAGAGGCTCCCTAATATTGACAGTGCTGGAACAGAGGCTCCCTAACACTCACAGTGCTGGAACAGAGGCTCACTAACACCGACAGTGCTGGATCAGAGGCTCCCTAACACTGACAGTGCTGGAAGAGAGGCTGCCTAACACTGACAGTGCTGGAACAGAAGCTCCCTAACACTGACATATCACAAAGGGGGAGCTCACAATATCAGTGCTGGAACAGAGGCTCTCTAACACTGACAATGCTGGAACAGAGGCTGCCGAATATTGACAGTGCTGGAACAGATGCTTCCTAACAATCACAGTGCTGGAACAGACGCTCCCTAACACTGATATATAACAAGGGGATAGCTCACATTATCAGTACTGGAACAGAGGCTCCCTAACATTGACAGTGCTGGAACAGAGGCTGCCTAACACTGACCCTACTGGAACAGAGGCTCCCTAACACTCACAGTGTTGGAACAGAGGCTGCCTAATGCTCACAGTGCTGGAACAGAGGCTCCCTAACACTGACATATAACAAGGGTGTAGCTCACATTATCATTACTGGAACAGCGGCTCACTAATACTGACAGTGCTGGAACAGAGGCTCCCTAACACTTACAGAGCTGGACCAGAGGCTCCCTAATATTGACAGTACTGGATCAGAGGCTCCCTAACACTGACAGTGCTGGAACAGAGGCTCCCTAACACTGACAGTGCTCGAATAGAGGCTCCCTAACATTGACAGTGCTGTATCAGAGGCTCCCTAACACAGACAGTGCTGGAACAGAGGCTCCCTAACATTGACAGTGCTGTATCAGAGGCTCCCTAACACAGACAATGCAGGAACAGAGGCACCCTAACATTGACAGTGCTGGAACAGAGGCTCCATAACACTGACAGTGCTGGAACAGAGGCTCCCTAACACTCACAGAGCTGGAACAGAGGCTCACTAACACTGACAGTGCTGGAACACAGGCTCCCTAATATTGACAGTGCTGGAACAGAGGCTCCCAAACACTCACACTGCTGGAACAGAGGCTCACTAACACCGACAGTGCTGGATCAGAGGCTCCCTAACACTGACAGTGCTGGAATAGAGGCTGCCTAACACTGACAGTGCTGGAACAGAAGCTTCCTAACACTGACATACAACAAAGGGGGAGCTCACAATATCAGTGCTGGAACAGAGGCTCTCTAACACTGACAATGCTGGAACAGAGGCTCCCTAATATTGACAATGCTGGAACAGATGCTTCCTAACAATCACAGTGCTGGAACAGACGCTCCCTAACGCTGACATATAACAAGGGGGTAGCTCACATTATCAGTACTGGAACAGAGGCTCCCGAACTTTGACAGTGCTGGAACAGAGGCTCCCTAACACTGACAGTGATGGATCAGAGGCTCCATAACATTGACAGTGCTGGAACAGAGGCTCCCTAACATTGACAGTGCAGGAACAGAGGCTCCCTAACATTGACAGTGCTGGAACAGAGGCTCCCTAACACTGTCAGTGTTGGAACAGAGGCTCCCTAAGACCGACAGTGCTGGATCAGAGACTCCCTAACATTGACAGTGCTGGATCAGAGGCTCCCTAACACTGACAGTGCTCGAATAGAGGCTCCCTAACATTGACAGTGCTGGATCAGAGGCTCCCTAACACAGACAGTGCTGGAACAGAGGCTCCCTAACACTGACAGTGCTCGAATAGAGGCTCCCTAACATTGACAGTGCTGGATCAGAGGCTCCCTAACACAGACAGTGCTGGAACAGAGGCTCCCTAACACTGACAGTGCTCGAATAGAGGCTCCCTAACATTGACAGTGCTGGAACAGAGGCTCCATAACACTGACAGTGCTGGAACAGAGGCTCCCTAACACTCACAGAGCTGGAACAGAGGCTCACTAACACTGACAGTGCAGGAACACAGGCTCCCTAATATTGACAGTGCTGGAACAGAGGCTCCCAAACACTCACAGTGCTGGAACAGAGGCTCCCTAACACTGACAGTGCTGGAATAGAGGCTGCCTAACACTGACAGTGCTGGAACAGAAGCTTCCTAACACTGACATACAACAAAGGGGGAGCTCACAATATCAGTGCTGGAACAGAGGCTCTCTAACACTGACAATGCTGGAACAGAGGCTCCCTAATATTGACAATGCTGGAACAGATGGTTCCTAACACTCACAGTGCTGGAACAGACGCTCCCTAACGCTGACATATAACAAGGGGGTAGCTCACATTATCAGTACTGGAACAGAGGCTCCCGAACATTGACAGTGCTGGAACAGAGGCTCCCTAACACTGACAGTGATGGATAAGAGGCTCCATAACATTGACAGTGCTGGAACAGAGGCTCCCTAACACTGTCAGTGTTGGAAAGAGGCTCCCTAAGACCGACAGTGCTGGATCAGCGACTCCCTAACACTCACAGTGTTGGAACAGAGGCTGCCTAATGCTCACAGTGCTGGAACGGAGGCTCCCTAACACTGACATATAACAAGGGTGTAGCTCACATTATCATTACTGGAACAGAGGCTCACTAATACTGACAGTGCTGGAACAGAGGCTCCCTAACACTTACAGAGCTGGACCAGAGGGTCCCTAATATTGACAGTACTGGATCAGAGGCTCCCTAACACTGACAGTGCTGGAACACAGGCTCCCTAACATTGACAGTGCTGGAACAGAGGCTCCCTAACACTGACAGTGCTCGAATAGAGGCTCCTTAACATTGACAGTGCTGGATCAGAGGCTCCCTAACACAGACAGTGTTGGAACAGAGGCTCCCTAACATTGACAGTGCTGGATCAGAGGCTCCCTAACATTGACAGTGCTGGATCAGAGGCTCCATAACACTGACAGTGCTGGAACAGAGGCTCCCTAACACTCACAGAGCTGGAACAGAGGCTCCCAAATATTGACAATGCAGGAACAGAGGCTCCCTAACATTGACAGTGCTGGAACAGAGGCTCCATAACACTGACAGTGCTGGATCAGAGGCTCCCTAACACTCACAGAGCTGGAACAGAGGCTCACTAACACTGACAGTGCTGGAACACAGGCTCCCTAATATTGACAGTGCTGGATCAGAGGCTCCCTAACACTGACAGTGCTGGAATAGAGGCTGCCTAACACTGACAGTGCTGGAACAGAAGCTTCCTAACACTGACATACAACAAAGGGGGAGCTCACAATATCAGTGCTGGAACAGAGGCTCTCTAACACTGACAATGCTGGAACAGAGGCTCCCTAATATTGACAATGCTGGAACAGATGCTTCCTAACAATCACAGTGCTGGAACAGACGCTCCCTAACGCTGACATATAACAAGGGGGTAGCTCACATTATCAGTACTGGAACAGAGGCTCCCGAACATTGACAGTGCTGGAACAGAGGCTCCCTAACATTGACAGTGCTGGATCAGAGGCTCCCTAACATTGACAGTGCTGGAACAGAGGCTCCCTAACACTGACAGTGCTGGAACAGAGGCTCCCTAACACTGACAGTGCTGGAACAGAGGCTCCCTAAGACCGACAGTGCTGGATCAGAGACTCCTTAACATTGACAGTGCTGGATCAGAGGCTCCCAAATATTGACGGTGCTGGAACAGAGGCTTCCTAATATTTACAGTGCTGGAACAGAGGCTCCCTAACACTGACAGTGCTGGATCAGAGACTCCCTAACATTAACAGTGCTGGATCAGAGGCTCCCTAATATTGACAATGCTGGAACACAGGCTCCCTCACACTGACAGTGCTGGAACAGAGGCTGCCCAACACTCAGTGCTGGAACAGGGGCTCCCTAACATTGACAGTGCTGGATCAGAGGCTCCCCAGCATTGACAGTACTGGATCAGAGGCTCCCAAATATTGACAGTGCAGGAACAGAGGCTCCTTAACATTGTCAGTGCAGGAACAGTGGCTCCCTAACATTGACAGTGCTGGAACAGAGGCTCCCTAACACTGACAGTGCTGGAACAGAGGCTCCCTAACACTCACAGAGCTGGAACAGAGGCTCACTAACACTGACAGTGCTGGAACAGAGGCTCCCTAATATTGACAGTGCTGGAACAGAGGCTCCCTAACACCGACAGTGCTGGATCAGAGGCTCCCTAACACTGACAGTGCTGGAAGAGTGGCTGCCTAACACTGACAGTGCTGGAACAGAAGCTCTCTAACACTGACATATAACAAAGGGGGAGCTCACAATATCAGTGCTGGAACAGAGGCTCTCTAACACTGACAGTGCTGGAACAGAGGCTGCTTAATATTGACAGTGCTGGAACAGATGCTTCCTAACAATCACAGTGCTAGAACAGACGCTCCCTAACACTGACATATAACAAGTGGGTAGCTCACATTATCAGTACTGGAACAGAGGCTCCGTAACATTGACAATGCTGGAACAGAGGCTCCCTAACACTGACAGTGCTGGAACAGAGGCTGCCTAACACTGACAGTGCTGGAACAGAGGCTTCCTAACACTCACAGTGCTGGAACAGAGGCTGCCTAATGCTCACAGTGCTGGAACGGAGGCTCCCTAACACTGACATATAACTAGGGTGTAGCGCACATTATCATTACTGGAACAGAGGCTCACTAATACTGACAGTGCTGGAACAGAGGTTCCCTAACACTGACAAAGCTGGATCAGAGGCTCCCTAACACTCTCAGTGCTGGAACAGAGGCCCCCTAATATTGACAGTACTGGAACACAGGCTCCCTAACACTGACAGTGCTCGAATAGAGGCTCCCTAACATTGACAGTGCTGGATCAGAGGCTCCCTAACACTGACAGTGCTGGAACACAGGCTCCCTAACATTGACAGTGCTGGAACAGAGGCTCCCTAACACTGACAGTGCTCGAATAGAGGCTCCCTAACATTGACAGTGCTGGATCAGAGGCTCCCTAACACTGACAGTGCTGGAACAGAGGCTCCCTAACATTGACAGTGCTGGATCAGAGGCTCCCTAACATTGACAGTACTGGATCAGAGGCTCCCAAATATTGACAATGCAGGAACAGAGGCTCCCTAACACTGACAGTGCTGGAACAGAGGCTCCCTAACATTGACAGTGCTGGAACAGAGGCTCCATAACACTGACAGTGCTGGAACAGAGGCTCCCTAACACTCACAGAGCTGGAACAGAGGCTCACTAACACTGACAGTGCTGGAACAGAGGCTCCCTAACATTGACAGTGCTGGAACAGAGGCTCCATAACACTGACAGTGCTGGAACAGAGGCTCCCTAACACTCACAGAGCTGGAACAGAGGCTCACTAACACTGACAGTGCTGGAACACAGGCTCCCTAATATTGACAGTGCTGGAACAGAGGCTCCCAAACACTCACAGTGCTGGAACAGAGGCTCACTAACACCGACAGTGCTGGATCAGAGGCTCCCTAACACTGACAGTGCTGGAATAGAGGCTGCCTAACACTGACAGTGCTGGAACAGAAGCTTCCTAACACTGACATACAACAAAGATGGAGCTCACAATATCAGTGCTGGAACAGAGGCTCTCTAACACTGACAATGCTGGAACAGAGGCTCCCTAATATTGACAATGCTGGAACAGATGCTTCCTAACAATCACAGTGCTGGAACAGACGCTCCCTAACGCTGACATATAACAAGGGGGTAGCTCACATTATCACTACTGGAACAGAGGCTCCCGAACATTGACAGTGCTGGAACAGAGGCTCCCTAACACTGACAGTGATGGATCAGAGGCTCCATAACATTGACAGTGCTGGAACACAGGCTCCCTAACACTGACAGTGCTGGAACAGAAGCTCCCTAACACTGTCAGTGTTGGAAAGAGGCTCCCTAAGACCGACAGTGTTGGATCAGCGACTCCCTAACACTGACAGTGCTGGATCAGAGACTCCCTAACATTGACAGTGCTGGATCAGAGGCTCCCTAATATTGACAGTGCTGGAACACAGGCTCCCTAACACTGACAGTGCTCGAAAAGATGCTCCCTAACACTGACAGTGCTGGAACAGAGGCTGCCCAACACTCAGTGCTGGATCAGAGGCTCCCTAACATTGACAGTGCTGGACCAGAGGCTCCCTAACACTGACAGTGCTGATCAGAGGCTCCCTAACATTGACAGTACTGGATCAGAGGCTCCCAAATATTGACAGTGCAGAAACAGAGGCTCCCTAACATTGACAGTGCTTGAACAGAGGCTCCCTAACACTGACAGTGCTGGAACAGAGGCTCCCTAACACTGTCAGTGCTGGAACAGAGGCTCCCTAACATTGACAGTGCTGGATCAGAGACTCCTTAACATTGACAGTGCTGGATCAGAGACTCCCAAATATTGACGGTGCTGGAACAGAGGCACCCTAACACTGACAGTGCTGGATCAGAGACTCCCTAACATTGACAGTGCTGGATCAGAGGCTCCCTAATATTGACAATGCTGGAACACAGGCTCCCTCACACTGACAGTGCTGGAACAGAGGCTGCCCAACACTCAGTGCTGGAACAGGGGCTCCCTAACATTGACAGTGCTGGATCAGAGGCTCCCCAGCATTGACAGTACTGGATCAGAGGCTCCCAAATATTGACAGTGCAGGAACAGAGGCTCCCTAACATTGCCAGTGCAGGAACAGAGGCTCCCTAACATTGACAGTGCTGGAACAGAGGCTCCCTAACACTGACAGTGCTGGAACAGAGGCTCCCTAACACTCACAGAGCTGGAACAGAGGCTCACTAACACTGACAGTGCTGGAACAGAGGCTCCCTAATATTGACAGTGCTGGAACAGAGTCTCCCTAACACCGACAGTGCTGGATCAGAGGCTCCCTAACACTGACAGTGCTGGAAGAGTGGCTGCCTAACACTGACAGTGCTGGAACAGAAGCTCCCTAACACTGACATATAACAAAGGGGGAGCTCACAATATCAGTGCTGGAACAGAGGCTCTCTAACACTGACAATGCTGGAACAGAGGCTGCCTAATATTGACAGTGCTGGAACAGATGCTTCCTAACAATCACAGTGCTGGAACAGACGCTCCCTAACACTGACATATAACAAGGGTGTAGCGCACATTATCATTACTGGAACAGAGACTCACTAATACTGACAGTGCTGGAACAGAGGCTCCCTAACACTTACAGAGCTGGACCAGAGGCTCCCTAATATTGACAGTACTGGATCAGAGGCTCCCTAACACTGACAGTGCTGGAACACAGGCTCCCTAACATTGACAGTGCTGGAACAGAGGCTCCCTAACACTGACAGTGCTCGAATAGAGGCTCCTTAACATTGACAGTGCTGGATCAGAGGCTCCCTAACACAGACAGTGTTGGAACAGAGGCTCCCTAACATTGACAGTGCTGGATCAGAGGCTCCCTAACATTGACAGTACTGGATCAGAGGCTCCCAAACACTCACAGTGCTGGAACAGAGGCTCACTAACACCAACAGTGCTGGATCAGAGGCTCCCTAACACTGACAGTGCTGGAATAGAGGCTGCCTAACACTGACACTGCTGGAACAGAAGCTTCCTAACACTGACATACAACAAAGGGGGAGCTCACAATATCAGTGCTGGAACAGAGGCTCTAACACTGACAATGCTGGAACAGAGGCTGCCTAACACTGACAGTGCTGGAACAGATGCTTCCTAACAATCACAGTGCTGGAACAGACGCTCCCTAACGCTGACATATAACAAGGGGGTAGCTCACATTATCAGTACTGGAACAGAGGCTCCCGAACATTGACAGTGCTGGAACAGAGGCTCCCTAACACTGACAGTGCTGGAACACAGGCTCCCTAACATTGACAGTGCTGGATCAAAGGCTCCCTAACATTGACAGTACTGGATCAGAGGCTCCCAAATATTGACAGTGCAGGAACAGAGGCTCCCTAACATTGACAGTGCTGGAACAGAGGCTCCCTAACACTGTCAGTGCTGGAACAGAGGCTCCCTAAGACCGACAGTGCTGGATCAGAGACTCCTTAACACTGACAGTGCTGGATCAGAGACTCCCTAACATTGACAGTGCTGGATCAGAGGCTCCCAAATATTGACAGTGCTGGAACACAGGCTCCCTAACACTGACAGTGCAGGAACAGAGGCTTCCTAATATTTACAGTGCTGGAACAGAATCTCCCTAACACTGACAGTGCTGGATCAGAGACTCCCTAACATTGACAGTGCTGGATTAGAGGCTCCCTAATATTGACAATGCTGGAACACAGGCTCCCTCACACTGACAGTGCTGGAACAGAGGCTGCCCAACACTCAGTACTGGAACAGGGGCTCCCTAACACTGACAGTGCTGGATCAGAGGCTCCCAAATATTGACAGAGCTGGAACAGAGGCTCCCTAACATTGACAGTGCTGGAACAGAGGCTCCCTAACACTGACAGTGCTGGAACAGAGGCTCCCTAACACTCACCGAGCTGGAACAGAGGCTCACTAACACTGACAGTGCTGGAACAGAGGCTCCCTAATATTGACAGTGCTGGAACAGAGGCTCCCTAACACTGACAGTGCTGGAATAGAGGCTGCCTAACACTGACAGTGCTGGAACAGAAGCTCTCTAACACTGACATATAACAAAGGGGGAGCTCTCAATATCAGTGCTGGAACAGAGGCTCTCTAACACTGACAATGCTGGAACAGAGGCTGCTTAATATTGACAGTGCTGGAACAGATGCTTCCTAACAATCACAGTGCTAGAACAGACGCTCCCTAACATGACATATAACAAGTGGGTAGCTCACATTATCAGTACTGGAACAGAGGCTCCCTAACATTGACAATGCTGGAACAGAGGCTCCCTAACACTGACAGTGCTGGAACAGAGGCTGCCTAACACTGACAGTGCTGGAACAGAGGCTTCCTAACACTCACAGTGCTGGATCAGAGACTGCCTAATGCTCACAGTGCTGGAACGGAGGCTCCCTAACACTGACATATAACTAGTGTGTAGCGGACATTATCATTACTGGAACAGAGGCTCACTAATACTGACAGTGCTGGAACAGAGGCTCTCAAACACTGACAGAGCTGGATCAGAGGCTCCCTAACACTGACAGTGCTGGAACACAGGCTCCATAACATTGACAGTGCTGGAACAGAGGCTCCCTAATATTGACAGTGCTGGAACAAAGGCTCCCTAATACTGATAGTGCGGGAACAGAGGCTCCCTAACATTGACAGTGCTGGATCAGAGGCTCCCTAATATTGACTGTGCTGGACAGAGGCTCCCAAACACTGACAGTGCTGGAACAGAGGCTCCCAAACACTCACAGTGCTGGAACAGAGGCTCCCTAACACTGACAGTGCTGGAACTGAGGCCTCCTAATATTGACAGTGCTGGAACACAGGCTCCCTAAAACTGACAGTGCTCGAATTGAGGCTCCCTAACATTAACAGTGCTGGATCAGAGGCTCCCTAACAATGACAGTGCTGGAACAGAGGCTCCCTAACACTGACAGTGCTGGAACAGAGGCTCCCTACCACTGACAGTGCTTGGACAGAGGCTCCCTAACACTGACAGTTCTGGGACAGAGGCTCCCTAACACTGACAGTGCTGGAACAGAGGCTCCCTAACACTGACAGTGCTGGGACAGAGGCTCCCAAATATTGACAATGCAGGAACAGAGGCACCCTAACATTGACAGTACTGGATCAGAGGGTCCCAAATATTGACAATGCAGGAACAGAGGCACCCTAACATTGACAGTGCTGGAACAGAGGCTCCATAACACTGACAGTGCTGGATCAGAGGCTCCCAAATATTGACAGTGCAGGAACAGAGGCTCCCTAACATTGACAGTGCTGGAACAGAGGCTCCCTAACACTGACAGTGCTGGGACAGAGGCTCCCTAACACTGACAGTGCTGGGACAGAGGCTCCCTAACACTGACAGTGCTGGAACAGGGGATCCCCAACACTGACAGTGCTGGAACAGATTTCCCTAACACTCTCAGTGCTGGAACAGAGGCCCCCTAATATTGACAGTGCTGGAACACAGGCTCCCTAACACTGACAGTGCTCGAATAGAGGCTTCCTAACATTGACAGTGCTGGATCAGAGGCTCCCTAACACTGACAGTGCTGGAACACAGGCTCCCTAACATTGACAGTGCTGGAACAGAGGCTCCCTAACACTGACAGTGCTCGAATAGAGGCTCCCTAACATTGACAGTGCTGGATCAGGGGCTCCCTAACACTGACTGTGCTGGAACAGAGGCTCCCTAACATTGACAGTGCTGGATCAGAGGCACCCTAACATTGACAGTACTGGATCAGAGGGTCCCAAATATTGACAATGCAGGAACAGAGGCACCCTAACATTGACAGTGCTGGAACAGAGGCTCCATAACACTGACAGTGCTGGATCAGAGGCTCCCAAATATTGACAGTGCAGGAACAGAGGCTCCCTAACATTGACAGTGCTGGAACAGAGGCTCCCTAACACTGACAGTGCTGGAACAGAGGCTCCCTAACACTGACAGTGCTGGAACAGAGGCTCCTAACACTCAGAGCTGGAACAGGCACTAACACTGTCAGTGCTGGAACAGAGGCTCCCTAACACTCACAGTGCTGGAACAGAGGCTCACTAACACCGACAGTGCTGGATCAGAGGCTCCCTAACACTGACAGTGCTGGAAGAGAGGCTGCCTAACACTGACAGTGCTGGAACAGAAGCTCCCTAACACTGACATATCACAAAGGGGGAGCTCACAATATCAGTGCTGGAACAGAGGCTCTCTAACACTGACAATGCTGGAACAGAGGCTCCCTAATATTGACAATGCTGGAACAGATGCTTCCTAACAATCACAGTGCTGGAACAGACGCTCCCTAACGCTCACATATAACAAGGGGGTAGCTCACATTATCAGTACTGGAACAGAGGCTCCCGAACATTGACAGTGCTGGAACAGAGGCTCCCTAACATTGACAATGCTGGATCAGAGGCTCCCTAACAATGACAGTGATGGATCAGAGGCTCCATAACATTGACAGTGCTGGAACACAGGCTCCCTAACACTGACAGTGCTGGAACAGAGGCTCCCTAACACTGTCAGTGTTGGAACAGAGGCTCCCTAAGACCGACAGTGCTGGATCAGAGACTCCCTAACATTGACAGTGCTGGATCAGAGGCTCCCTAACACTGACAGTGCTCGAATAGAGGCTCCCTAACATTGACAGTGCTGGATCAGAGGCTCCCTAACACAGACAGTGCTGGAACAGAGGCTCCCTAACACTGACAGTGCTCGAATAGAGGCTCCCTAACATTGACAGTGCTGGATCAGAGGCTCCCTAACACAGACAGTGCTGGAACAGAGGCTCCCTAACACTGACAGTGCTGGAACAGAGGCTCCCTAACACTCACAGAGCTGGAACAGAGGCTCACTAACACTGACAGTGCAGGAACACAGGCTCCCTAATATTGACAGTGCTGGAACAGAGGCTCCCAAACACTCACAGTGCTGGAACAGAGGCTCCCTAACACTGACAGTGCTGGAATAGAGGCTGCCTAACACTGACAGTGCTGGAACAGAAGCTTCCTAACACTGACATACAACAAAGGGGGAGCTCACAATATCAGTGCTGGAACAGAGGCTCCCTAACACTGACAGTGCTGGAATAGAGGCTGCCTAACACTGACAGTGCTGTAACAGAGGCTCCCAAACACTGACAGAGCTGGAACAGAAGCTTCCTAACACTGACATACAACAAAGGGGGTAGCTCACATTATCAGTACTGGAACAGAGGCTCCCGAACATTGACAGTGCTGGAACAGAGGCTCCATAACATTGACAGTGCTGGAACAGAGGCTCCCTAACACTGTCAGTGTTGGAAAGAGGCTCCCTAAGACCGACAGTGCTGGATCAGCGACTCCCTAACATTGACAGTGCTGGAACAGAGGCTTCCTAATATTGACAGTGCTGGAACAGAGGCTCCCTAACACTGACAGTGCTGGATCAGAGACTCCCTAACATTGACAGTGCTGGATCAGAGGCTCCCTAATATTGACAGTGCTGGAACACAGGCTCCCTCACACTGACAGTGCTCGAAAAGATGCTCCCTAACACTGACAGTGCTGGAACAGAGGCTGCCCAACACTCAGTGCTGGAACAGAGGCTCCCTAACATTGACAGTGCTGGATCAGAGGCTCCCTAACTTTGACAGTACTGGATCAGAGGCTCCCAAATATTGACAGTGCAGAAACAGAGGCTCCCTAACATTGACAGTGCTGGAACAGAGGCTCCCTAACACTGACAGTGCTGGAACAGAGGCTCCCTAACACTGTCAGTGCTGGAACAGAGGCTCCCTAAGACCGACAGTGCTGGATCAGAGACTCCCTAACATTGACAGTGCTGGATCAGAGGCTCCCTAACACTGACAGTGCTGGAACAGAGGCTGCCCAACACTCAGAGCTGGAACAGAGGCTCACTAACACTGACAGTGCTGGATCAGAGGCTCCCAAATATTGACAGTGCTGGAACAGAGGCTCCCAAACACTCACAGTGCTGGAACAGAGGCTCACTAACACCGACAGTGCTGGATCAGAGGCTCCCTAACACTGACAGTGCTGGAATAGAGGCTGCCTAACACTGACACTGCTGGAACAGAAGCTTCCTAACACTGACATACAACAAAGGGGGAGCTCACAATATCAGTGCTGGAACAGAGGCTCTCTAACACTGACAATGCTGGAACAGAGGCTCCCTAATATTGACAATGCTGGAACAGATGCTTCCTAACAATCACAGTGCTGGAACAGACGCTCCCTAACGCTGACATATAACAAGGGGGTAGCTCACATTATCAGTGCTGCAACAGAGGCTCCCTAACACTGACAGTGCTGGAACACAGGCTCCCTAACATTGACAGTGCTGGATCAGAGGCTCCCTAACATTGACAGTGCTGGAACACAGGCTCCCTAACATTGACAGTGCTGGAACAGAGGCTCCCTAACACTGTCAGTGCTGGAACAGAGGCTCCCTAAGACCGACAGTGCTGGATCAGAGACTCCTTAACACTGACAGTGCTGGATCAGAGACTCCCTAACATTGACAGTGCTGGATCAGAGGCTCCCAAATATTGACAGTGCAGGAACAGAGGCTTCCTAATATTCACAGTGCTGGAACAGAGGCTCCCTAACACTGACAGTGCTGGATCAGAGACTCCCTAACATTAACAGTGTTGGATCAGAGGCTCCCTAATATTGACAATGCTGCAACACAGGCTCCATCACATTGACAGTGCTGGAACAGAGGCTCCCTAACACTGACAGTGCTGGAACAGAGGCTCCCTAACACTCACAGAGCTGGAACAGAGGCTCACTAACACTGACAGTGCTGGAACAGAGGCTCCCTAATATTGACAGTGCTGGAACAGAGGCTCCCTAACACCGACAGTGCTGGATCAGAGGCTCCCTAACACTGACCGTGCTGGAAGAGTGGCTGCCTAACACTGACAGTGCTGGAACAGAAGCTCTCTAACACTGACATATAACAAAGGGGGAGCTCACAATATCAGTGTTGGAACAGAGGCTCTCTAACACTGACAATGCTGGAACAGAGGCAGCCTAATATTGACAGTGCTGGAACAGATGCTTCCTAACAATCACAGTGCTAGAACAGACGCTCCCTAACACTGACATATAACAAGTGGGTAGCTCACATTATCAGTACTGGAACAGAGGCTCCCTAACATTGACAATGCTGGAACAGAGGCTCCCTAACACTGACAGTGCTGGAACAGATGCTTCCTAACACTCACAGTGCTGGAACGGAGGCTCCCTAACACTGACATATAACAAGCGTGTAGCGCACATTATTATTACTGGAACAGAGGCTCACTAATACTGACAGTGCTGGAACAGAGGCTCTCAAACACTGACAGAGCTGGATCAGAGGCTCCCTAACACTGACAGTGCTGGAACACAGGCTCCCTAACATTGACAGTGCTGGAACAGAGGCTCCCTAACACTGATAGTGCTGGAACAGAGGCTCCCTAATATTAACTGCGCGGGAACAGAGGCTCCCTAACATTGACAGTGCTGGATCAGAGGCTCCCTAACATTGACAGTGCTGGAACAGAGGCTCCCTAACACTGACAGTGCTGGAACAGAGGCTCCCTAACACTCAGAGCTGGAACAGAGGCTCACTAACACTGACAGTGCTGGAACAGACGCTCCCTAATATTGACAGTGCTGGAACAGAGTCTCCCTAACACCGACAGTGCTGGATCAGAGGCTCCCTAACACTGACAGTGCTGGAAGAGTGGCTGCCTAACACTGACAGTGCTGGAACAGAAGCTCCCTAACACTGACATATAACAAAGGGGGAGCTCACAATATCAGTGCTGGAACAGAGGCTCTCTAACACTGACAATGCTGGAACAGAGGCTGCCTAATATTGACAGTGCTGGAACAGAGGCTCTCTAACACTGACAATGCTGGAACAGAGACTGCCTAATATTGACAGTGCTGGAACAGATGCTTCCTAACAATCACAGTGCTGGAACAGACGCTCCCTAACACTGATATATAACAAGGGGATAGCTCACATTATCAGTACTGGAACAGAGGCTCCCTAACATTGACAGTGCTGGAACAGAGGCTGCCTAACACTGACCCTTCTGGAACAGAGGCTCCCTAACACTCACAGTGTTGGAACAGAGGCTGCCTAATGCTCACAGTGCTGGAACGGAGGCTCCCTAACACTGACATATAACAAGGGTGTAGCTCACATTATCATTACTGGAACAGAGGCTCACTAATACTGACAGTGCTGGAACAGAGGCTCCCTAACACTTACAGAGCTGGACCAGAGGCTCCCTAATATTGACAGTACTGGAACACAGGCTCCCTAACACTGACAGTGCTGGAACACAGGCTCCCTAACATTGACAGTGCTGGAACAGAGGCTCCCTAACACTGACAGTGCTCGAATAGAGGCTCCTTAACATTGACAGTGCTGGATCAGAGGCTCCCTAACACAGACAGTGTTGGAACAGAGGCTCCCTAACATTGACAGTGCTGGAACAGAGGCTCCCTAACACTGACAGTGCTCGAATAGAGGCTCCTTAACATTGACAGTACTGGAACAGAGGCTCCATAACACTGACAGTGCTGGAACAGAGGCTCCCTAACATTGACAGTGCTGGAACACAGGCTCCCTAATATTGACAGTGCTGGAACAGAGGCTCCCAAACACTCACAGAGCTGGAACAGAGGCTCACTAACACTGACAGTGCTGGAACACAGGCTCCCTAATATTGACAGTGCTGGAACAGAGGCTCCCAAACACTCACAGTGCTGGAACAGAGGCTCACTAACACCGACAGTGCTGGATCAGAAGCTTCCTAACACTGACATACAACAAAGGGGGAGCTCACAATATCAGTGCTGGAACAGAGGCTCTCTAACACTGACAATGCTGGAACAGAGGCTCCCTAATATTGACAATGCTGGAACAGAGGCTCCCTAACACTGACAGTGATGGATCAGAGGCTCCATAACATTGACAGTGCAGGAACAGAGGCTCCCTAACACTGTCAGTGCTGGAACAGAGGCTCCCTAAGACCGACAGTGCTGGATCAGAGACTCCTTAACATTGACAGTGCTGGAACAGAGGCTCCCTAACATTGACAGTGCTGGAACAGAGGCTCCCTAACACTGTCAGTGCTGGAACAGAGGCTCCCTAAGACCGACAGTGCTGGATCAGAGACTCCTTAACATTGACAGTGCTGGATCAGAGGCTCCCTAATATTGACAATGCTGGAACACAGGCTCCCTCACACTGACAGTGCTGGAACAGAGGCTGCCCAACACTCAGTGCTGGAACAGGGGCTCCCTAACATTGACAGTGCTGGATCAGAGGCTCCCAAATATTGACAGTGCAGGAACAGAGGCTCCTTAACATTGTCAGTGCAGGAACAGAGGCTCCCTAACATTGACAGTGCTGGAACAGAGGCTCCCTAACACTGACAGTGCTGGAACAGAGGCTCCCTAACACTCACAGAGCTGGAACAGAGGCTCACTAACACTGACAGTGCTGGAACAGAGGCTCCCTAATATTGACAGTGCTGGAACAGAGGCTCCCTAACACCGACAGTGCTGGATCAGAGGCTCCCTAACACTGACCGTGCTGGAAGAGTGGCTGCCTAACACTGACAGTGCTGGAACAGAAGCTCTCTAACACTGACATATAACAAAGGGGGAGCTCACAATATCAGTGCTGGAACAGAGGCTCTCTAACACTGACAATGCTGGAACAGAGGCAGCCTAATATTGACAGTGCTGGAACAGATGCTTCCTAACAATCACAGTGCTAGAACAGACGCTCCCTAACACTGATATATAACAAGTGGGTAGCTCACATTATCAGTACTGGAACAGAGGCTCCCTAACATTGACAATGCTGGAACAGAGGCTCCCTAACATTGACAGTGCTGGAACAGATGCTTCCTAACACTCACAGTGCTGGAACGGAGGCTCCCTAACACTGACATATAACAAGCGTGTAGCGCACATTATTATTACTGGAACAGAGGCTCACTAATACTGACAGTGCTGGAACAGAGGCTCTCAAACACTGACAGAGCTGGATCAGAGGCTCCCTAACACTGACAGTGCTGGAACACAGGCTCCCTAACATTGACAGTGCTGGAACAGAGGCTCCCTAACACTGATAGTGCTGGAACAGAGGCTCCCTAATATTAACTGCGCGGGAACAGAGGCTCCCTAACATTGACAGTGCTGGATCAGAGGCTCCCTAATATTGACTGTGCTGGACAGAGGCTCCCA
Source organism: Carcharodon carcharias (assembly GCF_017639515.1). Taxonomy (NCBI): domain Eukaryota; kingdom Metazoa; phylum Chordata; class Chondrichthyes; order Lamniformes; family Lamnidae; genus Carcharodon; species Carcharodon carcharias. The sequence continues at coordinate 78,388,033 of NC_054485.1, forward strand.
AACACTCACAGTGCTGGAACAGAGGCTCCCTAACACTCACAGTGCTGGAACAGAGGCTGTCTAACACTGACAGTGCTGGGTCAGAGGCTCACTAATATTGACAGTACTGGAACAGAGTCTTCCTAATATTGACAGTGCTGGAACAGAGGCCCCCTGACACTGACAGTGCTGGAACTGAGGCCTCCTAATATTGACAGTGCTGGAACACAGGCTCCCTAACACTGACAGTGCTCGAATAGAGTCTCCCTAACATTAACAGTGCTGGATCAGAGGCTCCCTAACAATGACAGTGCTGGAACACAGGCTCCCTAACATTGACAGTGCTGGAACAGAGGCTCCCTAATATTGACAGTGCTGGAACAGAGGCACCCTAACACTGACAGTGCTGGAACAGAGGCTCCCTACCACTGACAGTGCTTGGACAGAGGCTCCCTAACACTGACAGTTCTGGGACAGAGGCTCCCTAACACTGACAGTGCTGGAACAGAGGATCCCTAACACTGACAGTGCTGGGACAGAGGCTCCCTAACACTGACAGTGCTGGAACAGGGGATCCCCAACACTGACAGTGCTGGAACAGATTTCCCTAACACTCTCAGTGCTGGAACAGAGGCCCCCTAATATTGACAGTGCTGGAACACAGGCTCCCTAACACTGACAGTGCTCGAACAGAGGCTCCCTAACATTGACAGTGCTGGATCAGAGGCTCCCTAACACTGACAGTGCTGGAACACAGGCTCCCTAACATTGACAGTGCTGGAACAGAGGCTCCCTAACACTGACAGTGCTCGAATAGAGGCTCCCTAACATTGACAGTGCTGGAACAGAGGCTCCCTAACATTGACAGTGCTGGATCAGAGGCTCCCTAACATTGACAGTACTGGATCAGAGGCTCCCAAATATTGACAATGCAGGATCAGAGACTCCCTAACATTGACAGTGCTGGAACAGAGGCTCCCTAACACTCACAGAGCTGGAACAGAGGCTCACTAACACTGACAGTGCTGGAACACAGGCTCCCTAATATTGACAGTGCTGGAACAGAGGCTCCCAAACACTCACAGTGCTGGAACAGAGGCTCACTAACACCGACAGTGCTGGATCAGAGGCTCCCTAACACTGACAGTGCTGGAATAGAGGCTGCCTAACACTGACAGTGCTGGAACAGAAGCTTCCTAACACTGACATACAACAAAGGGGGAGCTCACAATATCAGTGCTGGAACAGAGGCTCTCTAACACTGACAATGCTGGAACAGAGGCTCCCTAATATTGACAATGCTGGAACAGATGCTTCCTAACAATCACAGTGCTGGAACAGACGCTCCCTAACGCTGACATATAACAAGGGGATAGCTCACATTATCAGTACTGGAACAGAGGCTCCCGAACATTGACAGTGCTGGATCATAGGCTCCCTAACACTGACAGTGATGGATCAGAGGCTCCATAACATTGACAGTGCTGGAGCACAGGCTCCCTAACACTGACAGTGCTGGAACAGAGGCTCCCTAACACTGTCAGTGTTGGAACAGAGGCTCCCTAAGACCGACAGTGCTGGATCAACGACTCCCTAACATTGACAGTGCTGGATCAGAGGCTCCCAAGCATTGACGGTGCTGGAACAGAGGCTTCCTAATATTGACAGTGCTGGAACAGAGGCTCCCTAACACTGACAGTGCTGGATCAGAGACGCCCTAACATTGACAGTGCTGGATCAGAGGCTCCCTAATATTGGCAGTGCTGGAACACAGGCTCCCTAACACTGACAGTGCTCGAAAAGATGCTCCCTAACACTGACAGTGCTGGAACAGAGGCTGCACAACACTCAGTGCTGGCACAGAGGCTCCCTAACATTGACAGTGCTGGATCAGAGGCTCCCTAACATTGACAGTACTGGATCAGAGGCTCCCAAATATTGACAGTGCAGGAACAGAGGCTCCCTAACATTGACAGTGCTGGAACAGAGGCTCCCTAACATTGACAGTGCTGGAACAGAGGCTCCATAACCTGACAGTGCTGGAACAGAAGCTCCCTAACACTCACAGAGCTGGAACAGAGGCTCACTAACACTGACAGTGCTGGAACAGAGGCTCCCTAATATTGACAGTGCTGGAACAGAGGCTCCCTAACACTCACAGTGCTGGAACAGAGGCTCACTAACACCGACAGTGCTGGATCAGAGGCTCTCTAACACTGACAGTGCTGGAAGAGAGGCTGCCTAACACTGACAGTGCTGGAACAGAAGCTCCCTAACACTGACAGTGCTGGAACAGAGGCTCCCTAATATTGACAGTACTGGTCAGAGGCTCCATAACACTGACAGTGCTGGAACAGAGGTTCCCTAACATTGACAGTGCTGGAACAGAGGCTCCCTAACACTGACAGTGCTCGAATAGAGGCTTCCTAACATTGACAGTGCTGGATCAGAGGCTCCCTAACACAGACAGTGCTGGAACAGAGGCTCCCTAACATTGACAATGCAGGAACAGAGGCTCTCTAACACTCACAGAGCTGGAACAGAGGCTCACTAACACTGACAGTGCTGGAACACAGGCTCCCTAATATTGACAGTGCTGGAACAGAGGCTCCCTAACACTCACAGTGTTGGAACAGAGGCTCACTAACACCGACAGTGCTGGATCAGAGGCTCCCTAACACTGACAGTGCTGGAATAGAGGCTGCCTAACACTCACAGTGCTGGAACAGAAGCTTCCTAACACTGACATACAACAAAGGGGGAGCTCACAATATCAGTGCTGGAACAGAGGCTCTCTAACACTGACAATGCTGGAACAGAGGCTCCCTAATATTGACAATGCTGGAACAGATGCTTCCTAACAATCACAGTGCTGGAACAGACGCTCCCTAACGCTGACATATAACAAGGGGGTAGCTCACATTATCAGTACTGGAACAGAGGGTCCCGAACATTGACAGTGCTGGAACAGAGGCTCCCTAACATTGACAATGCTGGATCAGAGGCTCCCTAACATTGACAGTGCTGGAACACAGGCTCCCTAACACTGACAGTGCTGGAACAGAGGCTCCCTAAGACCGACAGTGCTGGATCAGAGACTCACTAACATTGACAGTGCTGGATCAGAGGCTCCCAAATATTGACGGTGCTGGAACAGAGGCTTCCTAATATTGACAGTGCTGGAACAGAGGCTCCCTAACACTGACAGTGCTGGATCAGAGACTCCCTAACATTGACAGTGCTGGATCAGAGGCTCCCTAATATTGACAGTGCTGGAACACAGGCTCCCAACACTGACAGTGCTCGAAAAGATGCTCCCTAACACTGACAGTGCTGGAACAGAGGCTGCCCAACACTCAGTGCTGGAACAGAGGCTCCCTAACATTGACAGTGCTGGATCAGAGGCTCCCTAACATTGACAGTACTGGATCAGAGGCCCCCAAATATTGACAGTGCAGGAACAGAGGCTCCCTAACATTGACAGTGCTGGAACAGAGGCTCCCTAACATTGACAATGCTGGAAGAGAGGCTCCCTAACACTGACAGTGCTGGAACAGAGGCTCCCTAACACTCACAGAGCTGGAACAGAGGCTCACTAACACTGACAGTGCTGGAACAGAGGCTCCCTAATATTGACAGTGCTGGAACAGAGGCTCCCTAACACTCACAGTGCTGGAACAGAGGCTCCCTAACACTGACATATAACAAGGGGATAGCTCACATTATCAGTACTGGAACAGAGGCTCCCTAACACTGACAGTGCTGGAACAGAGGCTGCCTAACACTGACAGTTCTGGAACAGAGGCTCCCTAACACTCAGTGTTGGAACAGTGGCTGCCTAATGCTCACAGTGCTGGAACGGAGGCTCCCTAACACTGACATATAACAAGGGTGTAGCTCACATTATCATTACTGGAACAGAGGCTCACTAATACTGACAGTGCTGGAACAGAGGGTCCCTAACAATTACAGAGCTGGACCAGAGGCTCCCTACTATTGACAGTACTGGAACACAGGCTGCCTAACACTGACAGTGCTGGAACAGAGGCTCCCAAACACTCACAGTGCTGGAACAGAGGCTGCCTAACACTAACAGTGCTGGATCAGAGGCTCACTAATATTGACAGTACTGGAACAGAGTCTTCCTAATATTGACAGTGCTGGAACACAGGCTCCCTAACACTGACAGTGCTCGAATAGAGCCTCCCTAACATTGACAGTGCTGGATCAGAGGCTCCCTAACACTGACAGTGCTGGAACACAGGCTACCTAACATTAACAATGCTGGAAAAGAGGATCCCTAATATTGACAGTGCTGGAACAGAGGCTCCCTAACACTGAAAGTGCTGGAACAGAGGCTCCCTAATATTAACAGTGCTGGAACAGAGTCTTCCTAATATTGACAGTGCTGGAACGGAGGCTCCCTAACACTGACATATAACTAGCGTGTAGCGCACATTATTATTACTGGAACAGAGGCTCACTAATACTGACAGTGCTGGAACAGAGGCTCTCAAACACTGACAGAGCTGGATCAGAGGCTCCCTAACACTGACAGTGCTGGAACACAGGCTCCCTAACATTGACAGTGCTGGAACAGAGGCTCCCTAACACTGATAGTGCTGGAACAGAGGCTCCCTAATATTAACTGCGCGGGAACAGAGGCTCCCTAACATTGACAGTGCTGGATCAGAGGCTCCCTAATATTGACGGTGCTGGACAGAGGCTCCCAAACACTGACAGTGCTGGAACAGAGGCTCCCAAACACTCACAGTGCTGGAACAGAGGCTCCCTAACACTCACAGTGCTGGAACAGAGGCTGTCTAACACTGACAGTGCTGGGTCAGAGGCTCACTAATATTGACAGTACTGGAACAGAGTCTTCCTAATATTGACAGTGCTGGAACAGAGGCCCCCTGACACTGACAGTGCTGGAACTGAGGCCTCCTAATATTGACAGTGCTGGAACACAGGCTCCCTAACACTGACAGTGCTCGAATAGAGTCTCCCTAACATTAACAGTGCTGGATCAGAGGCTCCCTAACAATGACAGTGCTGGAACACAGGCTCCCTAACATTGACAGTGCTGGAACAGAGGCTCCCTAATATTGACAGTGCTGGAACAGAGGCACCCTAACACTGACAGTGCTGGAACAGAGGCTCCCTACCACTGACAGTGCTTGGACAGAGGCTCCCTAACACTGACAGTTCTGGGACAGAGGCTCCCTAACACTGACAGTGCTGGAACAGAGGATCCCTAACACTGACAGTGCTGGGACAGAGGCTCCCTAACACTGACAGTGCTGGAACAGGGGATCCCCAACACTGACAGTGCTGGAACAGATTTCCCTAACACTCTCAGTGCTGGAACAGAGGCCCCCTAATATTGACAGTGCTGGAACACAGGCTCCCTAACACTGACAGTGCTCGAACAGAGGCTCCCTAACATTGACAGTGCTGGATCAGAGGCTCCCTAACACTGACAGTGCTGGAACACAGGCTCCCTAACATTGACAGTGCTGGAACAGAGGCTCCCTAACACTGACAGTGCTCGAATAGAGGCTCCCTAACATTGACAGTGCTGGAACAGAGGCTCCCTAACATTGACAGTGCTGGATCAGAGGCTCCCTAACATTGACAGTACTGGATCAGAGGCTCCCAAATATTGACAATGCAGGATCAGAGACTCCCTAACATTGACAGTGCTGGAACAGAGGCTCCCTAACACTCACAGAGCTGGAACACAGGCTCCCTAATATTGACAGTGCTGGAACAGAGGCTCCCAAACACTCACAGTGCTGGAACAGAGGCTCACTAACACCGACAGTGCTGGATCAGAGGCTCCCTAACACTGACAGTGCTGGAATAGAGGCTGCCTAACACTGACAGTGCTGGAACAGAAGCTTCCTAACACTGACATACAACAAAGGGGGAGCTCACAAAATCAGTGCTGGAACAGAGGCTCTCTAACACTGACAATGCTGGAACAGAGGCTCCCTAATATTGACAATGCTGGAACAGATGCTTCCTAACAATCACAGTGCTGGAACAGACGCTCCCTAACGCTGACATATAACAAGGGGATAGCTCACATTATCAGTACTGGAACAGAGGCTCCCGAACATTGACAGTGCTGGAACAGAGGCTCCCTAACATTGACAATGCTGGATCATAGGCTCCCTAACACTGACAGTGATGGATCAGAGGCTCCATAACATTGACAGTGCTGGAGCACAGGCTCCCTAACACTGACAGTGCTGGAACAGAGGCTCCCTAACACTGTCAGTGTTGGAACAGAGGCTCCCTAAGACCGACAGTGCTGGATCAACGACTCCCTAACATTGACAGTGCTGGATCAGAGGCTCCCAAGCATTGACGGTGCTGGAACAGAGGCTTCCTAATATTGACAGTGCTGGAACAGAGGCTCCCTAACACTGACAGTGCTGGATCAGAGACGCCCTAACATTGACAGTGCTGGATCAGAGGCTCCCTAATATTGGCAGTGCTGGAACACAGGCTCCCTAACACTGACAGTGCTCGAAAAGATGCTCCCTAACACTGACAGTGCTGGAACAGAGGCTGCACAACACTCAGTGCTGGCACAGAGGCTCCCTAACATTGACAGTGCTGGATCAGAGGCTCCCTAACATTGACAGTACTGGATCAGAGGCTCCCAAATATTGACAGTGCAGGAACAGAGGCTCCCTAACATTGACAGTGCTGGAACAGAGGCTCCCTAACATTGACAGTGCTGGAACAGAGGCTCCATAACCTGACAGTGCTGGAACAGAAGCTCCCTAACACTCACAGAGCTGGAACAGAGGCTCACTAACACTGACAGTGCTGGAACAGAGGCTCCCTAATATTGACAGTGCTGGAACAGAGGCTCCCTAACACTCACAGTGCTGGAACAGAGGCTCACTAACACCGACAGTGCTGGATCAGAGGCTCTCTAACACTGACAGTGCTGGAAGAGAGGCTGCCTAACACTGACAGTGCTGGAACAGAAGCTCCCTAACACTGACAGTGCTGGAACAGAGGCTCCCTAATATTGACAGTACTGGTCAGAGGCTCCATAACACTGACAGTGCTGGAACAGAGGTTCCCTAACATTGACAGTGCTGGAACAGAGGCTCCCTAACACTGACAGTGCTCGAATAGAGGCTTCCTAACATTGACAGTGCTGGATCAGAGGCTCCCTAACACAGACAGTGCTGGAACAGAGGCTCCCTAACATTGACAATGCAGGAACAGAGGCTCTCTAACACTCACAGAGCTGGAACAGAGGCTCACTAACACTGACAGTGCTGGAACACAGGCTCCCTAATATTGACAGTGCTGGAACAGAGGCTCCCTAACACTCACAGTGTTGGAACAGAGGCTCACTAACACCGACAGTGCTGGATCAGAGGCTCCCTAACACTGACAGTGCTGGAATAGAGGCTGCCTAACACTCACAGTGCTGGAACAGAAGCTTCCTAACACTGACATACAACAAAGGGGGAGCTCACAATATCAGTGCTGGAACAGAGGCTCTCTAACACTGACAATGCTGGAACAGAGGCTCCCTAATATTGACAATGCTGGAACAGATGCTTCCTAACAATCACAGTGCTGGAACAGACGCTCCCTAACGCTGACATATAACAAGGGGGTAGCTCACATTATCAGTACTGGAACAGAGGGTCCCGAACATTGACAGTGCTGGAACAGAGGCTCCCTAACATTGACAATGCTGGATCAGAGGCTCCCTAACATTGACAGTGCTGGAACACAGGCTCCCTAACACTGACAGTGCTGGAACAGAGGCTCCCTAAGACCGACAGTGCTGGATCAGAGACTCACTAACATTGACAGTGCTGGATCAGAGGCTCCCAAATATTGACGGTGCTGGAACAGAGGCTTCCTAATATTGACAGTGCTGGAACAGAGGCTCCCTAACACTGACAGTGCTGGATCAGAGACTCCCTAACATTGACAGTGCTGGATCAGAGGCTCCCTAATATTGACAGTGCTGGAACACAGGCTCCCAACACTGACAGTGCTCGAAAAGATGCTCCCTAACACTGACAGTGCTGGAACAGAGGCTGCCCAACACTCAGTGCTGGAACAGAGGCTCCCTAACATTGACAGTGCTGGATCAGAGGCTCCCTAACATTGACAGTACTGGATCAGAGGCCCCCAAATATTGACAGTGCAGGAACAGAGGCTCCCTAACATTGACAGTGCTGGAACAGAGGCTCCCTAACATTGACAATGCTGGAAGAGAGGCTCCCTAACACTGACAGTGCTGGAACCGAGGCTCCCTAACACTCACAGAGCTGGAACAGAGGCTCACTAACACTGACAGTGCTGGAACAGAGGCTCCCTAATATTGACAGTGCTGGAACAGAGGCTCCCTAACACTCACAGTGCTGGAACAGAGGCTCCCTAACACTGACATATAACAAGGGGATAGCTCACATTATCAGTACTGGAACAGAGGCTCCCTAACACTGACAGTGCTGGAACAGAGGCTGCCTAACACTGACAGTTCTGGAACAGAGGCTCCCTAACACTCAGTGTTGGAACAGTGGCTGCCTAATGCTCACAGTGCTGGAACGGAGGCTCCCTAACACTGACATATAACAAGGGTGTAGCTCACATTATCATTACTGGAACAGAGGCTCACTAATACTGACGGTGCTGGAACAGAGGGTCCCTAACAATTACAGAGCTGGACCAGAGGCTCCCTACTATTGACAGTACTGGAACACAGGCTGCCTAACACTGACAGTGCTGGAACAGAGGCTCCCAAACACTCACAGTGCTGGAACAGAGGCTGCCTAACACTAACAGTGCTGGATCAGAGGCTCACTAATATTGACAGTACTGGAACAGAGTCTTCCTAATATTGACAGTGCTGGAACACAGGCTCCCTAACACTGACAGTGCTCGAATAGAGCCTCCCTAATATTGACAGTGCTGGATCAGAGGCTCCCTAACACTGACAGTGCTGGAACACAGGCTACCTAACATTAACAATGCTGGAAAAGAGGATCCCTAATATTGACAGTGCTGGAACAGAGGCTCCCTAACACTGAAAGTGCTGGAACAGAGGCTCCCTAACACTGACAGTGCTGGAACACAGGCTACCTAACATTAACAATGCTGGAAAAGAGGATCCCTAATATTAACAGTGCTGGAACAGAGTCTTCCTAATATTGACAGTGCTGGAACGGAGGCTCCCTAACACTGACATATAACAAGCGTGTAGCGCACATTATTATTACTGGAACAGAGGCTCACTAATACTGACAGTGCTGGAACAGAGGCTCTCAAACACTGACAGAGCTGGATCAGAGGCTCCCTAACACTGACAGTGCTGGAACACAGGCTCCCTAACATTGACAGTGCTGGAACAGAGGCTCCCTAATATTAACTGCGCGGGAACAGAGGCTCCCTAACATTGACAGTGCTGGATCAGAGGCTCCCTAATATTGACTGTGCTGGACAGAGGCTCCCAAACACTGACAGTGCTGGAACAGAGGCTCCCAAACACTCACAGTGCTGGAACAGAGGCTCCCTAACACTCACAGTGCTGGAACAGAGGCTGTCTAACACTGACAGTGCTGGGTCAGAGGCTCACTAATATTGACAGTACTGGAACAGAGTCTTCCTAATATTGACAGTGCTGGAACAGAGGCCCCCTGACACTGACAGTGCTGGAACTGAGGCCTCCTAATATTGACAGTGCTGGAACACAGGCTCCCTAACACTGACAGTGCTCGAATAGAGTCTCCCTAACATTAACAGTGCTGGATCAGAGGCTCCCTAACATTGACAGTGCTGGAACAGAGGCTCCCTAATATTGACAGTGCTGGAACAGAGGCACCCTAACACTGACAGTGCTGGAACAGAGGCTCCCTACCACTGACAGTGCTTGGACAGAGGCTCCCTAACACTGACAGTTCTGGGACAGAGGCTCCCTAACACTGACAGTGCTGGAACAGAGGATCCCTAACACTGACAGTGCTGGGACAGAGGCTCCCTAACACTGACAGTGCTGGAACAGGGGATCCCCAACACTGACAGTGCTGGAACAGATTTCCCTAACACTCTCAGTGCTGGAACAGAGGCCCCCTAATATTGACAGTGCTGGAACACAGGCTCCCTAACACTGACAGTGCTCGAACAGAGGCTCCCTAACATTGACAGTGCTGGATCAGAGGCTCCCTAACACTGACAGTGCTGGAACACAGGCTCCCTAACATTGACAGTGCTGGAACAGAGGCTCCCTAACACTGACAGTGCTCGAATAGAGGCTCCCTAACATTGACAGTGCTGGAACAGAGGCTCCCTAACATTGACAGTGCTGGATCAGAGGCTCCCTAACATTGACAGTACTGGATCAGAGGCTCCCAAATATTGACAATGCAGGATCAGAGACTCCCTAACATTGACAGTGCTGGAACAGAGACTCCCTAACACTCACAGAGCTGGAACAGAGGCTCACTAACACTGACAGTGCTGGAACAGAGGCTCACTAACACCGACAGTGCTGGATCAGAGGCTCCCTAACACTGACAGTGCTGGAATAGAGGCTGCCTAACACTGACAGTGCTGGAACAGAAGCTTCCTAACACTGACATACAACAAAGGGGGAGCTCACAATATCAGTGCTGGAACAGAGGCTCTCTAACACTGACAATGCTGGAACAGAGGCTCCCTAATATTGACAATGCTGGAACAGATGCTTCCTAACAATCACAGTGCTGGAACAGACGCTCCCTAACGCTGACATATAACAAGGGGATAGCTCACATTATCAGTACTGGAACAGAGGCTCCCGAACATTGACAGTGCTGGAACAGAGGCTCCCTAACATTGACAATGCTGGATCATAGGCTCCCTAACACTGACAGTGATGGATCAGAGGCTCCATAACATTGACAGTGCTGGAGCACAGGCTCCCTAACACTGACAGTGCTGGAACAGAGGCTCCCTAACACTGTCAGTGTTGGAACAGAGGCTCCCTAAGACCGACAGTGCTGGATCAACGACTCCCTAACATTGACAGTGCTGGATCAGAGGCTCCCAAGCATTGACGGTGCTGGAACAGAGGCTTCCTAATATTGACAGTGCTGGAACAGAGGCTCCCTAACACTGACAGTGCTGGATCAGAGACGCCCTAACATTGACAGTGCTGGATCAGAGGCTCCCTAATATTGGCAGTGCTGGAACACAGGCTCCCTAACACTGACAGTGCTCGAAAAGATGCTCCCTAACACTGACAGTGCTGGAACAGAGGCTGCACAACACTCAGTGCTGGCACAGAGGCTCCCTAACATTGACAGTACTGGATCAGAGGCTCCCAAATATTGACAGTGCAGGAACAGAGGCTCCCTAACATTGACAGTGCTGGAACAGAGGCTCCCTAACATTGACAGTGCTGGAACAGAGGCTCCATAACCTGACAGTGCTGGAACAGAAGCTCCCTAACACTCACAGAGCTGGAACAGAGGCTCACTAACACTGACAGTGCTGGAACAGAGGCTCCCTAATATTGACAGTGCTGGAACAGAGGCTCCCTAACACTCACAGTGCTGGAACAGAGGCTCACTAACACCGACAGTGCTGGATCAGAGGCTCTCTAACACTGACAGTGCTGGAAGAGAGGCTGCCTAACACTGACAGTGCTGGAACAGAAGCTCCCTAACACTGACAGTGCTGGAACAGAGGCTCCCTAATATTGACAGTACTGGTCAGAGGCTCCATAACACTGACAGTGCTGGAACAGAGGTTCCCTAACATTGACAGTGCTGGAACAGAGGCTCCCTAACACTGACAGTGCTCGAATAGAGGCTTCCTAACATTGACAGTGCTGGATCAGAGGCTCCCTAACACAGACAGTGCTGGAACAGAGGCTCCCTAACATTGACAATGCAGGAACAGAGGCTCTCTAACACTCACAGAGCTGGAACAGAGGCTCACTAACACTGACAGTGCTGGAACACAGGCTCCCTAATATTGACAGTGCTGGAACAGAGGCTCCCTAACACTCACAGTGTTGGAACAGAGGCTCACTAACACCGACAGTGCTGGATCAGAGGCTCCCTAACACTGACAGTGCTGGAATAGAGGCTGCCTAACACTCACAGTGCTGGAACAGAAGCTTCCTAACACTGACATACAACAAAGGGGGAGCTCACAATATCAGTGCTGGAACAGAGGCTCTCTAACACTGACAATGCTGGAACAGAGGCTCCCTAATATTGACAATGCTGGAACAGATGCTTCCTAACAATCACAGTGCTGGAACAGACGCTCCCTAACGCTGACATATAACAAGGGGGTAGCTCACATTATCAGTACTGGAACAGAGGGTCCCGAACATTGACAGTGCTGGAACAGAGGCTCCCTAACATTGACAATGCTGGATCAGAGGCTCCCTAACATTGACAGTGCTGGAACACAGGCTCCCTAACACTGACAGTGCTGGAACAGAGGCTCCCTAAGACCGACAGTGCTGGATCAGAGACTCACTAACATTGACAGTGCTGGATCAGAGGCTCCCAAATATTGACGGTGCTGGAACAGAGGCTTCCTAATATTGACAGTGCTGGAACAGAGGCTCCCTAACACTGACAGTGCTGGATCAGAGACTCCCTAACATTGACAGTGCTGGATCAGAGGCTCCCTAATATTGACAGTGCTGGAACACAGGCTCCCAACACTGACAGTGCTCGAAAAGATGCTCCCTAACACTGACAGTGCTGGAACAGAGGCTGCCCAACACTCAGTGCTGGAACAGAGGCTCCCTAACATTGACAGTGCTGGATCAGAGGCTCCCTAACATTGACAGTACTGGATCAGAGGCCCCCAAATATTGACAGTGCAGGAACAGAGGCTCCCTAACATTGACAGTGCTGGAACAGAGGCTCCCTAACATTGACAATGCTGGAAGAGAGGCTCCCTAACACTGACAGTGCTGGAACAGAGGCTCCCTAACACTCACAGAGCTGGAACAGAGGCTCACTAACACTGACAGTGCTGGAACAGAGGCTCCCTAATATTGACAGTGCTGGAACAGAGGCTCCCTAACACTCACAGTGCTGGAACAGAGGCTCCCTAACACTGACATATAACAAGGGTGTAGCTCACATTATCATTACTGGAACAGAGGCTCACTAATACTGACAGTGCTGGAACAGAGGGTCCCTAACAATTACAGAGCTGGACCAGAGGCTCCCTACTATTGACAGTACTGGAACACAGGCTGCCTAACACTCACAGTGCTGGAACAGAGGCTGCCTAACACTAACAGTGCTGGATCAGAGGCTCACTAATATTGACAGTACTGGAACAGAGTCTTCCTAATATTGACAGTGCTGGAACACAGGCTCCCTAACACTGACAGTGCTCGAATAGAGCCTCCCTAACATTGACAGTGCTGGATCAGAGGCTCCCTAACACTGACAGTGCTGGAACACAGGCTACCTAACATTAACAATGCTGGAAAAGAGGATCCCTAATATTGACAGTGCTGGAACAGAGGCTCCCTAACACTGAAAGTGCTGGAACAGAGGCTCCCTAATATTAACAGTGCTGGAACAGAGTCTTCCTAATATTGACAGTGCTGGAACAGAGGCTCCCTAACACTGACAGTGCTGGAACAGAGGCTCCCTACCACTGACAGTGCTTGGACAGAGGCTCCCTAACACTGACAGTTCTGGGACAGAGGCTCCCTAACACTGACAGTGCTGGAACAGAGGCTCCCTAACACTGACAGTGCTGGGACAGAGGCTCCCTAACACTGACAGTGCTGGAACAGGGGATCCCCAACACTGACAGTGCTGGAACAGATTTCCCTAACACTCTCAGTGCTGGAACAGAGGCCCCCTAATATTGACAGTGCTGGAACACAGGCTCCCTAACACTGACAGTGCTCGAATAGAGGCTCCCTAACATTGACAGTGCTGGATCAGAGGCTCCCTAACACTGACAGTGCTGGAACACAGGCTCCCTAACACTCACAGTGCTGGAACAGAGGCTCCCTAACACTCACAGAGCTGGAACAGAGGCTCACTAACACTGACAGTGCAGGAACACAGGCTCCCTAATATTGACAGTGCTGGAACAGAGGCTCCCTAACACTCATAGTGCTGGAACAGAGGCTCACTAACACCGACAGTGCTGGATCAGAGGCTCCCTAACACTGACAGTGCTGGAATAGAGGCTGCCTAACACTGACAGTGCTGGAACAGAAGCTTCCTAACACTGACATACAACAAAGGGGGAGCTCACAATATCAGTGCTGGAACAGAGGCTCTCTAACACTGACAATGCTGGAACAGAGGCTCCCTAATATTGACAGTGCTAGAACAGATGGTTCCTAACAATCACAGTGCTGGAACAGACGCTCCCTAACGCTGACATATAACAAGGGGGTAGCTCACATTATCAGTACTGGAACAGAGGCTCCCGAACATTGACAGTGCTGGAACAGAGGCTCCCTAAAAATTGACAGTGGTGGAACAGAGGCTCCCTAACACTGACAGAGCTGGATCAGAGGCTCCCTAACACTGACAGTGCTGGAACACAGGCTCCCTAACATTGACAGTGCTGGAACAGAGGCTCCCTAACACTGACAGTGCTCAAATAGAGGCTCCCTAACATTGACATATAACAAGGGTGTAGCGCACATTATCATGACTGGAACAGAGTCTCACTAATATTGACAGTGCTGGAACAGAGGCTCCCTAACACTGACAGTGCTCGAAAAGATGCTCCCTAACACTGACAGTGCTGGAACAGAGGCTGCCCAACACTCAGTGCTGGAACAGAGGCTCCCTAACATTGACTGTGCTGGACAGAGGCTCCCTAACATTGACAGTGCAGGAACAGAGGCTCCCTAACACTCACAGAGCTGGAACAGAGGCTCACTAACACTGACAGTGCTGGAACACAGGCTCCCTAATATTGACATTGCTGGAACAGAAGCTCCCTAACACTCACAGTGCTGGAACAGAGGCTCACTAACACCGACATTGCTGGAACAGAAGCTTCCTAACACTGACATACAACAAAGGGGGAGCTCACAATATCAGTGCTGGAACAGAGGCTCTCTAACACTGACAATGCTGGATCAGAGGCTCCTTAATATTGACTGTGCTGGACAGAGGCTCCCAAACACTGACAGTGCTGGAACAGAGGCTCCCAAACACTCACAGTGCTGGAACAGAGGCTGCCTAACACTAACAGTACTGGATCAGAGGCTCACTAATATTGACAGTACTGGAACAGAGTCTTCCTAATATTGACAGTGCTGGAACACAGGCTCCCTAACACTGACAGTGCTCGAATAGAGGATCCCTAACATTAACAGTGCTGGATCAGAGGCTCCCTAACAATGACAGTGCTGGAACACAGGCTCCCTAACATTGACAGTGCTGGAACAGAGGCTCCCTGATACTGATAGTGCTCGAATAGAGGCTCCCTAACATTGACATATAACAAAGGGGTAGCGCACATTATCATTACTGGAACAGAGGCTCACTAATACTGACAGTGCTGGAACAGAGGCTCCCTAACACTGACAGAGCTGGATCAGAGGCTCCCTAATATTGACAGTACTGGAACACAGGCTCCCTAACACTGACAGTGCTGGAAAAGAGGCTCCCTAATATTGACAGTGCTGGAACACAGGCTCCCTAACACTGACAGTGCTCGAATAGAGCCTCCCTAACATTGACAGTGCTGGATCAGAGGCTCCCTAACACTGACAGTGCTGGAACACAGGCTACCTAACATTGACAATGCTGGAACAGAGGATCCCTAATATTGACAGTGCTGGAACAGAGGCTCCCTAACACTGGAAGTGCTGGAACAGAGGCTCCCTAATATTAACAGTGCTGGAACAGAGTCTTCCTAATATTGACAGTGCTGGAACAGAGGCTCCCTAACACTGACAGTGCTGGAACTGAGGCCTCCTAATATTGACAGTGCTGGAACACAGGCTCCCTAACACTGACAGTGCTCGAATAGAGGCTCCCTAACATTAACAGTGCTGGATCAGAGGCTCCCTAACAATGACAGTGCTGGAACACAGGCTCCCTAACATTGACAGTGCTGGAACAGAGGCTCCCTAATATTGACAGTGCTGGAACAGAGGCTCCCTAACACTGACAGTGCTGGAACAGAGGCTCCCTACCACTGACAGTGCTTGGACAGAGGCTCCCTAACACTGACAGTTCTGGGACAGAGGCTCCCTAACACTGACAGTGCTGGAACAGAGGCTCCCAAACACTGACAGTGCTGGGACAGAGGCTCCCTAACACTGACAGTGCTGGAACAGGGGATCCCCAACACTGACAGTGCTGGAACAGATTTCCCTAACACTCTCAGTGCTGGAACAGAGGCCCCCTAATATTGACAGTGCTGGAACACAGGCTCCCTAACACTGACAGTGCTCGAATAGAGGCTCCCTAACATTGACAGGGCTGGATCAGAGGCTCCCTAACACTGACAGTGCTGGAACACAGGCTCCCTAACACTCACAGTGCTGGAACAGAGGCTCCCTAACACTCACAGAGCTGGAACAGAGGCTCACTAACACTGACAGTGCAGGAACACAGGCTCCCTAATATTGACAGTGCTGGACCAGAGGCTCCCTAACACTCATAGTGCTGGAACAGAGGCTCACTAACACCGACAGTGCTGGATCAGAGGCTCCCTAACACTGACAGTGCTGGAATAGAGGCTGCCTAACACTGACAGTGCTGGAACAGAAGCTTACTAACACTGACATACAACAAAGGGGGAGCTCACAATATCAGTGCTGGAACAGAGGCTCTCTAACACTGACAATGCTGGAACAGAGGCTCCCTAATATTGACAGTGCTGGAACAGACGCTCCCTAACGCTGACATATAACAAGGGGGTAGCTCACATTATCAGTACTGGAACAGAGGCTCCCGAACATTGACAGTGCTGGAACAGAGGCTCCCTAACATTGACAATGCTGGATCAGAGGCTCCCTAACACTGACAGTGCTGGAACAGAGGCTGCCCAACACTGACAGTGCTGGAACAGAGGCTCCCTAACACTCAGTGCTGGAACAGAGGCTGCCTAATGCTCACAGTGCTGGAACGGAGGCTCCCTAACACTGACATAAAACCAGGGGGTAGCGCACATTATCATTACTGGAACAGAGGCTCACTAATACTGACAGTGCTGGAACAGAGGCTCCCTAACACTTACAGAGCTGGATCAGAGGCTCCCTAATATTGACAGTACTGGAACACTGGCTCCCTAACACTGACAGTGCTGGAACAGAGGCTCCCTAATATTGACAGTGCTGGAACACAGGCTCCCTAACACTGACAGTGCTGGAACACAGGCTCCCTAACATTGACAGTGCTGGAACAGAAGCTCCCTAATATTGACAGTGCTGGAACAGAGGCTCCCTAACACTGAAAATGCTGGAACAGAGGCTCCCTAATATTAACAGTGCTGGAACAGAGGCTCCCTAACATTGACAGTGCTGGATCAGAGGCTCACTAATATTGACTGTGCTGGACAGAGGCTCCCGAACACTGACAGTGCTGCAAAAGAGGCTCCCTAACACTCACAGTGCTGGATCAGAGGCTCCCTAACACTCACAGTGCTGTAACAGAGGCTGCCGAACACTGACAGTTCTGGATCAGAGGCTCCCTAACATTGACAGTGCTGGAACAGAGGCTCTCTAACACTGACAATTCTGGAACAGAGGCTGCCTAACACTGACAGTGCTGGAACAGAGGCTCCCTAACACTCACAGTGCTGGAACAGAGGCTGCCTAATGCTCACAGTGCTGGAACGGAGACTCCCTAACACTGACATATAACCAGGGGGTAGCGCACATTATCATTACTGGAACAGAGGCTCACTAATACTGACAGTGCTGGAACAGAGGCTCCCTAACACTGACAGAGCTGGATCAGAGGCTC
The DNA here is from genome assembly GCF_017639515.1 of Carcharodon carcharias. Lineage (NCBI taxonomy): Eukaryota > Metazoa > Chordata > Chondrichthyes > Lamniformes > Lamnidae > Carcharodon > Carcharodon carcharias. The sequence continues at coordinate 78,405,981 of NC_054485.1, forward strand.
CCTAATATTGACAGTACTGGAACACAGGCTCCCTAACACTGACAGTGCTGGAACAGAGGCTCCCTAATATTGACAGTGCTGGAACACAGGCTCCCTAACACTGACAGTGCTCGAATAGAGCCTCCCTAACATTGACAGTGCTGGATCAGAGGCTCCCTAACACTGACAGTGCTGGAACACAGGCTACCTAACATTGACAATGCTGGAACAGAGGCTCCCTAATATTGACAGTGCTGGAACAGAGGCACCCTAACACTGGAAGTGCTGGAACAGAGGCTCCCTAATATTAATAGTGCTGGAACAGAGTCTTCCTAATATTGACAGTGCTGGAACAGAGGCTCCCTAACACTGACAGTGCTGGAACTGAGGCCTCCTAATATTGACAGTGCTGGAACACAGGCTCCCTAATATTGACAGTACTGGAACACAGGCTCCCTAACACTGACAGTGCTGGAACAGAGGCTCCCTAATATTGACAGTGCTGGAACACAGGCTCCCTAACACTGACAGTGCTCGAATAGAGCCTCCCTAACATTGACAGTGCTGGATCAGAGTCTCCCTAACACTGACAGTGCTGGAACACAGGCTACCTAACATTGACAATGCTGGAACAGAGGCTCCCTAATATTGACAGTGCTGGAACAGAGGCACCCTAACACTGGAAGTGCTGGAACAGAGGCTCCCTAATATTAATAGTGCTGGAACAGAGTCTTCCTAATATTGACAGTGCTGGAACAGAGGCTCCCTAACACTGACAGTGCTGGAACAGAGGCTCACTAACACTGACAGTGCTGGAACACAGGCTCACTAACACTGACAGTACTGGATCAGAGGCTCCCAAATATTGACAGTGCAGGAACAGAGGCTCCCTAACATTGACAGTGCTGGAACAGAGGCTCCCTAACACTGTCAGTGCTGGAACAGAGGCTCCCTAAGACCGACAGTGCTGGATCAGAGACTCCTTAACACTGACAGTGCTGGATCAGAGACTCCCTAACACTGACAGTGCTGGATCAGAGACTCCCTAACATTGACAGTGCAGGAACAGAGGCTCCCTAACATTGACAGTGCTGGAACAGAGGCTCCCTAACACTGTCAGTGCTGGAACAGAGGCTCCCTAAGACCGACAGTGCTGGATCAGAGACTCCTTAACACTGACAGTGCTGGAACAGAATCTCCCTAACACTGACAGTGCTGGATCAGAGACTCCCTAACATTGACAGTGCTGGATTAGAGGCTCCCTAATATTGACAATGCTGGAACACAGGCTCCCTCACACTGACAGTGCTGGAACAGAGGCTGCCCAACACTCAGTACTGGAACAGGGGCTCCCTAACATTGACAGTACTGGATCAGAGGCTCCCAAATATTGACAGAGCTGGAACAGAGGCTCCCTAACATTGACAGTGCTGGAACAGAGGCTCCCTAACACTGACAGTGCTGGAACAGAGGCTCCCTAACACTCACCGAGCTGGAACAGAGGCTCACTAACACTGACAGTGCTGGATCAGAGGCTCCCTAACACTGACAGTGCTGGAATAGAGGCTGCCTAACACTGACAGTGCTGGAACAGAAGCTCTCGAACACTGACATATAACAAAGGGGGAGCTCACAATATCAGTGCTGGAACAGAGGCTCTCTAACACTGACAATGCTGGAACAGAGGCTGCTTAATATTGACAGTGCTGGAACAGATGCTTCCTAACAATCACAGTGCTAGAACAGACGCTCCCTAACATGACATATAACAAGTGGGTAGCTCACATTATCAGTACTGGAACAGAGGCTCCCTAACATTGACAATGCTGGAACAGAGGCTCCCTAACACTGACAGTGCTGGAACAGAGGCTGCCTAACACTGACAGTGCTGGAACAGAGGCTTCCTAACACTCACAGTGCTGGATCAGAGACTGCCTAATGCTCACAGTGCTGGAACGGAGGCTCCCTAACACTGACATATAACTAGTGTGTAGCGGACATTATCATTACTGGAACAGAGGCTCACTAATACTGACAGTGCTGGAACAGAGGCTCTCAAACACTGACAGAGCTGGATCAGAGGCTCCCTAACACTGACAGTGCTGGAACACAGGCTCCATAACATTGACAGTGCTGGAACAGAGGCTCCCTAATATTGACAGTGCTGGAACAAAGGCTCCCTAATACTGATAGTGCGGGAACAGAGGCTCCCTAACATTGACAGTGCTGGATCAGAGGCTCCCTAATATTGACTGTGCTGGACAGAGGCTCCCAAACACTGACAGTGCTGGAACAGAGGCTCCCAAACACTCACAGTGCTGGAAGAGAGGCTCCCTAACACTCACAGTGCTGGGTCAGAGGCTCCCTAACACTGACAGTGCTGGAACTGAGGCCTCCTAATATTGACAGTGCTGGAACACAGGCTCCCTAAAACTGACAGTGCTCGAATTGAGGCTCCCTAACATTAACAGTGCTGGATCAGAGGCTCCCTAACAATGACAGTGCTGGAACAGAGGCTCCCTACCACTGACAGTGCTTGGACAGAGGCTCCCTAACACTGACAGTTCTGGGACAGAGGCTCCCTAACACTGACAGTGCTGGAACAGAGGCTCCCTAACACTGACAGTGCTGGGACAGAGGCTCCCTAACACTGACAGTGCTGGGACAGAGGCTCCCTAACACTGACAGTGCTGGAACAGGGGATCCCCAACACTGACAGTGCTGGAACAGATTTCCCTAACACTCTCAGTGCTGGAACAGAGGCCCCCTAATATTGACAGTGCTGGAACACAGGCTCCCTAACACTGACAGTGCTCGAATAGAGGCTTCCTAACATTGACAGTGCTGGATCAGAGGCTCCCTAACACTGACAGTGCTGGAACACAGGCTCCCTAACATTGACAGTGCTGGAACAGAGGCTCCCTAACACTGACAGTGCTCGAATAGAGGCTCCCTAACATTGGCAGTGCTGGATCAGGGGCTCCCTAACACTGACTGTGCTGGAACAGAGGCTCCCTAACATTGACAGTGCTGGATCAGAGGCACCCTAACATTGACAGTACTGGATCAGAGGGTCCCAAATATTGACAATGCAGGAACAGAGGCACCCTAACATTGACAGTGCTGGAACAGAGGCTCCATAACACTGACAGTGCTGGAACAGAGGCTCCCTAACACTGACAGTGCTGGAACAGAGGCTCCCTAACACTGACAGTGCTGGAACAGAGGCTCCCTAACACTCACAGAGCTGGAACAGAGGCTCACTAACACTGTCAGTGCTGGAACAGAGGCTCCCTAACACTCACAGTGCTGGAACAGAGGCTCACTAACACCGACAGTGCTGGATCAGAGGCTCCCTAACACTGACAGTGCTGGAATAGAGGCTGCCTAACACTGACAGTGCTGGAACAGAAGCTTCCTAACACTGACATACAACAAAGGGGGAGCTCACAATATCAGTGCTGGAACAGAGGCTCTCTAACACTGACAATGCTGGAACAGAGGCTCCCTAATATTGACAATGCTGGAACAGATGCTTCCTAACAATCACAGTGCTGGAACAGACGCTCCCTAACGCTCACATATAACAAGGGGGTAGCTCACATTATCAGTACTGGAACAGAGGCTCCCGAACATTGACAGTGCTGGAACAGAGGCTCCCTAACATTGACAATGCTGGATCAGAGGCTCCCTAACAATGACAGTGATGGATCAGAGGCTCCATAACATTGACAGTGCTGGAACAAAGGCTCCCTAACACTGACAGTGCTGGAACAGAGGCTCCCTAACACTGTCAGTGTTGGAACAGAGGCTCCCTAAGACCGACAGTGCTGGATCAGAGACTCCCTAACATTGACAGTGCTGGATCAGAGGCTCCCAAATATTGACAGTGCTGGAACAGAGGCTCCCTAACACTGACAGTGCTCGAATAGAGGCTCCCTAACATTGACAGTGCTGGATCAGAGGCTCCCTAACACAGACAGTGCTGGAACAGAGGCTCCCTAACATTGACAGTGCTGGAACAGAGGCTCCATAACACTGACAGTGCTGGAACAGAGGCTCCCTAACACTCACAGAGCTGGAACAGAGGCTCACTAACACCGACAGTGCTGGATCAGAGGCTCCCTAACACTGACAGTGCTGGAATAGAGGCTGCCTAACACTGACAGTGCTGGAACAGAAGCTTCCTAACACTGACATACAACAAAGGGGGAGCTCACAATATCAGTGCTGGAACAGAGGCTCTCTAACACTGACAATGCTGGAACAGAGGCTCCCTAATATTGACAATGCTGGAACAGATGCTTCCTAACAATCACAGTGCTGGAACAGACGCTCCCTAACACTGACATATAACAAGGGGGTAGCTCACATTATCAGTACTGGAACAGAGGCTCCCGAACATTGACAGTGCTGGAACAGAGGCTCCCTAACGCTGACATATAACAAGGGGGTAGCTCACATTATCAGTACTGGAACAGAGGCTCCCGAACATTGACAGTGCTGGAACAGAGGCTCCCTAACACTGACAGTGATGGATAAGAGGCTCCATAACATTGACAGTGCTGGAACAGAGGCTCCCTAACACTGTAAGTGTTGGAAAGAGGCTCCCTAAGACCGACAGTGCTGGATCAGCGACTCCCTAACATTGACAGTGCTGGAACAGAGGCTTCCTAATATTGACAGTGCTGGAACAGAGGCTCCCTAACACTGACAGTGCTGGATCAGAGACTCCCTAACATTGATAGTGCTGGATCAGAGGCTCCCTAATATTGACAGTGCTGGAACACAGGCTCCCTAACACTGACAGTGCTCGAAAAGATGCTCCCTAACACTGACAGTGCTGGAACAGAGGCTGCCCAACACTCAGTGCTGGAACAGAGGCTCCCTAACATTGACAGTACTGGATCAGAGGCTCCCAAATATTGACAGTGCAGAAACAGAGGCTCCCTAACATTGACAGTGCTGGAACAGAGGCTCCCTAACACTGACAGTGCTGGAACAGAGGCTCCCTAACACTGTCAGTGCTGGAACAGAGGCTCCCTAAGACCGACAGTGCTGGATCAGAGACTCCCTAACATTGACAGTGCTGGAACAGAGGCTCCCAAACACTCACAGTGCTGGAACAGAGGCTCACTAACACCGACAGTGCTGGATCAGAGGCTCCCTAACACTGACAGTGCTGGAATAGAGGCTGCCTAACACTGACATACAACAAAGGGGGAGCTCACAATATCAGTGCTGGAACAGAGGCTCTCTAACACTGACAATGCTGGAACAGAGGCTCCCTAATATTGACAATGCTGGAACAGATGCTTCCTAACAATCACAGTGCTGGAACAGACGCTCCCTAACGCTGACATATAACAAGGGGGTAGCTCACATTATCAGTGCTGCAACAGAGGCTCCCTAACACTGACAGTGCTGGAACACAGGCTCCCTAACATTGACAGTGCTGGATCAGAGGCTCCCTAACATTGACAGTGCTGGAACACAGGCTCCCTAACATTGACAGTGCTGGAACAGAGGCTCCCTAACACTGTCAGTGCTGGAACAGAGGCTCCCTAAGACCGACAGTGCTGGATCAGAGACTCCTTAACACTGACAGTGCTGGATCAGAGACTCCCTAACATTAACAGTGCTGGATCAGAGGCTCCCTAATATTGACAATGCTGCAACACAGGCTCCCTCACACTGACAGTGCTGGAACAGAGGCTGCCCAACACTCAGTGCTGGAACAGGGGCTCCCTAACATTGACAGTACTGGATCAGAGGCTCCCAAATATTGACAGTGCAGGAACAGAGGCTCCTTAACATTGTCAGTGCTGGAACAGAGGCTCCCTAACACTGACAGTGCTGGAACAGAGGCTCCCTAACACTCACAGAGCTGGAACAGAGGCTCACTAACACTGACAGTGCTGGAACAGAGGCTCCCTAACACTGACAGTGCTGGAACAGAGGCTCCCTAACACTCACAGAGCTGGAACAGAGGCTCACTAACACTGACAGTGCTGGAACAGAGGCTCCCTAATATTGACAGTGCTGGAAAAGAGGCTCCCTAACACCGACAGTGCTGGATCAGAGGCTCCCTAACACTGACCGTGCTGGAAGAGTGGCTGCCTAACACTGACAGTGCTGGAACAGAAGCTCTCTAACACTGACATATAACAAAGGGGGAGCTCACAATATCAGTGTTGGAACAGAGGCTCTCTAACACTGACAATGCTGGAACAGAGGCAGCCTAATATTGACAGTGCTGGAACAGATGCTTCGTAACAATCACAGTGCTAGAACAGACGCTCCCTAACACTGACATATAACAAGTGGGTAGCTCACATTATCAGTACTGGAACAGAGGCTCCCTAACATTGACAATGCTGGAACAGAGGCTCCCTAACACTGACAGTGCTGGAACAGATGCTTCCTAACACTCACAGTGCTGGAACGGAGGCTCCCTAACACTGACATATAACAAGCGTGTAGCGCACATTATTATTACTGGAACAGAGGCTCACTAATACTGACAGTGCTGGAACAGAGGCTCTCAAACACTGACAGAGCTGGATCAGAGGCTCCCTAACACTGACAGTGCTGGAACACAGGCTCCCTAACATTGACAGTGCTGGAACAGAGGCTCCCTAACACTGATAGTGCTGGAACAGAGGCTCCCTAATATTAACTGCGCGGGAACAGAGGCTCCCTAACATTGACAGTGCTGGATCAGAGGCTCCCTAACATTGACAGTGCTGGAACAGAGGCTCCCTAACACTGACAGTGCTGGAACAGAGGCTCCCTAACACTCACAGAGCTGGAACAGAGGCTCACTAACACTGACAGTGCTGGAACAGACGCTCCCTAATATTGACAGTGCTGGAACAGAGTCTCCCTAACACCGACAGTGCTGGATCAGAGGCTCTCTAACACTGACAGTGCTGGAAGAGTGGCTGCCTAACACTGACAGTGCTGGAACAGAAGCTCCCTAACACTGACATATAACAAAGGGGGAGCTCACAATATCAGTGCTGGAACAGAGGCTCTCTAACACTGACAATGCTGGAACAGAGGCTGCCTAATATTGACAGTGCTGGAACAGAGGCTCTCTAACACTGACAATGCTGGAACATAGACTGCCTAATATTGACAGTGCTGGAACAGATGCTTCCTAACAATCACAGTGCTGGAACAGACGCTCCCTAACACTGATATATAACAAGGGGATAGCTCACATTATCAGTACTGGAACAGAGGCTCCCTAACATTGACAGTGCTGGAACAGAGGCTGCCTAACACTGACCCTTCTGGAACAGAGGCTCCCTAACACTCACAGTGTTGGAACAGAGGCTGCCTAATGCTCACAGTGCTGGAACGGAGGCTCCCTAACACTGACATATAACAAGGGTGTAGCTCACATTATCATTACTGGAACAGAGGCTCACTAATACTGACAGTGCTGGAACAGAGGCTCCCTAACACTTACAGAGCTGGACCAGAGGCTCCCTAATATTGACAGTACTGGAACACAGGCTCCCTAACACTGACAGTGCTGGAACACAGGCTCCCTAACATTGACAGTGCTGGAACAGAGGCTCCCTAACACTGACAGTGCTCGAATAGAGGCTCCTTAACATTGACAGTGCTGGATCAGAGGCTCCCTAACACAGACAGTGTTGGAACAGAGGCTCCCTAACATTGACAGTGCTGGAACAGAGGCTCCCTAACACTGACAGTGCTCGAATAGAGGCTCCTTAACATTGACAGTGCTGGATCAGAGGCTCCCTAACACTCACAGTGCTGGATCAGAGGCTCCCAAATATTGACAATGCAGGAACAGAGGCACCCTAACACTGACAGTGCTGGAACAGAGGCTCCATAACACTGACAGTGCTGGAACAGAGGCTCCCTAACATTGACAGTGCTGGATCAGAGGCTCACTAACACTGACAGTGCTGGAACACAGGCTCCCTAATATTGACAGTGCTGGAACAGAGGCTCCCAAACACTCACAGTGCTGGAACAGAGGCTCACTAACACTGACAGTGCTGGAATAGAGGCTGCCTAACACTGACAGTGCTGGAACAGAAGCTTCCTAACACTGACATACAACAAAGGGGGAGCTCACAATATCAGTGCTGGAACAGAGGCTCTCTAACACTGACAATGCTGGAACAGATGCTTCCTAACAATCACAGTGCTGGAACAGACGCTCCCTAACGCTGACATATAACAAGGGGGTAGCTCACATTATCAGTACTGGAACAGAGGCTCCCGAACATTGACAGTGCTGGAACAGAGGCTCCCTAACACTGACAGTGATGGATCAGAGACTCCCTAACACTGACAGTGCTGGAACACAGGCTCCCTAACATTGACAGTGCTGGAACAGAGGCTCCCTAACATTGACAGTGCTGGAACAGAGGCTCCCTAACACTGACAGTGCTGGAACAGAGGCTCCCTAACACTGTCAGTGCTGGAACAGAGGCTCCCTAAGACCGACAGTGCTGGATCAGAGACTCCTTAACATTGACAGTGCTGGATCAGAGGCTCCCTAATATTGACAATGCTGGAACACAGGCTCCCTCACACTGACAGTGCTGGAACAGAGGCTGCCCAACACTCAGTGCTGGAACAGGGGCTCCCTAACATTGACAGTACTGGATCAGAGGCTCCCAAATATTGACAGTGCAGGAACAGAGGCTCCTTAACATTGACAGTGCTGGAACAGAGGCTCCCTAACATTGACAGTGCAGGAACAGAGGCTCCCTAACATTGACAGTGCTGGAACAGAGGCTCCCTAACACTGACAGTGCTGGAACAGAGGCTCCCTAACACTCACAGAGCTGGAACAGAGGCTCACTAACACTGACAGTGCTGGAACAGAGGCTCCCTAATATTGACAGTGCTGGAACAGAGGCTCCCTAACACCGACAGTGCTGGATCAGAGGCTCCCTAACACTGACCGTGCTGGAAGAGTGGCTGCCTAACACTGACAGTGCTGGAACAGAAGCTCTCTAACACTGACATATAACAAAGGGGGAGCTCACAATATCAGTGCTGGAACAGAGGCTCTCTAACACTGACAATGCTGGAACAGAGGCAGCCTAATATTGACAGTGCTGGAACAGATGCTTCCTAACAATCACAGTGCTAGAACAGACGCTCCCTAACACTGATATATAACAAGTGGGTAGCTCACATTATCAGTACTGGAACAGATGCTCCCTAACATTGACAATGCTGGAACAGAGGCTCCCTAACATTGACAGTGCTGGAACAGATGCTTCCTAACACTCACAGTGCTGGAACGGAGGCTCCCTAACACTGACATATAACAAGCGTGTAGCGCACATTATTATTACTGGAACAGAGGCTCACTAATACTGACAGTGCTGGAACAGAGGCTCTCAAACACTGACAGAGCTGGATCAGAGGCTCCCTAACACTGACAGTGCTGGAACACAGGCTCCCTAACATTGACAGTGCTGGAACAGAGGCTCCCTAACACTGATAGTGCTGGAACAGAGGCTCCCTAATATTAACTGCGCGGGAACAGAGGCTCCCTAACATTGACAGTGCTGGATCAGAGGCTCCCTAATATTGACTGTGCTGGACAGAGGCTCCCAAACACTCACAGTGCTGGAACAGAGGCTCCCTAACACTCACAGTGCTGGAACAGAGGCTGTCTAACACTGACAGTGCTGGGTCAGAGGCTCACTAATATTGACAGTACTGGAACAGAGTCTTCCTAATATTGACAGTGCTGGAACAGAGGCCCCCTGACACTGACAGTGCTGGAACTGAGGCCTCCTAATATTGACAGTGCTGGAACACAGGCTCCCTAACACTGACAGTGCTCGAATAGAGTCTCCCTAACATTAACAGTGCTGGATCAGAGGCTCCCTAACAATGACAGTGCTGGAACACAGGCTCCCTAACATTGACAGTGCTGGAACAGAGGCTCCCTAATATTGACAGTGCTGGAACAGAGGCACCCTAACACTGACAGTGCTGGAACAGAGGCTCCCTACCACTGACAGTGCTTGGACAGAGGCTCCCTAACACTGACAGTTCTGGGACAGAGGCTCCCTAACACTGACAGTGCTGGAACAGAGGATCCCTAACACTGACAGTGCTGGGACAGAGGCTCCCTAACACTGACAGTGCTGGAACAGGGGATCCCCAACACTGACAGTGCTGGAACAGATTTCCCTAACACTCTCAGTGCTGGAACAGAGGCCCCCTAATATTGACAGTGCTGGAACACAGGCTCCCTAACACTGACAGTGCTCGAACAGAGGCTCCCTAACATTGACAGTGCTGGATCAGAGGCTCCCTAACACTGACAGTGCTGGAACACAGGCTCCCTAACATTGACAGTGCTGGAACAGAGGCTCCCTAACACTGACAGTGCTCGAATAGAGGCTCCCTAACATTGACAGTGCTGGAACAGAGGCTCCCTAACATTGACAGTGCTGGATCAGAGGCTCCCTAACATTGACAGTGCAGGGACAGAGGCTCCATAATACTGACAGTGCTGGAACAGAGGCTCCCTAACACTCACAGAGCTGGAACAGAGGCTCACTAACACTGACAGTGCTGGAACACAGGCTCCCTAATATTGACAGTGCTGGAACAGAGGCTCCCAAACACTCACAGTGCTGGATCAGAGGCTCCCTAACACTGACAGTGCTGGAACAGAGGCTCACTAACACCGACAGTGCTGGATCAGAGGCTCCCTAACACTGACAGTGCTGGAATAGAGGCTGCCTAACACTGACAGTGCTGGAACAGAAGCTCTCTAACACTGACATATAACAAAGGGGGAGCTCACAATATCAGTGCTGGAACAGAGGCTCTAACACTGACAATGCTGGAACAGAGGCAGCCTAATATTGACAGTGCTGGAACAGATGCTTCCTAACAATCACAGTGCTAGAACAGACGCTCCCTAACACTGATATATAACAAGTGGGTAGCTCACATTATCAGTACTGGAACAGAGGCTCCCTAACATTGACAATGCTGGAACAGAGGCTCCCTAACATTGACAGTGCTGGAACAGAGGCTCCCTAATATTGACAGTGCTGGAACAGATGCTTCCTAACACTCACAGTGCTGGAACGGAGGCTCCCTAACACTGACATATAACAAGCGTGTAGCGCACATTATTATTACTGGAACAGAGGCTCACTAATACTGACAGTGCTGGAACAGAGGCTCTCAAACACTGACAGAGCTGGATCAGAGGCTCCCTAACACTGACAGTGCTGGAACACAGGCTCCCTAACATTGACAGTGCTGGAACAGAGGCTCCCTAACACTGATAGTGCTGGAACAGAGGCTCCCTAATATTAACTGCGCGGGAACAGAGGCTCCCTAACATTGACAGTGCTGGATCAGAGGCTCCCTAATATTGACTGTGCTGGACAGAGGCTCCCAAACACTGACAGTGCTGGAACAGAGGCTCCCAAACACTCACAGTGCTGGAACAGAGGCTCCCAAACACTCACAGTGCTGGAACAGAGGCTCCCTAACACTCACAGTGCTGGAACAGAGGCTGTCTAACACTGACAGTGCTGGGTCAGAGGCTCACTAATATTGACAGTACTGGAACAGAGTCTTCCTAATATTGACAGTGCTGGAACAGAGGCCCCCTGACACTGACAGTGCTGGAACTGAGGCCTCCTAATATTGACAGTGCTGGAACACAGGCTCCCTAACACTGACAGTGCTCGAATAGAGTCTCCCTAACATTAACAGTGCTGGATCAGAGGCTCCCTAACAATGACAGTGCTGGAACACAGGCTCCCTAACATTGACAGTGCTGGAACAGAGGCTCCCTAATATTGACAGTGCTGGAACAGAGGCACCCTAACACTGACAGTGCTGGAACAGAGGCTCCCTACCACTGACAGTGCTTGGACAGAGGCTCCCTAACACTGACAGTTCTGGGACAGAGGCTCCCTAACACTGACAGTGCTGGAACAGAGGATCCCTAACACTGACAGTGCTGGGACAGAGGCTCCCTAACACTGACAGTGCTGGAACAGGGGATCCCCAACACTGACAGTGCTGGAACAGATTTCCCTAACACTCTCAGTGCTGGAACAGAGGCCCCCTAATATTGACAGTGCTGGAACACAGGCTCCCTAACACTGACAGTGCTCGAACAGAGGCTCCCTAACATTGACAGTGCTGGATCAGAGGCTCCCTAACACTGACAGTGCTGGAACACAGGCTCCCTAACATTGACAGTGCTGGAACAGAGGCTCCCTAACACTGACAGTGCTCGAATAGAGGCTCCCTAACATTGACAGTGCTGGAACAGAGGCTCCCTAACATTGACAGTGCTGGATCAGAGGCTCCCTAACATTGACAGTACTGGATCAGAGGCTCCCAAATATTGACAATGCAGGATCAGAGACTCCCTAACATTGACAGTGCTGGAACAGAGGCTCCCTAACACTCACAGAGCTGGAACAGAGGCTCACTAACACTGACAGTGCTGGAACACAGGCTCCCTAATATTGACAGTGCTGGAACAGAGGCTCCCAAACACTCACAGTGCTGGAACAGAGGCTCACTAACACCGACAGTGCTGGATCAGAGGCTCCCTAACACTGACAGTGCTGGAATAGAGGCTGCCTAACACTGACAGTGCTGGAACAGAAGCATCCTAACACTGACATACAACAAAGGGGGAGCTCACAATATCAGTGCTGGAACAGAGGCTCTCTAACACTGACAATGCTGGAACAGAGGCTCCCTAATATTGACAATGCTGGAACAGATGCTTCCTAACAATCACAGTGCTGGAACAGACGCTCCCTAACGCTGACATATAACAAGGGGATAGCTCACATTATCAGTACTGGAACAGAGGCTCCCGAACATTGACAGTGCTGGAACAGAGGCTCCCTAACATTGACAATGCTGGATCATAGGCTCCCTAACACTGACAGTGATGGATCAGAGGCTCCATAACATTGACAGTGCTGGAGCACAGGCTCCCTAACACTGACAGTGCTGGAACAGAGGCTCCCTAACACTGTCAGTGTTGGAACAGAGGCTCCCTAAGACCGACAGTGCTGGATCAACGACTCCCTAACATTGACAGTGCTGGATCAGAGGCTCCCAAGCATTGACGGTGCTGGAACAGAGGCTTCCTAATATTGACAGTGCTGGAACAGAGGCTCCCTAACACTGACAGTGCTGGATCAGAGACGCCCTAACATTGACAGTGCTGGATCAGAGGCTCCCTAATATTGGCAGTGCTGGAACACAGGCTCCCTAACACTGACAGTGCTCGAAAAGATGCTCCCTAACACTGACAGTGCTGGAACAGAGGCTGCACAACACTCAGTGCTGGCACAGAGGCTCCCTAACATTGACAGTGCTGGATCAGAGGCTCTCTAACATTGACAGTACTGGATCAGAGGCTCCCAAATATTGACAGTGCAGGAACAGAGGCTCCCTAACATTGACAGTGCTGGAACAGAGGCTCCCTAATATTGACAGTGCTGGAACAGAGGCTCCCTAACACTCACAGTGCTGGAACAGAGGCTCACTAACACCGACAGTGCTGGATCAGAGGCTCTCTAACACTGACAGTGCTGGAAGAGAGGCTGCCTAACACTGACAGTGCTGGAACAGAGGCTCCCTAATATTGACAGTACTGGTCAGAGGCTCCATAACACTGACAGTGCTGGAACAGAGGTTCCCTAACATTGACAGTGCTGGAACAGAGGCTCCCTAACACTGACAGTGCTCGAATAGAGGCTTCCTAACATTGACAGTGCTGGATCAG